>NC_090997.1:4565000-5190000 GCF_041146395.1 Eulemur rufifrons | reverse complement strand
AACCTATTTCTACTCTTGACTTACCTGTACGATACTTGAAAGCAGAAAGAATCATTAACAGGCACCGTGACATTATTACAGGGGCTTCTATTTTCACATTCCTTATAAATGTTAACTATTTTATGTATGGGGCAGGGGCAAAAACCTACCTAACGGGTACAATAAATACTATTGGGGGTGATAGGCACACTAATAGCCCTGGCTCAAGCATTACAAAAGCTACCCATGTAACAAAAACATTTGTACCCCCTTAATATTTTAGGGAAAAAAAAGTATAGAAGGGCTTATCTCTAAATAAATAGATAAATAAATAAATAAATGTCAAATTTAATCCCCCTTTCTAAACCACATTTCAGTAAAATAATATTTTAAATTTTAAAAAATGAGGTAGAGGCAGATTAATCTATCAAATTAGGTAAAAAAAAAAAAAATTCATAAAACATTAGCAGCACACCTCTCCTGAAACCTGTAAATTTCTGTGCTCCTATCTGTGAAGCGAACTATTCTGAATACTCTGGAATCCCTCAGTTGTGGTATAAAAGGGCTATTACTTATTACTAGAGAATGAAAAAGAAAATAAAATTCAAAATTTAAGGGTGAGGTGAAGGAAAAGGATCTAATTATTGTATCTCCCTCAAGAAGAGAAAGGTCTTTAGCAATCCAAACCCTGAGTCCTCGGAGAGACCAGGACATTTGAAGGACTCAGGACATCCCATATCCTTCTGAGGTGCGCAGTCATTCACTCACACCTCTAAGTGTCCCTTCTGGGCTGGGAAGCCCGAGGGCTTGTCAAAACGACCTGGGCTACCACCCTTGAGAGGCCCCCAAAGCTGGCGGGGGAGCTGGGCCACGTGCACAGGCAAGATGAGCAGGGCATGAGGTGCCCGCCTGGTGCCTGAGGAGGCGGCTCTGCGATCTCAAGCGTGAGGAGGCAAGTTTTAGGGCAGACCTGACCCCATCCTCTCCCTGCAATGGCCCCCACCCCATCTCTGCACCCCAGGCTAACTCCTTTGGTCTCCCTAAGCCTGACTGCACTTGGCCGCACACAGGGGCCTTCTTGCCAGTCCCTCGTGGGGCTCACCCATCTCCCACCTTGCACAGCACTCTGCTCTATTTCTTCACGAGCGCTTATTTTCATTTGTGATAATATTTTTGCTTGTACTTGTTTAACATCTCTCCCTTTAGACTGTAAGTCCCTCAAAAGCTGGGTGTTAACTTTATGATTTCATTTCTGCAGGCCCGGCCCTTAGAACAAGGCCAAGCCACAGTAGGCTCTCAATAAATGTCGTGACTGACTGAGCCTTTAACAAAGGGTGGAACGTCAACAAAAAGAAACGAGAAAGCCATCAGAGTAGGGACACAAGTATAATCCAAACTGTAGAGGAAAACAGTGAGTAAAGGGATTGACTGGCCAGAAAAATAAGGTCCAAGATGAGAGAGAAAGCCAGTTACAGAGGTGGGCCACAGGGTCATTCTCTGAAGCATGAACTCCAGGCTGAGGAGTCTGGACTTTGTACTGCAGTGACAGGGAACCAAGGAAGGTGTTTAGTCAGAGGAGGGTAATAGGAAATATTTTAGCAACACGATAAGGCAGCACAAGCCAGATGCACTAGAGGAGAAGCCCAGAGGTACACAGGGGAATGCTGAGTGGCAGCTGTTGAGGAGATCCTAGGAAGGTGAGTGGGAGGGGGAAGGAGGAGAGAGATTCGGGGAGAAACCTTGGTGACTGACACACGATGGGGAGAAGAGGAAGGGTTTGGAGTCAAGGGCACATGAGGGCTCGAGCTTCCCTTAACAGGGCTTGGCTTGGGGTCTTTTTTTTTTTTTTGAGACAGAGTCTCGCTCTGTTGCCCGGGCTAGAGTGAGTGCCGTGGCATCAGCCTAGCTCACAGCAACCTCAAACTCCTGGGCTTAAGCGATCCTACTGCTTCAGCCTCCCGAGTAGCTGGGACTACAGGCATGCGCCACCATGCCCGGCTAATTTTTTCTATATATATTTTTAGTTGGCCAGATAATTTCTTTCTATTTTTAGTAGAGACGGGGTCTTGCTCTTGCTCAGGCTGGTCTCGAACTCCTGACCTCAAGCGATCCACCCGCCTCGGCCTCCCAGAGTGCTAGGATTACAGGCGTGAGCCAC
Source organism: Eulemur rufifrons (assembly GCF_041146395.1). NCBI lineage: Eukaryota > Metazoa > Chordata > Mammalia > Primates > Lemuridae > Eulemur > Eulemur rufifrons. Next base: position 5,187,863 of record NC_090997.1, on the reverse strand, counting down.
CGCGCCCGGCCGGCTTGGGGTCATTTCTACAACACAAACTTTCCCAATCCTCATCTGTCCTGTTGAATTCAAACAAAAAATTGGTACAAAAGCATCTTTACCTTCAAATTAAGGTCGTGGTGAGACATGTAGCTGGAAGAAAATGCCTGAGAAAGACTCATGGGCCCAGAGCAGGACACTTATGCAGTTAGGTGGAGAGTAGGTAGCCACTGTTACGTGATGGGACACTGGGAAAACCTACACTGATTTTGCCAAAAAGCACAATGGGGGAGAGGCTGAGTCACATCTCCCAGGCAGAAATCACAGGAGGAAGCTTCAAAAGGAAACAAGAACCTCCACTCCACAAAACAGCTTTCGGTATGGCTTCCTGATGGGCGTGTGGCAGCTCTGGAAGCCTCATGCACACTGTCCTTGATTTGGGCTCACGGACAGATTGAGCCCTTAGTTTTTCAGGAAAGTAGGATGCACGAAACCGCTTGATGAAGCATTATCCGGTGCCATGTGGCAAGTAAAATCTCATCGTTATGTACAGTGCAATGTACACCATGTGCAAGCATTTGTAATGATGCCACACACTTTCAAGAGGACATTCAGAGAACGGCCAGGACAGAAGCAGTTTGGGAACAAGTCATCTGAGGAGAGGGAGAAGAAACTGGGGTGCCTGGCAAGGAAGCAAGAAGGTTTGAGGGTGGGAGGCCATAACTGCAGCTTCAAATATCGGAACAACCATTATGGAGGACAGGGTGCACGACCCCCCCAGAAGAAAGAACCAGAACCGATGGGGCACAAGTCATAGATTTCAGCTGGAACTAAGAAAAGATTTCACAGAAGTAATGGAAGACAGCAGAGGGCTGTCACCCTCACCGAGGGTTTCTAAGCAAAAGGTGGAAGATCATTTCTAGAGATCATGAAAGTGGTTTTGTTCATAAGGGAGTGGGACTAGATGGTAACTAAGATTTTCCCCAAATTCTTGATTTGAGAATTTGCTGGAAATCACCACCACACTTTGCAAGTCACAGAAGAAAAACCTAACAACCCACCATTTTGGATAGCAGTAAAGGGCAGGAATGTTTGAGTCTTAATGGCAAAAAGGATGGGCATGGTGGCTTGCATATGTAGTCCCAGTACTCCAGAGACTGAGCGAGAATATTGCTTGAGCCCAGGATTTTGAGACCAGCCTGGCCAACAAAACGAGAACCTGTTTTGAAAAAAAAAGATTGAAAAGGAAACTCATGCTTCTCTCAGGAGGCCCCTTTCCCAAGTTGCTTTCCTTCGTACACACAGACAAATTATCTCTCTGGAGTTGGAGGGGGAAAGTAGGATCGGGCTGCAATAATTGGGTTGAAACAAGAGGAAATGAAAAGTGAACTGCTAACTAATGCCAAAACAAAAATTTAGCTCACCTATTAAATATATTCTAAATACAATCTTGTTAAGACTTAAAAGACGTTGCTCCAACTGGTTTCCCTCATTTATCAACCCCGAGCCCTTACGAAAGTCATTTTGGCTCCCAAAACTTTAGTTTCCTCACCTGGAAAGCAGAATCAAATAGAGAGCTAGATCAAATTGTTCCTAACAATCAATGGAATGCTTACCATTCTTTATGTCAAAGTAAATTCCAGAAGAAACAAAGATTTAAACCTGAAAAATGAAACCATAAAAGTACTAGAAGGAAATAATTTTTTTTTTTTTTGCAATCTTAGAGTAGGGAAGGTCTTTTTTTAACTAGGACACAAACTCCAGAAGTCATTCAAGAAAAGATTGATAGATTTAATTATATAAAAATTCTAAATTTCTGCATGTTAAAAAACTACAAAATACCATAAAACAAAAGGCAATTCACATCACAAAGGGCTAATCTCTTCAAACATAAAGAGCTACAAATTAGTATTGAAATAGATCAATTTGACAAAAACAAGAGAACAGAAAAGAAAAAGAACCAAGAAAATAGTGTTTTTTAAACATATGAAAAGATGTCAACCTCACTCATAGTAAGAGACACATACTTTAAAACTATACCAAGATAAAATTACCAATCTATTAACCAAAAAGAGATTTAAAGGGCCGACCAGCCCCACGTTGGTGAGGTGTAGAGAAATAGGCTTTCTGTATATGTCGTGGGTGGGGGAGTAAATTTAACATGTACAAACTCATTCACGCAGCTGTTCAGCTTCTAGAAATTTACCTTAAAATGACTCTGTACAAAGATTTGCATTACAACAATACTTTTAATCAGTAAAAGCTTGGTAACATCCAAAATGTCCATCTACAGAAAACTTTAAAAATAAATGACATTATATGCATACCATACGATACTATGAACAATAAAAAAGAAACCTCTTTATGTACTTCATTAGAATGGTTTTCAAAAAACTGCTATTAAATGAAAAATAGCAAGGTTCAGAGCAGTATGTATGAGATAGTACTATTTTTTCTCTTAAAAATATGCTTTAACATGTCTGAAATGCTTATATATGCACAGAATATTTCTGGGAGGATAATCAAAAAACTGGGGAGAGGAACTGAGAGTCTGGCAGACAGGGAAAGAGGGAGACTTATTTTTCACTGTATAGTCTTTGGTACCTTTAAAATTTCAGCCATATTCAGGTATTACCTAGGGCATAAAAATTCCATTTCTAGGGTTAGCTTTGCCTAGGTTTCCATATACAGTTAGATACGGGGGTTAAAACAAATATTCCCTCTCAGGGCACAGAAACAGACTAAGCACTGGGGTTGGGAGATCTCCACTGACGTACAGCGTGAAGACAAGAAGCCACTCCTCAGCCTCTCACTCAAGTCCACGTGTCTCTACTGTCCTTTGGGCCAGCACAGAAGGCTGAGCCAGCCCTGAGGATAAACTTCTCCAGGATTATCTACCTTCCGGCTGCCAGTGAGGGAAGCTGTTTCTCTGGCAGCAAAACCCAGGCCTGCATGCCCACTGAATAATGGATACAAGGCACTCCCATGGTTTTTTTGGAAGTTCTGTTGAAAATAACTAGATCCAAAGTGGAAAGGAACCAGAGCATTTACACAAACCACAGCATTTCAGCTGAGTTTACAACAGCTTCCTGCCTGTTTAAATCAGGACAGCCAAGAACAGACTGCCAGACAAATTGTCATTTGTAGGTCCCTAGTGAGCATAGGCAGTTTTCCACCTGTCCGGACAAATAAACAGACCGCCTTGAGTTATGGACAGGTGGGCCCTGTGGCGCCAGAGTCTGGGTCATTAGAGCTCGTGAGCAAGACAGCAGGATGCCCGGGAAAGACGTGATCAGTGTCTTGGCCCTGCCCAGCATCGACAGGCCAGAAGCATTCTCATCCATTGGCTACTTACTTGGTGGCATCAAAAGGGAGCAACTATGGGAAAGAAAGCAGGACAAGGGACAGTAAAGGTACCCTAGGCAGGGAGCATTGCCTTCCATGAAAACACAGAGCTGAGGTTAGACAGCATAATCTTTGAGGAAGCTGGCCTAACACCGGGCTCCAGAAAACAGCTCTATGTTATTTCTGAGGGTCACAGATTCCAAAGGAAGCCCAAGTGAGGTCCAGATTAATTGCTTTCCTGGTGTCTTATATAATAAAAACCCTGCCCCCCACTATCTAGCCAGGTAATTAATTAGCTGCCACTGTGACCACGTAGCACATCTCTAAACAAATTAAACTTCTCTGCAATCCACACACACACACACACACACACACACACGCAGGCACACGCACAGATACCTTCATATCTGGTGCCTAAGAAGCTCCCTGTACACTGATGTCCGTTAAGTCCACTCAGGCAGAGAGAGGCCACCAGCATCTCACTCTCTAACTGGCTGCTGAGAGGAAGTACTCAAGGTTCATCAGGGCAAATTATTTGTGGTAGGTGCTCTTTCAGGACATCAGCACCATTTCTATGTTCCAAACAGTGGTGCCCACAGCCCCCAGTCACCTTTCCCAGGTCCCTGGACACCAAGTCAGCTGTCCTCTCTCTGGATCTCCGGCTTTCTAGACTCCTGGCCATCTTCAGTGATTTTGGATTCCCTCCCCCTTGCTTCATAATCTTGGTTTTAAAATTTTATTTCTGCTTTGAGTAAGTGATGAGCTCACAGAAGTGTATTTCCTGAGACAATGAGAATCCAGCCCCTCTGCCAGCGCTCACCCAACGATCCCTGCCTGGGATGACAAGGACAATGGTCAAGTGTGAGAAATTCTTAGAAAATAAGATTTCATTCTAGTTCAATAGCTTTAAAAAACTGTTTAAAAGAAAAAAGTCAGGGGAAAAAACCAAGATGAAAAAAGCAGCAGGTGGCATTCATGGCTAAAGAGAAAGGGAGAGGAGGTCAGAAGTTGTAAGGTAGATTTGTAAGACAATGTAAGTGTAGGATGGAATTCTAAATTTCTCTAACAGGAGAAATTAATGAAAAGAAAGCAGCCCAACAGCCCTGTTCGCGCCTCCCTGCCCCGTGCCTGTGCCTGCTTGGCCTGCTCCTGCTCCTCCTCCAGGGAGCCTTCCCTGGCTGACTCCCCAACTGCCACCTCCGCCGTCCCCTCTCTCCCTCTTCCTAGCGGAACTATTCTCATAGCACTCCCATCACCCACTAGCATACTATGAATTTTACGTATTTATTCTTTTTAAATCCTCGGTTCCCCTCTAGCTTTCTAGAATGTCCGCTCCATGAGGGCAAGAGGTTTTGTCTGTTTGGTTCACTGCTATATCCCTAGCACTTAGAACCTGCCTAAAACACAACAGGGACTTAACAAATCAGCTGAATGAATGAATAACTGTAATAAAAATGTACTTCAATTTTATATTATTACTGATTATGTAAAAATATCTCTACTGTTTCTCAGATGCAATTACTTAGAATAACATAAGATGAACCAATATTCCATAAATTATATAAAACCACTCAGTCTGTATCCTACTGATGCTGTTACTTGAAAAACAGGAGAAGATACAAAACCAGAACCAAAGCATAAAGAATACCCCAGAAAATGTTTCTTTCTGTAATTCTCAGCCTTTGTACACAATGGAATAAAGATCAAATCCTTCTTATCTATTCGCCCACATTCATTGTCACCTAAGCTTTTACCCAGCCCCTCGACCAGGCTGGAGTCAAAAAAGACAAAATGTAACAAAACAAAAAAGGGGAGAAAAAGGAAATTTTCCTTTTGCTGGCAATTTCACCAATGCTGCAAAGCCCTCGGTGGTGCTTGGCGGTGCCCTCTGCCGCGGCCAAATGGAACCAGACAGGTCACTGGAGGGCGGGGCGGGCGGCCGGTGAGGGCCTGCCGACGCTGAGTGCTAAAACTGCGGGGGCAGAAGGTTAAACGTGGGCAAACACCACACTGGCAAGAACGGTAAAAAGAGAAAAGCAGAATCCCTCTGACAGAGAGGGCACGGCTACAGGGAAAGCATATCCTTGATCCCACCCGTAAAAATAAGAATGGAAAGGAAGAATGAATGAGGAAAGTAATGAGGGAGAAATTACAAAGAAGAGCATAGGAGAAAAGAGGAGCTAAAGAGCAAAGGGGAAGAGGGAAGGAGGAAACAGGGTGAGGAAACACAGGGACAGCAGCAAGGAGGAAATCAGGAGAAGAGACAAATGCACAAAAGCGCGGGAGGACGAGGGGCTCCCAGGCCCCTTGGCGGGAAGTGAAGTGGCAGCAGCAGGGAGGGCACCTTTCAGGCCAGGCCCCTGCGCCTGCCCCCCAACACCCACACTTTCCAGTGTGCTGTCTGGCCAGGGGCATGACGGCACCAAGGGACCGTGCTGTCCGGCCAGGGGCATGACGGCACCAAGGGACCGTGCTGTCCGGCCAGGGGCATGACGGCCCCAAGGGACCGTGCTGTCCGGCCAGGGGCATGACGGCACCAAGGGACTGTGCTGTCCGGCCAGGGGAATGGCGGCACCAAGGGACCGTGCTGTTGGGCCAGGGGCATGATGGCACCAAGGGGCATGGCGGCACCAAGGGACCGTGCTGTCTGGCCAGGGGCATGACGGCACCAAGGGACCGTGCTGTCCGGCCAGGGGCATGACGGCACCAAGGGACCGTGCTGTTGGGCCAGGGGCATGATGGCACCAAGGGGCATGACGGCACCAAGGGACCGTGCTGTCTGGCCAGGGGCATGACGGCACCAAGGGACCGTGCTGTTGGGCCAGGGGCATGACGGCACCAAGGGACCGTGCTGTTGGGCCAGGGGCATGACGGCACCAAGGGACCGTGCTGTTGGGCCAGGGGCATGATGGCACCAAGGGGCATGACGGCACCAAGGGACCGTGCTGTCTGGCCAGGGGCATGACGGCACCAAGGGACCGTGCTGTTGGGCCAGGGGCATGACGGCACCAAGGGACCGTGCTGTTGGGCCAGGGGCATGACGGCACCAAGGGACCGTGCTGTTGGGCCAGGGGCATGATGGCACCAAGGGGCATGACGGCACCAAGGGACCGTGCTGTCTGGCCAGGGGCATGACGGCACCAAGGGACCGTGCTGTCTGGCCAGGGGCATGACGGCACCAAGGGACCGTGCTGTTGGGCCAGGGGCATGATGGCACCAAGGGGCATGACGGCACCAAGGGACCGTGCTGTCCGGCCAGGGGCATGATGGCACCAAGGGGCATGATGTCACCAAGGGACCATGCTGTCCGGGTAGTGGCATGATGGCACCAAGGAACCGGCAAGGGACAGCTGTGGGGGGAGCATTGAACACACCAGCTTTCTCACCACGTTAACTGCAGCGCCAAGACTAACCGTAGCTCACTCACAACACTGTGGTATTTCTTCTGCTAGCATCAAGGCCATGGAAATGCATACGTATTTAATCTAGGCTAACAAAAAATTGCTTTATCTGACAGAAAGGGGACTGCCTATAAAATAAGTGAGATTATTTTATAATATGAACAAAATACCTCAATCTTACCAGACCACCTAAAACCAATAGAAATCTAAGGGGTGTTTCATCTAGAACAAAAGTTGTGACTCCTATGTACACCCAGAAGTAACATTCCAGACTCCAGTCTGTCCCCAGAGGTAAGAATGCCACGTTCTTGTTCAGAGTGAGTAGGCTTTGCTCAGCAAAAAGGGCCACACAGCATGCTTGTTTACATAATGAAGAACAATACACACTGCAGAATGTGGGTGGGAAATTTAGTGATTATCAGTGGAAACTCAAATCTCTTCATTTTACATCTTTGTCATTCTTCTTCTTGCACACCTAACCCCCAAGGGTTAAAAGCAGCCAAAGCCTCTGTGGAGTTGAACCAATCAGCTCTTCTCTTGATGACATCATGCCTCTAATGGGACAGCCTGGAAAGGGCAGGCATCTGGGACTTGGTCTGGAAGGGTCCCCTCCCAGCTGCTGCCACTTCATTTCTCAAGAAGGGATTCAAGAGCCAAGGGTCCCCTCAGCTACTATTTCAGACAAAACCGGGACAATTCCAGAATCCCTGACCAGAAATTATTTTCAGCTTGTACAAAATGCACACAAGGCATGTCCCTGCTCTTCACTCACTTCCCACTTGTTTAATATTTATGAAAGCTGATTACAAAACACAAATTTATCATTTAAGCCTTTGGCCAAGTTTTAAATGACTCAAATGTTTATGCTAACTAGACAAGAGGCCTTGCGTGGTTTTCTATTTCATAAACTTCAACCCCATTCAAAGGCAGGTATGACAGAGACATATCTGACCCCAGACTTTCTGTACATTCAAACCACGGTTTGACCGGAAAGCTATTTTTGCTCTTACGAGGGATTCATTCCAGGCGTTACTTGCTGCTGCTGTGTGTGTGCGGAGGTTCTGACACAGGAGCACACAACTGAAATGCAGACGACACTGCCAACGTGGTGGAAGGAAGAACAGGTTTCTTTCCTATAGTTGGAAGTGGGAAAGGTTCAAGTTTCTTTTTTTTTTAATTTAGATATTTTTATTTGGAATGTTTACATCAGTACAGCAAAACTAAATTTGCTGTGGCTCCTACTCTGCTCTCTGCTTCAAGTTAAAGAATGAATTTCTCCTACTTTTCAGCACCCTAAATATATAAGCCTTCTGGTTCATTTGCAAACGAAGATCATTTACAATTTACTTACTAGGGCCATGTTTACTACTCCAGCATATGGCCATCTACACTTGCTTAAAGTTGATAAAAACAGTGCTAAAGATGGCTGCGTTACTCAGGGTCCCTGCAGGAAAAAGATGGCACGTTTAAATGGGGCAACTGAAGGAGCTTAATAAGGGGATGATTTATACAGGTTTGGATAACGTGCAGGGAACAGTAACAAGGGATGAGAACTAGTCACGGCAAGGAGCCTCAGGCCAGAAGGGTCAAAGGAAGGGAGGGACGGGTTGTTAGAACCCAGAGAGAAGAGCTGTTGGGAGAAGGCCCCTCACAGGAGTGGTGGCCGTCAACAGAGGGACACAGCCAATCCAACATTCCCTTGACCTATTAATGCAGGACACACAGGCAGGTAGAGAAGGGTAGGCCCTGGACCTGCAAGGCAGGTGGAAGATACCCTGTACAGTATCTACTGATTGGAAAACAGCTTAAACAACAAACCAACCGACCATATGATGTAGCCACACAACAGAATACTAAGCCTTTTAGAATGAAGATCTGAATCCATATCTTTTACAGACATTGCCATGGTAAGATATCTACAACATAATTACATAAGAAAAGCAAATTATAAATCAATAAATATACTAAGACCCCAAATGTGTATATATATCAAGTGTTAACAGAGGTTAACTGTGCATAGAGGGATGCAGGTGATTTTTCCTACTTCTTACAATATATTTCTAAAGTTTTATTTATGTACAGTTTCTCAGTTTAACTTCTATTATGCTCTAGGTATCATTAAGACAACAAAGAGTGCTTTGACTTGCCTGGAAAACACAGAAAATATCTACCGAAGCTTGGATTCAGGTCTCCTCTTAGGCTGAGCTCTTTTAAAGGCCAACTCTGTCACTTCTTTGTTACCAAAAATATAATAGAAAATAGGGAGAATGCTTGTGTCACTAATGGATAATACCTTAACCAGGCCAACTTTCAGAAGTCATCTCGTTCAGGGTAATTCAACAAGGGCTGCGTTAAGCCACTGTAAGGAGCAGTCTGTATTTGGAGAAAAAGACTCCCAAATCGATTAGCAATGCACGTTCCCCAACTAGAGAACATCCCAAACAACCAACCAACCAAATAGTCACTGCTGGTCATTATGCAGAAGAATATATTTGAAAAATAAATGAAGAGATGGCTGCAGATTTCTCTCTAACCTCTCTTCTCCTCTCAGAGAGGTAAGCAGAAAAGTTTGTTAATTTCTCAAAGAAGAACAAGGCGGGGCACCTGCCCTACTTTCCCAGGCTGGGTAGGCGCTTCCGTTTCTGTGGTGGGGCAGAGCCTTGCAGGAGGAGCACCCGTGGAAGGGCCTGAACTCCACTGCTTCCCAGTCACTCTGCCACCACCCAACACCGAAGGACGGCCTGCAACGAACTCTGCCTTTCTTACGGTCTGAAGACACTCCAGACCTCAGCTCCCACTCTTTCTCCAAGCTCCAGGCACAATAATACTAATATTTACCATTCAGTCAATACCTTATGCAAGCCAGGAACTGTGCTAGACACGTAAACACATCTCTAATTGGTAGAACACTCTGAAACACAGATCTGACCGCCTGTGTCACAAATAAGAACTGGGACTCTTTTCAGAAGTTGTGCAAAACAGAACTCCTGTAGGGTACCTCATAGGATTGATCTTTAACCATTACTGGGGAAACTGTAGGATTAAGTATTTCCCTGTTATTTTTGCAAAGCCACCCCTTTCATCACGCAGGCACCACAGTGGAACAGGCGGTGCAGCTGGGGCTCAGAGCTGGCTCTGCTCACTCCCGACCTGAGTCGTCCACTGCCCTGCACTGCCTTCTCGGAGCAGCCTGGCAGAGACTCACGAGAAACTCACAGCGACTTGATCGGGCTGCCCAGCTCCCTGCCCCCTCCACCCCACCCCATCTCCAGGCCTTAGAGTGAGGAGCTACACTGGGCCCAGGCTCCCCCAGAGCAGCTTTTTCTACCTCCTGGGGGTCTAATGACAATAAAGAAAAAAAATCAGCAAGAACAGGATATGGCAAAGCAGCCTTCAGGCACTGGCCAGGGGTAGGGTGGGGAGCGGTCATTAACTACCAGCCCATTTGAGGAAATCTTGCCAAAGCCCTGGGTTTAGGGCCAATCACTGGGGAAAACACTTCTGAAGTTTCTCTTTAGATAGAGATAGCCACAAAACCCAAGTATAAGATGACTCAAAAACAATGTTGAAGGGTTACACATACAGGGTGCTGTTAATGTTTACTGTGTAAGCAAAGCTTGAATGTCTGAATTCTTTCCAATGAGACCTCGATTGCCTTAAATTTTTTCAAATTTAAAATGTAGCAGTGCACCCAGCACGTCACCCACACCACAGAACTGGCCCACAACAGCAATACCTCGAAATACTCCCTGGGTCCATGGTATGCGCCTGCAGGGCACATGTACTTTCTCTCATTAAGATGCAAAGAGACAACTGGCTTATGAGCCCACACAGCCAACGTCCATTAAGCGTGGCTTTGCCTGGGTGATTTCGTGTTTCTTCTCCAGGAGGAAATGGTGGAGCCCATAAGACTGCCTGGCAATGCTGCATGTTAACAGGACATAAATATCCGGTGAAGAATCACCCAGCACCACTGACCTCTCAGGGCGGGGGTATGCTCAGGAGAGGGAGCTATAAAGAAGAGGCAATTCATGAGCGTGGTAAAGCTGTCTTCCAGCCCATTTGGAGGATTCTGAGATACTGCCTTGACATCAAATCAAGTAGACATCCCTTGGTATCTGTGGGGGCACTGGTTCTAGCACCCCTGTGAATACCAAAATCTGTGGATGCTCAAGTCCCTGATATAAAATGGAATAGTATTTGCATATAACCTGTGCATATCCTCCCTATACGTAAATCATCTCTAGTTACTTAAATACCTAATACTATGTAAATAGTTGTTATACTATATTTTGGGGTTTTTTTTTTTTTAACTGTTGTATTGTTATTTTTTATTGTTTCTTGCTTTTAAATATTTTCGATCTGCAGTTGGTTGAATCCATGAATGCAGAAACCCATGGATAAGTAGGGCTGACTGTACTCATTTCTTGGCCTCATGCTCAAGGCCCTCTCACTATGTGGTCCAAATCTCACTTTCCACTTTTATTTCTTACTCTCGCCATGCACACTCAACACACTGTAGAAACCAGATGACCTAAGCCTTCCCAACGCCACGCCTTTGCTCATGCCGTTCTCTCAGCCACCTTTCTTCATCCCACTAGTTTTAATAGGGTTTTAACCATAATACTTGGTCCTTTAATTCCAAATTTCAAATTTCACTGCTCTGTGATCCTTTCTGAAGTGACTTCTTGCCTTCTCACACCTCCTGTCTGCACTCCCCCTTACTGATGTTTTTCTCTCTTAACCTCTCCTGTCATTTCAGAGCATATTGCACTTATCTTCATCCTAAGGCTTAAACTGCCTGATCCTATAGTTGACTGCAAATTAGTACAACTCTGTTTTGAAAAACAAAGGTAGACCACACATTTCTACAAACCCACATACCTTGTGTGTAATCTCCTAGGCACTCCCCTCCCCCCAGGTATCTCGGTCATAGCGATTTTCTACTAGAGGCTGCATCTAGTACAGGCTCACTAAATCTTTATTTTCCAAGCAATGAAAATTTTCTTTTGCACAGGATTCCTCTGGCTCTGACTAATCAGAGTCCTAAGCCTCATCTTATCTGGAGATAGTGCTGGAAGAGCCCTGCCCTGTTCCCACACTGGAAATGGGATTGGCTTTGGTTTACATAGCTTTGCAGCAGCAGCCCAAATAGAGTTGGGTAGGGCATTAAGTCTACAGATTGTTCAGATGGACATGTCAGCTGTACTGTTCTCCTCCTCTCGGAGGGCTAAATGCGTCTCTTGAAATTGTTCCTGGGAGACAGACCCACGCCACTTCAAAGGCAGCTTCCTCCCAGCAAGAAGCTTGCAAGGGTGGTACTTTAACATTCCTGGGATGTTTACCAATCTTTGATAGACACATTCTTCTGCCCAGTAAGACATGCCATAGGTCACTGAAAAATATCTGGGTACAAATATTTTACAACTATTGTAACTGTTCTGTAACAATGCTTACGAAAGGAACCTGGGCCTCTGACTCCAAATGTTTTCTACTCACTAATCTTTGTTTGCTGAACCACCTAACCCTCTGCCTGACCAACCCGGGAATGTGGGATGGGCAAGGACACTTCTGCTGGAAGAAGCATTTGGCCTTTCAGGGGAACACAGTACAGAATAACCTTGGAGAAGCAGGGAAAAGAAAAGCTCCCTTCTGATCCCATTTCTGTAGCTTCTCCCCAAGCCCTACCATTCTCAAACCCTCCCCACCCCCCAACTCCCAGCTAACCCTGGATCTTCTCTCTTCCTCCCAAATGACTCCTAGGGAGTAACTCCAGCTCTTCTAAGCATCTTCAGGGTGAGCATGATTCCCTCGGTGGGGCTGACAGGATCCAAACAGTTCCTAGTCGTTGCTAGAAACTGCCCCTCCCTCAGCTCCACTCTGCCGGGGCCTCCACCCTCAAGTTTAACCGTTAATGAACCTGACTTCTATGCCCCAGCCTACCTGGGGCTTGCCTTCCCTTGCGGTTTGTCAAAAACATGCTAGTCACAGTGGGAAGGAACCAGGGCAACCGTGGCTCAGATCCTGGTCCCAGGAGTCCACACGCAGGGGAGCTACGGTAGAAGTGGCCACCCTGGCCAGCCCAGCTCTCTGTGACGTCACATCGGCCTTACCTCATCCCACTCCGAGGCAAAGGAGGGCGACTTCTCCAGCCTCTTCTTCCCGATGCTGCAGTTGGACAAGGACTCGCTCCGACTCCCCATGGTAGCGTCCTCCGTGGGTGAGCAGGTCAGGAGATCAGAGTCAGACTTGGACAAGCTGCGGCTGAGTTTGAGCTCAGCTTTGGGTCTGCTGGTGGGAGGGGCTCGGCTTCTGGCCCCGCTCCGGTCTCCTTCTTCAGCACCACCAGGGCGCGGAGATGCTGTGTGAGTCAAAGTTTCAGGGTGTGATCGGCTGTTGGTGGTGGGCAGGCCTGCCTGGTAGCCCACTCTCTTGCTCTGGTCTAGGACACTGGGCTGGGGGGCTCCAGGAGTATGCACACCCGTCTCCTCCAGCTGCATGCTGGCCTCGTGGCAGGCGCCCTGCTGGGGGGAACTGTCTGGATGGCTCTGGCCAGTGGCAGAGAGCAGTTGGAAAGGGTCCTGCCCCACCTCGCACACTGGGGAGGAGCCGTGGAGGAGACCTGAGAACTGCTCTGGGACCTGCCCGTCCTGCCGCTCCGCAGAGTCCTGGCTCCAGCTGCTGCTGCTCCGCCTGTGGTCTTGGAGTGGACAGAGAGACAGAGAAATAAAAAATTAAACGTGGCAAAAATCAACAAAGTTCCAATGCAGTGAGCGTACAGCAAATCATAGGAATTGAAAACAGAGAGAAAGAGAGAGAAGCTGGATAGGCTAGGGAGGGGGGAGAAAAGAGAGAAGAAAGAGGAGGGAAGAAAACAGTTTTCGTATTGTTCTTAATGTTCAATTTGTCCCCAAAGTCAGAGAATTTATGAAATTCCAAACACTGGCCTGATTAATGCTATCTGGCAGCCTTCCCTGTTGTAAGATTTCTGTTAACATTAACGACCAGACCTTGCTATATAAGGCGAGAAGAGTGTTAACTATATCCTACAGAAAGGACACAGTGAGGACAGGGTGAGTGGACATGGAGAAGTGAGAGAGAGAGAGAGCGAGCGTGCGAGAGAGCGAGCACGAGCAAGTGAGACTCGCTCCTGGAACATCTGATACATTTCCATAAAGGCCAAAGTGTTATTTAGAGCCACCCGCCCTCCCTTCCTCTGGGAAGCAGCAACCGAGGAAAAAAAAAAAATGGAGGTCATGATCCACAACCTGCAACTTCTGGAATTCCTTAACTGAAAGTGCAAAACAAAACAGCAGAGAATAACTGCTTCCTTCCTCAGAGGGGGCCATTCAGAGTTCCACGCCTCATCCTTCCTTCCTCAGGGAGCACAGACTTTCTTTTTCTTTTTTTTTGAAAATGTGCACATCTCGCTCTTTCCAAAGCCTCCAGCTGCTGATATTTGTTTAAGTTTAACCTTAGTTGATCCACTGAAAACAAAACGGTCTAATTTGTCAATGCCAGAAGACATTTGCAGTTCTCTTGAGACTTCCCTAACATCCCAGAAATCTGACACTACTAGCTCATGAGGCCAATTACTACTGTACACTCAAATACCTCTGCCCCAAAGCAGCGCAAACAACTGGCCAAATCAGAGTCTAACATCAGCACCACACGGGGACACCCAGGCGCTTTCCTTGCATGAACTCAGTCCCGTTGAAGATTTTAACCCACGTCATCAGGGTGACATAACAACACTATATTCACATTCCAAAGTTAATATTCAACTTTATCTTCTGTGTAAGTGAAGTCTATGGTACCTACACCAATGATTCCCTAGTCTGCCCAAAGCTCCCAAGAACTCTTCATGAGATCAGAGAATCTTAGAATCAAAAGGGTTGAGTTTGACTACTTTTACAGATGAGAAATCTAAGGCCCACAGCCCTTTAGTGGTTTGCGCAAGGTGCTGGAAGAGAAGACTTTAACCTAGGAGGCGGAAGGTCTGGCTCTGGTCCTGGCTGTGCTGCTCTCTAGCTGTGTGGCCTTGGCAGTGATTTCATCTTGCTGGGCCTCAGTGACTAAAATAAGTGGGTTGGGCTGCACAATATTTTAAGGTCACGATGGTGATGAGAATCCTAGTCTGCACCATGCTGTGATGGCAGACTGCTCCCCCTCAGGGACGCTAGAGCCCCGCCCGGGTGCCCCTCCTGCTGCTGCCCGCATAGCACCCACTCTGCCCCATCACACGCCTGCAGCCGCGAGGCCCCTTCCTGAAGCTCAGTTCCACAACTGAAAAGGGCAGTCGGGTGAGGAGGGGTGCAAAATGAGCAGCACTTTATAAACGGGGTGTTCTAAAGCACAGTCTCCATCGCCTAGGCACGACGCTAGTGTCTTTCAAGACGGCCTTTAAGGAAGGATCCCAATAACCAACTCTCCCAACGAGCCCATCTCCCTGAGGTCTGAGCAGGGACGCGGTTCCATCCACCCCACCCTCTCCAGAAGAGCAGTTCCGGCTCCACAGTCTGTTCGGCTTTTGGCAAGTCTGCAGAGGCTGCTGCGGGGCAGCCAACTAGCTCCACTTTACTGCTCTGATTACTTATCCACAGGAGCCCAGAAGCATGAACTCTGGCATCTCCCTCCTCTATATTTGACTGTTTCACGACTTTCACACCTCCAGCTCACAAACCCAGCACCCCAAAGGCCAGGACCTGAGCAATGAACAAGCCCTAAATGACTTGAATCATTTCTCCAGGGAAGAAGAAATGGCGAGTACACAAGAGTTCCATACAGCTTAACTGAGGCCCCGGGAAGCCATGACTCACAGCTACGAATATCACACACAACAGCTGGGAGACGGAACAAAGCTATGCGGTGGTGTTGCATGGTGGGGCCACAGAGAGGATGACATATGACCGCCTAATGGTGGTTCAGGCCAATACACTTCCTCGGAGAAGCTGATGGGGAGAACTAACTGAGCTACAAAATTTGCCACCTCTGGGATGATATTCTAATGGCCAACTTCCTATAAATCCTTGCCCAAGGTGCAATGTCCCTTTGACTCCATTTGAATGCAAGAACAGGACCTGGGTAACAGGAGCACGGGCTTCTGCTCTCTGCATCAGCTTCATATTTAACAATTTGGTGGGGGAGGGGTGTCGGAGGGGCTTCTAGCAACACAAGAAAAACATCACAGCCTGGATCATATTGCGTGGGTGGACCTCAGAACCCAGGCCACAGAGAATGCTCTGACTGCTGCTGTGGGAGCTGACAATGCAGGCCCTGTCAAACAGCCACCCAGTCACGCTATCAATGAAGAAAGAGAGACAGATGCCAAGAGCTCAATACCAACAGATGCCGGGGGAAGGAAGTGGGCAGAAAGAAGAAATGGAAACTTATGGAGGAAAGAAATATGTAGAGAGGAAGAATCTCTGAGGGTCATAATCCCATTACAGAAACCACAATCTACCAAGATTTTGTGAAGTATAAGTGATGGAAAGGGAGTCTTACAGTTACACAACTCACCCAGGCAATTCCTAGGAAAGACACCTTGGTATCTGATAAGCTTGCTGAGATCTAAGAGCCTGAGGATCTTAATAAGCTGGTGTTCTCTTCCCATAGAAAACTATATTCAAGGCTAAGACCTATTTCTTAGCAAATCAATGGGTGGGAAAAAACTAATCAATGGTTTCTTCCTTCTGCAAAGTCAGGATAATATAAAATCTCTTAGGGACAAAGTGCTAACAATATATACTAACCAAGTGGCAGATCTGGAGCAAATTCCTTAACAACTTTGTGCCTTAGTATTCTCATTTCATAAGACTGTTGTGAGAATTAAATGATATGTGTAAAGCATTAAGAACCATGCCTGGCACATGGAAAGCTCTCAATAGATACTAACAGTTGTTATTATCCTCTACGCAGGATCAATCACAACATACTTTGCTCACAGGTAAGATCAACTACTTCCCTATTCCTCACAGGTCTGTCCCAAGGATCAAAGACAATGTACATGGAAATACTTTCTAAGATATAAAGCACGGCCGGGCGTGGTGGCTCACACCTGTAATCCTAGCACTCTGGGAGGCCGAGGTGGGCGGATCGTTTGAGCTCAGGAGTTCGAGACCAGCCTGAGCAAGAGCGAGACCCCATCTCTACTAAAAATAGAAAGAAATTATATGGACAGCTAAAAATATATATAGAAAAAATTAGCCGGGCATGGTGGTGCATGCCTGTAGTCCCAGCTACTCGGGAGGCTGAGACAGGAGGATCGCTTGAGCTCAGGAGTTTGAGGTTGCTGTGAGCTAGGCTGACGCCACGGCACTCACTCTAGCCTGGGCAACAGAGTGAGACTCTGTCTCAAAAAAAAAAAAAAAAAAAAGATATAAAGCACTTTACAAGCATCCATTACCTTCCTCATCCTTATAACTCTCAACAGCAGAAAGAAGGTACAGAAGGTAACATGGTGAAAGGGCTGAAGTGAGAAACTGAGACAGGCCCCAAACTGTCACTATAACCACTCATTCCATCAATAAGCATGTGCAAAGTATCTGCTTTCAGGGGGCACTCAGATGACACAAAGATGAAGACAGCAAGTTGGCCTCAGTGATGCTGGAAGAGACTGGCATATATAGAAATAATTAGAAGGCAAAAATTAATAGAATTTTTTAATTTTTATTTTTTAGGTAGAGTCTCACTCTGTTGCCTAGGGTAATTTCTTTCTATTTTTAGTAGAGACGGGGTCTCGCTCTTGCTCAGGCTGGTCTCGAACTCCTGACCTCGAGCGATCCACCCGCCTCGGCCTCCCAAAGTGCTAGGATTACAGGCGTGAGCCACCGCGCCCGGCCTAATAGATGCTTTAAAGAAAGGCATAAACCACAAGCACCGTGGGCAGAAAGGAAAGCATGATTACTTTGAACTAGGAGGCTTCTCAGAGGAATAGCTTTTGAGTTGGTTATTGAAGAAGAAGACCTTGCCAGGCTTAAAGAGAAGTAGAGGCCGGGCGCGGTGGCTCACGCCTGTAATCCTAGCACTCTGGGAGGCCGAGGCGAGTGGATCGCTCGAGGTCAGGAGTTCGAGACCAGCCTGAGCAAGAGCGAGACCCCGTCTCTACTAAAAATAGAAAGAAATTATACGGACAACTAAAAATCTATATAGAAAAAATTAGCTGGGCATAGTGGCGCATGCCTGTAGTCCCAGCTACTCGGGAGGCTGAGGCAGTAGGATCGCTTAAGCCAGGAGTCTGAGGTTGCTGTGAGCTAGGCTGACGCCACGGCACTCACTCTAGCCTGGGCAACAAAGTGAGACTCTGTCTCAACAACAACAAAAAAAAGAGAAGTAGAAATACATTCGAAAAGGCAGAGACACGAAAGTTCTCTGGGACCAGTGGAGTGGCAGAAGAGGACCCTTAGGCCTGAGGCCTTCCTTCCGATGGGAATCACTGTGCTTCCACTGGGCACCTAGGCAGCTTCTGACACTCCCCCACACTGCCCTCTGCCCCGCTCACAGTCTGCCCTTCTAGGAGACAAACAAGGAGGTGACAGTACACAGAGAGGGAGGCCGTTTCTGACCCTCCCGTACATCAAGGCCAGCTGCTCTACCGAATAGGACACACCAGCCACTTCCGATCTTTACTCATTTCCCTTTTACCCTGTGAGCTGCTGAAGCAAGGGGTCTTCTGTGTTGCATTTTAATTACCACTATGATCCACGGGATCTCAAGGGCTTTGAATAATAACATTTTAACATTTACACATTGTCAGTCACTTCTGCCCATTAAATTAAGGCTGAAAAATGCAGCTCATGTGGGGAGTTATTCAAATCAACCCTCAGACCCAGAAGGCTGGTACCCAGTTTCCCAGGTTGTTCTGCTTTCTCTGTTCCATTAGGACTGGAATCCTCCAACTGCCTAGTCACTATGGTGAGCAACAAAAACCACGTATGTCCAGGAGAATGCCTAAGTACCTGGCTGCTTTTAGAGGGTCACCATGCTTTCCCCAGAAGGAGGGTCCTGACCAGGTTATGCAGACATTTGCTGAAGACTGAGATCTGATAAGACAGATAGACTGAGAGTCCATTCTGGTCCATAGCAACCTGAGAAACAGAACAAGAGGCAGACTGGGATTCAAGAGGCCCAAGTTGTAGTCCCAGCCCTGTGACTTTTCTTCTCTAGGTCTCTTTCAAAAAATGAGTGGCTGGAATGTATTCTCTGGGGTCCTGAGATTCAGTAGGGTTTGAATCTGTGATTAGATGACCTCTCCAAGGTCCCTTCCAGTTCTATGATATAAAGAATAGCAGCAGGGCTTCTGATGAAACGGTTTTAGCTTCATGGGTAAAAGCCCGGGCTTTGGACTCAGCCAGACTAGGGCTTAAGCCTCAGCTCTAATACCTAACCTCTTCTTCCTCATCTATTAAACATGGATAAAAATAGCCCCCACTCTGAAGATTTGTCTTGAGATATACAATGACATAATCAATGTAAATGAACTCAGCACAGTGGCTGGCCCATAGGAAGCATTCAGTAAATGACAGCTGCTATCATTGTCATCATTTTCCATTTACAGCCATTTCTGAACTCAGCTCATCATGCTAACACTGTACACAGAGGTTGGTTTCCTTCCTCCCAACTCTGCAAAGGAGTCCAAACAGTTGGTTTCAAGTGGCCCTGTTAACCAGGCAGAATAAAACTCAAATGCCAGAGAAGGTCAGAAGTTTTGCAAGTTTGGGTCAGGATTACATGTAACACCATGGTGGAGAATCTTCAGACTAGGAAGCATCTGTACTCACCTTGGTGTCCACAGGTGCAGCCCAGCTTTGGGACGTAAGGCTGTTCCACGCTGATTTGGTCCAAATCACCTCATAACCTTATGGTTCCCCCATTTCCTTAAACTCCTCCCGAAGAGTCTATTCACTGCCAATCACTGGACCTCTGGCCCCCTAAGCTTCCCTATTTTTCAATGTACCAGCTTTGCCTGGATTAGTTTCCAACCAGCCACGATATCTAACCATGCCTAATTTAATAGCACATTTGCTGTCTTTGTTCCCCTTGATCTTCTGCCAGTTTCAGCACTGGGCATCACAGCCATTTGCTTTCTCATCTCCAGTTGCTGGAATGTTGAGCCCTGTTAAATACTCAAGAAACAACTGGCTGAATCCTCTACCAATTCACCCAACTCAGCTGGCTTCCGACAGCACCATTTATGAAGTACTAGTCGTCCTGTGCCAGACACTGTGCCAAGCATTTTCTTTTTAATGTTCACAACCATGAGGTAAGAATTAGTATCCCTACTCTAAATGTAGAAACTGAGGCGTAAAGAAGTTAAATGACTCCCTAAATAAAGGTCACCAGCCAATAAGTGGTAGAGCAAGAATTCAAATGCAAGCCTGATTACCGGGCCCAGCAATCCTTTTATACATTTCTTGAAAACTATGATATTATAAGACCAATTCCTCATCTTTTCTGTTCTTTTCAAACCATCATCTTTACCCACAGCACCTGTACTCCTGGAGGATAATCACACGAATTTCCTGAGAAGACTTAGATCAAAATTCCTACTGCTACTCTCAATGCCATGTCAAAATTTGGGGGTAATTTCCTCTTTTCCCACCTATCTCAGAGACATTATCTCCCTAGTTAGGATATACCCAATGGCCTTCTAATTGCCTAACACTTTTCCTAGTGTTCACCCTTCTAGACATATCAATGAACACTGTTTACCAGTTGCCTCCAATACCCCACTCTCTCCTTCTTCCTTGGTTGTGGGGTTTTTAGATAGCTTCACAGCCACCTAGAATAAAGACTACATTTCCCATCTCCTTTGTAGCTGGGTGTAACCACATGACCAAGTCCTGGCCAATGGGTTATAAGTGAGAGTGGTATGTGTAACTTTTGGGAGCTGTCTTTAAAGTGTCCGTCTCCCCTTTCTTCCTTCATGCTGATGGTGTGAACTTGAATAGCCACCTTGAACCATGAGACAGCAGAAGGAGACTCGGTCCTTGACAATCATGAACTGCCACCTAGCCTTCCTCTGAACATCTCTCTTATTTAAACTGCAGTTATTTTGGGTTTTCTGTCACAATCGGCCTTGGCTTCTAAGAAACTGCATTATTCTAGTTTTCTTCCTGTGTTTCTTTCCCCTTGTGCCTCTAAATACAAGTTCTATTCTTGACTTCTTCCATCTCTCTAGTCTTTCAGCAACTGATTCTCTTTTATGTTAACCATCACCTCAATTTGGATGACTCATGAATCTGTATTTCTAATCTCAACATCTCTCGAACATCAGACCCACATTTCCAAGTGTTTATGGAGTAAACTTGGATATTCTCTGGTGCCTAAAACACCTTAACATATTCAAAATTGGACTTAATATCTTCCTTCAACTGTGCCCCTCCCTCAATTCCCTATTTCTGTTAGCGATACACAATTTTCTCAATTAACCATGCTCAAAACCTCAGAATCATCCTGAATACCCTCTCCTCATTCTTCCACATTTTGTTGTATGGTCTTGTTAATTCTACTTCCTCAGTATCTCTCCCATTCCTACTCTCCTTCCTATAGCTTCCTACTGGGCTCTAATTACCTTCAAGAGACTCCTTGAAGTCTCTTGACTTTAAAGTATCCCTGTCTCTAGTTTGTCCCAGCCTAAGCAATCTAAGAGTCCACAATTATGTATTCTTTAAGTATGGCTGCTATCCTGTCACCCTATTCAAAGAGCTTCAACAACACTGTACTGTTCTTGGAATAAAGAGTGACACTGGAGATCCAATACTCCATGACAAGTTCCCTTTGTTCCAGCAAACTGGACTACTTACCATTATCCAAACTCCCTTCTATCTTCTCCCATCAGCTCACTGCTGTTTACGCCACGCCCCCTGCCTGGAGTGCCTTCTCCTTTCTCCTTACTTCTGCCTATCACGTGGAATTCTATTCTACCAATTTAACATATTCTGCCCTCTTTTGATTATTTTACAATGTCTCATGTACACATATGTATATAAATGGATGTTGACACATTTGGTGGAAAGAAATTTAAACGTGCAGTTCACAAGGCTTGGACTTGTTCCATAATGGAAAGAAAAGTGAACTATTCCAACTCCAAAACATAAATCGATAGGAAGAAAGCAGTTATACAGCAGGGCTCTTTGCAAAAGCTCCTCTAATGCAAGAAGGTGAGAGGCAAAGTGCTGTTTTTTGTTTTGTTTTGTTTTGTTTTGCCAATTCCTTCAGATTTTCTACTCTTTTCATCTCGTAAAACCAAAACTCTATAATCATTAAACAATAACTCCCCATTCCTCTCTCCCCCCAGCCCCTGGCAAGCACCACTGTACTTCCTGTCTTTATGATTTTGACTACTCAAAGTATCTCATGTAAATGGAATCATACTATATTTGTCTATGACTGGCTTATTTCACTTAGCATAATACCCTCAAGGTTCATCCATGTTAACGGCTTGTTAAACTGTCTCATTTATATTTTCTGCCTTTGGGAAAAGCACCCAAACTTATTCCTTGCCATCTACCTTAAAAAGTTAGCCTGGACCAGGTGCAGTGGCTCACGCCTGTAATCCCAGCACTTTGGGGGCCGAGGTGGAAGGATCGCTTGAGCCCAGGAGTTCAGGGCTAGCTTGAGCAACTTAGTAAGACCCCATCTCTACCAAAAACAAACAAACAAAAAAAAAAAAAAAAAAACAACCAAGCATAGTGGCCCACACCTGTAGTACCAGCCACTTGGGAAGCTGAGGCAGGAAGATCACTTGAGCCCAGGAGAGTTCAGGGCTGCAGTGAGCTATGATTGCAACACTGCACTCTGGTCTGGGCAACAGAGCAAGATCCTGTCTCTTAAAAAAAGCTAGCCTGCACTTTTAGGTAAAATGGTAGATTGAACATAGGTACCTATTTTCTCTTCTTTCTGAAATCTCACTAAACCAACAGTGAAAGTGGGACTCCAAATGAAAACACTCCCGAGAAAACACAATCCTAAACTGGCAAATGGAAAAGCCAAGATTTACACTATAGAATTCCCCAAAGGCTAATGAACTGGTACTCTGATGCTGGAGTAGAGAAGCTAAAGCAACAGTTTCTTCCCCTTTAAAAGGATTAAGGTCTGCATGCCCATGCACAAACTGCGCAAAGACCCAAAGGCAAGCTCTCAGGAACACTGACTTAAACCTAAAAAACCTCAGAAGTGTAGCTGCATGCCAAAGGGTCCACATGTATCTCTGTCTTCAGATAATCATTCATCATTGTCGCCACTAAGTACCACTTCACCTGGATCCAAATGCTATTAGTGGATGCTATAAAAAAGCACCACAGAGAACAATACGGCTTTTAGAGCTCCTGGCTACTTTCCCACGTGCTGTCAAACCTGGAAAGTTGTCCACTGTTTCTCTGAGTGGTCATACGTCCAGAGTGTCCAGTGAGCAGAGTCCCACCCTGAACAGAAACAGACGACCATGCTAAGCAAAATGGGAAACACTGCTCTCGGTGACGCCTGCCCTGAATAATGACTTTTTCTATAGTTGAAACCATTTAAGTAACAGGAATACCCAGTTTAATAAAACTGTCACAAAGCTACGTGGGCTTAGCATCTCTTTGGAGGGGATGGGCTTTCTACTTCATGGATGTATTAAAGCTTTCGGCTTCTGTCAGTGTTTGTCATTTCTGTAGGCACAGACGCCACCTCTGGGCGGGAAAGCTCTTCCCTCTGCAGGGCTGCCCTGCGCAGGGCGGGACGTCAGCACTCCTGGTCGGCAGGCACAGGTGCCGCGGCAACCCGCTTCAACCAGGCACGGTAACGGACCCCAACTCTCCCGGCTTAGAACTCTCTTATTGTTAATTTCTAAAATCTCTGAATTTGTGCTTACACTTTATATCATTCCTACATGTAGTGGTTTTTTTCTCTTCCCTTTATCAGAACGGTCAGAAATCTTTTTTTAAAAAAATACATTTTCATTTTAATGATCAAGTCTCCTTTGGTTTCTTTACTTCATTATATCTGCTTTCTTTAACATGTTAATCACAAAGTAAACCATAAAGTATGACATGCATACCATAAAGTATTGTGAAGTATACCGTCTGCTTTTGTCTCTTTAATAATCCCTTAATACTCTCTCATTAAGTACTCTGCTACTTTCTTTTGGTTAAGTTTTAATCTTCCCTGTTTTTTAACAAATGACTTTAAGACATAAACTTTCCTCCGAGTACCACTTTGGCCAAATATTATAGGTAGCTATAAAAAGTATTTCCACTACCATTCATTTCCATTTAGAAAAATAGAAAGAAAAAAGATAGCTAACTCAGAGACTAAATATTATAACACTAATCAATGAGATAAAATGCTCGATTTCATTAGATTAGGCAAATGCTAATCTCAAAAGACACTTTTTTTGCTTGTCCTGGTGAGAAACAGTAAAGAGTGACAGCACACGGTGCGGGTGACGGTCCGGGGAAGAGGGGCCCTCTCCCCACTACGGGAGGGCAGTCAGCGCCACCAATTAGATCTGACCATGCACACTCTGACCGGCGAGCTCTACGTTCGTCAATCTCTTTCAGAGAAGTACTCTTGTAAGCATGTAGCAACATGCGTACAGAATGTCCACAGCAGCATAATTCGTAACAGAGAGATCCTGTAGACAACTTAAACATTCATCAAATGGAGAATAGAAAAATGAGTTATGGGATATTTAACAGTCATTAAAAAAGAATAAGTAGATTTTAAGAATCATAACAAAATTGTATCCATGATCTATAGACAAGGTAAGACAAAAAACAAGTTTGTAAAACAGTTTGTAAAATATGATCCCTTGTTAGGTTAAACACAAACAAAAGAATTTCATGTAGTCACTTGTGTACCAAGACGGCAAATGGCCCTAAAGCGTACATCACACGTTCAAAATGGTTATTTCCACAACTGAGTAGCAGGGAGGTGAGAAGAACCTTAGCATCATATTTACATTCACTTCTGTAAAGTCTGAATGCTTTTTTCTTTTCAGTGAGCATATTCTAATATAATTTAAAAATTAAAAAAGATCTCCCATCTTATCCCTCACAATGTAGTTTCGTGAATTATATATTAAAGAGGGGCTAAAAGCTCTGAAAGTCTCATGAACACGGACTTTGGAACGCTAATCAATTAATTCATAAAAGCTGCATAAGTTAATGACATTAACGGACAAGCCGAAAAGATTTAGTATTTACTAACCCACAACGTGGTCTGCTGTTGTACCTCACTTTTACCAACCCTGGCAGGCATTCCTTCCAGGCCAGCTTCTCCTGCCAGGCTGCCAGGACAGGCAGGGCTTCTGAGAAACTGGCAGAGCCCGTTTTCATATTGAATGTCTCAATCCCTTTGTCTGAAAGCTCTTTGAGTGGTCCAAGCAGCAAGCCTGGAGACAGGCTCATGCCGCAGGCTGTGGTTCAATTAAAGCTGCTTCCTACACCATCTACTATCAACACTTAGCCCAATACTGTAGAGCTGGAAGAAACCAAAGCAAAGGAGGATCAGATGTGAGGTCCTAAGTCCTCCTTGGTAGTTCCCTTCTTAACCTGAAGATCTCTAGACCTGGGGATAGAAAATCCCTATCAAGGGCAGTTGGCAGCCAAGGAGACCAGCCCCATTTATGAAGTTTGTCTGACTTTCCCCTTTTCTTTCTTCCAAAGGTTGAACCAAGTGGTTCCAGATGAAACATCTGAAAGAGAAAGAATTGGAATCTCCCTCCAATGCTAAAGATTCTTTCCTCACTAAAAACCATTTTCAGAGCATTAAATTAATTGCTTGTTCTTTAAGGGTTAATTTCAGTATGATTTATTATCAAATGACTGGAGACAGCATTAGTGTTCTACTCCACCCTCTCTAAATGTTTTAATTAAAAATCTACCAACATGATTAGAAGACTGAATACAGGTTAACAGTTCTTCCCAAACTGCTATATAGATTCAATGCAATCCTAATCAAAATCCCAGCAGGACTTTTTGTAGAAATCAACAAGCTGAATCTAAATTTGAAAGACAATGGAACTAGACCATCTAAAACAACTCTGAAAAAAGAATAACAAATTTGCCAAGGCAATTCAATGGAGAAAAGACAGTCTTTTCAACAAATAGGGCTGAAACAATTGGATATCCGTATGTAAAAAAAAAATGAATCTTGATCCATACCTCACATCATATTCAAAAATTAACTCAAAATGGGATCATAGGTCTAAATGTAATACCTAAAGCTATAAAATTTCCAGAAAAAACAATAAGGAAAAATATTTGTGACCTTATCCATTAAAAAAAAGGATAAACTGAACTTTATCAAAATTAAGAAACTCTGCTCTTTAAAAGACACTATTAAGGGAATAAAAAGACAAGTCACAAACTGGGAGAAAATTACATATCTGGTAGAGAACTTGTATCTAAAATATATAAAGAATTCATAACTCAATAATCAGAAAACAAAGCATTTTTTTTAAATAAGCAAAAGATTTGAATAGACATTTCCCTAGATAGAAGGATAGCAAAAATCATATTAACAGATGTTAAAATCTTCAGCCATTAGGGAAATATAGACCAAATCCATTAATGAGATATCACTATATACCCATCAGAATGGCTAAAATTTTTTAAACCTGACAACATTAAGCACTGAGGAGAATGCACACAGCAACTGAAGTCCTATGATGAGAATGTAAAACGGTACAACCACTCTGAAAAATGGTTTGGTGGTTTCTTATAAAGTTATTATTTCCTAGGGCCCAGCCATCCCATTTCTAGGTATAATATCCAAGTGAAATGAGAACTTATGGTCACACAAAAGCCTGCCTGTATGTGAATGTTGATAGTAGCTTTATTTGTAATTGCCAAGAACTGTAAATGACCCAAATGTCCCTAGATATAAACTGAGGTATATCCATACAGTGGGACAATATTCGGCAATGAAAAGGAACAAATTACCGGTATATGCAACAACATGGATGAATTTCAAATGCATTATGCTAAGTGAAAGGGGCCAGAGTCCCCAGGCTATAGACTGTATGATTCCATTTATGTGACATTCAGGAAAAAGCAAAACGATTGGGACAGACGTCACAGCAGTGGTTGCCAAGGATTAGGGAAGGGTGAGGGGCTGACCAGAAATGGACATGGGAAAATTTTTTTGTGTAATGAAACTATTCTGTATTTTGATTGTGGTGGCAGTTATATAACTGTATTTGTTAAAACTCACAGAACTGTATACAAAAAAAAGGATAACTTTTACCATATCTAAATTATAACTTTTTTAACAGCTCCAAATGGAAACCATAAAATACAAAATAAAACAAAAAAACTACTATGAAAATGACCACAAAGTTTCTGCATGCCAGAAAAGAAAACCTTTTAAATAGGACCATTAAAAATAAGGTCTACAATGTCATACACACATGCGTACGTCTTGACACCCCTACCCTCTGACAGGTCTAGCAAAGGATATTTCAAAGGAAAACACCTCATCCCCCATTCTTACCTGAACCACGGACTGTCTTAGGGTTGAACGGAGGCATTAATACCCCACAAAGGACCTATTACCTGCAAGTTATGGAGAGCTGGGAAAGGCCGCAAGAGTTCCTTAAAACCGCAGTGGGAATTGCATTGCCCCTTCTTGTTCTTCCTTAGGAGAACAGGGGTTGACACAAATTCTCCAGCAGTGCACACTCACCTCTGTCGTGACTGCATTTACATCGATGGGCTGGATCTCAGTACTGCAGCACTCACTCCCTTACAGAGGAAACTGAATTTTGCAGAGGCAATGAAAGTAGGCCAAGGCGACAGAGCACTCTAGTTACGGGGTGGCAGCCAATCACGGGCCCCTCCCCAGGAGCCTCTCACTCTGAGGTCAGGACTCAAAAGCAGAGTCTGTGCTGTCAGCCTGAACCCAAAGGGACTGACTTGTTGGGCTTATTTTTCCACAGCATTAACTCAAGGGTTTATGATTTGAGACCCCAAATCAATCTCTGCCACAGCACTGGCGGTCTCTCCTCCCACAGTTATCACCTTGTCTGATCTAACCTTTTCCTTGCTTCTCGTGATGAAGATGGCGGCCAACTCCAGCCCAGGGCATACAGTTCAGGTATTGAAAACAAAAGCTACAATGCACTCCCCACCCCAGACTGTCCCCACCCAACTGAAACCCAGCCGCCCCACCCAAGGAACATCATAGCTACATCATCCTCCCCTTCCACCCAGGATCACACACTTGCAAAATCCCTTTGGAGTTGTTTCTGCTGAGGAGTTGGGGGGAAATGTACCTTTTGTTTTTCCATCCACCGATACCAGCTTCTTTGTCTCTGCCGTTAACAACAGCTCATAAGGGTGCTCATCCTCTTCCCTGGCTGCACTCCCCTGTATCCGGGGTCTCACGGCCAGGACCTAAGAGAGAGAAACAACCGGTGCATCTCATGCACGTGGCTAAAAGTAAGACAGGCGGTGGGGAACAAATCTGAGATTATTGGCTCCTTTTTCAACTGAGAGGAAGGGAGGCAGGGAAGAGAAGGTGAATAACTCAAGTGTCACATAAAGTCACAACTGCCTTTCTGGATATACACCTGTACCTCAAATCTCAATGGCCTTTGAACAGAATACTCCCCTTTCTTTGCCTCGCTTTATTTGTCAAAAATTTTAAGTGAAATCCAACATCCTTCTTTCCCTTGCTTCTCCCATGTCCACAGTGGTCTACATCTGCGGTCCCCAACCCCCGGGCCACAGACCGGTACCAGTCGTGGCCTGTTAGGAACTGGGCCGCACACCAGGAGGTGAGCAGTCAGCCAGGGAGCTTCATCTGTATTTACAGCCACTTCCCATTGCTCGCATCAGCGCCTGAGCTCTGCCTCCTGTCAGATCAGTGGCGGCATTAGATTCTCATAGGAGGATGAACACTACTATAAACTGTGCACGGAGGGATCTAGGTTGCGAGCTCCTTATGAGAATCTAGTGCCTGATGATCTGAGGTGGAGCTGAGGCGGTGATGCTGGCACTGGGGAGTGGCTGCAAATACAGATTATCACTGGCAGAGAGGTTTGACTGCACAAAAAATGTAATGTGCTTGAATCACCCAAAAACCATGGAAAAACTGTCTTCCATAAAACTGGTCCCTGGTGCCATAAAGGTTGGGGACGTGGGGACAAGGCTGGTCTACATGATCTCTTTTCTGTGGATAATACCTCCCAAGCAGCTCTTAGCCATTCTCCATCATAAAGGCCAGCCTTCTCCATGTTTCCTTCCCAAGATGCACATACACTATCCGAAGGCTGGACTCCTTCCCACTTTCTTCAGGAGGAACCAAAATGACTGACTGACCCTCAATGTTCGACATTTACTAGGAACCAAGTGGTCTATAAGTCCATTTCTATTTTTGTGAGGCTTTCTTCAGAGGTCCTGGGGGTTATAGGCAATGATTTCCCAAAAGCTGGTTTCCTACCACATTTATGATAACAACGGTTTTAAATTACTTCCACTAATCTCTGCTCTGAAGAGTCAAGTAGCTAGAACGTTTGAATTTCAGTAAGGAAAAAACAGCTCTGTCTACTAAGAAATCCCTAATCCAGGCAGCCAACTGTCTCTGATGAAATAACTAAACCAGAACTGCCTCCTACTCTCCTACTCCTGACAACTATGAGGCTTTGGTCACCTGAGGGCCTGGTGGCCACAGCTAGTCATAGTACCAGAGTAGCCACGCTTTCCCTCGAACCCAGCCAGAAACAGCATGGATAATGCCACGGCCACACTGAAAGAGAAAATGGAGATCCTTGCTTTAGAAGGTAATTCTGGTGCAGCTGTCCTAAGAGTCCAATGTGTTTCCGGGTAGAATAGGAATAAGCTAGCATTAATACTAAGCTATGAGAAGAGCAAACCAAAGCACAAGATCTTTTTGAGCAATTTGGCTACAAGTAATGTATTATGAATAAGGGGGTGGGGGAGTGAGAGGAATTCCCAATTCCACCTAACACAATGAATGGAACCCTATAAATGTGATTCTGTGGCATACAGAGAAACCTCCTCCCACGCTGACACATCCCACAGCTCACTGGAAATGCATCAAGTTTGTGATTCACCAGGGTTTTTTTGCTTCTTCAAGGCAGAGCCCACTGTGTTACGGCCTAATGAGACAAGGACTCTAGCAGCCTCAGACTAAAGAAAAACTGCAGCTCCTATTTGTTAACAAGGCTGCCACACTAAAGGCAGAAGGATAGTCTCTTTTCAAAATTCTGCTAAGCACAGCAGGAACCTCCACTTAGTGCAAGCTACCTGGAAGCTAAAAGCTATTTCATTACAATGATCCATTTGCCCCTATTACTTATTCCTGGCCTCTTTAGGAACACAATTAAGGAAAAAAGAGGGACCATTAGGCAGTTCACACTGTGTCAACTTAATACCACTGGCTTTACAGGCAGGAATTTGTGTTGTGCAGGTCTACATGCCCATAGCTATCATTTATGCAGGGCCCTGGAAATCTGACTGGGTGAGTGCTCTGCACACAGCAAGAGCTCGCATGCAGCCCCAGGCATGCGTCCCTGAGAGGCAGGGAATTGACAGCCTGGATGCCCAGCCTATAATACCCTTTCTTCTCAAGGGCTGATAACTCCCATCTGGCAAATCAGGCCCACTGGACCTGTGTTCGCTCCGTGCCTGGCTCCTGCGCAGGAAAATGGAAGCAGAGATCATCAAATATCAGAGCTGGAAGGGACCCTCACCAGCACAGTCACAACTAGAGAGTACCTGGTTCCAGCCCTTTCATTTGCAGATGACAACCCTGCTTCACAGAGAGGTCCAGAGACTTGCCCAAGGTTCCATGAGAGCTTCCCACAGAGCCACCGCCATAAAACTCAACTCCCCTGATTCTGCACCTGATTGGCCTCATTTGTTCTACCTTTCGTTTTTTTTCTGCATCCAATTTAGAACCCTTTCCCTCCTTCAGATGTCTGATGAGAGTCCCCTGCTAATAGCCAGACAAGAATTAGGGTGATCTTTTCTTCTTGGTGCTGGCCCCTCCCAGCTATGGGATTAAAATCTCACAATAAAGCAATAAACTGTTTTTCTTTGAGCCGTCCCAGCTCCCACTCAGGAAGCCCTATGTCATAGTGAATATGGCAATAACTGATTTTCAACAGAAAGGATTCTGCTCTTTACTAAATTACTCCTTAATCTTTTTTTCCCCTTTCCTCCAGGGCTGGCAGTAAATCAAAGCCAAAATATATGTATTTTCTGCTATGTGGAAAGCAACATTTCTGCTGCAGAGAAAAGCTATGAGCAGTCACCACCTAACTGTGACCAGTGGAATGTCCAGCTGGGGTGTGAGCAGCTTTCCGGGAAGAGATACCACAGCAGCTGCAGTCTCCATGAACATTTAGCATATCTGAACAGAGGGAAGACTGCAGTCAGTCCTGATGCAGCTGGCAGCCCATTTGGTGGGACAAAAACATCTAAATAGCATGTGTGTGTGCACGTGTCTAATTTTTTAAAGCCAGTTTCATGATCAGGTCATTAATCTAAAAGCTCTCCTAGAGCCAGGCATGCTCCAGCTTCCCCTAAAGGTTTCTATGGGTCACCTGACAAGGACAAGCCCCAGGAATAGGGATAAAAACATTGGGGCAGATTGCTTGCTAAATACAAAAGCCTAAGTTTGATGACGCCAGTATCTCCTGAGAGATGAGGTTTAGGGTATTAAAGTTTTGAGAGTATAAGAAAAGATGGTGAAAGATCACAGAGTAAAAAAAAAAAATCAGTACACTTTTAGAGAAGATCTATCCACTCAAACTATAGCATATGAACAAAATACGCCTGAATCATTAAAAGGATAATGACCCAGGCCTTATTACCTCTACATTCATGGACCTATAATCACCAGCAAATAAGCAAATGCAGGGCTCTCACCGTCTTCCAAATACCAACTCTGCTGGTCCAACTGATCCAGAATTCCAGGCTATTCAGAAGCAAGTTCTAGAAAATATATCTCAGACTCTCCCATCTAGAAGAGTAAGACAGAG
This sequence comes from Eulemur rufifrons, assembly GCF_041146395.1. NCBI lineage: Eukaryota > Metazoa > Chordata > Mammalia > Primates > Lemuridae > Eulemur > Eulemur rufifrons. The sequence goes on along the minus strand of NC_090997.1, from coordinate 5,156,144 downwards.
ATTTCTTCCTCCACTCCCACCCCCACCTCTTGACACTGTGTTATTGCCAAGCTGTACGCTTTAGAAAGTCTTGGGAGAATAGAAAGTCCTGAGTACAATACAGTATTTCTTTAAGAGCCTTGCCCCTATCCTTGGGCACTAGGAATTTTAATTCAAGTCTTTGTTAAAGAGGCAGCACAAGGCATTCACAGAGACACAGCCCTAACTGAATATGCTTCATATTACTAAGTTTCTCCTTGTAAAAAAGGGAGTAATGAAACAAACGCCTATTTATATAAAAAGGTATAGGGGTTTACTACATGCACTTGTATCTACTCAATGTATTATTACTCAGAGGTAATAATAGAAGGCTGCAATTCTAGAGACCCTCAGTTGAGACATTAAGTATTTATAATTAAGGGACAGAAATAAATAAGGACAGAATTTGTACCTAGCACAGACATCTTCCCCTATCTCCAACACTGACTTTTACATTTTAAAAACGGCTTCCTCATATTTATACATTTTGTTAAACTAAAGCCGTCCTTCTGGTTCCGTTGTGTTTATATTGAATAAAAGAACCTGTCTCGATGGTCCATGGCAATACTGTAAAAAATTATTAACTAAGACTTCTAGGGATAAAGTGATGAGACTTAATTAACTGGTTTATATCAGCTGATTTTTAAATTAGAGAACAATAGGGCATTGAATGAGCTACAAAATAACTATTAAAATTATATAATATTTTGAATAAATACTCCATAAATACATTCTCTGAATAGCAGGAAGTGTTAAAGGAGCATTTTGAAGGCAAAAGATCAAGGAAAACAATTTTCTTCACACACTTAAGTGATTGAGTTATTTGCCCCATGATAACATTTCTTTTTTAAAAGGTAGACTATTATTTTCAAATAACCTTCTTGAATCTTCCTGCCTGCCTATCCCATATAATTCCTATTTCTTTTCTAATTGAATCTTCATGACTTAATCCACATTTGTTCTCGTGTAGAGTCTTCATGGGAAATGCACAGGGAAAATGCAAAAACAGAACTAAGAGGTTTGGGGCAGAACCACCAAAACCTGCTACTGTGGCACAGTCTAGAGAACACTGATTAGGGAGATTCTGTATCTTGAATCAAGAGACAACACAGGTAGAGTGGGCTTGGTGGCGCACGCTTGTAATCTCAGCTATTCAAGAGGCTGAGGTGGAGGATCTCTTGAGGCCAGGAGCTCAAGGCCAGCCTGAGTAACATAGCAAGGATCTGCCTCGAAAAACAAAAAACAAACAAAAGACAACATAGGTATAAATGCAAAAAGTGAGACTGTTCAGCTTATTGGAGCCAGGAGAAAATGTGCGTGTTTCACTTTCCATTTGGTATGGTAGATCAATAATTGGCCTGTCTGCTAGAGAGCTATATTAAAATTCTTTGTTTAGTATTTGAGTTTGAAGGCCTTGTTCCAGATTACTGGCACACACAATACAAATTTACAATCCAAAAGGTGATAAGAAAGCAAAGTCTTCTTTGAGCACACATTAATGCACTTTCCAACAAACTCAAATTTCAGTGACGGGAATAAACCCTCAACCCTCTACCTCAGAAGCTGTCAAGGGAAAATACTTCTTATCTATTCGGTCTTCCTCCTCTTCATCGGGTGGTGGCTTTGCTGGAGGCGGTGGACGTTCCCTCTGCAGAAGAGAAAAAAAAATTATTTCTACTATCTCTTTTTTCAAGCATCTAACTTTTTGGCTTACCCTTACCTTAGCCCTTGGAAATGAAAAGAACAATGTAAAGAACTCCCCTGAGACACTAAAGTCAAGGTTCAGTCTCTGAACAGATAGAGAACTCTGCACACATACACAATTCAATTAGCACGCTCCATGGTTTTCGATGTCTGCGGCACAGATCATAAACACCTCTTTCACATTCTAGACCACAGTGAGAAATGCCAGCACTGAAAACACATAACTGCCTTGTTAGAAAACGTCCTTCACAAATACATAAAACTTTAGTATAGGAAAATCAGTGGCTCAATGTTCAGTATACTCTAAAAAGAGGAAACACAAGATCAAAAGAATCAACTTGTGAAATAGTTCTAACAAACCAAAGGTATTGAGGCAATAATGAGGAAAGTAATCAAGAACAAAAACATCAATTCCTCGTCAAACTTTAATGCTCTGATACAGGTCTATCCCCATTTATTAGCAAAAAGCTCAAAACTGATCTCTTATCCTTGGTTGTCTCCTTCAATAATACGCATTATATATCATTAGTATATGAAAATCCTATTTCATCTAAGCCCATTTTAAAAAGGAATATTCAGTTGTCTGCTCTCAAGCAGAGACTGGCAAGCTTTTTCTTAAAAGGACATACAGTATTTTTTTTTAATTTCAGTACTTTACAGGGGTACACACGTCTTGGTTACATAATTTGCTTTTGTACAGTCTGAGTCAGAGTTATAAGTGTGCCCATCCCCCAGATAGTGTGCATTGTACCTGTTAGGTGTGAATTCACCCATCCCATCCTCCCCCCTCCCATCTACTTGATTTCGCTTGAGTTTTACTTCCAAATGTGTATATAAGTGTTGATCAATTAGTTCCAATTTAGTATTGAGCACATATGGTGTTTGTTTTTCCATTCTTGCCATACTTCACTAAGAAGAATCATCTCCAGTTCCAACTAGGTTATTATAAAAGATACTAGATCACCATTTTTATTTTATGGCTGAGTAGTACTCTATGGTATACATATACCACATTTTATTAATCCATTCATGTATTGATGGGCACTTGGGTTGTTTCCATATCTTTGCGATTGTGAATTGTGCTGCTATAAACATTTGAGTGCAAGTGTCTTTTTTATAAAATGTCTTTTTTTCCTTTGGGCAAATACCTAGTAGTGAGATTTCTGGATCAAATGGTAGATCTACTTTTAATTCTTTGAGGTATCTCCATACTACTTTACATAGAGGTTGTACTAGTTTGCAGTCCCACCAACAGTGTATAAGTGTACTTTCTCTCTGCATCCTCACCAGCATCTATTGTTTTGGGACTTTTTGATAGCAGCCATTCTCACTGGAGTTGGGTGATATCTCATTATGGTTTGATTTGTATTTCCTTGATGATTAAAGACGTTAAGTAATTTTTCATGTGTTTTTTGGCCATTAGTCTATCTTCTTTTGGAAAGTGGCTGTTCATGTCTTTTGCCCACTTTTTAATGTGGTTGTTTGATTTTTTTCTTGCTGATTTGCTTGAGTTCTTTATAGAGTCTGGTTATCAGCCCTTTATCGTATGTATAGCATGCAAATATTTTCTCCCATTCTGTAGGTTGTCTATTTGCAGTAGTGATTGTGTCAAAAGGCCACATAGTAAGTATTTTAGGCTTTGCAGTCAACTTTGCCATTGTAGTACAAAAGTAGCCACAGATAATATGTAAATGAATGAGTGTGGCAATGTTAAAAAAAAAAAAAAACTTTATTTATAAAAACAGGTAGCTGCTCCTGACTATTGTTTGCCAACCCCTGCCCTAGAGCAAGAAATTCACTGAAAAGGAGACACTGGACTCATTATTAATAGATCATAGGCAAACAATTTCAGGAATACACAGAGTGATCTTGGAGAAGGAAACCTGCTAAAAGCTGAAGAGAGATTTGCCATTACACCTGCAGTAGCTTTAGCATCATTTATATTCCAAAGCCCTGGTCATGCTTGATAATCAGTGTTCCTGCCAAAGGGAGTAGGGGTCAGAAACAGAAGGTGATGTGTAGGCTCATTCCCTGGCTTGAAGGTTAGCTTACCATGCTGCTAAACAGGAGCATGGTAAGATTTCAGAAAGCCAGGACAGAGGTAAATGCTGAGTTATACAAGAGCTCAGGGAAATCTACAAGGAAAGATGTTTCAGAAGCTACCAGAGTTAGCATTTTAGCATTCATGATCTCTCTCTTAAAACATGCTTCACTGTTCAGTATTCTATCTTGATAAGTTGGTCATTCCCATGGTTCCTGGAACTGGGTAGATGCCCAATGGCAACAGCTTCAAAACAGGTCTGTAAGTTCAAGCCAAACAAAACTTTTTGGATCAGATTTCCCACTAGGTTCCACTTTTCCCACCCTTCTTTGCTTTGGAAGTGCAGGAACCTGGTCCCAGTGTTACCTTGTAAGGAAGGGAACAGCAAAAGGAGCAGGCTCATATCCTTCACCAGTAAGCCAACCTTGGGAACACAGTAGCTGAAGAAAAACAAAATGAACCACAACAACAACAAAAGGCCCATTCTAGGAACTTTTTCAAAGCTAAAAAGGCCTAGAAAGAACAATATGAAAGCCCTTTATGGAAGAAGTGATCACCAGGGACACTGGCAGCAAACAGAAGTACCTGTGAGCCTCTTTTTTTCTAGTGTGAAAACTTTGGAGTAGGGGCCCGGAAGTACAGAGCTGATTTAGAAACACCATCCACTATGTTTACTAAGACGCAGAACAGTCCCTTGGCCATAGTTAACTACCAAGGACTGGGAAGACAGCACAGCCACAACACACACAATTAAAAATGGCAAAGCATGCACCCCAATATGCATCCATTTCTACTTAGCAAGACCATAGGAGACTGATTCCTAGAGTGGGATGGAACAAAGAGACTTGTGTAAATCAATCACAGGAACTCGGTTATTCTCAGCAACCCTGAGCCGCTTTTTGCAAAGGCTCCAGCTCCCCCTAACGGACATCACCTGTAAATACCCATTAAAGCAAGGCCTTCCTCCACAGCTGCATTTGCTTAAATCATTTGTGCCTAACAGTGAAAGAAGTGACAAAAACTAGCTCAGTCTATAGAAGCACTATGCTAGTGGGGCTCAGCAGAGGTACTTGAGTTCACTATTCACGAGGAGTTTTGTCACAGTGCTTGACGACACCCACTCTGGTGGGCTACCAGCAGACTGTGGGCCTTTCCAAGATCCATACTAAAATGTTGGGACCATTTCAGGGCAGAGTAGCATAGGGTAAGGAGCCTAACTAAAAAGAACATTCCAAGAATCACCAGCCACTCCCCAGGCACACCTAAAAAGACCAAGAATTACCTAACGGCCAAAAGATCATCAAAATGGTCACAAGCCAGATTCAGACGAAAAAGGAAAGGCCAGCCTCTCCAAGGAGAAATAACATATACCTGAAAATATGTTCCAAGATGGGGTCAGCACCAAGAATCTGTCAGAGCAACGGCCAGTTTAGCTAAGGGGCAGTGCATAAAACCTCAAATTATCCTGCCTGGCACTGCAGGAAGGAAGGTCAGGGGGATCAGCGATTCAGGTCTAGACTCACAGCATAACCCTGGGGAGGAAGGGAGGGTAGGGGTCTTGAGGACAACGTATAAGACTGCAAGTTAAAGCAAGTACAGATGGTCCCTGACTTATGAAGGTTTGACTTACAATTTTTCAGCTTTACAATGGTGCAAAAGTGATACACATTCAATAGAAACCATACTTCCAGTGTCCACACAACCATTCTGTTTTTCACTTTCAGTATAGTATTCAACGAAATATGTGAGACAGCCAATACTTTATTATAAAATAAGCTTTGTGTTAGATGATCTTGCCCAAGGCTAACGTAAGTGTTTTGAGCACATTTAAGGTAGGCAAGGCTAAGCTATGACATTCAGTAGGTGAGGTGCATTTTTTTTTTTTTTGAGACAGAGTGTCGCTTTGTTGCCCAGGCTAGAGTGAGTGCCGTGGCGTCAGCCTAGCTCACAGCAACCTCAAACGCCTGGGCTTAAGCAATCCTACTGCCTCAGCCTCCCGAGTAGCTGGGACTACAGGCATGCGCCACCATGCCCGGCTAATTTTTTTTTTCTATATATATTTTAGTTGGCCAGATAATTTCTTTCTATTTTTAGTAGAGACGAGGTCTCGCTCATTGCTCAGGCTGGTCTCGAACTCCTGACCTTGAGCGATCCACCCGCCTCGGCCTCCCAGAGTGCTAGGATTACAGGCGTGAGCCACCGCGCCCGGCCGGTGAGGTGCATTAAATGCATTTTTCCCCAGTTTGATTTGAACTGCCTCTCTGGCATTAAATGCATCTTTGATTTATGATATTTTCAACTTAATGATGGGTTTACTGGGAGGTAACCCCATCGTAAGGTGAGGAGCATCTGTGCTAGAGAAAGAAGCAGTAAGATGGGAAGGTGGGCCTTGAGAAGAAAAAACTCAGAGTTGTTCTCATCCTGTTAGCTCAATGGCCAGAGGCGTTACACTTGGATAAAACCAGAACACCAGAAAGTAATAAATACGATATCTGCTTAAGCCTTGCTACAACTCTGCTGAATACACAACGTGCCCAAATCCAAACGGGGAACTCCTCGAGGGCAAATGGAACGTGAGCATGTACTTGGAGCAGGCAGGAAATCATTTTGGTGAGCCTCTTTCACTGTATGCTTCTGCTTTCCAGAGAGAAAACAGATGATACATAGCAAAGATCTCAAAGGCAAAAGCAGCACTAAGGCTAAATAGCAATAAAATCCTTTAATTTGCTCTAAGGCCAACGGAGTAATGGAAAGATGCAAACTGGTTATACTGAAATTGGGAAAACCAAGACTCTTCCTCAACGTGGTCTGTGTAGTTTTACCACCCTGAGCGAGAGAGACGTGGCAGAGCCCCGTGAGGAAGAGCAGAAGGAGCTGGCCCCAGGCGCTTGACACAGGAGCAGCACCAGGTCACACTGCCCTCCCCGCCAGTGTCCCCCCCCCCCCCCGCCCCCCGTCCCCCGCCGTACAGGCAGCAGCCAACACAGCCCCAGGAGGGCCAGGGCCCGGGCCACACACCGGCCTCACTCCAGCAGCTTTCGCTCCTGCTGCCTCAGCCTCCTTGTTCACGGAGTCTCGGTCAGATGATCGCCCGCTGGCCATGCTGTCTAACGAATGGCAGGAGACAGCGTTGTACAGCGCCTCGTAGGGACCCTCCTCTTCAGCATTTGTGTCAAAATCGATAATCAGTTCAGTCACTGCTTTCTCCACATCACCTGAAGGGGAGGTTGGAGGGCAAGAGAGTCAATAAAAGGGGAGCACAATCTTGGGTTCCAACCACTGCAGCGGCCCAAAGCCTCTTCCGCCACCTGAATTCTAACACCACCCCGGAGCAGGAAAATGATTATTTTCCTCCATGGACAGGGAGAAAGAGTTTCAGCTGTTCTTTATACCCTGAGATCTGAACAGATTTTTCTCTAATTCAATATGGAAAACCCTGACATCTATAAGGGATACCTCCCAAGACCTCAAAATCCCCAAATACCTCAACACCATGATAGCGTAGACTTAACCCATAAAATGCAACAACACATAACCGGAAAACTTAAGCAATCCTTTAAATTCTTTAACACGAGCCTCTATGTGCTCAAGCACGATGGAAGACAGCACAGCCCTTCCGAGACGGAGGCGCTGAGCAGCTGTCGGCCTCCCTTGCTGGCTAACACCCTCAGAGATCCAGCTAACACCTGCGTCCAAACTGCGGGCTCTGCAAAATTACTAACTGTTAGAGACCAGGCATCTCTGGGTCACTTTCAGATAGTCAAAATCATAAATGTAAAATCCTTGAAAGCTAGGAGTTTAGTGAACTACTAAGCCCATTACTAGCAGATTATAAAATCAAGAAAAAAAGTGCTTGGGGGGAAACAAGGAATCCACAGTGAAGACAGGCTGGGCACACTTTGGCCCTTACATCTCCGCACTCCTCTGGAAAATTCCTTTCCCTTTTTCATTTTTAGCTTTGTTCTGTTTTTCTAGCCTTCTTTATTGTGATTTATATTTGGGGAAAAGTGTCAGTAAGTCTTTGTCTTCGTCGTTCATTATACTGAGGACCCGAAAGGGTGCTCAATAAATCTATTAATAAAAAGGTGGATCCTGACTAATGACGGAGAGGCCGGACTGCCTACACCTGCATACAGACCACATTTGTTTGCCAAATGACACCACCAAAATCTGCCATGCACAGCCCTCATTTAATATTTACTGTGGGTCAGTTATGTGCAAGGCACTACCGCGTATTCGAAACAGGTTTCACAGAGATCTGAATTCACCCTGGGATGATCGTCTCTACTGTGCATCCCAGGATAGATCTCATAGAACCAACTATAAAAGTGGACAAAAAAATAAAGTAGGAAAGAAGAGGCCCATAGGGAAAGGCCTAAGCCATGTCCAGTAAAACTCCATATAGTGGGAAAAAAATAAACTGAAGATAAACTTAACTACTCACAACCCCCTAAATTATTTAAATTGAGATTTTTCCATTCTGCCCAAGAATGTTCAACTCTTTTCAAGCTGAGCGCCCCTTTACTGGCAGAGCAGAGTTACCTTACCCTGAGACTTCTGTGACATGGAGTCCACACTGGAGATGGGAGGTGGCTGGGGTGTGGGAGTTTTATCCACCTCCTTTGCACTTCTTTTTCCAGTCATATGATCTACGTGGAAGAAATTTTTTTAACAGCTGCACCAAATACAAATGCCTAGGTTTGGTTAGTGTGTCCCTTGGTCACCCAGACACAGAGATGGACAGATACCTTCAATTAGTGCTGCTATCTGCTGGCTCTTTTGAGAAGGCAGCTCCCGGACAGTGTCTAGAGCAGTCAGTCCACGGTTATCTTTTATGTTGACATCAATTCCTAGAAAGGCATACCAGGTGGACCAGGGGGGTAAGCATTTTCAAGCCAGCCACAAGAAGGTCAAATTCAAGGACACCTAAGGATCCCAGCAGCATGACCAACATGTTTCATCCAAAGCCATTTAATCCAGCTATTCAAGAACAATTGACACATTTGTAATCAACCAGTGGAGACACACATGTTGGGTTCAAAATGCAGCCAGCAAAAATCCTCCTCTGGGGAGGTTAGGGAGAAACAATCCCAACCCTGGCATGCTGTGTAGACAAGAGCGCTGCCGACCTCTCACCTGCAGCCAGCAGGATTTGCACCACATCGGTCTTGCCAAACAAAGCAGCCTCATGCAAAGCACTGCCCATCTCCGTCTGGAAAGCAAACGAGAGCGCAGAGCAGGATGTCATCAGAACAGTTTGGCGTGGCCTCACACGACAAACGGGACAGAGACGAGAAGAGACACAAAATAAAATAAACCACACAAAGCCCTCTATCATTATCTTTCCAACTTTTCTTGTATGGATTCCAAAACCACAGTTGTGGCCCACACATCAAGGCTGTGTGTGTGCCACCAGCAGGCCACATGTGAATGATGACAAGGTTACTCTTGGAGCCACCTATTGGTCAGACTCCTCAAAACTCTACCTTCCTGGATGGAAGGAGCAGTGAGCAGACAAGCAGAAGGGAAGAAAAACACCTGCACATCAAATGCCGTTTGGTCAACGCCAGGCCCAGGGAGTCATTCATCTGAACGGGAAGGCTCAGTCTCCTGTGGGCAGCGTCGACTCCCTGAGACCTTGGAGGTGTTAAATGGTGGCAGTCGGAACACACGTAAAGGAAGATAATGAAACTTTCCTAATTTTGGGATAGCCCATAAGCACTTCTTTTCGGGGTTTAATGACTACATATTACACCCCAAAAAGAAACAAAAAAACAGACTCACTGGGGGAGTTCATTTGTTTCTAAAGTTTCACGTTAAAACGAGTCACAGAATGGAAGCATTTGCGACATGATGTGAAACGTGCTGAATAAAGAACACAGCCCAGCAGCACGGTCTTGTGTCTTTTCCAAACTGAGTCCCCTGAAGCCTGGGAGGCGCCTCCCCCCACCCTGCTACCTGGTAGTTGCTGTCCATGCCAGCATCAAGGAGGACCTGGACCACGGCTTTGTGGCCGTTCCTTGCTGCCAGGTGCAGAGGGGTGTGCTTCTTAGTGTTGCAGCTCAAGAGGTTGGGGTGCGCATTGAGGAGCATCTTCACCACCTCCAGTCGCCCGTAAAGTGCTGCCAGGTCCAGAGGTGTCTCGAATTTGTTGTTGCGCATGGTCGGGTCCGTTAGCTCCTCTAAGAGCACCTTCACCACCTCCGTGTGGCCATACTGCGCGGCACAATGCAGGGCCGTCTCGTTGTCATTGTTCTAAAGGGTCAACAAGTAGATCACGTCAGAAAGGTAACTGGAACACTGGCACCTGACTGGGACAGTCACATGTAAAACCACTGAAATTCCAATGAAAAAATAGCAGCAATACTCGGGAACTAATATGAGTGAGAATGTAGGCGTACTCCCCCACACCAGCCTCACTGCTCCAGTCAGCCACATCCTCCCCAGCAACCGCAAGAGGGGAGCAGTCATCTCCCATGCAATGGCAGTCCCCTGTGTGCCACGAAGGAAGTGTCTCCGGATTATAAGGAGAGTGAACACTTGGTAGAAGCCCTGGCACAGATGAATACCAATAATATCACTGCCATTGTTGCATTTTAAACTTCAAGTGGTTTTACAACAATTTATACTCATTCAACCCTGTGGTTCCCATTCTGGATTTGTCAGCCATCCACTGCCTCACACATAAGCTTTTTAAAAAAAGTTTGTCATCTGTGTAGTTTCTTACATGCAAATCAATCAGCCAACAATGAAAGTAACAGAGCAGAGCACCAAAAATCACCCTCGGGTATCAGCCAAACAGCCATTTCCAGGGCAGGGAAGCACTCGGGCTCCGCCACAGGGGCACGGGGGTCCCTGCACTGCACGGCGTAGCTCCAGGAGCCTGCACCGACCGAGGCATGCAGTAGCTACTTCATTAACACAGCAGCCAGCTCAGGGAAGGGTTTCTCATGTAAGAAAGATGCAATCAGACGCTGGAATGTTTTGTATGAGAGGTGCAAAATATTCAAATGTAACACTGTCATCGATTCAAACTCATAACCCCATGGTCCTCTAATGCCAATTTTGTTTCAAACTAAAGACAGAATCTGGGATAAAATGGGAGAATTTTTTGCTTTATCAACCATCAGAAGCAGAATGTTAGTCATTCCAATTGTGCCTTTTCTTTTACTACTATTGACAACGTATAATTAGAGGAGAAATAAAATTATTTCCATGACCTCTCCCTTTTGAGAAGCACTAAATGAAAATAATTCTCCCACAAGATTTTGAGATTCCTGAATTTATTCAGGAGGCTTCTGTTACTTTTGGGAAACAAAGCTTAAGAGAGGGTTTGTCCATCGAGTCAATACTGTGCACCTTTCACTGGTCAAAAATTAAATGTTTCTACAATTGCTTTAATTCTATTAATAACATTAAAAGTAACAGATTAGGAGTTACCCAAACATGCATGCAATTCCATCTGCTTTTGATTTGGCATTTGACTGCATCATTTTTTTTCCAGCTATACCAAGTATACCAGAAAGATCCAGAGCTGCTGGGAGCAAGGCTCCAAAAGGCCAGAATGATGGCAAAGAAAAATTTAAAAATGAAATAAGGACAGAAAAAGGTGGAAGCAGGAGCCACATGCAAAGATAAATGCACACAGATAAACAGAGATGCAGAGGAGGCTGCACGGAGCTCAAACACAGCTCAAAGAGGGCAGCTGCCAAGAAGGTGCAGACAGCCTTCCCCGGCCACGGAACACGGCCTGTCGCAATGGCCACCCGCCACACAACTGGGCCCCCAGCTGCGAGTCCCACCACAACCTGAAAGTCTGGAGCAAGGGGAACGCTGGGCAGAAAGCAACTCCCTGAGGTTCCCTGTGCCAAACAAACCTCATGGAACATTCATTTAGAATGTCCATTTCCTATTAAACTATGGCATGAGTTCCTGAGCAAACTTAGACTTGTCACTTCACTTTCTCATGATGAAAGGACAGCTACATCCACAAAAGCTCACAGGATCTTTCTGTAAAGCGATTCTGGGGCTGTGTGGCAACCCAAAGAAGTTTAAGAGGATTCTTTGGATTTTACATCTCAAGGTTAGTGTGACAGCAAGGGCCAAGAAAGTCAGCTTATTCTTATTAAAACACCAATCCAGAAAAACTTCTGTTTATTCAGAAGCAAATACTACTGTCTCTTTTATATCCAAGTTGTCTCCCCAAAACCAGAATAATTTGTCTTGATTTTATAAAAAGTATGCCATTAGGGTCTGAAGAACCGTAAAACTCTAAACCATTCAGCAAGAAAAAAAACAAAAAGGCTGGGTGAGGTGGCTCACACTTATAATCCCAGCACTGTGGGAGGCTGAGGCAGGAGGACTACTTGAGGTGAAGAGTTGAGACCAGCCTGGGCAACATAGTGAGACTTCGTCACTACAAAAAATAAAAAAAAGTTAGCTGGGCGTGGTAGCACACGCCTGTAGTCCCAGCTATTGGGGAGGCTGAGGTGGGAGGATTCTTGAGCCCAAGAGTTCAAGGTTACAGTGAGCTATAATTGGTGCCACTGCACCCCTGCCTGGGCGAAACAGTGAGACCCTGTCAGAAAGAAAGAAAAGAAAAAGAAAAGTCTTCTCTGTTTCTTTTTTGCCAAAATGAAGGCAGCTGCCACAAAGCTATCCTGCTAAAGGCCAGGTCTTGAGTACTACTGGTAAATTTCCTGCCTTGTGTTAAAAATGGTCTAACCACATCTCTGCAGAAAGCTATGCTGATATGCACGGGGTAGGGAGCATCTTACTTAGGTTTCAGTCTTGCCAGACATAGTCTGGTAACAATAACACTCATTTTCTGTCTGTGGTGACCACATCTCTCTACCACTGAACACAGGCCATCACAATGAGCTCTTAGTACTGCTTCTCCTTTGAGCCTGACAACTGTCAGGGCAGAAGCTATCAGTGGTTCTTAAACCAGCTTCATTGTGGAATTACATAGAAGATGGGACCTTAAAAATAACTAGTAGGAGGCCCAACCTCAGATTTGCCAAGGTAGCACCTCAGAGGGTAAGGCCCAGGAAACTATTATGAAGTGTTGATTCATGGACCCAAGGGAAAGAGAAGTATTCTAAGGAGAAGCACAAACTCCTCATCGTTTGGAATCTCTCCCTTTCACACCTTCCAAATCATATCACAGGTGCTTACAATACCTCAAGAGTTCCCAGAATCATATTACTATGAGTCCGGACTGAAGAAGGGGACTGAAATGCAATACCCAGATTCTCCCTAAAGCCTTTGCACAAACTCTCCATTCCTACCCATCTTGCAACCCACTTACATTTTTCCTTGCTATGGTCAGTCCTTCTAAGTAGGGATTCCTATGTGTACCCCTTAAATCTGGAGACTCCACTCAATGTATAAACCCATTATATATATATATATATGCATAAACTACGGGCAGTAGAAAATTGTACAGAAACATTTCCATGGCCTTTCTCTTCTTGGAACTATTTCAGGACCATCACCTCCCAGTGCTTAGATTATATAGCCCAACTGTACACTTATCCACTGTTGACAGATGCCTAAGTTAGGGATACCTAGCCTACAGCTCTCGACAGCAACAAAGGTATAGGTTCTACCATATCATAATTGGAAAGAAAGGAAAAACTGGGTCTACTGAGATTGAGATAACATAGGAGAAACATGAGAACTGAATCCATTATGTGAAAGAAGAGTTAGACTTACTCTATAATGCTCTGGAAAGCAGAACTCTGACCAAAAAATGGAAGGTTTAGGAACAGATGTCAACCAAACTTAAGAAACTGAAAATCAATGGAATCCAAAAACAGGCTACCAAGGGGTAATGAGTTTTGTTATTAGGAAAAACAAACAAATGAATAAAATAAGGAATAAATGGCCCATCTTTTGGTCAATAGAGGAAAAATATTCCTGCTCTGGGTGGAAAGCTGGCCTAGATCAGTGGCTCTCAAACCAGCTTCATTTCATCATCAAGAATGAGACAAAGTGACATCAGCACGTTGTGATCTGATGCACTACGAAGGACATAACATCACTTCTGTGGCATTCCTGCCAAAAATGTATAACCTGAGCAAATGTTAGACAAAGCTAAACTAACGGACAGTCTACAAAACAACGAGCCTATATGCTCTTAAAAATGTCAATGTCATGAAAGACTAAGAAAGGCTGAGGAAACTCTTCCACATTATGTATGATCCTGGATTGGATCTTGGACCAGAAAAAAAAAAAAATGCTCTAAAAAACATTTTTGAGACAATTGGTAAAATTTGAACATGGATTCTATATAACAATATTGTATCAATGTTGAATTTTCTAGCTGTGCAAGGTGGGTCACGCCTATAATCCTAGCACTCTGGGAGGCTGAGGTGGGTGGATGGCTTGAGGTCAGGAGTTCAAGACCAGCCTGAGCAAGAGCGAGATGTCATCTCTACTAAAATTAGAAAAATTTAGCCAGACGTGGTGGTGTATGTCTGTAGTCTCAGCTGCTCGGGAGGCTGAGGCAGGAAGATAGCTTGAGCCCAAGAGTTTGAGACTGCAGTGAGCTGTGATGATGCCACTGCACTCCAGCCAGGGTGACAGAGCAAGATAGTATCTCAAAAAAAAAAAAAAGGTTGAATTTTCTAGCTTTAATAATTGTATTGTGGTTTTCATAAGTGAATGTTCTTATTCTTAGGAGATTTAGGTTAATACTAAATTGAAATAATTAGGGTTAAAGAGTTAAAATGTCTGTGACTTAATCTCAATTAGTTCATCAGCTACAATTTTACACACACACACACACACACACACACACACAAAGAGAAAAACCAAATGTAGCAAAATGTTAACAAGTAGAGTATACTGCAGTTCGCTGTACTATTCTTACAACTTTTTTTAAGATGGAAATTTTTTCAAAATAAAGTTTTTTAAAAGCTTGCCAGGTGATTCTGATGAAACCAGACAAGCTGACTGCATTTGGAGACAATTAATCTAGATAAAACTCTAAGTCCCTTCCAGCTATAAGACTGAATTATTTTTAAGTGTAAAAAAAAAATAGATCTTCCCCAATAGTAATTTGACCGTTGCTCATTTTATGATATTCATACTAAGTTAAAATTGTTTTAAAAGGGGGAAAATGAACAATTTTCATAGTTTTACCTTAGCTAAGGATGACTTACATTTGGCTGGTTCACATTGACTTGTTGAAAAATGAAATGTCCCAAATGTCGAAGAGGAACATCAAAGCTCATGAAAACCACCTATACTTCCAAAAAAAGACATCTTAATCTTTACAGCTGCCTGACGGGACTTATCACTCAAAAGCACTTTATCAAAAACAATTTCTAGACATACCCAGACCAATGAAAATCCACTAAGTCAGGACAAAACCTAGGAAGGTTATATTTGAATGAGTTCAAGAAGGGTTGCATTCTCAGAATCTAGCTTTATCCCTGAACATAGTTTGCATCATTTGGCCTTTCAGGGTATAGGGAAAAAGGCAAAGGGCAGAATTTCCAAAGACAGAATATTCTTACTATATTTCATTTGCTTTTATGTGTGCAAAATTAAAAGATAGAAGAATGTACTTTCAAGAACCAAAGTCTTGGCCAGGAATGGTGGCTCACACAGCACTCTGGGAGGCTGAGGTGGGAGGATCACTTGAGGTCAGGAGTTCAAGACCCGCCTGAGCAAGAGTGAAACTCTGTCTCTATCAAAAATAGAAAAATTTAGCCTGGCGTGATGGCGTGTGTCTGTAGTCCCAGCTATTCGGGGTGGGGGTGGGGCTGACGTAGGAGGATCGTTTGAGCCCAGGAGTTTGAGGTTGTAATTAGCTATAAGGGACACCACTACACCCTACCAAGGGTGACCAAGCGAGACTCTGTCTCAAGAAGGAAACAAACAAACTCAAAGTCTTATACTTTAATCAAAGCTTTATAAGTTAACTGAGTGGGAAAATAATCACTTTAAGGTCCCTCCCCACAAAAGGAAACCCTATATAGACTAATTCAGCAATGTTTCATTAAGCATCATCTCCCAGTAACAAGGGATTCCAAAATGCCTTTTCAGAAATACATTATATACACTTTAAAGAATTAGGAATCTCAAATATTGCTAGTTACCAGATAGTTTTACTTTATGTACATTATCTTATTTAAACTCCAAAACAATCCAGCAAGGTAGATGGTGGTACCCTATTTTACAGCAGAGGAGACTGAGGCTCAGAGAAATCAAGTAACTCACTTAAGGGAACAAAATCAGTAAGTGTCAGCCCAGAAGTCTCACTCAGGTCTGACGTGAAAGCCTGTAACCTGTGCGTTTTCCGCTCCAACGCTCTACTCACCTCCCACAAAAAAAAAGACAACTAAGTAAGAGTGTCTTCCTATCTGGAAGCTTAGAAAACAGAATTTACAGAGTGGGCCGAAGCAGAGCTGAAGTGTTCCACCACCTCAGGCCAAACTGCTTCTCCACTATCATGGCCCAACAGCTGAAGAAAATCTAAAGGGCCGCCAAGGCCCAGCCCACAGGGAGCTTTGTTTGCTAAATCAATATTTCTCAAAGAAAAGCACGAAGTATCTGCCTTGGGTTTGGAAACACAGAGAAGTGCTGTATGTTTCCCTTTCCTGAGGCAGCTATATTTAGAGCATGTAAAAGGCAGCTAATGTGGATAATGCACTGTCTCAAGCAAACTTCAGATTATTGCCAAAAAGCAAGCTTCCTCAGAGTAAAATCTCCCAGCTAGAAAAGCAGGTGAGAGCACTGAGGAAACACCGCCACCCAATGCACAGGCTTTGCTGCTCTGAAGTGGTGAGGGCCTGAGGGACAGACATCCCCAGGCCTATCAGACCACACTTGTCCCCGTGTCACAGGGAGGGAGGCTCAAGGCAAGTGCCCTGCCTGCTCCTGCAACACCATCTCCCACTTCAGAGCCCTGCGTGGGCCAAGAGTGATCAAGCAGAGAGAGATGCTAACAGCTTGGAGACACTGGACTGCAGCTTTAAAGCCTCAGGCAGGAACACACAAACTCCAGAAAAAGAGGGGAGAGGCAAGCAACAGTTTTTACAAGAATAAAATGGAGTCACCCATTTCCTTTCCCCCATATCGCCACCATTAGCTATTGAAACCTGAAAGAAAATCAGATTCAATTTCAAATGACATAAAGTAAACTTTCCAGGAAGCACAATTTGATCATTTTTTTCTGTGCTTATTAAAAAGTAAGCTAATGTGTTTGACACCTTTTAACTGTGTTTTTAAAAATTTAAATGATTTTAAAAATCGTAATAGTAATTTAAGCATATAATACGGTCCCTTCTACTTCCTCATTCCTGCCACTTCAGATATTCCAGAAAAAGCACCCAACCTTTCCCAAATTAGTATGGGTTTTAAAAATAAAATCAAAACCCACTGCAGCTGCATTTTCCCATTCCCAGACAAGCCAAAAGCAGATGGGCTGATGCAGGCAAGAGTTAGGGTGATGAGGAGAGCCTGAGTGGACGAGAGTGGAAGCCAGAGAGGGCCAAAGAGGAGGCGCAGCTTGGAGAAATGATGCAGAGAAATCCTGGCAGCAAAGTACACACCTTGGCATTGATATAAGGGTCAAAGGGGCCGTACTTTTTGAATTCTTTGATCTCAAGAGCATTCTACAAAAAGGAGAGGAAAAGAAAATGTGACGATAAAATGGATAAAATATATCAAAGCAATACACAGCCCCGTGGGGGTCCGACACTAGAACAGCTTGGATCTGCCTGCTGGATGCCTCCAAGGGAAGTTAATGGGGAAGACAAGCTCCAGGGCACCTCACTCATTACCCCCCTTTAATGCAAGCATCCAACTGGAACCACGCTCATTGTTTTTAAATAAATCAATGTCATAACCACTACTTAGATCTATTAAGTTCTTCAAGCTACTGCAGACATCTTGCCCAGCCCCTGCCCACCGGATGCTCAAGGCACTGGGCTGGTGTCCCACCTATCAACAGATACTCCAGGCAGGTGGCAGCTGTGAGCAGGTTAAGCTAGCACACTCAAGTGGCTCAAAACTCCAAGCAGCTGTGTTCCAAGGCAAAAGTGAACAAAGACAGGATTAGAAATGGTTGCTGAAAATTTCTTAAATGAGAAGGACTTTAATGGGTGACCAGTTTTTTTCAACATTGAAGACTATTAGTTACAAGCAAATTTCATTATATATTTCCTCCAGAGAAGAGAAATGACCACTTTAGCCAGGAGGAGTAAAATTGCATTTAGGTTCTAAAGAGACAATTTTCATTCCCAAATGTTATAAACAAATATCCTCATTGATGATCTTAAATGCCTATTGCTCACCTACCCAGAAAATACAGCCCAAAAGGGAGAAGGGAAGCTGATTAACAGCTATGTACACACAATCTCCCAATGGAGAGATTTGGGAGCACTACTTTAATTTTCTCACACCTCAGAATGAAGCTGTCCTTCTCAGAATCAAAGTCATGCTCTTAACAGTTCAATGAGAACTGCATGGCTCTTGTTGACAGATGGACTCGCCAGGATGATTTCCTATTTTTTGAAGAAAAACCTTGACCTAACCCTACAGGTAACTTAACAATCTCCTCTTGGCAAAGTCCTTAGGAAAATAGTCCTAAGCTTACTGAGAAAGACCAGCATCTCCCTCAACCAAGCAACTGAGAAAAGTACCTGCTTTGGTTCAGAGCAGAGAGGAAAAAGAATGGCTTGTCAGGTGAGGAAAGCCCATCTCCTCTCACACTGGCACAGGACCTCCAACCCAAATGACAGGGAGTTATAAGAGGCTTGTCTAAAACCTGCACAGTTCAAGTATAATTTTCTCAAGGGAATAAATGTGAAGAAGAGAAGGATCATTCTCAGGGTACCTAAATCCATGGCCATTATAAGGTTATTTTTGCCCAAATGCTGCCTTTTTGATTTTCTAACAATTATCTCTGCTTTTTCAAAGCATGTTCACTCTTAAATTAACATCAGAGGACATCGTGGAAATGATTTTCATTTCACAGAATCACCTCTGACCTCCACTCACGTGTTTCTGATCTGTGAGTTCATTTCTCAGCACTAGCGTGCGTACTTCCGCTTCTGCAAGTTCTGATGTATGTAAAACAGCATGGTTCTCACAGTGCGGACAAACACAGGGAAAGCTGCATGGCCATGTCGATGGCATGAGCACAATTTACAATTAATTAAGCCCACAAGTTTGAAACTGACTATGCAATTTTAAAGGATTCGCATTATTTAAAATTTTGCACATAAAGTGAGTACAGTTAGCCCTTCATATCCTTGGGTTTGATATGGCTTGATAAGCACATACAAAGGGCCTTCTATAGACGTCTATTTTTATTATAGTGCTATTCCAAGTCTGCATGAGTCAAATGCATATAAAATGCATCCTTGCAGTATTACTTGTCCCCAAAACACTAAGGGGAGTAAAACTGGAAAGAGGAGAGTCACAGTTACGGTATGGAAGAGCCGGTTCCCTGAGATTTCAGCTATTGGACTGAGATAGTGATAGGGCTGCCAGGTCTGGCTGCAGCTGAATGGAGGGAGAAAAACCTCCCTTCCTTCCGACCTGTTCGTTGACTCTGGTGTGTGAAGGCCCTTGATGGATGAGCAACCGCACTATCTGGGCATCTCCTTTCCAGGCTGCCAGATGCAGAGGATAACAGCCTTTAGAGTCAGCCACGTTGGTCAGCGCGTCGTTCCTCAGAAGAACTTCAACCACATCCCTAGAAGGCAAAAATCAATCATGAGTTTGCGGAACTCCTAAGTGTCTCTTGCTAACAGCTCTTCACATTTGTATAGCACAAAGCCCTTTTACAGATACTATCTCATTTGGCTCCCCTGTCTCCACCTGAGCGCATAGCCCAAGCTGTTCCTTTTATTCCATGAGCTACTTGTACAGCTGCTGATAGGACGCTGAACCATCTTTTTTGCTGATAGGACGCTGAACCATCTTTTTTTTTTTTCCTGCCCAATATGATCTGCAGGAAAGAACCATCTTGAGCCATGCTACGCTGACTCATCACCTCCCTGTTTAGACTTTCTTGATAATCTGTTTTCCTCAACTTTGAAAATGTCTGGACTCCTAGTTGAAACCTTGCAATGTTTCCTTTTTTGTGTCGTTTAAACTGCATTCAGGGATAGAATTTGCATAAAAGTAGTCACACAAGACAAATATCATCATTCACCACATTCTTCAGAGCATTTGGAGACGTGGGAGCAGAAAGCAGAGAGGCAAAGCAGAATAAAAGTTGTGTGCAAATATAAGCCAGACACACACGGTATCATCTGATGCCACCAGAAAGAAGGACTTGGATTTCTTCTTGGTGATACTTCTAATTTAACAGACTTAAGTATATAATTATCCCTGTGCACATGGGGTCAAAGAAACTCTCCACTGTAAATAAAGACAGATCTGGAGATGAACTTGGCTGACAAACCACGGTCATTTAAGTTCAAGATTCACTTTAATTCAGGTTACCCCACTATTTAAGTGAGGAGAGGTCGCTACAGATTTCTTTTTAGCTTTATCTAAGATGGCTATAGAAACTTGATGATACATTCAATGTATGTTAGGAAAGTTTAAGGTTGAAGAAAACAACCTCTGCCTCTTTTTGGCATGTTGGAGTCAATCAGGCCGGGCCAAATATTGGACAAGCAACACAGCAAGGTGGCAAGGGCCCTGCTCCTTGCTCAGAAAAATCTAAAATGGTTCAAATAATCCCTCCTTGTAAAAACAAAACTCCTACTGCTTATCTCCTATCGTACTTTGTTTTCTTTAACACCCTCTATTTGGTTACACTCTGGTTTTCCTTCTTCAACATCCTGGCAAAGCCACTCACTGTGCTCCACGCCCGCCCTTTACCCTTTACCGAGCCCCTGGAAGGGCAGACCCCAGGGATGTAGGCCTATGCCTGCTCTCAACTCCAACGCACACCTTCTCCAGAAAATTTCCACACAAATCCCACCCAATTCCTAATAACCTCTCTATACTTAAGATAATTACATGGGCCATTTTATGTATTTTTTTCCCATTTTTAAAAATGGCTCTTGTCTACAGGGCTAATTTTATGAGGAAAGAATGGTAGGCAAGAAGACAGAGGAAATAAATAACTACTTTAAAAGAAGACAAGTTTCTCATGACTACTCAGTCTATTTTCAGTTTATCTAGGGGTGAGTTACCTAATAGATTCCAGCCCCTTTATGTTCTGGCTGCCCCAGATTTGATCTTCATACTTACTTCATCGTGTGGCACTGGAACATTCTAAAGGGGAAAAGAACAAGCAAAAGAAAAGCTAAAACTTAACCTTTGGCTAAAGGTGGGGTGGGGAAGGATGTTTAAATTATACACTGGAGAGAGACTCAGGAATTCTGGAGGGACTGAATTTAGGTTTGTTTTTCTCTGTTCTCGGTGCCACTGCTTAGCAAACCTTTACAGGAAGTGAACGAGAGAACCCAAGGGCCTGCTTCTGCAGGGCGGGGCCGGAGCGCAGCACAGCAGTACTTACTTATGGCCATTCAGAGCAGCATGGTGCAGGGGTGTGTAGCCAGTGCTGTCAACACAGTTCACGTTTGGACCTCTCCACATGCTATCAGGGCGGAAAAAAAAAAGAGAGATTTCACAGACTGAAGTCACAAACCAATGTTAGAGACAGCTAGCTACTTTGAAAAGATTTCTGTGTGGTGTTTAACCAAACTGGTTACTTCCGAGTGACTCCTGATAAAGGACAGCAGCTACGCATTGCAGAACAGCACAGCGCTGAGGGTACACGGGGTCTGCTGAACGAGTCAAGTGTCAAGACAACTGTGCCATCATTGTAGAGCCTGTTCTTCTATACCCTTCTCATCTGTAACGTCATTATTCACTCAGCCTAGGACTCATACTTCTGAGTACCCCCAGGATTGCAAAAATAGCTCATTGAAAGGTCATCAAAAATATCATAGAATCAAACCACTCGGCCAGTCACAGGTACTGAGCACCCACCCTATGCTGGTGACTGAAGGCTTGAGAGAGACCTCAGTACCGAGCAGATAGTCTAGATGATTCAGTCAGCAAGGATCAGGATTTAAGACACACCAGGACACGTGCTTGAAGATGCAAGAGACAACTCTGTCTTTCCTTTGTAAATATGTCTTATTAGTAATTTAAAAAAATCAGAGTCTATAATTTGACTGTCTTTAACTCAGAAATACCATACTAGGGAAGTCAAATATGGCCTTATTTAATCCTCAAAGCCTTAATTCTTGTTTCTGTTTCACACCTTACTGCATCAGCCAGAGCTTCTAAAATAATATTAAGTAGCAGAGGGTAACCCTGTTTGTCCCTGCTTCTAATGAGAACAAGTATAATGGTTTGAGGTAGATACTCTGTAACATGTAAAGGAAGTATCCTATTCTTTTTCCAAAAGTGTTATTAGACATAGTTAATTTAAGTGCATTTTCTGCAACTATGGAGATAATCACAGTTTTTCACATTTTATGACCTAATATCTTATTATCAATAGGTTTCTTAATATTGAGCCATTCTTTTATTCTGGGAGTAAACTTTATTTGGTCATTATCCATTATGGCCCCGTTGGTAAATTCTCCTTCAGAGTATCTACTTGAGAATATATTACTCAGTATTTTCACATCTATACTCATAACTGAAGCTGGTCTAATGGTTTTGCTTTTTATGCTATTGTAATTGTGTGGTTTCAATGTTAGGTTTGGGTTAAAGATCAGATGGGCAGCTGTTTACTCATTTCTATATTCAGAATGCATTGACATAGAGCACTAATACTATAAAGAATCACCAATAAAACCATCTGGGCCCAAACTCTTTATGCTCAGACGTTGAAAGCAGTATTATTTATAACAATAAAATTTTGGCAATAGCCATCAATAGGGAAATTACTGTGATAACTACAGTCTGGACACAGCGTAGAATATCATATGCCAGTTACACTGCTATGTAATAAGACGGAAAACAGAGTATAACATTATGGAGAAAAATGAAACAAAATTATAAGGGCCGGGCGGTGGCTCACGCCTGTAATCCTAGCACTCTGGGAGGCCGAGGTGGGCGGATCGTTTGAGCTCAGGAGTTCGAGACCAGCCTGAGCAAGAGCGAGACCCCATCTCTACTAAAAACAGAAAGAAATTATATGGACAGCTAAAAATATATATAGAAAAAATTAGCCGGGCATGGTGGCAAATGCCTGTAGTCCCAGCTACTTGGGAGGCTGAGGCAGGATTGCTTGAGCCCAGGAGTTTGAGGTTGCTGTGAGCTAGGCTGACGCCACGGCACTCACTCTAGCCTGGGCAACAGAGCGAGACTCTGTCTCAAATAAAAAAAAAAAAAAAAATTATAAATACTGTATAGTTATGGGTCAGAAAGGATCTATGGGAGAAATTTATCAGGATAGTGGATTGAGGGCACAAGTTTACTCTATCTCCTGCCTAAAGTTCTATGAAGTGACAGAAAAGATACCCCACTTTACACCAACAGATAGATATTAGATATTAGATAGAGAAACATATAGATTCACCCCAAGAAAATAAAAAAGATGTCATCAAGTAACTGGCAATGTTGAAGAATTACTAAAAGGTAGAAAGCAGACAAGGAAAGATCTACAGAGACACAATCTAGAAGAATACAAATTAAGACACATACCACCTTTCATTTGTCAGACTGACAAAAATGAAAATAATGACATTATCAAATGTTTGTAAAGATCAGGAAAACAAGCCCTTTTAAACACCAATGGTAAGAGTTTAAACTGGTGAATTCCTTTGGGAAGACAGTTTGGCACCATCTATCAGAACCAAAAATAGCATTCACTTTGCGCCAGCAATTCCACTTCCAGGCAACTATCCAACAGAAATACTGGTACATGTGCACAAAGACATATGCTTGGACAGGACTGCTTCACCATAAGAGTAAAAAACTTAAAACTTAATGTCTATCAATAGGCAAGCCACAAAATATTAGATTTACCCATAAAATGAAATACTACATAACCATTAACAACAATAAGCAAGGAAAGAAAAAGTTAGACCTATACGTCCTTACATGGAAATATTTTCAAAGACATACTGTGTTACAGCAAAGTGAAAAAAGAAGTCATTGTATAATACAGAGAATATGAGCCCCTTTTTATAAACGTACATATACACACACACCCCTGTACAGGGATGGTGACTGGAAGAGCACTCACCAGGTGTTGACAATCGTTACCTTTGGGGCAGGAAATGTGTGTGTTGGAGGACACTGCAGAATGGTGAAGAGAAAATTTCTAGTAGTGCTCTGTATTCTACCACACTGTTTAAAACACTTACAATGACAATCTGTTCATGTAGTGCTTTTATAATAATAATTTTTAAAGGAAAGGGGGGAATAATCTATGCATAGGGGAAAAAAGACCAAAAAAATACATCAAAATGTCAGTAATAAACAGTTGTATATGGGTGACTTTAATGAGTGTGTAGATAATTATGTTTAAAATCTTAAGATAGGCCAGGTGTGGTGGCTCATGCCTGTAATTCTACCTAGCCCTTTGGGAGGCTGAGGCAGGAGGATTGCTGAAGCCCAGGAGTCCAAGACCAGCCTGGGCAATAGCAAGACCCCGTCTCTACAAAAAATTTAAAAATTAGCTGGGTGTGGTGGTGCGTGTCTCTAGTCCCAGCTACTTAGGAGGCTGAGGCAAGAGGATCACTTGAGCCCAGGAATTTCAGGATGCAGTGAGCTACGATGACACCACTGTACTGTAGTCACGGCAACAGAGCAAGACCATGTCTCAAACAACAACAACAAAAAACCAAATTTAAGATAAACTTTAAGTAAGAAAAATAGAAGCTGAGTATGGTGGCCTGTAATCCCAGCTATTCGGGAAACCAAGGCAGGAGGATCACTTGAGCCCAGGTGTTTGAAATTGCAATGAGCTATGATTGCACCACCGCATTCCACTCTGGGCAACACAGAGAGACCCTGTCTCTAAAATTTAAAAAATTTAAAAATTAAATAAATAAATAAATGGGCAAAGGACCTGAACAGACATTTCTCAAAATAAGACCCATAGATGGACAAAAGGAATGCAAAAAGATGCTTACTATCACTAATCATCAAGAATATGCAAGTTAAAACCACAATAAAAGATGAAAGATAGGTGTTGGCAAGGATGTGGAGAAAAGGGACCCCTTTCATACTGTGAGCAAAAACACAAATTAGTTCAGCCATTATGGAAAACAGCATGGAAGTTCCTCAAAAAATCAAAAGTAGAACTACAACATACTCTAGCAATCCCACTATGGGGTTTATCCAAAGGGAATTAAATCCGTATGTCAAAGAGGAATCTGCACTCCCATGTTAGAGCACTGCTCATGATGGCCTTGATATGGAATCACCCTCAGTGTCTGTCAGTGAATGAAGGAATAAAGAAAGTATGGTGTATATATATACAATGGAATAACAGCCTTCAAACAGAGGGAAATCCTGTCATTTGTAATAATATGAACCTAGAGGACATTAAGTTCCGTGAAATAAGACAGGCACAGAAAGACAAATACCATATGATCTCTCTTATATGTAGAATCTAAAAATGTTGAACTCACAGAAGCAGAGAGTAGAATGGTAGTTACCAGGGTTTGGGGCGGGGGAGATGTTCAGTTAGATAGGAGGAAGAAGAAGTTCAAGACCTCTATTGTACAACATGGTTACTATAGTTAATAACAATATACCGTATTCTTGAAAATTGCTAATAGGTTTTTTTTTTATTTTTTTTATTTATTTATTTTTTTTTTTGAGACAGAGTCTCACTCTGTTGCCCAGGCTAGAGTGAGTGCCGTGGCGTCAGCCTAGCTCACAGCAACCTCAAACTCCTGAGCTCAAGCGATCCTCCTGCCTCAGCCTCCCAAGTAGCTGGGACTACAGGCATGCGCCACCATGCCCGGCTAATTTTTTCTATATATATTTTTAGCTGTCCATATAATTTCTTTCTATTTTTAGTAGAGGTGGGGTCTCGCTCTTGCTCAGGCTGGTCTCGAACTCCTGAGCTCAAACGATCCGCCCACCTCGGCCTCCCAGAGTGCTAGGATTACAGGCGTGAGCCACCGCGCCGGGCCGCTAATAGGTTTTAAAAAAAAGACACACATACAAAAAAGACATGTGATGTAATACATATGTTAATTAGCTCTATTCAGCCATTCTACAATGTATAAATATTTCAAAACATAAATTAATACAATTTTTACTTCTCAATTTAAAAAATTTTAAAAAATAGGATATACGTGCTTTGATATCAACTAAGGCTGGTGAAGAGAAAGGTGATGAGCCTGAGGCACATCGGACAGCCCACCCTCCAGTAAGCCTGGACTCCTATAGCACTTTCCAGAGAAGGAACTAACAGCAATTCTATCTCTTTGTCACACTTGTACAATGACTTCATTTTCTTTTCTTTTCTTTTTTTTAAGAGACGGGGTCTTGCTCTGCCACCCCAGGCTAGAGTACAGTGGTGTCATCATAGCTCAGTGCAGCTTCAAACTCCTGGGCTCAAGTCCCAAGTAGCTGGGACTGCAGGCATGTACCATCACACTTGGCTAATTTTATTTTTTATAGAGATGGAGTCTTGCTATGTCACCCAGGCTGGTCTTGAAATCCTGGGCTCAAGTGATCCTCCCACCTTGGCCTTCCAAAGTGCTGGGATTATAGGCGTGAACTACTGCACCCTGACCTCATTTTCGAAACCAAAAATTATACTACTGGGCCTGACGATGGATCAGAATGGTGCAAAGTGAAATGTATCTGGAAAATCTAGGAGATACAGTTTTCACACTTACTTTCAAATTGCCACACAAGACAACAGATCATCACTTTATTATAAAACAGGTGACACTAAGAATCTAAAAACCAATCACTTGCTCCAAATCACATACCAAATCAGTGGCAGATCCAAAACTTCTATTTATGGAGCTCTTGGTATTTGGCCAAAACTTTGTGATATAGCTGGAATGACAACATGAAGTAAATCTGCAATAATACAAAGCTGTGCAAAATTCAGTAGATGACTAGAATAAACCAACAGGAGCTGAGCAAGAGGACATACCAATTGGGTAAAGCAGCTAAGAGTACAGGCCTATTGGCAATCGATTTATTACTCCATTAGACTCCAGTATCTCTCAGCCATCTCAGTCCAGGTCCCAAAGTAATCCTGAAACTAAGATCTAAACAACCTTTGATTAAAGGAAGGATTGAGCAAGCCCTTCATTATTTTCTTTTACCTCCATGAGTCTGGTTTAAAGGTGATTAAGTTTGGATATCCTATGCCAGGACTAAAACTCCCTCAAAACAATTTTAAAAGATAAGGAAAAAAGACAGGGACCTTCCTACAGAAAGATGTAACATTTCCAACCACTAAAGCCTTCCCCTCCCCACCCTTTCCCTCTACCTACCATCTCCTCCAAAGGCCCATCTAGAAATTTAAGGACTAGGGAATATATTAAACAAAACCTAATGAAAATGGAGAACTATAATCTCCCTGTCTGGAATTTTAGCTTCAGACAGGATGGTAGTAACATCCCCTCCACCCAAGTTTCTTCCTTTCTGGCAGCTCAAGAAAAGAGCTATTTACCATCTAGGTCTTCCTCCCTATCAGAGCTGTCCTATTAGGTTTTTCTAAAACAATAAGCACCAAAAGGCTGCTCACCAACAATCAAAAGTAAAATATAATGTACCAAAAGAACCAGGAAAAAAATTAAAAACACAGTCCAGGAGGTTCCTAAATAAAATGTAACCTGTACAGACTGTGCCGAAATGCAATGGCCACCCTTGACTTGCAGAACAAACCCTCTCAATGGGTCTCAGAGCAGACACAGCAAGGGTGCGTTGTGAAACTATAAAGCCTATAACAGGTTAAGAATGTGGGCTGGGCAGTTAGCAAGCTGACTTCAAAACTTTGCCTCTGCCACTTTGTCAGTTTTTGACCTTGGACAATTCACTTAATTCTCCAAACCACCATCCCTGCATCTGTAAATTCTACTTGATGGGCTTCCCAGGACTTAAATCATTCATGGAAACTTCTAGAAGCTTGAGCCAGTTTAACAAAATTAGAGTTGAGAAGTCTATGGTATGTCAAAAACAGCTCAATTGCTTCAACATTCTGTGTGCTGAAGCACAGCAAGCCTGTCTCTCTGTGCCTCAGAGGCACCTATGTTTTGAGATGGCATCTAAAGATACTATAGAAGGCAAGGAAGAATATGACATATGACTGATGAGGACCTTTGTTTTTGCTTTAGAGACAAGGTCTTGCTCTGTAGCACAGGCTGGAGTCCAGTGGCATTATCATAGCTCACTGCAGCCTTGAAATCCTGGGCTCAAGCAATCTTCCTCCCTCAGCCTTCCAAGTAGGTGAGACTATAGGCGTGTGCCACCACATCTGGCTAATTTTTAAAATTTTTTATAGAGATAGGGTCTGGCAGTTTTGCCTAGGCTGGTCTCAAACTCCTGGCCTCAAACTCCTGGTCTCAAGTGATCCTCCTGCCTCGGCCTCTGAAACCTCTGGGATTACAGGCGTGAGCCACCATGCTCAGCCAACCTGTGGCCTTTGAATCCTACCTGTAAGGAGGCTGAGGCAAGAGGATCACTTGAGCACAGCAGTTTAAAGCTGCAGTGAGCTATGATGACACCACTGTACTCTAGCCCAGGTGACTAAGACTGTGTCTCATAAAAAAAAACCAAACAAAAAACCTTGCTGTATATTTATACGTGGCAGGCACTATGCCCAGCCCACTTTCATGTGTGACTACTCTGTAGGATCAGATTTCTGGACCAAACGATACCGTAAAGTGGCTCTTTGCTGGCAGTAAAGGTGCGCCACGTGGTTGTCCTGCCACTTTATTGCTTACATTACACAGACAAGTAATGCCATCTCAATGGGCCAGAAGAGTGTCCAATCCAGTTCAAGTCAATAAATGTTTAAGCCAGGGTGCTAGATAGTCCCCACCCTTGAGCCGAGTGGGGAAGTCAGAGAAGTAAACAAATGACAATACTACACAGTGTGAGACATTCTGGGAAGGAAGTACATAAAGTAGGCCAAGGGGAAATGGGAATAGGGAGGCTTTACAGAAGAGGAGACACTTGAGCTGAGCCTTTAAGTGCAGGAAGAATCAGCCAGGCAGGAGAAACACAGAGGCAACATCTAAATTCAACGTCCCCTGAGTAGTCTCAGCAAAGTGGGGCAGCTACAAGCAACTGTGAGTGGCTGGAGCATGCAAGTGGAAGAATGGGGAAGGCAAGATCGAAGAGGCAGGCAGGGCCAGATCAGGAAGGGTCCTGTCTGCTACTGAAAAGTTTCAAGCAGGGAATGATCAGATGTTATGTTTTAGAAAAATCCTTCTGTTGAGGGCTGGGAGGTGGGCATTCAGATGGTCAATTTGTTATTCACCATACTGTTGTGACAGCCTGACATATTTCAGAAATTTTTTGTTTGTTGAGACAGGGTCTCGCTCTGTCACCCAGGCTGGAGTGCAGTGGCATCAGCCTAGCTCACAGCAACCTCAAACTCCTGGGCTCAAGCGATCCTCCTGCCTCAACCTCTGGAGTAGCTGGGACTACAGGTGCACACACCACCATACCCAACTAATTTTTTTTATTTTTTGTAGAAACGGGGTCTCGCTATGTTGCCCATGCTGGCCTTAAACCTCTGGCCTCAAGTGATCCTTTGCGTCAGCCTCCCAAAGTGCTGGGATTACAGGTGTGAGTGACCACACCCAGTCCAGAAATTTTTTAAATCATTATGCTGAACAGTTGTGTAGATGATAGATTAGAAGTGTGTGACTAGATCCACCCAGCTGGAAATTAACAATTCAGGCATGAAATGAGTACCTCATGATGGCAGTGGTAAGGAGGATAGAGAAAAAAAGGACAGATTCAATAAAAAAGATGAGATCTGGTAACTATTTATGCAGGAAAGGATGTACTGGGGGGTGTTTCAACTAGGCAATTCAGTGGACAGTGGGAGTAAATTCAGAAGGAAAACCAGGGTTGCTTTGTTTTGTGATTGTGGTAGCACGAAGTAGGGGAGAAGAGACGGGAGGGAGAGGGAATTTTGTTTTGGATTTGTGAGACTGAAATGAATTTTGACTCCCGTATGTAGATGTCCAGTCAGTAGGGTCAGTAGGACCCTTGATATGAGGGTCCAGAACACCACGGTGATAAACTAAATTGTTTAAAATGACAATATTCAAATGTTTACACGTTACCCACATTTCACTCTTACAACTATATTATAGAGTAGGAAAATAGATACTGTTATTTCCATTTTACAGGTAAGAAAACTAAAGTTCAAATGACTTGCTGATCATCATAGAGCTAATTAAATAAGAACTGAAATAAAGTCCCACATTTGACTTCTAGTATATGTTTCTTCCAGTTTCTCCAGGCCCTTGACATTGAAGGTTGAGAGAAAACAACTGGCAGCTCTGTGGGTCTCCTCCTGCATTAGTTCTCAGGAGGTCAAAGCCTCTCAGAGCAAGCACCAAGTCAGAAAGGGCCTCCTGGCTGCAGACTCTGTGAAAAGGGAGCAATGGAAATGAACTTGAGGGGCAGGGGAGGTCCTGGGCAGCTCTCCAACAATTCTTCATTAAATCATAAGGTCTAAATAGGAGTTTGTCTCATCAGCCTTTTTCTGCCAAGGGCCTTCGCTGTTTTCCTCTTTTGGTTATCCTTGCAAAGTCAGATTTATCTCTGAACCTCAGGAAGGGCTGGCAGTTTCCCAACACACAAAAACATTGCCCCAAATCAGTCTAATTTAAAAAAGACTTCATCTTACTCAAATGAATTTGACATATCCCTACTAAAATGCCTTTCACATACTTAACAGTTAAGGGTAAAAGGAGAGATGCAAGGAGCCTATGAAATCATCCCCACTCTCAAAGGAGCTTGCAACCTTTAGAGAAAGACAAAACTTACCGACATGAAACAATCAGATACCAAACCCCCACCAGGGTCAAAGAGTTACCTGGGAAAATCTAGCACACACTTGATTTCTCCTCCCCCCTTAACACCATTAAAACAAGAGTAAAATCAAACAAAAAGGGCAAAAGGAACAGGTGAGAAGATAACATAAAATGTCAACCTTTTTTGAAAGATAAAAAGTATATAAGTTAGCAGAGCTGAGAACAGTAAATTTCTGCATCCAGGAAAGGGGATGCCAATTCACACACGCACCCTCGGTAAAGCGCAGGGATTACAGGCACCAGGTGGCAGAGGCGGTCAGGGATGAGGAGGGGCTAAAAGCCAGGGCTTGATACAAATTTTGTATAATGAAGTGTCAGACCACCAGGTCTGCTGTCACAGCCAAGAGATAATTACTCCTCCACCCAGGCAGGAGAAGGTAGATTTATCTGTAAAGAATCAGACAGGCTCTAGCCTTGGGGACATGAGGAACAACAGAAGGCAGGGAGAGGCCTTGTACTGAAAACAGAGGCCTTGAATGAATCTGTGTCTTGAAGGACAAGATCCCAGCCCCCTGACTCCTTTGGCTTCCAGAATGCTGGCAGGCCCCCCCACTCCCAAACAGAAAGTTTCAAGATTCTTTCCTGGAGAAACCAAGTTCAACAGATGCTGACTCTGGGGGATTCTCCAATAATATGGGGGGTGGGGTGGGTAGGAAGGGTTCCTGCTCCATAACTCATATTACGTAAAGCCCATCTCTGGAAAGCTCTTTCCACCTCTCTACAAAACATCCAATCAGCTTTTTAGTGTCTCATGCTTAAATACAAATGACAACCAAGGATCACCAGATATTTGAAAAAAGCCCTAAACATGAAAGAGCACAAAACAAACAGAAAGAAATGACTCAAAGAAACAGAGACATCAGGCCAAATAAAACATCAAAATTAAAAACCTATTATCACATAAGAACAGGATAAGAAAAAACAAGATCAGTGAAAAGTTCTTAGAAATTCAAATTAATAATAGAAATAAAAATACAAATAATGAGCCAGAAGATACAGTTGAATAAATCAGAAAGTAGAACCAAAGATAGACACGGGAAATAGGAAAGATAAGAAAATTAGAAGAGTGAGAGTTCCAGAGAGAAGAGAGAAAAAGGAGGGGAAAAAAATCATCAAAAAAATAAGAAATTTTCCTTGAACTTCCAGTTAAAAGAGTCTATCCTGTGCTCAGTGCAAAGAATAATAAAAAATTATTAGAAAGACCCACCCCAAGTTCCATTGTGAAATTTTAGAAGACATGGGATAAGAAAACATAGTTCCAGAGTGAAAAACCAGCTTGTATACAAAGAACTAAGTGGCATCAGAATGTTCAATAGCATCTCTGGAGCTGTAAGACAAAAGAGTAATCCTTTCAAAATTCTGAGGTGAAATGATTTCCAACCTACAATTCTACAGCAGACAGATTATCAGCTGAGTATAAAAAGAGAATAAAGACACGTGGGGTCTCAAATTTTACCTCCCACACACCCTTTAATCAGGAGATGACTGGAGGATGTGCTCTACCGAACAAATGAGCAAACCAAGAAAGAGGAAGATGGGTCTCCAGGAAACGGCGAGAGAACCTGCCCTGCAGAGGCCTCGAGAATGACCAGGCCTGGCCGCATCTGTCGAACACAGGGAACCCGGGGATGTATGGCAGCAGGAGAAAGTGAAACTGACAAGATCAACTCTATATCTGCCTAGGATATAAAAAAAGAATAGGGATTTAAAAGCATGGTTGTGGTTTGGGAAGAAAGTAAGTTGGACATAGAAAACTGAGAAAACCTGTAAGAGAGGCAATTAATGAACAGTACAGGCCAGCCTGTAAGCCTAAGCACTCTGGGAGGCCGAGGCGGGAGGATCGCTCAAGGTCAGGAGTTCGAGACCAGCCTGAGCAAGAGTGAGACCCCGTCTCTACTAAAAATAGAAAGAAATGATCTGGACAACTAAAAATATATATAGAAAAAATTAGCTGGGCATAGTGGCGCATGCCTGTAGTCCCAGCTACTCAGGAGGCTGAGGCAGTAGGATTGCTTGAGCCCAGGAGTTTGAGGTTGCTGTGAGCTAGGCTGATGCCACGGCACTCTAGCCAGGGCAACAGAGTGAGACTCTGTCTCAAAAAAAAAATAAAAATAAAGAAATAATAGCGGAAGCCTGATAATCAGAAATAAGGAGGAAACAACTGGAAATGGTTGCTTTTCCAGAAGGGCACCAGGAGTGCATAAAAGGCCTTCCTGGTGGGAATGATCCAGAAAGGATTCTGACGCTACAGGATGGGTTGGATGAGCCTTTGTCAACTATGAAATGTGTAATTCTGGCAACCTGGGGGTTTTGTGGCCATGTGCTTTTGTGTTTCAAGCATGTGATGAAAAGCAGTGACTTTGAAAAGTTTACTCCCTCACAGGAGAGAAAGACACAAGCAGGAAAGGTAATGGCCCACTTTGACCACGTGTGTGACACAATTCACACAAGAAACTAGGAGAATAGCCTCCTTATTCCACCAAGCCAGCAAGGAGTTCCTCCCTCTGTCCTGCCAAGGACAATTATCTTCAGGATAAATATACTGGTTATATCATACTGGTGTTGCTCTTCTCGCCATGCTGTTCTCAGCCCTTTTGTTTCTTGTCAGCAATTTGCACGGACACACACGATATCACACACACACACACAAATCAGCAGGTTCCTTGAGAGGGGGACTGTCTCACACCTCCTTGTACGTTCGCTCTAACGACTGCTACTCCTGCTATCCTAGGCACGTGAGGTATTGCCTCCCTACCAACACCTGCAACAGGAAGGTGGAAGGTGAACAGTGCGTAAAAGAGTACGGAGTGAAACCGTCATTCCAATATGGATGTGGACATGACAACCTGAGGAGTATGAAGTGAATACCACTACAGGAGTTCTCTGCTGTAATTAATGTGTGTTCATGAAGACGAACATGTATACCGTAGTTTTACAAGCCATACTTTCCCAATGATTTGCACCATTATTTTGGGGGCCCTTGTCTTATTTGATTCAACTTACCTTATGGCTTCTGAACACTTGAGCATTCACCGTTTTGTTTCATAACTGCAAAGAAGGCACAGAACTGCTGAACTACATGAAAACGGTCTCCAGAGCTCAAAATTCTGATTCTAAGTATAAATCGTTCAATGTATTCACTCACTGAGCAAAACATACAGTTGTTAAAGTGCATGCTCCGTGACAGCAGGGACCGTGCCTGTCTTTTGCCACCTTCCCAAGCAGCAAGCACACAGCACCTGGCACTGTGGAAAGAGGGAAGAAGGGGAAAGCCACTGTGCTATTCTATGCATCTTACAATGAGTAAGACCAAGTCCCTGCCCTAAAGGACTCCGAGACATGGAAACAAAAAATTATACTGTAGCACCGTGTTCCCCAACCCCTGCAAACCAGTACCCTTCCATGGCCTGTTAGGAACCAGGCTGCACAGCAGGAGGTGAGCGGCAAGTCAGCAAAGCTTCATCTGTGTTTACAGCCATTCCCCACGGCTCACATCACCCACATCACCGCCTGAGCTCTGCCTCCTGTCAGATCACCAGGGCATTAGATTCGCATAGGAGCACGAACCCTACCGTAAACTGCACATGTGAAGGATCTAGGTTGCGAGCTCCTTAGGAGAATCTAATGCCTGATGATCTGAGGTGGTGATGCTGGTGTGGGGGAGCAGCTGCAAATGCAAATTATCATTAGCAGAGAGGTTTGACTGCACAATAAATGTAATGCACTTTAATCATCCTGAAACCATCCCCTCATCCTCCTCACCCCCCACCCCTGGTCCGTGGAAAAACTGTCTTCCATGAAACTAGTCCCTGGTGCCAAAAAGGTTGGGGACCGCTGCTGGAGCATGATGATGGAACAATGGGATTCCATTATCAAGAAAAAGGGATGCAATGGCATTGCAAACAGGGGAAGAGTGTCTGGAGCCATGGTGATTTTAAAACAGACATTTCCCAGTTTGTTGCATTCCTTATACAGAATTCTTTCCTAGAAGACCAAGCCTCCTCCCGCCTCCTCCCGCCTCCTCCCCAGGTCCCCATCCCATCTTGCCTCTTCAACTCCTATTCAGTGTTGAGCAAAGCTCTCTTCCTCAGGGAACTTCTTCCTTACCTTCCCAGCCCAGGCAGAGCTCTTCATGAGCTACTTGTAGAGCTCCTTGTACTCTGCCTTCATTACGACGATCTCAGTTTGGAGCTCTCTGTGTCACTATTTGACTGGCTTTCTTACTAGACCACAGTTTAGAGCTCTGTGTGTCACTATTTGACTGCCTTTCTTACTAGACCACGGTTTAGAGCTCTGTGTGTCACTATTTGACTGCCTTTCTTACTAGACCACGGTTTAGAGCTCTGTGTGTCACTATTTGACTGCCTTTCTTACTAGACCACGGTTTAGAGCTCTGTGTGTCACTATTTGACTGCCTTTCTTACTAGACCAGTTTAGAGCTCTGTGTGTCACTATTTGACTGCCTTTCTTACTAGACCACAGTTTGGAGCTCTGTGTCACTATTTGACTGCCTTTCTTACTAGACCACAAGCAACTTCGAGGCAGATTCAAACACCTTTTGTTTACCATTGTATCCTCACTGCCAATTAAGCACTGCACCTGGCACATTCTGAGAGCGCAACAGATATGAGAAACCTACACCTAAAGGCATGAGGGGGCCTAGCTATGTGAAGAAAGATATGGCACAATTATTTTTTTAGATGATAGAAACTACCTATAAGAACGCAAATATCCTCTTCTATTCCTTGGGTAAACAGTACGGCACAAATTTTACTAAATATTTGTGCGGACTCATATCACTCTAAGACATATTATTACCTAGAAAGAAAAAACAACATTTCTTCTGTGATTTAGTGAGTAAGTATGTGAGTATCTGTCTGTCAAAGAGTTTTTAAGAACAATTTGCTCCCTGGCTTGTCAAAGTCCAGAGTCTTAAACGAGCTGAGGTAGGAAGACAAGATGCCTTCATCATTCACACATTTGGGGGCACAGATACCTCCACCTTAGGGAAATCATTAATTCTGGCTTATACATGTTGCCCCATAATTATTAACAGCATAATTACAACATTAACAGTATCTCGGCCTGGACAATACATTATGTGGTCACTTTACTCCTTCCAGACTTTGAAACCCCTTTTTTGGAACTCTGCATATAAAAGGCCTAGAAATAACAGCTAACATATATTAAATGTTCGCTACGAGCCGAGCATACTTTAAGTGAATTAAATAACCCACTACTTACTTCTCACAAGAACTCCATAAGGAAACCTTAGGAAACTGGCAAGGATGGAGGTAAAATAACTTACCCAGGGTCACAGAGCTGGAAGGGGTGCCATTGGGTTTAACTCCAAAATCTTAACCACTGTGCTACACAGCTTTTTGAAAAATGGATTTTCTCCTCACTGTTTTTCTCATTCCTGAATAAGACGAACTCCCTTCAGCTATTATTCTTCAACTTCCACCCTACCTCACATTCCCTACCTCTCATTCATCCTGTGCCTGTCTTGCTCTTTTTCTTTCTCTCCAGGGTCACAGCAAACCAATAAAGAATACTGAGAAGAGAGGCAAAGGGTTCTAGGCGGGAAATGGGTCCCGCAGGGAAATGAGTAGAGGTAGTTAACTGAAACACTTCCATTAACATTTCCAGAAATTCAATTAGCCAACAAACTCTGTTGCTTAAGGTAACTATTGAAAGCATCAACACTTATAATGACAGATATAAGCTGACTGAAATCATTTAATCTTAAGGTATTTAAGATGATTATTTTGTTGTTTTGAGGAAATTAAAATGATGAGAATTTTTAATACAGAGATTAATGATACATATAAAAGGGATAAACACTTCAAATGAAATTTATTTTCAGATTCTAGATCCTACCACACCACATGTATTTCCTAAATGTCCCAAAGTGGCACAGACAAGAATAGTATTCTGAATGTGGTGAATATATAAGCTGAATGTCAAAGATCTAAATTTTTTTCACACATGCAACTGACACGTGTGAATCCTGGACTTGACACATATTAGCTGCATAATCTCTAGTAAATCATCTAACCTCTATGTAAAATGGACATATTACCTGCCCTATCCCCATTCTTGGAGAAATGTTTTACGAAATAAATGGGATGATGTATGTAAAACAATTGTAAACTAGAAGTAATTTATAATATAATGTAAAAGTAAAGCATAAATAATTTAAAATATAAAACGTAAATTATTTCCAGTTTTTTTTTTTATAAACAGTATCTGAAGTGAGGCAAGGCATTCTAAAGAATGAGCCCAGTGTGTGTGTGCTGACATGAAAAAACATCTAAGATATATGAAGTGGAAAATGCACCTGCATAAGAGTATGCAAAGTATGATCTCATTTCTGTAGGAACAGAGTATTTTTCTAAGCTTATACAAACATATGGAAGGCCACATACCAAACTGTTAAGACAGATTAGAAAGGTGAAGCTTCGGTTACCTTTGTAATGAAACACACCACTGGCAAAGACTAAACTTTAGATTAGGCTCCTCTGAGCCTTCTTTTCAACTAGGCCCTGACCTTGCGCCTACCCTACTCCACCCTCTCTCTTTGCCTGTCCAGCGCAGCTTTAGCAAGAATCCTGCTAAGTAAGTTTAAGAGTCCCCTACCTTTGATATATGATCAAGTTCCTCATCCCCCACCTTTGACGTCTAAGTCTTTGGCCTGCCTTCAGCAAGAATCCTGCCAGATCAGTTTAGCAGGAATCCCCCTACCCTTGAAGTCTCCTTTAAGTAATTTTCCACCCACTGACCCCTTCACCTTGCTCCGTGGCTATAAATCCCCACTTGCCCTTGTCATATTTGGAGTGAAGCCTGATCTCTTTCCCCTGCTGCAGTATTTAGTATTCTTTTTTTTTTTTAAATAGAAATAGTGTCTTGCTTTGTCACCCAGGCTGGAGAGCAGTAGCCTGATCATAGCTCACTGTAACCTTGAACTCCTGGGCTCAAGGTATCCTTCTGCCTCAGTCTCCCAAAGTGCTGGGATTATAGGCATGAGCCATCGCACTTGGCTTAATTGCAACAGCCTTGAAAAGGGTCTTTCTTACCATTTTAAGAGGTATCAGAATTAATTTTTTCCTTAACAACATACAACACACACATTTTTTTTTTAAGTGAAGCCAGATCTATTCCAGAGGGTCCTTCATTTTTCCAGCCTCTGGAGGATGAACATTAATTACTCCCCATTGCTTCTGAATGGGGCTCTTCAGTTATAAAGGCTAAGAACAAGCTTGCCCAAAAGACTTCAGTACCTGTCCCCAGGGGAGGAGACCAAATGGGTCAGTGATTTCAAAGGCCAGTGGATTTTAGAAGAGGTAGGAATTGCATCTAAGTTATATACCACTAGTTTAAGCAATGGTTGAGGTTAGGGGAGGTGAATGGGTCAAGAGGGGGTTACAGAATGCTAGATATTTTATATCCTAAAACAGCTCACGAATTTGTCCCTTCCTCTATTTCCAAAGTCACTGTCTTACTCTTGAAATAACCTCCAAAATGATCTTGATCGCCTCAAGTCTCTTCCTCCATAGACAAAAAACAAAAAAACATTCTCTATCATGTTGTCACTATTGACTTTTAAAATGCTTATCCAGTCAGGCTTTGCTCCTCCGTAAGAGCTTTAGATGGCTCTCTCACACACAGGAAAACTTAGCCTGGCATGAGGTAAGGACCTCCCCATCCGTCCCCGGTACCTTTCTGGCTCCACCACCTTCCACACTCTGAAATACACCCTGAGCATCTATCTGCTTCACTCCATCTTTTTTTTTTTTTTTTTAAAGCTGGTCAAGTGAAGCAGTGGGATTGAAGAAGGAACAGAGGAAGGAATCTGTAACTGGTTATGATCAAGTAGTTGTAAACACCACTCACTCCGACCAACCCACCCCATCCTCATCTTTGTGAAATCTCAAACATTCTTCAAAGCCCCACTGAAGTGTCACCCCACTTTCCAGGCTGAGTTAACTATGTCCACAGCTCTTCTTTATAGACGCCTACTTAAAACATTTATAATGTTTCCTTTATTTGTTTACAACAAGCTTGTTTTCCTTCATCAGACAATGAGCTCCTTAATGGCAGGGCCCTTGGCTTGCATCTCTCTACTCCCAGTGCCTAAAACCATCTTGTCCAAAACCTTTACTTTACAGATGAGGAAACTGAGACCTAGTGAGGTGAAGGGACAGCTAGTAAATGGCTGAGCCAGGCTGGAACCAAGGCCTCCTATCTCCCAGTGAAATGCTCTTGTCACTACACCACGCCTGGGATAAATCCTCTTTACTTCCGCAGATGACACTTGTCCTCGGCTCTCCTCTGATCATTTTCCCTGCCTTTCTCCCCTTACTGCTCTTCATGAAGTGACCTACCAGGAGTCTTGAATTTTAAGTCCAAGCAGACTGATAAGCAGTCTAATTGTTAAAGCTCAGAATCATTTCCCTCTTGGGTAAGTCTCTCAATCTGGGTGCAAAAAATGGTTTGGTACTGAGAGGTCAGCGGAAAGGAATGGGGCTGAAGCTAAGTCTACAGGGTTTGCAAAGGAAGCCAGAGCACCTAGAAGGACTGAGGCACAGCGAGGGATCCCCCAGCGGGAGCTACTCTCTGGCCTGCCTGGCACCTCGTCCACGGTAAAGACTTCTCATTCAAGTGCCATCATTTACTCTGAATCAAGAGACCCAGGATACAAGGAACTACCCCCTTGTCAGGATCCTTTTACTAGTAACCTCCTCTGCTTTAGCTTCATGTAGCTAAAGTGACTTCCACAAGCAGATTATTTCTTTTCTAAAAGTTACGTTTAGTTCTTGAAGGAAACATTTCTGAAAATACATACTTACAAGTTATACAGATCAAATTTTGCTGCCTTAAAGCTTTTCTGCTTAAACTAATTTTTTAAAGTTATTTCTCCATAATTTTGTAATAAGCACTATAGCCACTTAGTTGCAACTTCCGTTAGTGAAAACAGCTGAACAGGGCATTTTACTTTGGAACATTAAAAAAAAAAAAAAAAACTTTGGCTTTAACTAATTCCAGGTTTTTCTCACTTTCTTTGTCTCTATTTGTAATATGTTTAAATTTAGCTTACTCCCAGAGTCTGTCTCAGTGCCTCTACTGAAATCTGTATTTAATCAACCTCCTAAATCTGCTCTATTTGCCAAATTCTTTTTCTAGCTTTCTCAAAAGCACCCAGTACCCTGTCCTTGGAATCTTTTCAAAAATAAGCACTCACTTTGGATGACTAAGAACCTTGGCAAACACCTGGCTAAAAAGCAATGCCATGCTATGTGTAACATCTTCCAACTGAGGAATAAAAGACTTGATCATGAGGGTTATAAAGGAAACAGTTTCCCAAACTAGAGGGCTTTCCCACAAATCGTTTCTGCTTCCCTAATACTAAATTTACAAGTCAAGAGGCAGTAGTTTACAACCAAAACTCTATATGGGAAGAAATACAGCCTCAGACATCAAAGAATAAGAGGAAAGTCCTACTACCTGCTAATGGCCTAGAGTACGAAGAAATCCAGAAATCTTTCAATGAGTCTAAGAGATATATCTCAGAAGCACAATAACAATAGAGTCTAGTATGTACTATCATACTAGATATCTACTATATAGTAACGCTACTTTTCATATGAAATATTAAAATAAGACTTTGCAGGAGGGGAGAAAAAAAAGAATTTGCATTTTACAAATTTTAACACACTCAGGGAAGTGAAGTCACTTGTCTAAGGACACATAGTCAGCTTGGGGAGCCAGCATGCAAATTGGCCTGACTCCTAAGTCTATACCACTCTTTCCTGTTCACCACCTACGGTCAATCAATGATCTGGTAGATTTAACTAACTGTTGGTTCATATAACTATTCTGTTGATAAAGAAAGCCTTAGAAAATCTATGGACTCTAAAAAGTCTTTTTTTTTTTTTTCCTTTTCTTTTTTTTTTTTTTCCAGGGACAGGATCTCGGTCTGTCACCCAGGCTGGGGTACAGTGGCGCAATCACAGCTCACTGCAGCCTCAAACTCCTGGACTCAGGTCGTCTTCCCAGCTCAGCCTCCTGAGTGGCTAGGACTACAGGCATGTGCCACTATGCCTGGCTCATTTTTTAATTTTTTATAGAGATAGGGTCTTGCTATGTTGCCCAGGCTGGTCTCTAACTCCTGGCCTGGCCTCCCAAAGAGCTGGGATTATAAGCGTGAGCCACTATGTTCAGCCTAGACTCTAAAAAGTTTTAATGGTATTTCTGTATTAGCTCTTAATACTTATGCCTTTATACATATATATGTATAGCAATTACTGGTGAAAATTTAGAGACTGACTCAAAGCCAAGAAATTATGGTTCTGAACTATAATAGGAATTAAAATCCCATACTCCAAGTTGGTTCTCTGGAAAAAAATAAAATTGCTAAACATCTAGTTGGGCTAGCCAAAAAGGGTAGGGGGAGGATGAGAATTACTAATATCACAAAGAGGGGCCATCACTCCTGGTCCCATGGACATGAAAAGGATAATAAAAAAATATTATAAACAACTCTATTTTCACAAATTTGATAACTTTCAAGAAATAACTTACAGGAAATGAACCAATTTCTTGAAAGTTACAACCTATCAAAATTCATTCAAGGAGGAATAGACCATTTGAATAGGTCTGCATGTATTTTAAAAATTAAATCAACAATTAACAACCTTACAAAACAGAATGCACCAGGCCCAGATGGTTTTACTGGAGAATTCTACCAAACATTTAAAAAATAAATGAGGCCGGGCGCGGTGGCTCACGCCTGTAATCCTAGCACTCTGGGAGGCCGAGGCGGGTGGATCGCTTGAGGTCAGGAGTTCAAGACCAGCCTGAGCAAGAGCGAGACCCCGTCTCTACTAAAAATAGAAAGAAATTATACGGCCAACTAAAAATCTATATAGAAAAAATTAGCCGGGCATGGTGGCGCATGCCTGTAGTCCCAGCTATTCGGGAGGCTGAGGCAGTAGGATTGCTTAAGCCCAGGAGTTTGAGGTTGCTGTGAGCTAGGCTGACGCCACGGCACTCACTCTAGCCAGGGCAACAAAGCGACACTCTGTCTCAAAAAAAAATAATTTTAAAAAATAAAAAAAAATAAAAAAATAAAAATAAATAAAAAATAAATGATATCAATTCTCTACAATCTCTTCCAGAAAACAGAAGTAGAGGAAACACTTCCTAACAACTCATTCTATGAGGCCAGCATCAGACCAAAATCAGACAAAGACATTACAAGAAAGGAAAATTATAGGCCAATATCTCTCATTTCACAGACACAAAAATCCTCAACAAAAGATTAGCAAATCAAATACAACAATGTACAAAAAGAATTATACACCACAAAACAAGTGGGATTTATTCCAGGTATTCAAGACTGGTTCAACATTTGGAAATCAATTAATATAATCTATCATGTCAATAGGCTAAAGAAGAAAAATCATATAATCATACCAATATATGCAGAAAATTTGACAAAACCCAAACCAAAATTTGACAAAATCAAAAACCCATTCATGATAAAAATTCTCAGGAAAACTAGGAACAGAGGGAAGCTTCCTTAATTTGATAAAGTCTACAAATAAATCTATAGCTAACATCACACTTAACGGTAAGAAGCTAGATGCCTTCCCCCTGGGAGCAGGAATAAGAGAAGTCTGTCCCCTCTCACCACTCCTATTCAACACATCATACCGGCAATTCTCCTAGCTGATGCAGTAAGAAAAGAAAAGAAAAAGAAAGGAAATAAAAGGTAAAATATACATATTTGGAAGGAAGAAGTAAGATTGCCTTTGTTTACAGATGATAGACATGATTATCTATGTGGAAAATCATAAAGAATCAACAAAAAAATTCCAGGAGCTAAGCAACGATAGCAAGATTAGAGAATATAAGGTTGATATACAAAAGTCAATTGCTTTCCTATATAGCAGCAATGCACTGGAATTTGAAATGTAAAACATAACACCACTTAAATTAACATCAAAAAAATGACATAATTTAATATAAATCTTAACAAAATATGTACAAGATCTATATAAGGAAAATTACTAAACTGATGAAAGAAATCAAAGAAGATCTAAATAAATGAAGACATATTCCATGTTCATAGATAGGAAGGTCTATTACTATTATTAGGATATCAGTTCTTCCCAACTTGATCTATAGGTTCAACACAATCCCAATCAAAAATCTCAGCAAGTTATTTTGCTAATATCAACATTTTTTTTTAAGAGACAGGTTCTCACTCTGTCACCCAGGCGGAGTGCAGTGGCAGGATCACAGCTTACTGCAGCCTTGAATTCCTGGCTTTAAGCAATGCTCCCACTTTAGCCTTCTCTCAGTAATTGGGACTACAGACATACACCACCACACCCAGCTAATTTTTAAATTTTTTTGTAGAGATGGGGTCTTGCTATGCTGCCCAGGCTGGTCTTGAACTCCTGGAGTCAAGCGATCCTCCCACCTCAGCCTCCTAAAGTGCTAGGATTACAGGCATGGGCCACTGCACCGATCAATATATTGATTCTAAAGGTTTAAAAAAAATTTTTTTTATCTGCTGCATAAAGTATCAAGCAATGATTCTAAAGTTTATATGGGGACGGGCGCGGTGGCTCACGCCTGTAATCCTAGCACTCTGGGAGGCCGAGGCGGGTGGATCGCTCAAGGTCAGGAGTTCGAGACCAGCCTGAGCAAGAGGGAGACCCCGTCTCTACTAAAAATAGAAAGAAATTATCTGGCCAACTAAAATATATATAGAAAAAATTAGCCGGGCATGGTGGCGCATGCCTGTAGTCCCAGCTACTCGGGAGGCTGAGGCAGTAGGATTGCTTGAGCCCAGGAGTCTGAGGTTGCTGTGAGCTAGGTTGATGCCACGGCACTCACTCTAGCCCGGGCAACAAAGCAAGACTCTGTCTGAAAAAATAAAATAAAATAAAAATAAAGTTTATATGGAAAGGCAAAAGACTCAGAATTGCCAACGCAATACTGATGGAGAAGAACAAAGTTGGAGGACTGACACTACTGGACTTTGAGACTTATTACAGCCATACTTCAGAGGTATTGTGGGTTCAGTTCCAGAGCATCACAATGGAGCAAATATTGCAATAAGGTGAGTCAAACAAATTGTGGGGGTTCCCAATGCATATAAAAGTTATGCTAATACGATACTATAATCTACTAATGTGCAACAGCATATGTCTAAACAAACAATGGACATACCTTAGTTTAAAAATACTTTATTGCTAAACCATGCTAATGATCACCTGAGCTTTTAGCAAGTCATGATCTTTTTGCTGGTGGAGGGTCTTGCCTCACTGTCGATGGCTGCTGACCGAGCAGGGCGGTAGTGGTTGCTGAGGGTTGGAGTGGCTGTGGCAATTTCTGAAAATAAGACAACAATGAAGTTTCCCACATCAATGGACTGTTCTTTTCATAAAGGGTATCTCTGTTGCATGTGATGCTGTTTGATAGCATTTTACCCAGAGTAGAACTTCTTTCAAAACTGGAGTCGGTCCTCTCAAACTCTGTTGCTGCTTTATGTAGTATTCTAAATCCTTTGTTGTCATTTCAACAATGTTCACAGCATCTTCACCAAGAGTAGATTCCATTTCCAGAAACCACTTTCTTTGCTCATCCATACACAGTCCTCATCCTTTCAAGTTTTATCATGACACTGTAGCAATTCAGTCACATCTTCAAGCTCCACTTCTAATTCTAGTTCTTGTGCTATTTCTACCACATCTACAGTTCCTTTCTCCACTGAAGTCTTGAACTTCTTCCAAACTCCTGTTAATGTTGGGATTTTGGCCTCCTCTCATGAATCACAAATGTTCTTAATGGCATCTCGAATGATGAATCCTGCCCAGAAGGTTTTCAGTTGACTTTGCCCAGATCCATCAGAGGAATCACTATCTATGGCAGCCATAGCCTTACAAAAATGTATTTCTTCAATAAGACTTGAAAGTTGAAATGAGTCCTTGATCTATGGGCTGCAGAATAGATTTTGTGTTACCAGGCATGAAAACAACATTAAT
Organism: Eulemur rufifrons; assembly: GCF_041146395.1. Lineage (NCBI taxonomy): Eukaryota > Metazoa > Chordata > Mammalia > Primates > Lemuridae > Eulemur > Eulemur rufifrons. The sequence continues at coordinate 5,111,343 of NC_090997.1, read as the reverse complement.
CTCCCCATAGCTCCATCAGAGCTCTTCAGTGACTAGGTGTATTTTTAATGAACAGTAATATTTTGAAGGAATCTTATTTTCTGAGCAGTAGGTCTCAAAAGTGGGCTTAAAATATTCAGTAAACCATGCTATAAACATGTGCTAGATGTGCTGTCATTCAGGCTTTGTTGTTTTACTTACAGAGCACAGGCAGAATAGATTTAGCATAATTCTTTTTTTTCTTTTTTTGGACAGAGACTTGCTCTGTTGCCCTGGCTAGAGTGTAGTGATATCGTCATAGCTCACTGCAACCTCAAACTCCTGGGCTCCGGTGATCAGCCCCCTGAGTAGCCAAGATTACAGGCACGCCCCACCCCACCTGGTTAATTTTTCTATTTTTTGTAGAGACGGGGTCTCGCTCTTGCTCCGGCTGATCTCTAACTTCTGAGCTCAAGTGATCCTTCCTCCTCGGCCTTCCAGAGTGCCAGGATTACAGGTGTGAGATACCATGCCCGGTTATTTAGCATAATTCTTAAGGGTCCTAGGATTGTAGGAATGGTAAATGAGCACTGGTTTCAACTTAAAGTCACCAGCTGCATTAGCTCCTAATAGGAGAGCTACCCTGTTCTTCGAAGCCAGGCACTGACTTCTCCTCTGTAGCTACGAAAGTCCCAGATGACATCTTCTTCTAATATTTGGCTATTTTGCCTACATTGAAAATCTCTTTAGTGTAACTGCCTTCATCAATTATTTTAGCTAGATGTTCTGGATAGCTTACTGCAGCTTCTAAATCCGCACTTGCTGTTTCACCTTGCACTTTTATGTTATGGAGATGGCTTCTTTCCTTAAACCTCATGAACCAACGTCCACTAGCTTCAAGCTTTTCTTCTGCAGCTTCCTTGCCTCTCTCAGCCTTCACAGAATTGAAGAGAGTTAGGGCCTTGCCCTGGATTAGGCTTTGCCTAAGGCAATGTCGTGGCTGGTTTGATCTTCTATCCAGACCACTAAAACTTTCTCCACCTCTGCAATAAGGATGTTTTGCTTTCTTATCATTCAAGTGTTCACTGGAGTAGCACTTTTAATTTCCTTCAAGAAGTTTTCCTTTGCATTCACAATTTCACTAACTGTTCGTCACAAGAGGCCTAACTTTCAGCCTATCTCAGCTTTTGACATGCCTTCCTCACTAAGTTTAATCATTTCTAGCTTTTGATTTAAAGTGAGATTTCTGTGACTCTTCCTCTCACTGTAACACTTAGAGGACATTGTAGGATTATTATCTGGCCTAATTTCAATAATGCTGTGTTTCAGAGAACAGGGAGGCCCGAGGAGAGGAAGAGAGACTGGAGAACGGTTGGTCAGTGGAGCCGTCCAACACACACATTTATCCATTAAGTTTGCCATCTTAAATGGGCACAGTTCACGGTGCCCCAGAACAATTACAACAGTAACATTAAATATCACTGATCACCATAACAGATGTAATAACAACGGACAAATTTGAAATATTGCAATAATTACCAAAATGTGACACAGAGACACAAGTGACCACGTGCTGTTAGAAAAATGGCTCGACAGACTTGCTCAACACAGGGTTGCCACAAACCTTCAGTTTGTAAAAAAAAAAAACTCACTGTCTGGAAAGCACAACAAAGCAAAGCGCATTAAGATGAGGTGTGCCTGTCCTGTTGCCTGTATAAAGCTACAGTGATCAAGACAGTATGGTACAGGTGAAAAAACAGACAAAGAAATCAGTGGAACAGAACAGGGATCCCAGAAATGGACCCACACAAATGCAGTCAACCACCGATCTCTGACAGAGGTGCAAAGGCAATTCAGTGGAGAAAAGACGGTCTTTCCAACAACTGGAGACTGGAACAACCAGAAATCCACACACAGAAAAATGATTCTAGGCAGACCTTATACCTTTCACAAAAATTAACTTAAAATGACCTAAATGTAAAATGCAAAACTATAAAACTTCTAGAAGATAACCAAGGAGGAAACCTAGGGGATCTAGGGGTTGGAAATTATTTTTTAGATATAACACCAACTTTCATGATCTATGAAAGAAAGATCAGTATATTGAACTTTATTAAAATTAAAAAACTTCCCTGTGAAAAACAGTTAAGAGAATGAAAAGACAAGCCACAGACTGGGTGAAAACCTTCACAGAAACACATATCTGATAAAGGATATATTAATATACCCAAAATACAGTTGACCCTTGAACAACCCGGGCTGGAAGTGCACGGGTCCACTCATACACAGATTTTTTCAACCAAACAGTATTCATGGTATGGGAACTTTGTGTATACGGAGGGCTGATTTTCATATATGTGGGTTTAGCAGGGCTGACTGTGGGACTTGAGTATGTACATATTCGGTATCCCCCGTGTATACTGAGGGAAGACCGTATACAAAGAACTCTTAAAACCCAATTTAAAAATAGGTAAAAGATCTGAACAAACACCACACCAAAGAAGATACACAGGTAGCAAATCAGCATATGAAAAGATTATCACTATCATATGTCATTTAGGGAATTGCAAATTAAAACAACAGTGAGATACTACTAAATACCTATTAGAATGGCTAAAATCCAAAACACAGTACCAAATGCTGGTAAGGATGTGGAACAACAGGAACTCTCATTCATTGCTGAGAGGGAGTACAAAATGATAAATCCACGCTGAAAGACAGTTAGGCAGTTTCTTACAAAACTAAATATAGGCTTACTATATGATTCAGTAATAATGCTCCTACGTATTTACCCAAATGAGCTGAAAACTTATGTCTACATCCAAAATTCACTCACAAATGTTTACAGCAGCTTATCCATAAACGCCAAAACTTGGAAGCAACCAAGATGTCCTGCAAATAGGTAAATGGACAAACTGTGGCATATCCATCCATACAATGGAATATTCTTCAGGGATTGAAAGAAATAAGGTATCAAAGCCACAAAAAGACTTGGAGAAATCTTAACTGCGTATTACTAAGTGAAAGAAGCCAGTCTGGAAAGTCTACATACTGTACGATCCCAACCACACGACATTTCAGTGAAGGCAAAACGACAGAGACAGTAAAAAGATCAGCGTCTGCCAGCAGTTCAGGGGATGGGGAGGATGATGAACAGATGGCGCATACAGCATTCTTCGGGCAGTGAAATTATTCTGTAGGATACTGTAATGGTACATATAAGACATTATACATTTGTCAAAATCCATAGAACGACACAACACAGAGTGAAAACTAATGGACCTCAGTTAATAACAACATATCAATATTGGCTCATTAATTATAACAAATATACCACATATTCGAGATGTTAATATAACACAAGCAAAATGTTAATAACAGGAGAAACTGTAGGAGTAGGTGAGAGAAAGGTATATGGGAACTCTCTGTACTCTGTGAGCAATTTTTCTATAAACCTACAACTGCTCTAAAAAAATTAAGTCTATAAAAAAACCCCACACTCCCTAAAGGTAAACAATGATGACAGAAGTAACAACGCACAACATATAATCCAAAACACAGGAAGGAAAAATCAGCATGAGGATGAAAAGAGGCATGAACCAACAAGGTCATCACAATTTAGATACAAGTCAGTAACAAAACTTTATACGCCCTGTCTGCAGGCTTCAGTCCAACAGGGCTTCAGTCCCGACTGAGGGATCAGTCTAAGAGAAGTAGGTACATTCACACAAAATCAAAATCTCATGGAGCTTAAAAGAAACTGTAAAGATCACCTACCAACTCACTCACTCTTCAAATTGGGAGCATGAAACCTAAATGTTTCAACTCCTGTCTTAGCTCCTAGAAGCCAACAGATCACATCTTTTAAGCTACTGACCTCAAATCTAGCCCTTAAAGCCAAGCAACTCAAGCTCTGGCCACTTGTGATGACTGCTCATAGCAAATCTCCAACTACTCCACTGTGCACTACCAAGTTAATCAGTTGTTCTACAAAGCTGGTAAAGTGGAGAAAACTTTCACTTCCTCAAAGAAATGAGAGATGGCCAAGGTTTAGCCTAATGTTCAAAAGAAAAGCAAATATTTTAATTGGGGAATGGTATGAGAAATTCCACCTGACTACTAAGCTACCCTCGAAAAACTATGAATGGAAATGAAACAGTAAGTCGCCAAGATTAAAGATAGCCAAAGCACTTTAAACCCCTCAGTATATATAATCCTCAAGATTATAACTAACACAATATAACTTAGAATCCAAAACTTTTTAGGCCAATGATATTATTAACCTCTTATTAATAATATCACCTCTAAGAACGGTAACAACTACGCTGAGAACAGCTCTTGGAGGTGCTGGCTCTCTGATACAATTTCCTCTGGCTCCATACAGTGCGTGGTCAGTCACATGCCCAGCACAAGTTAGACCATGTCCCTCTCAGGCTTCCTAGCCCAGATCACACATTCTGCTGCTTTGCGACATCCTGAAATGTCTTTAAAATGAGCAGCTGTCAATTTTAAGAACTGACTAAAGTTATTCCAGGGATGTCAGGAGTGTTGAACATCAGAGAATCTGATGGCTAGTGACCCCAATACTGTACCCTGAGCCGTCCACAGTTGGAGGACCTTCACCAGCCTCCCCTTAATGGTCACAGACCTGAGTGTTCTCATCGGCTGCAAAGGCAAAGGGGGCTGCAGAGGCACCCACCACTGTGAGACAGACATAGTCAGGATCGTCCCCTCTCCAGAGTCTTTACCATTAATAAAGAAGAAAAGCCATTAGATAAAAGTTTTCATTAGATTAAAAAAATTTGCGATTCAACACTCATTCATCATAAAAATTCCTCAATTAATTAATATCAATAATATATTAAGTGGAAGAAAACCAAGTTGCTGAATATGTATCACCATCAAAACAAACATGAAATATACTTGTATATGCATGGAAAAAAATCTGAAAAAATATACATAAAATTGTTAGAGGGACTGAAGGAAGAGACAGTATAGATTTTGACATTGCTTGACCTTTTCATCATGAGGATGTATTATTTTAATAATTTTTAAATGATATTTTTGTTTTAGAAGAGTTAGAATCAATAGCACTCCTAATCTTGGTTCGCTTGATTTTCTATGAAACATCTAGAAAAGAGTATCTTACTAAAAATCATCAGAAAAAAAAAAATTCTCAATTATATAGACTGACGCAAATTAAATTATCTCTCATTTCTATTTTTCCTCCAAATTCTCATCCTGGTCATGTGTGTCACATGCAGACTCCCACTGGTGCCTCAAGGACAAAGGCTATACCAAGTATACCACCCTGAACACACTGCACGTTGACTAAATACATTTTCCAAGAGAAACAACGTGAAACAGCACATTCCAGACTTCCTGGTTCCATCTTCAGGTCAGTGAACTACATCAGTCAACACAGTGCTCAGTGAGATAAGGAATGTATAATTAATCTTTCCATTATCTTCTGAACTTACCAGCAGTTGTTTTCCAGAGCTCACTATGTGGAATCTCAACTTTGGAGACACAATGTACTCATCAGACAGTGCAAAATACACTCTGTTCTTAAATCCACATAGCTGCTTATCTTGCAACTATTCTTGGCCAGAAAGACAAGTGAACAGTCCCTGAGAAACCAACTCTGGAAATAGAGAGCACTACTGGCCACCTAGCCAGGACCAAGATAACTAAAACTCACTGTGCTTGCACCGTAGCGCTTCCTCCAAAGCTTCAGCCACTGCCCACGATGGCAGGGAGCAGCAATCGTATTTCTTAGATGAGCAAGATGTGGAAAAGCCACAGAAATGGAAAATGGTCCTGACTCTTCAAAGCTTACTGTGGCTGATTTTTGCACCATCATCTACTTTACAGATATTTCTAAGCAGAACGAGGAAACCAATAATAAATGCCATGTGACTACTGTTTATGAAAAGCATTAACTGTCCTTAGCATATTCCCAAGTACTTCTTATTTCCAATTACTTGAAAGCAAATGGCAGAAGGCAACTAATTACTTCACCACAGTGCATATCATAATACTGCTAAAATAAACTGCACTAGTTCACAATAAAAATATTTATTGAATGCATATGCACTGACTCAACAAGAGCTGCAAGCAAATTCCACAAACCTGATGAAATGTACAGGATCAAATTAAGTACATTTGTTGAGAAGACTTGTGAGATCGCTCCAGTGAAGCTGCTGGAGAGACCCACTGCCTGCCTGCAGGAAGCATGTATTTTGGTCTGATCCATCCTGTGAGGGAAAGGGCCTGCCCCTACAGGGAAGGGCTCCTAGGACAGCTGTGCCAGTCACCGTCTGTGAGTCTGCTACTCCCGGTAGTACATGTTAGGGAGCTCATTTGGCTGCAGACTGAGGCCACAACTGTCAATCACCTTTACTGATAATAAAGGTGATATTTCTATCTCCATCTGTCTGACTCTGTATTTCACTGTTTTTAACTGTTTCTGAAACAACTAGAGGTATTCGTTAATTGGCTCCCTTACACCCCTTAAATGCTACCTCCAAAAGAGCCTAAAATCAGTGCTCTAAGCCCTTATGTAATCTAAAATCAAATGTTTTTAAAACAAAAATTCATAATTCTTGGGATGACCAGTTAATACTCTAATGCTATAACTACTTATGGGATAAGTTCCAAAGACACATTTGTTTTGTAAGACTCTTCCAAACTCAGAGAGAAGAAAACAAACAAAAAAACAAACAAAAATAATGTAGGAGCCATTGGGGTATCCCGGAAATCACAAAACAACTAAGTAAAAAATAAAAATTCAAATGTGATAGAACAGACTTCTAGGGGAAGGGATGGAAGAATAAGTGTGCTTGGTTACGTGCACAGCACAGAACTGTGGCCGTAAGTGGCATGTGACAAACGCATTTATTCACTGAGGGGCAGAAATCTATGTACACGAGGAACGAGATGATTTGTGCCAGGGCAGGGGAGCAATGACATGGCCTTTTCCACACAGCAATTTCACCCCACTCCTCAAGGGAAAGGACAGCTCTCTTTGGGAAAGATACTGGAGACTCCCCCTGACCTCTTATTCCAAAAGAGCCTAAATAAGATTTTTTAAGGGCCAGTTGAATAGGCCTAAAAGGATCGTTCCCAATCTGCTTGATGCTTGAAATTCTTCTAAGGAAAAGAAAAGCCTTTTAAACTGCAATTAAAAATAAATGGCTTAAAATATGCTTTAAAATGGATGAGAAATAATGCATTTGCTTTGACTGAATTTCATTTAATCATGAATAAATGACATATTAGACAAGCCCAGCATAGATGGAGGGAAGAAAAGAACAGGATAATTGGTGCCCTAAGGGGAAGAGAGGTCACTACAGAGGGAGATGTGGGGTAGGGTGGGAGAAAAGGATGTAGAAACCATCATTTAAAACGATGTGTACTAGGAAATTCAATGACAAAGTGTCCATGATATAAATGGGACCAAGTCAGGGAACAGTAAAGGCTATGAGGTTGGCTGACTCAGTTCAGGTGCTCAGGACCTTGTCCTAAAATAAGATTCCTCACTACAGACACTCTGAAGACTATTGCCAGATGAATCTTCCTAATGCCAGAGTCTGATTATTACTAGCCCACTCCAAAACCTCCAGTGGTGCCCTCCAACCTGCAGAATGAGGTCAAAATGACGCAATGAAAGATTTGATGCCTTGTGTGAATGAGCCACAACTTATTTCTTCCGATCTTACTATCTTTATTACTCCTTTATACCACCCCCTACACACCAATGATTCAGCAAAACTTAGCTATTCCTCAAACATGCACGGCTTCTTCTGACTTCCTCATCTACCCTTCTCCTCACTGTCCCAAGCCTCAATTCTCCTTCTCCTTCAAAAGCCACAGCCTCCACGATAGCATCTCTGATTCTCCAGCCACAGTAGCAAGGCCTGCCATGAGTCGAGCACTCTGCTAATGGCCTTACCTGTACAACTACCTTGTGAAGTAGGTACTTGGGTACTTATTACTGTGTGTGTGTGTGTGTGTGTGTGTGTGTCCCTATTTACCAGATGTAGAAACAGAGCCTTAGAGAAATAAAATAACTTGCCCAAAGGCCCTACAGTAAATTCTAAAACAGGATTTGAAGCCAGATACTCTAACTCCAAAGTCCAAAGCCTTTTAGCACTACATATCCAAAAGGACTATCTTCTCTCCTCTGAACTTCCATTGTACTTTATCTATTTAATAATGGAGTAAAAAGTGATGTAATATGTACCTTATGTATGTACATATATACACAAGTATGTATGTAATATGTATGTGTCTTTCCACACTCTAAGCCTCTTGAATCAAGGTTCATCCATGTGAGATTCATCTTTGTATCTGCTTGGTATCCAGCAGTGTCTTGCACATAGTAGGTACTGGATAAAGCATTTCCTGAATAGATGAAACTACATATTAGTCTTAAGCTTTATATTTCAAACAAGGATAGTGTCTTATAAAATTTTGGCTTCCAAGGAATTTGCTTATCTAGGTGCCAGGAGGTATCTATTTCACATGAATTGAGAGCAAAGGGGCCATTAGTCCTATACACGTTGTGGATGGAGTGAATGAAAAGTGAGGGAACGGAATATCGTTAGGAACTAGCACCCCGTCCCTATTTTGATGTATTAGACACTAGATGTACATTACATTAGATGTATTGTGGGACTTAGAGAAGACCCAGGATTGGTGTGAAATTATCCTTCTACCATTAAGGAAGGAAACATATTCTAGGCACTGTGACAGTCTGACAAAAGGCTTGGCAGTGGAAGGGGATGAACAGTTGAAGGAAGAGTTGATATTTTTTCCCCTCAGCCTGGAAGGAACACAGAAAATCTGTGGATAATGACCTCAATACTACATCCTGAGCCATCAGCAGTTGAAGGAACGTCGCCAGCCTCCCGTTGACAGTCACAGATCTGAGAGTCCCCATCGGCTGAAAGGCAAAGGGGCCCTGCAGAGGCACCCTCCACTGTGAGACAGGCATGGCCAGGATCGTCCCCTCTGCAGTCTCTACCTCACAGCAGTGGCGGTCACCCTGCTTTCGCTGCTGCCCTTGCCTGAATTCCTGCACTGGGCGTAAGAGCTGGCTGGCATAATGCGTAGTCCTTCATTGCACACTACAGATTAGGGGGCCTACACACGCTGAAGGAAGTTCCTGAAACGCCCTTACCAGCTGCTAGAGACATGCTAATCTCATCACCACTTAACCAGGAGTAAAATAAAAATAAAAATTTTATTTTATTGTATTTTTTAGAGACAGGGTCTAGTTCTGTAACCCAGGCTAGAGTGCAGTGGCACAATCATAGTTCACTGTAACCTAGAACTCTTGGGCTCAAGTTATCCTCCCACCTCAGCCTCCCCAGTAGCGAGGATGACAGGTATGTGCCACCATGTTTGTCTAATTTTTAAATTTTTTATAGAGTTAGGGCCTCACTGTGTTACCCAGCTGATCTCGAACTCCTATCCTCAAGCAATCCTCCTGCTTTGGCTTCCCAAAGTGCTGAGATTACAGGCATGAGCCACCGCACCTGGCCAGAGGAATATTTAAAATGAGTTACTTGTGCCTTCTTTCTTTCAAGGTTCTCCTTACACAGCTGGTGGCCAGACATGGGAAGTATCAACGAAGCTTTTAATATTATAAAGCTGGTGTGTATTTTACTCACTGGGTCTTTTATTAATAGTAATATATATTAAGTTAAAATGTTATGTCTTCAGGATTTGGTTTAAAGATGGGAGACAACTAAAGCTACAGGAAAGAGAAGCCCAAATATTTTAAGCAGTTCCCTTTCTCCCATTTAAGTACAAAGTCCAACAACATCAGCAAGTCCCAGCTCTACATCTCATCTCAGCAGTTTTCAATGCAAACTAACACCAGGGCAGTCCCATTTTTGATTCTGAAGATGGGGCATTAAAAAACGTAAATTGGCCCATCCCTGTCCAGGAAAGCATGAAAATAGAGTCAAATCTAAGCATGTCCAATGGACAAAACTCAGAATATTTTCTTATGTTACAGTAAATACGAATAACCTCACATGGCCACTGCTTTTAATAAGGGAAATAAAAACAGATGAAAAAAGAAACCTGAGCAGGCTGATATTTGAAATAACTACAAAAAGTGGTCCACAGCAGTCTTATAAAATAAAATGGGAAGGAAGAGGAGGAAAATAGGCTGGGGGTGGGGTGGGAGGTGAAGAGAGAGGAATAAGACAGGATTGTTTTAGCTGAGACGTAGACAAATTTTTCTTTAAATGCCTTAGCCAAAAGAAACAGGTTTCACATGTGTAACAGCAAGGGAAGCTTGGTTCAGAGCCAATTTGTCATGAAGCCCAGTTTCCAACACTTACTATGAGGCAAAGTTGCAAAGATTTTTTTTCTTGCACAAGGTTCCAGGGAAAGGGATGTAGGCAAGACGCCTGCACTATAATGTAACTGCAAATGAGAAAATAGACAATAACCAGACAGGGTCCTTGAGTAATACCAAAATAATTTAAAGCTAACCAAGCTCTAGGCAAGCTTCAAAGACTTCAGTGATTAAAAAACCAATTTCATCTAGTGTTATAAGCATCCTGGGAACTAAAATGAGGGCTTCCTTCCTCATCTGCTCTCTGGAAAATGCTTCAATTTGTAGAGTGTAAAAGAAAAAACATAGCTTTCAACTCCCTAACATATACAGTTAGATGATTGGTTCTTCAATTCTTCTCCCTTTCTCCAAGTCAATCCTCCTAACACCATGGTACCCTGGTCTAGGGCCACAATTTCTGGAACAGCAGCCCTAAAATACTGGCTACTGACTGCCATATTCAAAGAAAATCACAAGACTCTCAAGTGAAAATCATGTTTAATTGCATCAATGCCATATAATTTGTTGGTATTTTTTCAAAGGCATTAGCCCTGACTATTCTTTTGGAAGATGTCAAAGTTACAAAAGGGTTGGAAGAAACCACACATTGGTATAATATCCCAGGAAGTCAAGTGTTTGAAGGAAGGCAGTTGCTTCCAGAACACTGATATAGTTTTCCACATATAAATCCAAAACAGCCTTCTTCCCATCGCTCTATGCATTACCCCTCTGCCACCTTGCATTTAAAATATTTATGCTTCCATTACTAATAACTGATTTCAAAAAATCTATTTAGTCAATGACATTTTGTCCACAAAAGTCGTGACAGAATGATCAGTAACAGACATTTAAATTCCAGACTGCCAAACAACTTTCAAAGGGGAACTACTCATACAATGCAACAATAAAAAGACAAATGACCCAATTCAAATATGTCCAAAGGATTTGAAAGACATCTTTCCAAATAAGATATACAAATGACTAACAAGCACATGAAAAGATGTTCGATATCATTAGCCATGAGGGAAATACAAATCAAAAATCACTTTATACCTACCGAGGATGCCTAAAGTAAAACACACAAACAATAATAAGCGTCAGAGAGAATGTGGAGAAATCAGAACCTTATATATTGCTGGTGGGACTGTAAAACAACACAGCCACTTTGAAAAACAAGTTGGCAAGTCCTCAAAAAGTTAAATATGAAGTTACCATGTAACTCAGCAATTCACTCCAAGAGAAATAAAAGCATAAATCCACACAAAAACTTGTGTGTGGATGTTTGAAGTAGCATTTATTCATAATAACCAAAACATGGACACAACCTAAATTTTCATTAACTGATGAACAGATGAACAAAATATAGTATAGTGGAATATTATTTGGCAATAACAAAAAGTACTGAAACATGCTACAACATGGAAGTAAGGTTCTCCCTACACAGCTGGTGGCCAGACGTGGGAAGTGTTTTCCTGCCCTGTAGGTCTTTGGAAGTGCCCTTCATAGAAAGGGGTGCTATTTATTGCGCCAACCCATATGTTCATCTGAGCATGAATTTTCTCAGACCTGCACATAGATTATAGGGGACTTTCCTCAATGAAGGAAAGAGAACTAGGCAAAATGGCTTCGTCCTTTGCCCTCAACTGGCTGGAACAAAAAATATAGCAGTTTCCCTCCTCTAACCATTTTGAGTCACTCAGGTTTTCTAAGACTTAAATACTACTTAAGACTGTGGCTCCATGAAGTAATGCCGTTTGTAGGGAGTAAAAAGGCAGAAGGGATGGGGGGGGGGGAAGGTCCTCTATATAAAGATAAAACTTGCTTCTGGGAACCCTCAAGGCTAAGAAGTCATGAAGGTCCAACACTGAAAACAGCCTTTATTGGAGATAAGCACGAAACCCTTCCTTCAGCCAAAGCTAACAAGGAAGAAGTGTCATTTTGGACGGGCAGCTTATCAACTAGGAAGGGGCCCCAGCAACATCTGTGACTGTGATAAATGGGAATGTGGCAAAATGATACTTCTTAGGTGATTCCCAAGTTTGCAAAATTGTAGATAATTTCCACGAGAGGAACTGCACAAAAGCAGAGGAACTGGCTTCTCAGAAACAAGCAGAACAGAAAGAAAAGACAAAGGAAGGGGAAAGACAAATTAGAGGCCACCACAGGACGTCTCGCTCAACCCTCACGCAACTCTGTGCAGTGAGCATTAGCACCCTTCTTTACACAAAAAGGGATCTGGAGGACAGAAGGCCTGCCCAGGTCGCAGAGAGCGTGTGCCGCGGGCTGGGCGGGAGCTGTTCTGCTGGGCTGCACGGCCTGGGTGAGCAGTACCACGTGGACTGCCCGTTCACCTCTCCTCCTGCCAAAGCTGCTCTTCTCTCATGTTCCAACCTTCTGTGCTTTATTTGCTTATGTTGTTGAGCTTCCAAACACAGCCCAGGAGAGATACACCTACCGCCCCTTGCTAAGTCCCCCTAAAATAATGAGAAAAAAAGACCAATATTAAAAACAGAATTATGAATATTCCAATACACTGGAAGAGAGTTTCGAATCATTGGGAAATGTTCACATGAGATGTGAAAACCAACTTCCTGTATTAGAAACTACCCACTAGCATAACAGGAAGAAGACCAAAACCTTTTGTTTAATAAAATAAGTCTTCTGGATTCCAAAGGGGTTGAGGGAGCTACCTATGGATAAAAGATAAAAGAAAAATCCCATTCATGAATTTCCGAAGTCAGACAGCAGGGACAAGGAGAATAAGCCAGAAGTATGGAGGAAATAAATAGGATATTTTAGGGATACTGGTCTCAGACACACTCTCTCAGTTAATCAGTATGAGCTTCACAATAAAGAAAGAAGAGGTAGAATCGGCCAGGCGTGGTGGCTCATGCCTATAATCCTAGCGCTCCAGGAGGCCGAGGTAGCAGGATTGCTTGAGCTCAGGAGTTCGAGACCAGCCTGAGCAGGAATGAGACCCATCTCTACTAAAAATAGAAAAATTAGGCAGGTATCATGGCATGTGCCTGTAGTATCAGCTACTCAGGAGACTGAAGCAGGAGGATCATTTGAGCCTAGGAGTTTGAGGTTGCTGTGAGCTATGATGACACCACTGCACTCTACCCAGGGCTACAGAGTGAGACTCTGTCAAGAAAAGGAAGGAAGAGAGGGAGGGAGGGAAAGAAAGGCAGAAAGTAGAATATTTCAAAAGGATAAAGAAACAAGAACAAAAAAAATTGAAGCAAAGTAGCAGATGGCTAAATGTTCCAAATGACAATGATAAAAAACAAAACTGGTTTGCTAGAATAGATATCTGTAAGGCAAACTACACACAGGTGAACGGAAGGCAAGCCAAGTCACCCACTAGCACATCTGCAAATATGCTAGAGAAAAATGGGAGCTTTTCCAGGCAGATAGCTGCTAAACAGGGCAATCAAACATGGGTGGAATACATTCATTCGTTCATTTATCATAATCTTATCAAGCCCCTATTGTGCAAGGTACTTTTGCTTATAAGAGTCAATAGTACATGAAATCTTACCAAACAGGACGAAATGAAACAATCACCACAACAAAAATGTACTGAAAGCCTGTCAGTACCAACAGTGCTCTGAGTACTTACTACATTCTAGATATTACTCCAAATGCTTTATAGTAAAGCCTTTATGGACATAGGCATTAGTATGTATCTTCATTTTACAGAGGAAATTAAATAACTAGCCCCAAACCCTGCAGCCACTAAATTCTAGGCACTTTGCATAAACTGTCTCACTTTTTCATCATAAGTCTTATCCTTACTACACAGATTTAAAAACTGAGTCTCAAAGAGGTCAAGTGACCTGCCCAAAGTTACACAGCTAATAAGCGGCCACAACCAGTGTTCAAACCAGGTCCATGGGACTTAAAAAAAGCTCCCTCTTATGTTACCATGTGATGTTCCTAAAACAACATCTTCCATACAACTAAAAAGAGGGAAGAGAAAATGCCATCTTGCAAATGGTGGCTCCCGCCACCTGAAGGGAGACAGAGAAACACAGTGGCAGACAGCCCCAGGGCCGGGACTCAAATCCCAGCCATGCCAATCCTAGGTGTGTGACTCTGGGCAAGCTGCTTAATTTAACCACGCCATGCCTCAGTTTGCTCATCTGCAAAATAAGGTAACAACTGTACCCTCCTCATAGGAGTGGTTGTGAAGATTAAAGTATCAGAACAGTGTGTGACACAAAGCAAACACGGATAAGGTCCTTACCCCAATCCACTCCGCTGTGATTATGCTGCTACTCAGAAGCCGGGCAAAAGCCGTGGCCTGGGGGAAACCAGGGCTCTTGCTCATCGTAAAATCAGAGCTTCCCCGTGACAGAGTGCTCCTGACAGAGGGATTCCAAGCATGAAAATCTCAGTCTTTTCAGATGATCCTATGAGGCTTGGAGCTCTAAAAGCTGCTCTCTTTTCCACTGTGCTTCTTCCTTTGTAATTTCAAAAGCATTCAGCAGCAGTGCCTAAGCATGCTTAGGCAGGGGGACTATACGGAGATTTGAAATAGCAGCAGTCTGTGGTTCACGAAGATGGAGATGGGAAGAGGTTCCCTTATGGAAGGAAAACTGAGTTGAACCCCAAGCCCCACCAGATACCCTGAAAAGCCTGTGGCTCAAGAGGATCTGAGGGGACTGGCAGGAAAGTTGAGCAGTAGCCACTAACAAGCAAGTGCCACACGTGGGGGCTGCATGGACCAGACCGTGTGGAGCCGGATGCCGGTGAACGGGGGATACCAGCCCTGCCTGCCGCTCCTAGATTCAAACTGTGGCCCAAAAGAAGCCACCTCAGTTTGGGGAAGGGGCCCCCTCACGGGGGGACTCCTCTTGGTTGTAAGAGGTAAGTAAGGAATTGCTTTCTTGTTTATCACTAAACCTTCCCGAACCTGCTCCTCCCCTACCTCCAGCCACCAGTTTTTTACACAGGCATTTATGCAGGATTGGAGACTCAGGTCACCTTGCACTTGGCTCCCTTGTGCCTCCATCAGTCACCAAATCCTGTATGTACAGTGCTGTTTTAAAACACGACCTACACCTACCCCTTCCCTCTTTCTTCCGTGGCTATCGCTGAGTCCAGACCCAAATGTGGCAAACTATCAGGACAGCTTCCTGCCTGGGCCTCCAGCTCCTGTCACTGCTCCTCGCTTCAACCACCCTGTAAATCCATGCTTGACTCATCTGCCTGGACTCCCAGTTCCTCATTCCACAGCTTAGAAATCCCTGGTGGCCCAGATAGTCCCCTAGTGCCCCTCTATAAAAACTAATCTTTAGTGCCTATTTATCAATATCACCCTCCTCCCATTCTCCAAACGATGTATCCAGTTTAACTTCCCATTATCCTAGTCAGTTTCCTTACAGCTTCTTGGACATACCAAGTTCCTTCTTCCCTCTGCATCCTTTTGCACATTGCTCCCCTTGCCTGGCACACCAGCTC
Source organism: Eulemur rufifrons (assembly GCF_041146395.1). Taxonomy (NCBI): domain Eukaryota; kingdom Metazoa; phylum Chordata; class Mammalia; order Primates; family Lemuridae; genus Eulemur; species Eulemur rufifrons. Next base: position 5,095,565 of record NC_090997.1, on the reverse strand, counting down.
CAACTGCGCTCTTAGCGTGACTCAAGCCTTCAGCCCAGTCTGAGCCCCACTAAGGAAGCCTCTCCTGATCACACCTGCCTCGACTTACTTCTTCCATGTCTGAATTCCTCTAACGCTGATACTCTGCATCATTCCATTTTATGTAATAACATTATTGAACACTTAGTACACCATCCCAAGTGTTCTATGATTATTTAATCCTTACAACAACCAGATGGAATTATTCTCATTTTACAAATGGACAAACTGAGGCACAGAAAGGCTAACTGGCCCAAGGTCACAAAGCAGAAAATCCTGGAGCCAGGATTCAACCTGGTGCCAGAGCCCACACTCCTAACCACTATACAATAATTATGAACTGCTTCATACTGCACTGTAACTATAATTTACTCAATAGCAGGACCCATGCCTACATTCCCTACAGCCAAGCCCCAAAGCTGCCCACCACCTCATACTCCGGAGACAGGAAGCAAGGTCAAGCCCCCGAGCAGGGACGGGTTCTGGTGTTTAGCAGCAGCTGGAAGAACTTTTCTCTTCCTGGGAGGTTGGGGGGCAGCGGTGTAACAAGGCTGTGAACGAGCCATAGCACCTTTTAAATAACTAATGTGAATGTTCCAGTATAAAATCCACCTCAAGTACAGAGACAGAACACACTTTGTCTTTGTCTGCATACTTTGCACCTCAAAGTCCAAAGCCCAGGGGTCTAGGATTCTACAATGAGGTATTCAAATCAACTGCATGACAAATTAGAAGAGGTCATAAAACAATTCCAAAGGTTCCATTTTGGGAACTCCATGAATAAGAGAGATTGGGAACACTATACTTTCAGAGTACTCTCAAGAAGCTTCTGGGGGATTCCTTCTTCCTTAAACACAAGCCAACACAGGCATGGATGGTCAAGGGAAACCGAGGGTGGCCCTCAAGGAGCTTACCCGCTACCACAGCTGTTTCCCTTGCTGCCACCCAGAGACTGGGGGTGTACTCCTGAAAGTCCAAGACCTCAGAATGCCATGCCCTTCTCGTGGGTGAGCATCCCTCACCCGTGTCCTCTACTGGGTGGCACACTAGTACCTGGGAACGTCAAAGCTTCTGTATTATAATTTGTGATCATCAGAAGATACAAACCATCCCTGACCGAGAATTACACAAATCCAATCTTAGTCGTAATTTTACTTCACGTTAGCTTAGGATAGGGTAATACGTATAATGAGACTTGAGTCTTTTATAGCCTCCTTTAGTTTTACTTCCTAATTCCATTCCTGATGAAAATCCCTCAAGATGCTCCCTAAAGCAGAGTTTCTTAAGTTTGGCACCACTGACATCTTTAGCTAGATAATTCTTGGCTGTGGGAGGCTGTCTTGTGCATTGTATGAAATTTACAGCATCCCTACCCACTAGATGCCAGTAGCACCCACCTTCCCAAAGTGTGACACCAAAACACATCTCCAGGCACTGTCAATGTCTCGGAGTGGGGGTGCCAAAATTGCCCCAGTTGAGAATCACTGCTCTGAACACTAAAGAAAGCTCATTTTGGTCTGAATCCCAGAGAATATCCCTCCCTTCATCCAATATCAGGCTGAAACTACTTTTCCCCATTTTCTCAAACCGCACACACCATTCCCTAGGATTCTATTGACAAAGTTACTTGAACTAGATTCTCTAATTCCTGGCAAGAAGGCCCTTCCTCCATGTCTTGTCACTTACGCCTCCTTCATGCTTTCTCAACTATTTCTCTAGAAAGGTTCTAAGTTTCCTACTCAGCTACCCCTAGACCCCCCAATTTACCCTTCTTTCACATACAGAGTGTATGAAGGTCTTTGCCCCAAGGCCCAATGACATGCTCATTTTCTGCTCACTGCCAGGGCCTAACCAGACTCCTCTCCCCATCACCCTTGATGTCAATACCCAAATAGGACTTTAGGAAAGCCATTCAATGAGCAGAAACTGCAGGGAGGAATGACCTTATGTTGGGGAGAAAAACATAATAAAAGAGCATTTATGAAATGTCCAAAACAAATGAGTTTTATGAAAAACTAATCATTTACAGGCTAGGAGGAGTGGCTGACATCTGCAATCCCAGCACTTTGGGAGGCCAAGGCGAGAGGGTCACTTGAGGCCAGGAGTTTAAGAACAACCTGGGCAACATAGCAAGACCCTGTCTCTACATAAAACTTTGAAAATTAGCTAGGCGTGATAGTGCACGCCTGTAGTCCCAGCTGCTTGGGAGGCTGAGATGTGAAGGATCACTTGAGCCCAGAAGTTCAAGATACACAGTGAGCTATGATTGAGCCACTGCACTCCAGCCTGGGCAACAGAGTGAGACCCTGTCTTTAGAAAAAAACAAAAAAATCATTTACAGAGGGTAGGAAAGAAAGCAAGAGCCTGCTAAGTTAGTCAAAGCTTCTGAGAAAAACAAAAGAATAATGTGAAACTATAGCTAATACAGACCAGTAATATACTAAGAATTAAGTCTCCTTGCAAATTAATTTAAAGAAGAAATATGAGAACACTTGAAAGTCCAACAGAAATAAATATTACAGTAACTGCTGAGTTGCCTACTTTAACAAATTACTCTTCAACAATAAACAGGCAAAAGATCTATATAATTAGGCAGGAAAAATAAAAGTGATAGTAGAGGCAATTAAGACTCTCCTAAAATCAGGTAGTATGAATAAATATATTACTAGATTCCTCTGCCTTTGTCTCTCTGGTCCTTTTGTCTCCTCCTCTACCTCCTTTATCATTTCACAAAGATTTTCTTGAAATTGCAGGAGCCATCCATTTGGAATCCAAAAGCCCCTACGCCGCTCGTTGCTAAACCACATAAAGAAAGAGCAGTACTGCAGGGAAATATGAAACTCAAACTAAACAAGTTACCCCCAAAGAATGTCTTCTTCAGAAAGGGTTAAGGCATGAAAAAAACAGGAAAACACATTTGCAGAAGCTTTTGGGAAGGCAGCTATGCTCACCACTGTAGAGGCTTTTTGGAGTAGAGAATGTGTAGGAATCTTCAAATATTTTATAAGGATTATAGTGGGTCCTGAGGGCTGTAAGATTCAGGTCTCTGGGACCTATCAGTGCGTGATAACTAGAAACCTGAAGATAGCTGAAAGAAAAGCTAAAGGACAAATGTATTTAAAAATCAGACCCTGACCAACTTCCATCAGACTTCATAGACCTGGCTGGCTGGTTTATATTGATACCCATAAATACAAGGGAAAAGAAAAATACACATGCATGCACACACACACATATCCCTCTATTCTATGCCAAGTACAATAGATGCTGGGAGGCCATGGGGCCAAGCCAACATTGCCAGTGTATTCAATGTCAACACAGTTGGTTTTTTTGAAAGCTCCTCTCGATTTCTGACACCCCTCCCTCTGCAAGAGGACTTGGGCCATCAGAAAAAAGTGCAGACATCCCTCAAACAGCTTGCAGCTCTTTCTGTATGCAGCAGTGAGGGCGGCAGGGAGTAGTACCAACGGGGGAGGAGAGCACGGAGCCCGATACCGGGCACAACACATGCACTTGAATAAGGATCAAAGAGTTGACCCATCTTCCTTCCTCTCTCCATCTGAATTCAGGAATCCTTCCTTCTGGTCTCAGAGGAAGAAAGGCACTTCTCTTCCCAGGCTCCATCTCCCCTAGAATGTGCTCACTCAATTACATCTATGATGTAACTTGACGGACCTCAGTTTAAAACTATATAAATTAGGCCAAGCATGGTGGCTCACACCTTAATCCCAGCCTTTGGGAAGCCAAAACAAGAAGATTGCTTCAGGCCAGGAGTTTGAGACCAGCCTGGGCAACACAGTGAGACCCCCGTCTCTACAAAACACACAAAAAATTAGCCAGGCGTGGTGGTGCATGCCTATAATCCAAGCTACTCAGGAGGCTGAGGCAGGAGGATCGCTTGAGCCCAAGAGTTTGAGGCTGCAGTGAGTGAGCTATAATCACACCATTGCACCCCAGCCTGAGCGACCGAGTGAGAACCCTGTCTCTGAGAAAAAAAAAATGCCAAAACTATATAAATTAATAGAGCCGTCTGAGCTTGGGCAAGATGCTTAAATTCTAAGCCTCTGTTTCCTCATCTGTAAAAGGGGGTTTGACTACCTACTTCCCAGGATTGCTATGCAGAGTAAATAAGATAGAATAGACGATGTGCTTCTCCCAGTACCTGGCACACAGTAAGCATTCAATATGTGATAACCATTAACATTACTCCAGAAATCTTCAATTGCTCCCTTGCCATCAAGGTCTTGCGTTGCCTTCAGATATGGTCAGAACAGATCTCTCAACGGAGGCAAAAAGCTTCACTGGCCCCAGTACCCCTCCAGCTACCATCCTATTTCAGTGCTTCCCGACTGCCTAATTTTTCTGAAGTCAGTCACTGCCCTGACGGTAGACTCACTACCCATTCACACCGCACAGCCCCTTGGGCAACTACTGGCTCTCCCCACCTCAGTGGCACAGGCTTTCAAAGGTCAGGGACCACTCAACCACCAAACCCAACTTCTGTTTTCATTTTCTTTGCTCTCTGAAGCACGTGACAAGGCTGACCGACCTTTCTCTTGACCACTGTATCACGGTCTTCCTAGACTCCTTCTTCAGCTCTTGTGGTTCTTCTTGTGGTAGCTTCTCTGGCTTTGCCCCGGGATGAGGAAATGCTCAGGGCTCAGCGCTCTGGACCCTCCTTCTCTGTCACCCTCACAGTGGAACCTACCTCAGCTTCCATTAGGACAAATCACAGAGCTACGGGGGCTTTCATGTTGTGTGGAGGAAGTCTTCATCCTACGAGGACAAATTTGACCTCTGGAAAATGGCTGAAATGCAAAGCCAGGTGTGCTGATGGAGGTGGAAAGGCAATGTTTACGATCAAAACAATGTGAGAAAACAACCGCTTGAATTGTTAGGTTTACAAAATGTCTAAATTTTTCAGGACATTTCCAGCCCTAATGTGGTATTTAGCAATGTAGACTCTGAAGCCAGACTGAATTCTCACTCATCCATTCACTAGCTCTATGACCTCAGACATGTTACTCTTTTGCCTCAGTTTCCTCATCTGTAAAATGGGGATAATAGTACCAATGTATACGGCTTCGTGAGGATTCAGTGAGTTATACGTAAAGCACCAGCATAGTGCTTAACATATAGTAAGTGTGCAATTCTAGTTGCTGTTGCCCCCTATTTACTCTTGTATTCGGAGTCTGAATCAAAAGAGCATGTCAATTAAGATGTCCCAAACAGACAAAGGGGAATAATCCACATTGGAAACACTGAGGAACAATGCTTTCAATCATCTGCATATAACAACCTGGAGGAGGGTATCGATTTATTCAGAACATTTAGATTCATTCTGAGTCTTCACAAACCTTTAATGCCCTTTCATTTGTTTATCAAAAAAAGTTCCTGATTCTTTTACTGGCCAAAAGTTACTATCAATACTGAAACTGCACATCTGAGTAGACAGAACCCCTCGCAAAAAGAACCTCAAGATTCTGTGGTTCATGCTGTTATAAACTCCAAATAACAGTTGTTTGGATAAAATAAGTCATTATCTCTACCATCTTCTGACCAGAAAGCTTCAAGTTATACTTAGGCTTTTTGCGAATATAAGTCACCACATACCTATGTTAAAAAATATTTTTGGCTGGGTGTGGTAGCTCACACCTGTAAATCCCAGCACTTTGGGAGGCTGAGACAGGAGCATCACTTGAGGCAAGGAGTTTGAGACCAGCCTGAGCAATAACAAGACCCTATTCCCATAGAAAATTAAAAAAAAAAAAAAAAAAAAAATTAGCCAGGTATGGCGGTGCATGCCTGTAGTCCCAGCTACTCAGGAGGCTGAGGCAGGAGGATCACTTGAGCCCAAGAGTTTGAGTTACAGTGACCTATGATGATGCCACTGCACTCCAGCCCAGGTGACAGAGCAAGACACTGTCTGTAAAAAAAAAAAAAAATTTCTTTTTTTAGAGACAGGGTCTCACTCTGGCTCCATCAAAGCTCACCATAACCTCCAACTCCTAGGCTCAAGCAATCCTCCTGCCTCAGCCTCCTGAGTAGCTGGGACAACAGGAGGCAGGCACTATCATGCCTTATTTTTTGTAGAGATAGGGTCTCGCTATGTTGCCTAGGCTGGCCTCAAACTTCTGACCTCAAGGGATCCTCCTGCCTTAGCCTCCCAAAGTGCTGGGATTATAGGCGTGAGCCATCATACCCAGCCCAAATTTTTTTTAATAATAAAAATTTTAGGCTGGGCGTGGTGGCTCACGCCTGTAATCCTAACACTTGGGAGGCCAAGGCGGGTGGATCGTTTGAGCTCAGGAGTTCGAGACCAGCCTGAGCAAGAGTGAGACCCCGTCTCTACTAAAACTAGAAAGAAATTAGCTGGACAACTAAAAATAGAAAAAATTAGCCGGGCATGATGGTGCACACCTGCAGTCCCAGCTACCCGGGCGGCTGAGACAGGAGGATCCCTTGAGCTCAGGAGTTTGAGGTTGCTGTGAGCTAGGCTGACGCCACGGCACTCTAGCCCGGGCAACAGAGTAAGACTCTGTCTCAAAAAAAAACAAAAGAAAGTCTTGACATAGACTATCTTTTGGATACATTGTGTAAATTTTCCATACCAATCAGAGATCCAGGTGGCCTAGGAGGCATAATTAATTTTATTTTTAACTTTTGGACAAACTAAGAAATGAAGTATAAAAATAGATGTTTCTCAGCTCTCTCCACCCCAAAGTTCCAATGCCTGCTGCGTTTGTCCATAATCCCTATACGTCTGCATGACAGTCTCGTTTTGTGCTATTAAAGTATTGCAATTGCACAATATAAGACCATAGCTGGCACCTTCCCAGCAGAAAGAATTAATCCCTTTAACGATCACATTCGAAGTATAATTGTACAGCTCCCTGGAGAAAAGGCAGTCAGGCCCTGGGACAGCAGCTATGGGCAGAGAACCAGTCAGCCAACAAGTCCTCAGCAAAGCAGTGAGCGTAGGAGAAAAACAGTATGTGCCAAACAGACCCAGGTGTGGAGCCCAACTCTGACACATCAGCTGAATGACTCTGAGCACTTTACATAATTCCTAAATGGCTATATTAGCACCTAACCTGGAGGAGTTGAGGTTGACTTCAGTGAGAATGTATACAAAGAGTCAAATGTAATGCCTCACATAAAGGAGGCTAAATGAATGGCATTTTTCATTCCAAATACTTTGGTACATCTTTAAAAACTGCCCTAATTAGGAGACAGAGAAACACTAGTTTAAAGTCTTGGCTCATGACAAAACAGGCAAGCAGACCCAGTCATCAGTAAATCAATAGGAATTTGATTAGGAACTCTTAAAAAACAAAACAAACAAAAAACTACCTACTCTAATATCTTTAAGCAGGTGGAGAAAGGAAACACAGTCTACCAAGCAATGGAGCTATGACTGTGGCCAAGAAAAAGACCTTCCCTACTTTCAAGGAGCTCGCAGTCTAGAAGTAGGTAGAAACAAGCAAACAGGGAATTAAAATACAGCACAATAAATGCAACGGCAGGAGTTATAGAATAGGCTCTGGGAGTAATTAGGAAGGGCCCTCACAAGCAGAATCAGGAAGACTTCCTGCAGGAAGTGACATACAAAAATGATAACAATAGCTGATTAACAGTTGCCGAGAAAACTACTATTGCAAAGAATATACTAAGTGCATTTGTGGATTACCTCCTTTAATTCTCAGAACAACACTGTAAGACAGCTACTATCATTACTGCCATTTTTATTTATTTATTTTTTCAGCTCATTATGGGGGTACAGAAGTTCAGGTTATATATATTGCCCATGCCTCCCCATCCCCCCAAGTCTGAGCTTCAAGTGTGTCCATTCCCCAGGTAGTGCGCATAGCACTCATCAAGTAGGTATACACCCATCCCTTCCCCCCAGCCCCCACCTCTGTCCGATACCCAGTTGGTGTTATTCCCAAATGTGCACTCAGGGAAACCAGTTTGCTGGTGAGTACATGTGGTGCTTATTTTTCCATTCTTGCGATACTTCACTTAATAGAATGGGTTCCAACTCTCTCCAGGAGAACCAAAGAAAGAGATGCCATATCGCCATTATTTCTAATAGCTGAGTAATATTCCATGGTATACATATACCACATTTTGCTAATCCATTCATGAATTGATGGGCATTTGGGTTGTTTCCACATCTTTGCAATTGTGAATTGTGCTTCTATAAACATTCGGGTGCAGGTGTCTTTTTTATAGAATGACTTTGTTCTTCTGGGTAGATGCCCAATAATGGGATTGCCGGATGGAATGGTAGGTCTACTTGAATCTGTTTAAGGTATCTCCACATTGCTGCCATTTTAAAGGTGAAACAAAGAGGCTAAGAAACTTCCCCAAGGCCATATGGCTAGCAAGTGGCAGAGCTGGGATTTGAATCCACACAGCCTGACTCCAGAGACTAGGTGCTTAGCTATCACCTACTGCCTTTTTCAAGATGAGGCCAGATGCTGTCAACGGTCAGAGCATTGGAAGTTTTGGAGTCACAGAGGCATGTGCAGAGGTCTAGATGCAAGGCAGAGTGGGCCCAGGTTCAGAATTGCAAATAGCACCTCGGCAGGCACAGAGAGGGCACTTAGTATTTGTTGAATTAAGTAATGATGAAGCATCCGGTGCAAAGCTAACAGCACCGAAGAAAGAGGAGTGAGCCAGACTGCAGAAGCCTCAAAGACACAGTAAGGAGTCTGGACTCGAGGCAAGCCACCATCCTGAAAAGGTGCTCCGAGTCAATATTTAATTTTCTCTTAGAAACAAGTCTCCTGGAGGAACCTTCACATGGGACTAATTTCCAACTTTTTGAACTAGAAACCCTACAACTTACCAACCATAACGACACTTATTCAGGATCAAGTGTTTAAAAGTATATACACAGCTCAAAACATAACAGTAACCAGTCAAATTCACATTCAATATGCTATATGTTAGTTACATGGTGTTCTGTAAAATAAAAAAATTTCATGCTTGCAGTCAGCTTTTTACTTCCAAATCAGTAGGCAACTGAATATTTGTAATGAGACTGTAGAATTCAGAAAACAGATTTAGTGGCCATGTTTAAGGAGATCTGGAGAAAGCATGCTAAATGTGATGGCTTTTTATGGAACTGATCCTGAGATACCTTTTGCTGACTTCTTTTCCTCATCATAATTTTCTACATAGAATCCACACAAGTGCATTAGGGATGAACTTGTTGGCAGCCATTTATTAATAACAGCCCTGTAGCTTTACTTCCTATGACAGTTACAAAGCTAACATTTAATAAGCACATACCATGTGCCAGAAGCAGCTGGAAACATCTTCCTGTGGATTATCTCCTTTGATCCTCACAATGACTGCATGGGGTAGATACTATTGTTATCCCCATTTTGGAAGCGAGAAAACCGTAGCTAAGGAACTTACTCCTAAGCAGGGCTGGCATGTGAACCCAGACCAGCTGGCACCGGAACCCATATTTCTAACCACGACACACACACGACCTCTCCAAAGTCACACCTGCCTTCAAAAGGGACTCACCGATCCACACCTGCATGGAACTCTACACCCTTTGGTTTTCAACCAGAAGGTGTTTCACACCTACAAAGTTTCAATGCTTTGACTTCAATAATGGCTAAACTCAGTTTCTAGAAGGAACAAGTAGGGGCTAGTCCTAGGGATGTAGCAGACAGGGCAGAATGAGGAACAGGAAAAATATTTCTAGAGTGAGCCTGAGGCAAAAACAAAAACAAAAACAAAAAACTGAGGAGGGAAAAGCAAGGCTCTTTAGGAAGAGGCTGTGTGTGTGCTACCAGGTGGGAGGAGGGGCAGCTGGTAACAAGAGACAGCCTCTTCCTCTCTCCAGGGACTGTACAATCCGGGAGCTCTAAAGTTGCTTATCAACCCCTACCCACAGCCCCACCCTCTCAAGCTGTCGTGATCCTGGCCAGAACAGAAACACCTACATCTCCCTCAGCGGGGCAGCTGCGGTTGGTCGGAGAGGTGAGGCCCATCTGGGCCAGAGAAGAGGCCAACGAGCAAGGAGGAAACACACAGCAGTCAGCAGCCGATTCTATAGGGGCGGGGTGTCCCTTCCTCTCTTCCCAGTTGGAAGAAAGCAAAGAACCTCTACTCAAAAAGATCTTTTCCCACATCACACCATCAGATTTTTTGGTTAGTTTGACGGACAGAGTAAGACAGGGCAGAATACCATTTCATTTGCATTTTAATGTGAATTCTCTTACAAAAACTGGTTTTCTTACACCAAGTTGGATCTAGCTACACAACAATTACAGGAATTTTGATAGGTAATTTGGAACACTGAGAGGTAGTGGAGCTTGGTTGGCTTTGAAGAGAAGAGGTCACCAACATGAAAAGTGCCAAAGAAAACTGATGTCTAACTGTATCTCCAGTCAAATCCGCCTCTCCACAAACCACACAGGAAGAGCCTCTCCACTCAGCCAAGGGCCTGCTCCCATTTCTCCTTTGGTAGCTCAGCCTGGGGCAGAGGGAAAGGTCCTTAAAGTCAGCCGCCTTCTTCTCCCCTGGGTGAGTACACAGACCCCATGGAGGCCTGCAAAGGGTGCTGGGAGAGGGTTTAGTGGTGGACCAAATAAAGGAAGAGGCAGGAGTGTTTTATGTTGCCCCAAAAAGAAAATGCCCAGCCGGGCGCGGTGGCTCATGCCTGTATCCCTAGCAGTCTGGGAGGCCGAGGCAGGAGGATCATTTGAGGTCAGGAGTTCAAGACCAGCCCAAGCAAGAGTGAAACCCTGTCTTTACAAAAAATAGAAAAATTAGCTGGGCAGGGTGGCGCATGCCTGTAGTCCCAGCTACTCGGGAGGCTGAGGCAGGAGGATCGCTTGAGCCCAGGAGTTTGAGGTTGCTGTGAGCTAGGCTGACGCCACGGCACTCTAGCCCAGGCAACAGAGTGAGACTCTGTCTCAAAAAAAAAAAAAAAAAAAAAAAAAAAGCAGCAGCAGCAGCAGCCCATTAGAAGGACCTGTGTTTTTAACTGTAAAAGGGAGAGCCCCTCCCCCAAATATTAGCCATTCTACCCTATTGCACCATGTAAGGTAGGATGACTACAAGGTAGGACATTAATGAGGGACAACCACATTAAGGCACATTGCTGCTGCCATAGAGAACAGGGGCAGTGTTTGTTCACAGGAGGTGCTCAATAAATGCTGAGTGAAAGACCAAGATCGAGTATGCTAAATAACTTACGGAAATTTCCCAAAACTCTGTAGTCCGATAATGTGGTATTTTTGTCCTTATTTTTACATAATACAATTCCCAGCTGAACTATTAACACACAGAACTACAAACCCTACACAGACGGGACTCTGAACATTCTGAAACTTTTATTTTTAAGTTACATGAGACAGAGCATATTTCAGTGGCAAAAGCAAGACTTTTACAAGAGACCAAATGAGGGAAAATCTCTTTAAAATGAGACATCTGGCAAACCTGGTAATTCAGTTTCTATTTGTTGATGAAAATTTCTTGGACCTATGTTCATCTTTGAATCATTCTTCTTAAAATAGAGGCTTTACAGAGAGCATTTTGTCTACTTTTTCTTCCATGGCAGGCTCCATTGAGAACACAGAGGAAGCAGCAGTCTCAATCTAAAGTAATTTCATTTTCACATTAATGAACATTCTAACTCCAATTCGGCCATATTTGTTGAGGAGTGCACTGTGATTGGGACTTTGGTCTCATCCTTTCACAAATCTCCGTCCAGACTTTCCTCAGTGTGTTAACGAGTAAGATGCAGACAAGATGCCTCTTTACCCCCAAATTCTTCAGAGGCTTTTCACTGGCTACAAGGAAAACAGCTCGGATCTGGAACCAAATACCTTCTCTGAGAAGATGGGAAGAGAGAGAGCCAGCTCTGCCTTAAACTAGCAGTGAACCCCAAACAACAGAGTGACTCAGAGATCAGGGCTTCAAGAACATGCTGGTCCACCTCAAAATGAAAACACAATGAGTCTTTTTTTCACTTCTCTATTACGTTTTCATCAATCAAGCTGAAGGAAAGGAAGAGAAGCCTCTGGAAATCCTGGGAATATAAAAATTCAACCGTAACTTGTTAGCAAAAAAAGACGACATGGGCCTGAAACTCCAAGATGCTAACAAATACAGGTCTGTGCTTATCGGCAGTGTGTCTACATTTTTTCCCTATAGCTGCAATACGAATTATGGGGACTCCTTCACTCACCAGGTATCTGAGTACCCAACTGAGCTCACGTGCTACATGGGGCAGGATACAGAGAAAGCAAAGCAGACAGACACAGCCTCGGCCCTGATGGACTTTACAGTCCCATGAGGTAGACAGATGTAAAATGACCCTAGAAATAAATATGTATGAAGAGCTAGCTAATACTTCCTACTACAAACAGGATCTTCTACTTACATGGTAGCCTAAAATCCTATTTTAGAATAAAATATAACCTCATTTTACAGCTGAAAAAAAGATGCATGAAACAATTTGCCAAAGGTCATACAATAAATCACCTCAGTTCAGCAAGGCCTGAAGTCCACGTTCTTTCACCACATCAGGGAAGCTGCGCCCTCTCGCCGCTGCTCCCAGAAGCCCTCCCCAGGAAGAAACAACTCTCCCACGGGCCGCTCCCCAGACTCAGAGCCTGTGTCCAGGGAACACTGTTTTGGGTGTCCACGTACAATGTTAATGCTCTTCTCACTTTGCTCATGGGGAAATTTTCCTTCTAAAGTTCTTCAGAAACTGAAGAGTCAATAACACAGGGAACCCATGGGCCTTTTTTTTTTTTTTTTTAAACAAAATAAACCTAAAATGGTTACTGGGCCCTATAGGATTTTTTTTTTTTTTCCCCACGCATCCCCCCTGGCCCTGTAGGATTTTAAGGTGCACAAGAAAATGCACCAACATATTACCTTAACTCTGTTTCCCCTACCCTGGTCAACTCAGTACTGACTAACAGAATTTTCAAAACTGTCTCTTCCTCACCCTTAGAAATATCTTACTCACTACCTTCCAAACCAATTTAAAAATACATTGTACAGTGTCTTCCTGAAAACACCATATAAATCAAATCGTGAAGACTTCTTCCAGGCTCACTATGGTAATTTACTAAATGATGAATATTTTTATGGGGTAAACTATGAATCCTTCATTAACACTATTTAAATTCTGATGTTTTTAATTACCTGATATTAATTTTTTATTTTTCATAAAGTAGTCCAATCTAGGAATCATTTGTATGAATTTTTTAAATGTCTGCATAAACTTCTTTGGGTAGATGCCATGCTTCTTGGTTGATTAGGTTTAGATTCAAAAACTATTTCATTTATAATTTCCTAACTAGTGAATAGTTGGGGGTCAAAACACTATGGCATCCACTCAGCCACTATTGTGAAGTGTAACCCTAAACAAGTCTGTTCATCTCTCTGTGACTACTTATTTGTATTGTGGGCACATGAGTAGCCTTTCTCCATATCACAGGGACGGTGAGGCTAAATGAGACTAAAGAGGTAAATGCAAAAGGTACTATTTAAAGTCAAGATATTTGATCATCTCTCTGTACCTGGCTCCTAGCAAAGGGCCTAACACAAAGCAGAAACGCAGTAAACATTTGAAGAAAGGATGAAGCTCCCCTCTGCAGAGGCTGACGGCTCTCATAAAATACAGATACAGAAACCCAGCCTTAAGGAACCAAATGGTGGGTCAGGTTAACCACAATAAAAATAGGCAATGCACACACCGCCCGCAGGGCCACAGTAAAAAGTTCCACATCTAACCACCACTGTACCACCTATCACTGCATGCCATAGAGATACACAAAAGCAGCTCAAACATGTCGCTCAAAATCCATTTTGGTTCTCAATCAATCTAAAATGTGTCATTTTCTTTTCAATGATTCTCTAACCAAGATATCAAAGTATTCCTGCTACTAGTACACCCCTTTTTAAACCTAAAATCAACTTTGTGCTAGAATAAAGTTCTATAAATAAATGTCTACTAACATCCTTACTACCTGTTGGGTGAGAAATTTTCAGTTATTTCAATCTCTACAGTACTCTTAAATAAAACATGTTGCCAATTCCTTCTCCGAGGTGAAAAGGCCTCTCATCCCCACAGTATGCTGTCCCACCCCTGGGGGCAGGCCACCCAGTCTCAGGGTCTGGAGCCCCAACTCCCTGAAGACCCCAGACTCCCAAAACGCCTGGGATCAGGGAAAAGCCACAGGAGCTGCTCTGGGGTTGAGGTTGGCTGGTGAGAGAGAATGGGGCTGAGGACCACCAATCCCCTCCAAGGGGCCGCTAGGGAGGAGAACCTAGAGTTGGTGTTTTATTTTTTTATTTATTTTTTTTTTTTGAGACAGAGTCTCACTCTGTTGCCCGGGCTACAGTGAGTGCCGTGGCCTCAGCCTAGCTCACAGCAACCTCAAACTCCTGGGCTTAAGCGATCCTACTGCCTCAGCCTCCCGAGTAGCTGGGACTACAGGCACGCGCCACCATGCCCGGCTAATTTTTTGTATATATATTTTAGTTGTCCATATAATTTCTTTCTATTTTTAGTAGAGACGGGGTCTCACTCTTGCTCAGGCTGGTCTTGAACTCCTGACCTCGAGCGATCCACCCGCCTCGGCCTCCCAGAATGCTAGGATTACAGGCGTGAGCCACCGCGCCCGGCCCTAGAGTTGGTGTTTTAACATAAGACAACCAGAGTAGGCAAGTGAGGAGGATGAGTTTACACAGATATCAGTGAAAACTGCCGACAGGGATGCTAATTAGAAATGCTGGAGAACCAACAAATTAATAAACAAGAATTGTGAAAATTTGATTTGGCCATATATAAATTAATACTATAGTTATTTATATGAACAGTTTACCTAATTACCATGCAGCACAATAACGATCATGCACATCACTGAAGGTGTCAAATTATGAGTGTTTGATTTCATCACAACACTGAACTGAGGTCACACATGCTCGTCTTCCATAAATTGTTGTTCAGATGGCATGCTTGTTCACTAAAAACTTAATGCTGAAACAAACAGCCCTAGGTAAGTAAGAACTTGTGTTGCTTCAAAAACATTAACAGTCCCTGAGCACAACCTGAAAACTGGAATAGCAGGAGCTCATGGTGGCTCAGAGCTCTATATAGAGATTTCAGGGGCAACAAATGTATCCTGTAGTTTTATTGCACATGACTGTAGCTACACTGCCATTGCTCTTCTAATCATTTGAATAAGGATTCTCTGCCCCACATACCACCGTCCTTCATTTGAAACTGTCAAGGATTTACAGTAACAGGAAATTTGGAGTTGCGCAGGCAGATAACTAAATTGTGGCTGGCTGGAGAGAAAAGCTTCCTCCCGGCATACAGGGTGTATTTTGGGTTTTGTAATGACCACTCAGGGTTAGGACTCCAGACATTGCCAATCCCAAAGCAATAGGAGCTTGTTTTGCCTTTCCTAGAAGTTTTCAGTCGTACGCACAGTCCTTGAGCTTGGCGAGGAGACGTCCTCACAGCCAAGGGCCTGGACTCTCAGCCTGAGTGAGGAAGCCCTAGGCACCCAGGTAATCGCCCTGCCAGTGTAAAGATTTCCCCACTGTTAGTTACCCTGTGCACACAGAAGGAGCTCATTTCAGCAGAGCACAGGCCAAGGCAAAGGCAGGGATAACTTTAAACTTTATCAAACCCTTCAAATCCAAACTATACTCCATTTCACAAAAAGTGTCAATCTGGCTTTCTGCACACTTGTCAGTAAATAAATAACCACATAAATCCTGAAAGGAGTTAAGGTTTGCCTTTTCTTCTTTCCATATCACTAGCTCCCACTCAGTACAAGGGTCATAGGTCTTCTCTGCGGGAATACTCATTTGGAGATTTAGCTTTCACCATGATAAACAAAAGGAGATTAAAACAAACCAAAAGACTGACTTATGGGCCTACACAAAAAAAAAAAAAAAAAATTATCATACAACTCAGGCCTTCATCTACAAACTCCTATGCACACCAAAATAAGTAATGGGGTTGTTCTAAAGCAAATACTACCCTTCCACTAAGGAAGGGAAAAAGTATTGCATTTTGGTTATGAATTACAAAAATCCAGTCCTTCCACAAAACCCCACTCTTCCTTTCACACTGTAATACCGTATTTTAGATGCAGAATTATAGGAGAGATCAACCTCACAACTGCAAATCAACAGTCACCAACTCCTGTGGATTCCACCTCCTAAATATCTGTCAAATTTGGTCTGTCTTCTAACCCACTGGTACCACCTCCACTGGGTCCCTGATCATCTTGTACTCCTAGTCAATCTCCACCCCTCTGATCCATTTCCCAAAAATCTGAAGTGATCTTCCTAAATTGCGAATCCATCATTAGTGTAAAATCCAACTCCTTAACACAGGCACTTCCCTCCTACCCAGCAGTTACCGCAATTCTCTCAGTGTGCCGCGCTCTCCAGACATCCATCCTTTGCACATGCTGTACCCTCTCTCCAGCCTAGAACAACTCTCTCTTTCCCTCTTCGTTGTACAACTCGTATTAGCGCTCATACTCCACTCAGACCTCATCTCCTCTAGGAGGAACATTTCCCTTATTTCCTCCCTCATGTTCCAGCATCCCTCTGTTTTGTAGCACTCATCACATTACTATCTACCTCCCCCATCAGAAAACTGGAAGGCTCGGATTGAAATGTCTTTTCTCTCTGTAACTCCACGGGCCAGCACATAATCTGGCACAAACAAGGCACTCACTAAACCAAGAAACTGCCATTGTCCTACAGTTTCAAATGAACACAACTCCCCCTACCTCCCAAGACAGTTATGCTAAAATCTTCTGACCATTTATTTATTTATATTTATTTATTTATTTATTTATTTTGAGACAGAGTCTCGCTTTGTTGCCCGGACTAGAGTGAGTGCCGTGGCGTCAGCCTAGCTCACAGCAACCTCAAACTCCTGGGCTTAAGCGATCCTACTGCTTCAGCCTCCCAAGTAGCTTGGACTACAGGCATGCACCACTATGCCCGGCTAATTTTTTCTACGTATTTTTAGTTGTCCAGCTAATTTCCTTCTATTTTTAGTAGAGACAGGGTCTTGCTCAGGCTGGTCTCGAACTCCTGACCTCAAGCGATCCACCCTCCTCGGCCTCCCAGAGTGCTAGGATTACAGGCGTGAGCCACCGCGCCCGGCCTCTTCCGACCATTTAAATGCACTTAGATTAGGATTGGAAGGTAACTGCTGGTCTTTGACCATGTAAACTACTGATGAGTCTAAGGTGACTTTCCATTAATGATAATGATAAGTATGGCAAATGTCAGACATAGCATGGCGTAACAGAAAAAACATTTACCCTGGAGTCCATGAGACGGGATTGAGTTTAGACAATTTACATAAGCCTAGGTCTGTGGTTTTATGGCAGAATTTATTTAAGTCTGAGAATGTGTCTAGTGTAGTATTTGACACATACAGACCCTGCCCTGCTCCCACCCCACTGTACTGCACAGCGGAAAAAAAGAAACATGTTTCCAGGCAATAATCTACGGCAATAGAGGTGGGCCCTCAAGGAGGGCACTTTTGGCTGGGAGGTGACACAAAAGAGCCTTCTGGGACATTGGGAATGTTATCCTCATGATGATTACACAGATGTATATGTAGTTAAAAATACAGTGATCTGTACACTTAATATCTATGCGCTCAACTGTATATAAATTATACTTCGATAATTGTTTTCACTAACAAAAGAAACACACTCCCCCTGTGATAGAAGACAGCCCAAAAGACAAGGCTCTGAAGTCAAAGTATGTTTGTAGACCTAAAGCAATGACTCTGCCCTGGGATCACAGTGTTATTGTAAAGGGTAAGCAAATGCACGCGTAAACCCAGTATTGGCAGTAAGCAGAATAAATGTCTCATAGAATAATGTATTACAACGTCCCAAAGGTACAGAGAAGCTACCATATTTAATAAAACACAAATTTATTTCAGGGAGTTACTGACTTCATAATCACTGTCGTAATGTATTTTCTCAATCAACAAATACTCAAAGCACACCTGTTGGGACTGAAACCATTTTTTTAATTGTTTGAATCGTGTCCCTCTTTCTCTCAAGCCTAGAGATAGTCTGAAAACTACCAAGCCAGCATCCAATCCCACAACAATCTGGTACCAGCCAACCCTACCAACCTCACCTCCACTGACTCCTGTTGGATGGCTGCTTTATGCTCTGCTGGGCAAACAGGTCTTTCCCATTTTAGCTCCTCTGCCTTCGCCCCCGCTGTCCCCCACCCTCCTCCACACCAATCTTCTATCAGCTATCTAAATCTCTGGCTTTCTTCAAAGGCAGGGCCCCACTTCCTAAGGGTGTAAGTGGTGGAGGGGAGGGGTGTCCAGACCACTCTACCCCATTACCATCTCCTCCTCCGAACTCCCTGAGCACTGGCTATGTATACCTATGGCTAAATGGCTGAGTACCTAAAAGGAGGCTAGACTTCCTCTGTATAAATATTAATAATATTAGCAACTGACATTACTATATTCCAGCCACTGCTCTAAGTACTTTATATGCACTACCTCATTTAATCCTCACACAACCTTATATGAGAAGTTCTATTATTACAGATGAGAGAACTAAAGCAGAGAAATTACAGTTGTTTATATTTCCCAACTGGTAGGTGGCAAAGACAAGATCTGAGCCCAGGCAGTTTGAGTCCAGAGCCATTACCCAATAGGGCCTTTGCTTATTTACTTTTTATTTTGAACTAACATTAGGCTTACAGAAGAGTTGCAAAGACAGCACAAAGAATTCCCATACCTCTTTCACCCAGCTTCCTCTTATGTTTTTTGTTTTTTGGTTTTTTTTTTTTTTTGAGACAGAGTCTCACTCTGTCACCTGGACTAGAGTGCCATGGCATCAGCCCATCTCACAGCAACCTCAACTTCCTGGGCTCAAGCGAGCCTCCTGCCTCAGCCTCCTGGGTAGCTGCGACTACAGGCATGTGCCACCACACCCAGCTAATTTTTTGTATTTTTTTTTTTTTGTAGAAACGGGGTCTCGCTCTTGCTGAGGCTGGTTTCAAACTCTTGAGCTCAAGCAATCCTCCCACCTCAGCCTCCCAGAGTGTTAGTATTATAGGCGTGAGCCACCGCACCCGGCCTCCTCCTATGTTAACATCTTACAGAACCATGGTACAGCTAACTTTTGAACAACCAGGGTTGAACTGTGTGGGTCCAGTTATAGGTAGATTTTTTTTCCAACCAAACATGGATCAAAAATACAGTATTTGCAGGATGTGAAACCTTCACAAGCAGAAGGTCGACTTTTTGTACACATGGGTTCGTCAGAGCCGACTTCTGGACTTGAGTATGTGCAGATTTGGTACGTGCAGGGGTCCTGCAACCAATCCCCCACATACACTGAGAGGTACGACTGCACATTGATCAAAACTTAAGAAATTAGTGCTCATTTTAGCAGCACATGTACTAAAATTAGAACGATACAGAGAAGATTAACATAGCTCCTGTGCAAGGATAACATGCAAATTCATGAAGCGTTTCCACAGTTAAAGAAAAAAAGAAAGAAAGAAATTAACACTGGTACAATATTCTTAACTACAGACTTAGTTGAGATTTCTCCAGTTTTTACACTCACACCCTTTTTCTGTTCCAGCATCCTACATTGCATTTAGTTGTCATGTGTCTTTAGTCCCCAGTCTGTGACAGTTTCTCAGTCTTTCCTTGTCTTTCACAGCCTTGACACTTTTAAAGAGTACTACTCAGGTATCTTGCAGAACAGCGGTCCCCAACCTTTTTGGCACCAGGGGCCGGTTTCATGGAAGACAATTTTCCCACGGACTAGAGATGCGGGGTGGGAGGTTGGTGCGGAGCTCAGGTGATACGTGGCCCATTTCCTGACCAGTAATGGCTGAGACCCAGGAGCTGGGGACCGCAGTTGTATAATGTCCTTCAATTTGAGTTTATCTGTTTCCTCATGATTAGACTGAGGTTATGGATTTTGGGGGAAGAACACAGAGGTGAAGGGTCCTTCTCATCACATGGTATCAGGGAGTACGTGGTATCAACATGACTAATCATTGGTGATATTAACCTTAATCGCCTGATGCAAGTAGTGTCTGGCAGGTTTTTCCACTATAAAGTTACTATTTTTCTGTCTAGTCCACACTTAGGAGGGGAATTAAATTCCATCTCCTGGAGAGGGGACTACCAAAGAATATGCAGACATGGGCTGAAACCACCATAGTAATTAGTAAATATTTTAGGGGAGATACTTTGAGGCCATGCAAATACTCTGTTTCTCCCTAAGCTTTCACTCACTAATTGTATTCTTCACTGGCAGCTTGCCGACGGCAATTATTACTGTGGTATGCTAATGGCGATTTTCTATTCCCTCATTCTTTCTGCTTTTATTAATTGGAATTCCTCTGTAAGAAAGAGCTATCTGTTCTCCCCTATTTATTTATTTAGTCAACTGTATTGCGAACTCATAGATATTTATTTTATTCTTTGGTTTATACTCCAATATTACTGCTATTTATTTTAAATTGTTCCAGCTTTGGTTATTGAGAGTTCTTTCAGGTTGGCTTCTGTGGCTCTTTGACATGTCCCTCTTTTTCACTTTCCCTGCCCCAGTCCTGGAATCAACCAAGGAGCCAACAGGGCCATTTTTGCTCCAATCAGGCCAATTTCTGAGGACAGTTGTCAAGTTTTGTGTTCCTAAGTATCTCCTACAGTGCTATGGATAACATACAGTGATTAGGCACTAATCAGTATTTGCTGATGAAAACGTCGGGGGCAGAGAGAGCAACTGCCCACTCACGCTCACACAGATGGGAGGAGGAGACAAACCTCCTCTTCGTCCGACCTACCCTCTGGCCAAAGTATATAAAAGACCTCGCGCGTGTGCTGGCCCATAGTAAGAGGACAGTAATCAGTATTTCCTTTCCCGAGTCTGACTGCACCTGCTTTAAAGACGTGCTCATGGACCTTCCTCAGGCCCCTGCCAGGAAATGCTAAAAACATTGCCTTTTTCTTTTTTTTAAATGGATGGGAAAACTGAGATGCAGGAAAAGTAAAAACTATTCCCAAGATCATACAGGTAGAGGGCGGCTGAAGTAGGACTAGCGGGAGACCCCCGAGGGCACTGCTCTCCCCTGCTCTTCTCCAAAGCACTCCAAGAGAGGAAGGTTCCTGGAGACAACTTTTCCTCACAGGGCTGGGAACCTGCGGCCTCAAGGTGACATGTGGCCTTCCTGGCCCTTAAGTGCGCCCTTTTGACTGAGTCCAAATTTTACAGAATAACTCCTTTATTAAAAGGGGTGCAGCAGAGAAAGATGAAGCTTTTCTTGCCTCCTTTGGTGCTTAAAAAAAGAACAATCTTGAAATCAGGCCACGGGGCCTCCACCCCTGAAAAAGATGCATGTATTTCCAGACCCCAGGGATCTAGACAGACCTAGACTAAGCTAAAATACTATGACAAAAACAAATTTAAGCCTTAACTTAAGGATTTCACCCAGTTATCTACACATCGAATAAAAGACTAAAATTAAAATCAATGAAAGAGGGAGAGATAAGATTTTGTTCCATTCAAATCCAGATGGCCACACGAAGCCAAAGACCAATGAATGAGGTTAAAATAATGTGAATCACAATCAAAACAATGTCAAAAAGCAGTCAGTTAAGCCTATAGATGTCAAAATTTCACGAGGCCCAGTAGCTGATAACGAGAAAAATTGATGCCAGCAAGATTCACCATCTGATGACTCCAATAACCTCATTATTTCATCACCAAAAGAAAATCAGATAATTTTTGAGCAACAGAAGTGTAAAAATAATAGTTTTTAAAAATTATAGGAGTGCCAGTAACAGTGGTTATTAGGTTATTAGATAATACAGTCAGCCCTCCATATCCATGGGTTATGCACATCTGTGGATTCAACCAACTGTGGATCAAAAATATTTGGGGGAAAAAAAGGAATAGTTGTATCTGTATTTAACATGTACAAGCTCTTCTTGTCATTATTCCCTATACAATACATATTTACATAGCATTTACATTATATTTAGGTATTATAAGTAATCTAGAGATGATTTAAAGTACATGTAGGAAGTACATAGGTTACATGCAAATACTATGTCATTTTATGAAATATATCAGGGACTTGAGCATCCTGGGATTTTGGTCTCCTCGAGGGGGATCCTGGGATCAATCCCCCAAGGATATAAAGAATGACTGCATTCACATTTTTTCAAAGACCCAGACTTGTGGCCCAAACTCACAGCCGATTCAATTCATCAGAAAATGTTTTCCTACATGATGATTTGACTGATAAAGAGACATGGAGGGGCTGGGTGCAGTGGCTCACGCCTGTAATCCTAGCACACTTTGGGAGGCCGAGGCAGAAGGATCGCTTGAGGCCAGGAGCTCAAGACGAGCCTGAGCAAAAGCGAGACTCCGTATCTATAAAAAATAAAAAAATTAGCCAGGCATGGTGGTGATTGCCTGTAGTCCCAGCTTCTTGGGAGGCTGAGGCAGGAGGATGGTTTGAGCCCAGGAGTTTGAAGCAGTGAGCAATGATGAAGCCACTGCACCCTACCCAGGAGACAGAGCAAGACCTTGCCTCGGGGGGAAAAAAAAGACAGCTCTATTAATTTGGTTAACAAAACATAATTAGTAAAAGTACTTGATCCTGATTTCTTTTACACTCTTTCTTTAAAAAACTTAAAGTGAAGCAATAAATCCTGGGTCATTTACTTAAAAACCTTTTTGAAAGTCTGCTCTGGGCCTGCTAAAGATGGGGAAAGGGACTGCTGATTAGTGACTAGCAAGAAAGCTATTCCCCAGCTGGGTCTTAAACATACAATTATGGAGATGGCAATAGATTAAAAAGTAACAAATCTGGAATCTCTGCCAATTTCAACATATGAGGTATTTTCATTCATAGGTAAAAAAGTAATAGAGCTATTCTATTACTGCTAAGTATATAGGACCCATAGGTATTTCTGGAGCTACTTAGCTAGAATACTATCTTTTCCTTATACTTCTACCATCAGAGACTCAGACATCTTTCTGGTAGCCATGATCTCCACATAAAATAGACCTACAGGCCCTGCCAACAGAAAACCTCAGTCCTGGGCAAGTCACTTATGTCTCTGAATCTCATAGGTAAAATGGACACTAATACCTGTATGGAAAAATTGGGAAGATTAAAGCCCCAAGGATTATGGAAAGTAACATTTCCCATCCCACAATTTGAACCAGCCAGATAATACTCTCTGCCAATCATTTTATGGACAAACTAATTATTATTTTGGAAAGCAAAATTTGGTTGTTAAACTATAATGAGGGAGGGGAGAGAACCGTGAAAAAGAGTTGTAGCAGTTGTTGGAAATAACTTCAAATATACAAGCTTCTGGCTTCTTGCCAACTGCTAAGGTTCACTTCCCTTGCACACACTCCGGCCCTGGTAGTGCACCTGGCAGTCCACGTGTCCACAACAAATCTTTATCATTCTGAACTGCGGGGAGAGGGAGCTGAATTTTCTCAGGCAAAATTCATGAATGCAGGAACGTGCTTGAGAGAAAGATGAGAATTTTCTAAAAGAAAAGTCAGAAAAAAAGCAATGTGGGAGGCTTTTTCCTCTTCATGAACTGCAGGGTATTACCCTATATTCTCTAAACTAATATATCATTTGGCACAAGTTTAAAAACATTCCCTTCATCTAACTTTCCTATATTCCAGGGAAATTGCCAATGATTTTTAAAAAAATAATAATAAGCTTACCTCACTTTATGCAGTCAAAATGTTCCAAAAGGATTTTGTGTTACATTCTTGGGCAAAAGGAAGAACTCCCACTTGCATAATAACTAAGAGCAAGGACTCCATGGCCAGTCTGCCTGGGTTCAAAACCAAGCTCTGTCACTTACTAGCTCACTACTCGGGCCAGCTACTTGATCTCTCTGTGCTTCAGCTTCCCGTCAGTAAAATGGCAGTACCACAGCGCCATCCCCCAAGAAATGCCATGAGGACAAAATGAGTTAATATTTGTTAAGTGCTTAGAACAGTGTATGGCACAAAGTAACTGCTATAAAAGCAACTATTATATTAAAATAAATAAATTCCTAATTAATCTTTTCAATAAAATTTTACCTAAACATATGGCAAGTGATGGCTTAAATCTCATCCAAAGAGACTGAGTTCTCCCAGCAGTCATACGCAGTGCTGTACAAGCAACAGTTTGGGAGTCACAGACTCCTCTGCGTGGCCCTAGGCTAGTCACTTTAACCACTCTCCAAACTTTTGCTTCTTCATCAGTAAAATGGGAATAACAACAATTATCGGGCCGGGCGCGGTGGCTCACGCCTGTAATCCTAGCACTCTGGGAGGCCGAGGTGGGCGGATCGTTTGAGCTCAGGAGTTCGAGACCAGCCTGAGCAAGAGCGAGACCCCATCTCTACTAAAAATAGAAAGAAATTATATGGACAGCTAAAAATATATATAGAAAAAATTAGCTGGGCATGGTGGTGCATGCCTGTAGTCCCAGCTACTCGGGAGGCTGAGACAGGAGGATCGCTTGAGCTCAGGAGTTTGAGGTTGCTGTGAGCGAGGCTGACGCCACGGCACTCACTCTAGCCTGGGCAACAAAGTGAGACTCTGTCTCAAAAAAAAAAAAAAAAAAAAAAAAAAAACAAAAAAACAATTATTCAGCAGGTAAAGTGAGAAAAACAGACGTAAGGTTCTTGGCCCAAAGTATTAAGCACTCAATAAGTGACACTACCCCTTGACGCCAAAGACACATGTACACACCCACCTATTAATACAACACCGGCAGTAGCAATAGCTCTGAGCTGTTGTGAGTTAACTACTTCAAATACTACAGCAAGGGCTGGGCTTTGCATTGCAGTTTTATCTCGGCTGTAGGGCAACCTGAAGAAGCAAGAATCAGGTGGCTGGATCCAAAGAGGGCAAAAGTCCATGCACAGACTTCATGAGGCCGAATGAGAGGATGAGTGGTGAGCGTGATACGGATAGTTACAAAGCCAGGACTAGGGCTCCTCCCCAGGCCCATCAAAGAGTTAAAGATCTAAAAACAAACACCAGAAAGTCTAAGAATCTTCCAGTGACTCAGGTAAACATCCCTGAACTGATCTGCTGTGTAACCTATTCTGGCCATCATACTTCTTATAAGTAGGTCTCAACTACAATTTCAAAGGAAAAATAACTTGAGAAATGGATTGTGGGGGAAACTGAAAAGAAAATTACAAAAAATGCTTATTTGAGTGAAAGGAAAACAAACTCAACGGGTTGGTTCATGTGGACAAATGACTGTGGTGCAGGCAGACCTCCCCTTCAGAAGGATTTGCCTAAGATTAAAATGCCACTTCCAAATACACTAGTTTGTGTTTCCTAAAAATCTGATGCCTCAAACAACAATACCACTTTTTCTACCTTTTCACAGGTAAGAATAGTCTCTCCAATTTTTTTAAATAAATTATGTTCCTTAAAAAAATTAACACGCCTAAGATTTTAAACTTTGTCTACAACTGGAAGGAACTGTAATTAGGAAATCTGACTTTAGACATTGCAAAGCTGAGAGTCACAATATCCACAAAAGAAAAAATGGTAATAAAAAATATACTTTCTTAATCCTAGTAAGGACAAGCACTTAATAATTCCCTCCAAATATAAAATTAATGCTATTAATCCAATATCAATGAATGCTCAACAAATGCTGACTACTGGCAGTATTTTTTTTTTTTTTTTGAGACAGAGTCTCACTCTGTCACCTGGGCTAGAGTGCAGTAGCGTCATCATAGCTCACTGCAACCTGCAACTCCTGGGCTCAAGCAATCCTCCTGCCTCAGCCTCCCAACCAGCTGGGACTATAGGTGCATGCCAACGTGCCTGGCTAATTTTTTCTATTTTTGGTAGAGATGAGGTCTCGCTCCTGCTCAGGCTGGTCTTGAACTCCAAATCTCAAGTGATCCTCCCGCCTGGGCCTTCCTGGCAGTATTATTAATGGGACATACATTTGGAGCTGCTTTCCCAGTCACAGTAAAGGGCCTGACTAATCTCCCCATATCATGTTTCTAGTCACCACTGGTAGGGATAAGCGCAGTGTGTGGCCATGACAAAGGCTGGACCTCATCACATGGAGGGAGAGACACGCCGCCGCCTCAGTCTTCCAAGAACTGTATGTTTGAAATTTCCCATGATAAAAGTTAGAACAACAACAGAAAGCTATTTCATTGTGCTTGGAGCATACTGCATATATTTGTATTACTAACAGCCCTCTCTCTTCTTAACATCTTGTCTCTGAAAAAGAACCAGTGAGGCCCTCAGTTGACCATTAAAAACCCTGTGCTTGCATAAAGGTAACTTTCTGAAAATAAGCAGCATTTAGTGGCCCTAGATCAGTATGTTACATCCCAATCAGAAGAACCCAGGATTGTAAGGGGCCTCAGAACTATGAGTGCTCAAATTCAACTGCACGTATGTGCTTTTGCAATGGTTGAATATTCAAAGTACCCCAATACCCTACTGAGTATATAAAACATTGCAAGCATGAATGCGCATAAGACTTATCTACAAGGATGTTTACCACAGAGCTGTTCCAATAGCAGAAACTAAAAACAAACACATGTCCCATGGCAGGAAAGGGGTTAATTATAATTCATCTACACTATGTATACTACTTATCCACTTAAAATGACGTTGAGCAGGATAAAAAATGATAGGAAAATGTACACAATATATTAAGTGAAAGTTTGAGACAAAGTATGTAAGGAACAATGTCATTTCTGTTAAAAAAGAAAAAAAAAAAGAAAAAGTTTGCTCAGAAAAAAGACTAAGTATGTACACCAAAACTATAATAATTCATTTCTTTAGGTGGTGGAATTATAAATGATTTTTTTTCTTCTTTGTGTATTTATGTGTCTTGCAATTTTTCTACAATACAGAGGTTTATAATCCCTTATTTATAGTTCAGAAATCCAAAAAGCTCTGAAAATATATTCTCATAAATTAGTGGCAAACTTGTTTAGCTGCAAAACCTGACCCCAACCGATATGAAGCTGCTTCATACTTATCCCATTTAGTGTGAATATTTACAGGTTTCACCAAAGACACATACTGTGACAGGGTGTTGCCAGAATCCCACTGGGGGCTCAATATCACTCTCCAACAACCCAAAAATTCTGGATTTCAAAATATCTCTGGCCCCAAGATTTCAAACAAAGGATTGTGGACCTAGATTGGTTTGTAACTTTGCCACTATTATCATTTTTTAGGCTTTTAAAAATGGGACTCTTCATACTCGAAAAGGTTGGGAGCTTCTACTATAAATTATTATAAATTTTAAAATGGCAACATTAATAAAAAATACATCCTTAACAAACGAGATCATCATTCTCATTCATCAAGGGTGGCAGCACCTGGCTCCCATCAGATGATTCTAGCAGCCAAGGTTTACCAAGCCCTTGGCATGTACAGGCATTATATGCCTTGCATATTGTAGTTCATCTCATGCTGCTTTAGAAGGTAGGTACCAGCGCAGGCCCATTACACATATGAAGACACAGAGGCTCAGAGAAGTTACTTACCTTGCCTAAGTCACAGGCAGAACTGGGTCAGAGCTTGACCCTTAGCTGCCGTGCTATACGCTCACCACCTAAGTAAGCCGGCAGGCAGTTCTGCTTCCTGGATCACCTCCACCATTTTTAATAGTGGTAATAACATCACAAGCAGATATAACTGACTTGTTTTAAAAATTCTTTTTTGATTTGTAAACCAAACAAACTTGATCTACAAATTACTGAGAAAGGATAAATATGAAGCCGTACCATATAATTTCTAGTATTACTACCATTAACTCTAACCACACCAAAGTTATTTGAAGATGTTCTACGAATGAAACATATTATACAATATAATTTTCTATACCACAGAAAAATCTCTCAGTAATCTTTTGGAAATCAGTGTGGGAAACATTTTCTGAGGGCGCGCCAAAAAAGAGACCAAGTTCCTACCCACAGAAGAGCCTGACTTTTCCAAGAACAAACTCCCCACTGTCTACTTTTGGGGTTTCCTTGGTGTCTCTGGACTACAAAACCTAGTAATTTACTTTCCCTACTGAACACTAAGGCAGAAATAGCCTGGACTTCCTTTTCGCAAACCAAAATTCACAGCTGTTTGGGGTGAACAAACCAAGGGGGAAATTTTTTCTGGCCAAGGATGCAACTTTCACTGGGACAACAACCTCCTGTGACAAGTGAACATGCTGAAGCAGACTGGATACAAACCAAATTCTTTGGATCACGAAATTGTTTCACTGTTTCCTTGTCTCTAATTTTGTAACTAAGACAGTAAAAACTGAACTTCAAGTGAATTCAGAAAAAGGGAGACCACTGACTTATTAAACTCCTATAAATTATCTTTTACCATAAGTAAATGTCCTACTAAGTTTAAGATTAGGCACGCTCTAGATTTTTAGATACAAAGTAACCACCACAGAAGTCATTTCCAGGCATGTCAACTTTTTTTGTTTCATTTTGTTTTTTAACAGGGGAACCATAGTCTGCTTCAGAGAAAGCAAAAATGTACGTACACCAATTCCAAACTAAAGGAACAGGGCTACTAGCCCAACAGAATCATACTTAAAAGGATTATTTTAAGAAGTTCTTGAAAAACTCTTTTTAATTAATTAAGGTATTTTAGTGGAAGATCCAGAAAACTGTTATTCTAGTATAGAGTTATATTTTGGTTTTGGTTTTGCATACTCTTAGAAGAGCAGGAACTTAGATCAGACAAGTCCGTGAGATCCTGTTTCCAGGCCCTTCCATTCTACAATCCTTATATGGTCAATGTTGCTCTCTTCCTTAGGATGTTAAAGTCATTTTGCTCAAAACAGACACTGTCAAAAGAAACCTGGGCACGGTAGAGGGCAAAAGTAAAAGGGTCGGCATGAGAAAAAGCTGTCATGCCATTATAATCTCCAAGCTACAGATGCATTCTGGGAGTGAATAAAGGATCATGTCAATAGAACAGTTATGCTAACCACTCTTAAAAAAAAAAAAAAAAAAAAGTCTAGTTGGGCATGGTGGCTTGAGCCTACAGTCTCAGTTACTTTGAAGCCTGAGGCAGGAGGATCACTGGAGCCCAAGAGTCTGAGGCCAGCCTGGGCAACATAGCAAGACCCTTTGTCTAAAAACAAAAACTGTCATATCTTCTGATTTGGGAGAACCTGTTATTGTCCTCAAAATGAGGTCCATTTTTCAAAAACTCTCCTTCTCCATTCCTTGTTTGAGAACGTTTTCATATCTTGGGAAATTCATGTCTGTTTGGGGACAGTCTTCTTTTTCTTTTTTCTTTTCACAAAATGGCAGAGTGAAAACTAGCCTATAGCCACATTTATGGCTACTGTCTATAAATTTTCAGATTTCTCCAGCAAGCTTCCCTGACTTCCTCTTTTCTTATTCATTCTTCTCGTTCTTGAGAAATTAAGTATAGAATGTTCCTAAACCATGACACAATCTCCTCCACAGCTGTGATCTTTGGTTTAGTTTCTCTGTGTTTCTGAATCCTAAGGAGTTCACTTTACCTTTTATGCACATACATCAGTATTTAGTCCAAAATTCAATATATAGTTTTAAGCTATTACATAATCAGTTTTCTTTTAACATTTCCTTTTCTTGGATCTTTTGGCCTTTTATTGATAGAATTCACTTTTAACTCAAATCTTACTGGATTCTCACACAGAAGTTGCATTCCTAGAAATCAGTAGTTTCACTCTAACTCTAAACAGCAAACTCTCTATATGATAGAGAGTTTGGGTACCTGCTATGAGTCCAGGGCTACAAAATGCCATAAGTTAAGAAGTTTAATACAGGGCCTATGCCAAGCTCCCAAGCTATAGACTCAAGGAATGCATCCATTAAACAACTAGAAAATGAGACAGTACAATCCATGCAACCCAGAACCTCTGTAAGACTAGACATTTTGGATAACTACACTTTCTAGGTAATCTATTGCTTATCCTTTTAAGTAACAAAAATTATATTTGAATCATTTTGGACATAAAACTAAAACATTTATACTTTTTCCTACTTTCATTAACAAGCCATATTGAACATATTTTAATCTCTATTTGATGGCTAGGAGTCATAATAAACATAAATTATAGCACTAAGATGCAGTACAATGATGCTTGGGGCCTACTTAGATGTGTAGGGCTATATATAGCTTCGAATAGGAAAAATTATGTTAGATTTGTATGCTTTTTCTATCTCTTTTTTGTCAATCTGTCACACAGACATATCATACTACTATAAACTATGTGAGGGAACAGACCATGTATAAAGAGGGGGGCTAATTCTGATAGAGTGCCTACGACATGCCAGGTCTAAGATAAATTTTGCAGTACATCTAGCAATCACTTGGCCTGGCACAAAGTAGATGATGGGTAAACATTTGTTAAATCAATGACATTCATGTGCCTGCCTGAGTAGGTCCTCTCTCTTATATACTGTTTCTAATTTGCCATGGCCTGGAAGACAGATCCCCAAACATATAAGAACACATTCAAAGTGTGTCTGGCATGGTACTTTACATAGAGCAGGTGCGTGGCAAAATTGTATGTGCTGAACTGAGGATGGCTAACATTGAGCACTTAGAATGTGCCAGGAATTACAGTAAGTTCCTTACACACATTATCTAAGATAAGACCTGTAAGGCAGATAATAGTATCCCCATATTACAGATGCAAAAATTGAGGATCAAAGTGGTTCACTTGAATAACATCAAGCAGCTAGTCAATGGTGGCGGTGGAATGTGAGTCAAGCAGTCTGACTTGGGAACAAGTGGTCTTAAGTATAATGCTATACTGCCTCTAAATAAACGTACAGTAAATAAGGAAAGTCGGAAGAACATGAAGTTTATAGCAACTTTTTTTTCGGTAGACATCTTTGCTGTCTTTCTGACGCTCGGGTATGGTCTCAACAGGTGAGAGTTACTATAATATATGTAAACGTTACTGACAGGCCAAAGCGATAAACTGTGAAAGCTAGGCAAGCAAAGTACACCACAGATGCTATGTCCCAAAGAAGTAGAAGCTTGAGAGATCTGTGTGTATTAGGGTCATCAGGAAGGACTTTAAGAAGTTAAGACCTAAGCCCAAGCAGTGTAAGAGATAAGGGATGGGGTGAGGGGAAGGGGACATTTTGTAGCTTAAGAATAAGCACAAAGCCTTCATGGAATTGGGGCGGGGGGGGGGGGGGGTCGGTGATCATAAATAGATAAATAGACAAACATACATGTAGTGTGGAACATTTATATCCACTGCAGCTGTAAGCTTCTATTCCTGCCAGCTTTACTTCGTCACCCGAACCCCTGGACAAAGGCAGGTTGCAGTTGGCAGTACAAGTGGGGGCAGGATATGGCAGCTAATACAAAGGCCAAATCTGAAGCTATGATTCCACAGCGCTCATTAAATAATCCAGGGTCTTTAGCAGGGAAGGGGGATTGGGGACATAGGGGACCTACCTTCTACTATTTCCAAACGAAAAAAGGGAGAACATGCCGACCTAGGAATGATCTCATTTGCTCCAAAATCTTTCACTAGGTTTAACCAGAGTCACCTCTAATTAATGACACACCTAGTGTAACTAGTGCCTGCAGATCCTCCCTGCCCCCAGGAGTCACAGGGATGAGAGGCTGGGGAAGCTCTTAGGCATCTACCCTTTCTGCAGCAGACACAGGAGCAACTCAGGAGTCAGCTCTTTAACTCCGGGGAACAAAGACACCACCCACACTTCATGGCAGAGACCGGACACATCAACAGGAGGCTAAAAGTAAAAACACTGCGCTCAATAGATTTCCTAGTCTTACTAACTCTATGGTAGTTAAATCCTCAGAAGAATTTCAACAGTCCCTGAGTGAGAGCATTAATAATAATTTGACCTATACTTCAAGGAGGGAAACATGTGAAAGTTACTCACTTACGCAGGATATGCTAGGGATTAAGGTATCTCTGGAAAATCTCCAAATACTACATCATCAACTCATTACAGACAGAGGCATTTCCAAACTTGTATAGTCTTTCCCTCTCAGACATCAGAACTGCATAGTGCCAAAGTAATCCAGGTAAGATTCAGAACCCAATTCATGTATTCGATGTACATTTATTGAACACCTGTGAGTCATCAGATACTGACCTGGGGACTGGGAATACAAACGTGAGAAAAACTGTCACTCTGCTAGATGGAAGTGTACCCATGCATAATTGTTTACCTTTATCACGCCCAACCACTCAAGGGTCCAGGCAGGAAGTTCTTCTCCTAGTGCCCCACAAACACCCAATCAGTCTGCTTTCTCACTTCTGTGCCTCTGATCATGGGATGTCCACCTGGAATGTTCCCACCATACTTCATCTACCCAAATCTTCACACCCTTCAAGGCCAGCTTAAGTCCTCCACCTTCTGGAAGCCCTGACCTCCATCCCATGCCTAAATGATGTCTCTGTTCTCTGAACTGTTCAAAGTACAGCAAGTATCACCATCAGTCTATTTAGAAATTTTTTTTAATTCATACGTGCATCAGACCTGCAAACTTAATTTCAGCCACTATTGGAAAATGAAATTTTTTTTAGAAAAAAGAAAAAGAAAGAAAGAGAAATTTATCATTCGCTAATTGATACAAATCTTGAGTACCTACAATGAGCCAGTGTTGTTCAAGGGGCTGGAGAAACAGCAGCAAACAGTACCGGTTTTTGCCTCCTCAAGGGTAGCTCCTGGGAAGGGTTCCTCTCTCATATGTCTTTTTTAAATCTTCCTATAAAGAGACCTGGGTTGGCACTCAGTGCTTAAGACCTAACAATTTATTAAGGCCTCAGATTTCTTTGGTCCAAGCTCAAATTGAAGTTATATAAAGTAATGGGGAACAAAAGCTAACGAAGCCATTTCTAAATTAACTTCCACTTCTTAAAAACCTCAAAAGAACAAGGAAGGAAAAGAAAACAGGCTATGAAAACACTGCTGAACCGACACATTTAACTCACACTGACAAAGCACCCCAATCCTCCTTCCAAGCCACACAAAAAGTGATCTCTCCCCTCAATTCTTACAGCCCCAGGTTCAAGTGTTTAACAACAGACCTTGGGAAAGTTTAAAGCATCCCTCAGTTTCCTAAACAAGTCTTTCTAAACCTTTATTTCCTAATGAATAAGCCCCCTGATGAATATCCAATGAGATTCACGACAAGGAGCTACAATTTGAGCTTCAAGCACAAGAGAGACTCAAAGAGGAACACCTTGAACGTGATAAATCCAGAGACAATTTTAATACAAACAAAAGCCAAATCCTGCAGAGCTTGGTGGAAGGTTCCAAGTTCCTAAGAGAAAGGAATCAACAGAATTTCCTCCAGGAGAGCCGCGAGATTCTGCAAGGCATGGCAGTTTCTGCAGGAGGTGAGGGAGATTTTACACGAATACGTAAAATATATATATTTGCTCTATAGTGGCTTTGGTGAGATACGGTAGCTGGCACCCTAGAGCGAGCGAGGGGGAAGCGGGCTGTGCCATGCGGCGAAGGCTGCCACCTGGGCACTCCCACCATTCTTCGCAGCCGGGTCAGGACGCGAGACTGGGAGAGTGCGGCGCCGCGCGGACCCGGACCCGCGCCGCCTCCGGTCCCTGCCCCGCGGGCGCCCGCCCGCTCCCTGGGGCACGCCACAAGCCCACCCTGCCCGGTCTCAGGAGCGCGGACCTCTGGGGATCCAAGAGACGGGCGGGCTGGAGGGGGTCTCCAAGCAGCGGCCCAGCCCCAACGCGTACCCACCTGAGCAGACTGGAGAGCGGGTGGCTGGAAGAGCCCAGGCCGCCGCCGCCACTGCCGCCGCCCCCGGAGCCGCCGCCGCCGCCGCCGCCCCCGAAGCCAGAGGAGAGCCGCTTCCCGGACAGCAGCTTCTCCACCGCCGGGAGGTGCCCGGTGCGGGCCGCCTCCAACAGCTCCTGCTCCTTCCCCATCCCCAGGGCCGCCGCCCTCTGGACCCCCTCCCCCGGGCTGCAGCCAAGCCTGCTCGGGCTCCCAAACTTTCCGTCTCCGGGCAACGAACCCCCCAAACCGGCCGGGGACACCACCCCCCTCCCCCCCCGCCTTCCCCCTCCCCTCCCACCAGCGCGTCACTTCCGGGATCTGGCGTCGCGCGTCACCGCGCCCCCGCGCCCCGCCCCCTTGCCCACCTAGCTGGGCGGGGCTCCGCAGACAAGCGCAGGTGGCCCTAGCTCTGGCGAGACAGGTCCGTGGGGGTAAAGGGGCACCGCCGTGTGGACCCCCATTGTGGGTGGAAGGGGACAAACAGTGCCCACCTGTACGCGCCTTCCGACGCGCTCTCCTTCTCCAAAGGTTTTGAGAGCTCCTGGGACAGGAAATACGGTAACGGGTCCAAGCGGTGCAGAAACAAAGAGAGAAATGTGGTAACGCGCACCTAAATTTCCAAGTCCTTCCTTTCAGCATGCAAAATCAAATATGTATTAGGTGCGGGGACCTAGTGAATAAAACGCCCTCCCCCTAGTACCTCAATGAGAGAAGAGAGGAAAATTTTAAAATAGAAATATCCTCGCCACTTTGTCATCCCAGTTAAAGAAATGGCTCGTTAAAGAAAAACGTGCAAAGGAGAGACCGCCCTCTCTGTAGGTTTCTTCTTAGTTTTGATGAGATCACCAAACTAACATAAAAAGTCGGGTTTATGAAACCAACCCCAATCTTGAGTACTGCAGAACTGGAAAAATCATTTAATTGGATAGAAACTGTGTCTGTTTTGTTCCCTGGCACTAGAACTGCTCCTAACTCGAAGTAGGCGGTCGATAGTTGTGGAGTGGATGAATGGACTGGATACATTATGCTCAAGCTATAGAACTTTTTTTTAAGGTACTTGAGGAATAGAAGGGAAATGCTGGCAATTCAGTGTAAACACAGCCCCTCGGTCTCTGTCTAGTTGAAATATACAAGGTTGAGTCCCTGCCTGAAAGTTTTCTAATCCCAGGTAGCCGCATTCCACGACACTGGCATTCAACGGAACTGAGTTTTCTCCCCTGTCCCCCAACTTTTGTCTGAGAAACGGGTTAAGGAAGGGGTTAACTGACATTGCATTTTTAGAAAGGCGGAAAGGGTAAAGAAGTCCTTTAGTAAACAAAACCGCTCTCCTTTACAAATGCTGTTTCCAGGGCAGGAGGATCCACAATTTGAAATTCGCAGGCCCAATTTTCCCTCTCTCCAATGTTACCAAACCAAAATTAAAACGAAGCCCTCAAGTCCGCTGCGCGCTCCTCAAACTGGCCCCTCCGAGGAGCCGTAGGGGCAATGTCATCACTGCGCGACGGCGGGAAGTAAGTTCCTGGCCGGCTGTGCGGTTCGGGATCCGGAGCTAGCGCATCTGACATCGCTGTAATCTCCTCTCCCCTCCAATCCTGTCCGAAATGGACAATGCCCGCGAGTCGCCCACGGACAAAGGTGGAGAGACAGGGGAGCCAGATGAAACGGTCACTGCTCCCGGGGACCCGGGAGCCACCGATACGGAGGGGATCCCACAGGAAACTGACGGAGACCGAGATGCGGACTTGAAAGAAGCTGCAGTGGAGGAAGGCGAGGTAGGAAGAGATGTGTTGATGAGGTTGGAGGAGTACACCGAGATTGTGTTACTGGATGCTCTCCGGGATTCCTGATGAGTCCTTTCCAAGCTTTGCGAATTCGAACTCACCACGACTCCCTCTACATCTGAAATCTTGAACGGATAGGGAGGGGACAACAAAACAGAACTCTACTGCTAGTGCGGTTCCAGAGACGCAAGCACTAGATTAATATTTTTAATTCTTCCCTTTAGGTACTAAAGCTACTTCTAGGGAGTTTTAAACAGCTTTTTGGTTTTCCTGGTGAGGAACTTGGAATGCAGTGTCACACTGAGACTTAGGGCAAGAGCTATTATCCAGGATTCCTAGTAGCCCTTTCACCGCAATATGGTTCCTCTTAGATACCATGTAAGACAACTTTTGCCTTTATAGGCGGCAAAATCGACCAGATCTATCAAAGGGTGATTTTGAAGGAGCTCCAGGTTATATCATGTTCTTACCCTGCTGGGACATTTAATTGCTATGAGTGACCTGGATGCTAATGTCCAGGGGTTTCTATAGCATAAAAACATCAGTGACCACCCTTAGAGCTCAACAGTGTTGCCTAGCTCAGCTTCAGCCATGGATGAGAATCTTAGGTTCTCTGGGTTCCATCTCTAGAGGTAGAATCTTGGGGTCTTAGGGCTAGAAGCGACTTAGGAGATCATGGTGTGAACATTAGATAGAAATAGCTTTTCAGAGCATAAAGTTGCATCAAAACGTAAAGTAAGAACTTGTAGAAAAAGAAAAATGTGACAAAACTCTTCTAAAAAGGAAACTTTAAAACGGTTCTCAGGGACAGAAAGGATGTGAATAATTAGCTTAGTCCACTAGAGAGCTCCCTACATATAGAAATTTGCACCCAACAGAGGATAAAATTGTGATACTTCTGAAACACTTTTAAAAATTGATCATGTACCAGCCACACACACAAAAATTCTACTATTCATTTATTTTTATGTCAAAATATTAAGGGGGTACAAATGTTTTTGTTATATGGATACCTTGTATAATGCTTAAGTCATGGCTTTTGGTATGCCTGTGACCAGAATGGTGTTCATTGTACCTGATAGGTAAGTTTTTATCCATCACTTGTCCTTCCTCCCCCCTTCTTGGTTTCTAATGTCCTTTATATCTTTTTGTGCCCATGTGTACCCATAGTTTAGCTCCCAATTATTAGTGAGTACCTATGGTGTTTGTTTTTCCATTCCTGAGATACTTCACTTAGGATAATGGTTTCCAGTTCCATCCAGGTTGCTGCAAAAGACATTATTTTAGTCCTTTTTATGGCTGAGTAGTACTCCATGGTGTGTGTGTGTGTGTGTGTGTGTGTGCACATATATGTCACATTTTCTTTATCCACTCATGAATTGATGGGCACTTAGGTTGATTCCACATCTTTGCAACTGTGAATTGTGCTGTGATAAACATTCGAATGCAGGTATCTTCTTGATAAAATGACTTCTTTTCCTTTGGGTTACTACCCAGCAGTGGGATTGCTGGATCAAATGATAGTTCTACATTTATTTCTTTGAGGAATCTCCACACTGTATTCCATAGGGATTGTACTAATTTGCAGTCCCACCAACAGTATATAAGCTTTCCTTTCTCTCTGCATCCACACCAGCATCTATTGAGAAAAACATAAGTTCTTAAAAGTAGAAATTATAACAGGCCACATCAAATTCTATGAGATTTAACCAAAGCCTCATTTAGTAAAAAAAAAATTCATAGCCTTACATATTTTTATTAACAAAGAGAAGATATTGAAAATAAGCACCCAACTCAGGAAACCAGAAAAAGAACAAAAGAAACAAGAAGAGTATAGGAACAAGGAGTTAATAAGGATAAAAGTAGATACTAATGAATTAGTGCTTAAAAAAATAAGAAATGACCAAATTAAGAACTGATTATTTGAAATGTAAATGTACAACATTACAAATAAGAAAACAGACACTGATATGGAAATCTTCAAAGTTATAAGAAAATTTAATGTTCAAGTTTAGGCCAAATAAATGTGAAAATCTAAGAAAAATGAATGATTTTTTAGGAGAATATAAATCACCAAAATTGAAGCATAAAGAGATTAGAAAACTTGTATAAATCAGTAGCTAGAAAGAAATTGAAAAGATTGTCAAAGATACAATACCTTCACTCCCACCTACCCCCCATATTCCTGTATGAGTTTAAATCTGAATTCCTCTTTAAGGGAAACAAATCTCATTAATGAGTTTTATAGTATAGTTATGATTCCATATTAAGTTGGGAGGGAATAAAGTTTGAATTTGATTTTTATCGTTTAAACAGACATTTATTAAACATTTACCATGAGTCAAACTGTGTTAATTGCTGATGGAAGGCCGGGCATGGTGGCTCACGCCTATAATCCTAGCACTCTGGGAGGCCGAGGCGGGTTGATTGTTTGAGCTTAGGAGTTCGAGACCAGCCTGAGCAAAAGCGAGACCCCGTCTCTACTAAAAATAGAAAGAAATTATATAGACAGCTAAAAATATATGTAGAAAAATTAGCCGAGCATGGTGGCGCATGTCTATAGTCCCAGCTACTCGGGAGGCTGAGGCAGGAGGATGCTGGAGCCCAGGAGTTTGAGGTTGCTGTGAGCTAGGCTGACGCTACGGCACTCTAGCCTGGGCAACAGAGTGAGACTCTGTCTCAAAAATAAATAAATAATTGCTGATGGAAGAGAGAGAGAAATAATAAGAGACAAACCTATCTCCAAAAAATTTTCAGTCTACTAATGGGAAATATTTGCATGATATGGTAGGATTGAAGGATAAGAAGAAAAGAGCACTACGTGTGAGAAACTCACTTAAAAGTTCCAAATTGAATGAAACACCGTTTTGATGAGAATGGGCCTCCTTTCCATGTGCAATCATCATCAGTGAAGAGACCTATAGATCTGGAGGCAGAATAGCTGACTGGATGGAGAGGACTTTGCTGACATCCCCTTTACAGAATGAGATCAGAACAGTGGGCCCACGTGGAGAGTGGTTTTCATGATCCTTGGCATTTCATTGCCCTTGTAAACATATGTTGGATTTGTAATCATAGCTGAACTGGAAAACTGGATTATTTGGCTGGTTTTCTTTCCACAGCGGAACTATAATCTTCCTTTAGGAGAGAGATTGTATCTTATACCTGGTGGGACAGTCAGTGCCTACAATCAAAAGACTACTCAATAAATGGATTTGTTGTTTTGTAATGAGGATGGTGAGGATGATATCTTTATACCTTGCCCATGCCTAGAAAGTAGGCCAAATATATAATAGGGTTTCTTTCATCTTCCCAGCTCAAGAGTCAGGATGTCTCAGATTTAACAGCAGTTGAAAGAGAAGACTCATCGTTACTTACTCCTGCAGCCAAAAAACTGAAAATAGATACCAAAGAAAAGAAAGAAAAGAAGCAGAAAGTGGATGAAGATGAGATTCAGAAGATGCAGTAAGTCACTTTCTTACCATTCCCCATTTCAAGGCTCTAACTTGACCACACAAATTCAATAAAATTTTCTTGGCCTTTAAAATTTTCTTTTTAAACTCAAAAAGAAAATAAAACAGTTAATACATTATGTTGTAGCATAGAAAATGT
The DNA here is from genome assembly GCF_041146395.1 of Eulemur rufifrons. NCBI lineage: Eukaryota > Metazoa > Chordata > Mammalia > Primates > Lemuridae > Eulemur > Eulemur rufifrons. Next base: position 5,056,274 of record NC_090997.1, on the reverse strand, counting down.
AAATAGGTAAAAAGAAAAAATATCACCTTGCCACCAAGAGATATACACTGCTAATATTTTTATGTATATTCTCCAGGATATTTTCTATACATGTACAAATAAAATTAAATAATTTTTTTCAAAAATGTCAAATACTGTTTTGTTTTTGGTTTTGAGACAGAGTCTTGGCCGGGCGCGGTGGCTCACGCCTGTAATCCTAGCACTCTGGGAGGCCGAGGTGGGCGGATCGTTTGAGCTCAGGAGTTCGAGACCAGCCTGAGCAAGAGCGAGACCCCATCTCTACTAAAAATAGAAAGAAATTATATGGACAGCTAAAAATATATATAGAAAAAATTAGCCGGGCATGGTGGTGCATGCCTGTAGTCCCAGCTACTCGGGAGGCTGAGACAGGAGGATCGCTTGAGCTCAGGAGTTTGAGGTTGCTGTGAGCTAGGCTGACGCCACGGCACTCACTCTAGCCGGGGCAACAGAGTGAGACTCTGTCTCAAAAAAAAAAAAGAGACAGAGTCTTGCTCTGTCGCACCTACTGGAGTATGGTGGCGTCATCATAGCTCACTGAAATTCAAACTCCTGGGCTCAAGCAATCTTCCTGGCTCACCCTTGTGAGTAGCTGGGACTACAGGCCCACACCACTATGCCCAGCCAATTTTTCTATTTTCTGTAGAGATGGGGATCTCACTGTGTTGCTTAGGCTGGTCTGAATCTCCTGGCCTCAAGCGATCCTCTGGCCTTGGCCTCCCAGAGTGCTAGGATTACAGGCATAAGCCACTGGGCCTGACCCTTTATGATATTTTCTCATTACAAAAGTAGTGTGGGCTCATTCCAAATAATTCAGAGAATACAGAAAAATAGAAAAACTTACGCATAAACCCACCACCCAGAGTTTACTCTATATGTATTTGGGTATAATATTTGGGTGTATACCTTTTCAAAAATCCTTTAGATATTTGATATGTATAGCTAAATATTTTCATGTCAGTAAATATGCCAATAAATAATTTTTAATGGCCATATTATATCCCATTATATGGATGAACTATAATTTAACCAATCCCTACAGCTGTTCTGCTTGGGTTTGTTTTTTCTTTTCACAAAATTATGATGAATATCTTTGGGGACATCTTTGCATACTTGTCCATTACTTCCTAAGACAAACTCCTGTAAGTGTAATTAGGTAGTTCAAACAGCATGAACACTTTCAAAGGCTTTTTATACATGTTTTCAAGTTCCTCTCCAAAAAGCTATTCCAGTTCACCCCCTGCCAACATGGATGCATTTGTGTCTCCACATTTTCACTAATACTATTCCTTTTTAGGTTATCTGATTTATGAAAAATGTTACCTTGTTTTAGTTTATGATTTCCTCAGTTAATAATGAAAGGTAATTTTTTTCATCTATATTGATTGACCATTGGTATTTTTGTAAATTTCCTGTTCATGTTCTTTGCTCATCTTCTAAAATTGATATGGCCATATTTTTTATTTGAAAGAATTAATTTTAAGATTGTTAGCTTTTTTCCATATATTTTGCAAATGTTTTCCCCCTAAATCTATTAATGTTGAAAACAACTGGTTTGAATATGTTTATATATTACATTTTTACCATCAAGGTGAAATGCAGTAAGTTATGGAGAAGACAGCCTAATGCTGAAAACACAGTCTATGTAGTATGGTACAGTAATGCAACATTGTTGTGTAAGTTTTTGTTCTTAATAAGTAAGGAAGTGGTATTTCACTTTTTCTCAAGTTCCCTTAGAGTAGAAATGTTTTATCTCCATTCCTCATAAGCACCAAGCCTAATGACATTGACCTCTTATGAATTCATTTTTTAATTATCTGAGACTTGTTTTATTGACTTAAAAATGTATCTTTGAGTATTCATTCTTATAAGCCAACTTAATTACCTGAATCTTTGTTTAGAATCCTGGTTTCTTCTTTTTCTGAGGAGCAGCTGAACCGTTATGAAATGTATCGCCGGTCAGCTTTCCCTAAGGCAGCCATTAAAAGGGTAAGGGTGAACCACCACACTGTATTTCCATCATATATTAGAGTAAACCAGATTCGAGCTATGTCTGGGCATTCTGAAGTGAGTATTAGGCAAGTTGGTGGATTACTTAGACAAGAAAATAAAAATAACATGCCCTTCAATTATCTAACCAGTTTTAGTTTTATACACTAGGGATAGGGTCTCAACATACAGAGTAAGTCATGACACACTTGAATCCTCTTTTAATAGTTCCAATTTCAGCATCCAGCCTTTAGTAAACACTTCTTCTGTGCAAAGCTCATTTATTGGTACTATGTTCCAAAGCTAGTCTTTGACTATCTTAATCACTGTCTTTGTCCTCCTTTCAAGCTGATCCAGTCCATCACTGGCACCTCTGTGTCTCAGAATGTTGTTATTGCTATGTCTGGCATTTCCAAGGTTTTCGTCGGGGAAGTGGTGGAAGAAGGTGAGTAGTGTTGGTTACAAATACTGGATATACCTGTAGTGGTCTTATTTTTAAGAATATCTATACTACGGAACTTATTAAAGCACCTGTGGGAGTTTCCATTTGCACTAGAAGTTGACCAAGTAGGTAGTCTTGTACTCAGGACAGCATGACCATTGTTCCTTGGAAATTTCAATATTGGCGGGAAAGGAACCATCTGGGAAATACCCCTCCCCTGATTCCTGTCCTCAGCTCAGGGAAACAGCAGCAGGCTTTGTATATTCTCCAGTGGACTTTGCTCATTTCTACGCCAAAAGTAAAGATAAAAGAAAAGCAATCACTGGGGCTGACCTCTGTGGTATGGTGAGTTGTCCCTGATGTTGTGACCCCGGGGAACTGCCCCCTCTATTTAGTAAAAAGCCTGGCTGCTTCCCATTGCTAATCTCTAACTGATAAAATGTTTTATTTTTTTAAGCAGATTTGTTTTAAACTGTTGCCTATGATAAAGCCTGAGATATTATACTAAAGCTAACATGATACATTTTCTAGCGTTCACTTAAAAAGGAAAAGCGTCTTGGTTTATTTCCTTAGCAAGCTTAAGCGTTAATGAGAATTACAGGACTTGAAAGGATTATGTGATTAGTAAGTTATGGTGTGATAATGAAATTTTCTCTTTGTCCTGTTTAGCACTGGACGTGTGTGAGAAGTGGGGAGAAATGCCACCGCTACAACCCAAACACATGAGGGAGGCTGTCCGAAGGTTAAAGTCAAAGGGACAAATCCCCAACTCAAAGCACAAAAAAATCATCTTCTTCTAGACCAAAGTCTAGAAAGGCGTATTACTGACAGAAGTGCTGGTTCCAGACTTCCTGTTAAATGAGACTTTCTGCACTGGTGCTTTAGTATCTCAGTACTCCAAGGATTCCATAATGATTTTAACGTCTTTCTCAGAACTCTACTATTTGCACGTCTAGAAGGCATGCAGCCTGTTTCATACTTGTCTTGACTAATTTTGGGACCTCTTGGGACATTTTGAGACATTTGTCTCTTGGCTAGCTGGAAGAAAGGTACACAGGCCTTAACCGTCTTCTGGACAGGAGAGCTTCTTTCAGAGAGAGAAAACCTTTCCAAGAGTGCTTTGATGGTTTCACATCGAAGCCTGAAGTTGCTAAAACAGGTTCTTTCTTATGTCTGGTTTTAAGTAGGTGAAACAACCAGAAACTGTTGACTTGTGATACTCTGCCAGGAAGGACACCGTGATAGCAGCAGTAGTGGAATGATTTGTGCCTGTAAGCATTTAGGGTTCCCCTGTGGGTTTTAGTGAGTGATCATTAAACTGTTTCCCAACTTGCCACATGTGTATTCATTTTCTGGCTAGCTGGTTGGAATGGAGATAAGTACCTTATGCTTTCTGATGTCCCAGTAAAATTGGTCTTGGCTTTTTTGTGAAAATTTGAGTAGCAGAACCATTAATTTTTTTTCATAAAAGAACACTTCATTAAAGTCACAAATTATATAGGAAAAAAAAGAAATAAATGAATTTAAAATGAGCAGTTCAAGCACAGTAAAAGCCCATATATTTCAGATTCCTATAAACAGATATACCACAACCAATTTCATTTAATAAGTTTAATTTGCTTTTTTTTCAGATGGTTCACAGAACCAGTACACTCAAAGTTTGATTAGATATTGCAACATTAAAATTTCCCCAGTACTGACCAAGATTCAGTTCATTAGATACATTCTCATTGTTTTTTTTAAATAGACGGGAAAAGAGTGACCTTTTTTGACAGTGATTAGCAGTAATAAGGCTACTGTATATGACTGGCAATCCCCAAGAATTCTTTCATCTCTATCATTCAGTGTCACAGGGAGAAGGGTTTTGAACCTGTTCTCTTCTGAAGCTTTCCTGAGCATCTCTTAGTAAAGATTCCAATTCTGTTTAGCACCCTGAGTGGGGGAAACATCTTGGATACAGAAAGTTGGGCAAAACTGTCTTATAAAGTATCTTACAGTAAAACTCATAGCTCGAAACATATACTTAACCGATGGAAAAGACACTCGCGTGGGGCGCTGCACAAAGAAATGCTATAAGGCTCAGTCTAAATCTTGACCAAAAACTAATAAACCGACAAAAAGGAAATTCTCTCAGCTCTAACAGGAATTTTTTTTTTTTTAACAGTTAAACGAACAATACCTATTGCAATTAGAGATATTGAATAAGGCTGAAACTTGAAAATCAAATTCTAAATCTGGCCACTTAGCAAAGCCTCACTGTTGCGGTTATACAGCAGTGTTTCCCCTTGTGCCATGAGGAAAGTAATCCCCATTCAATAATAGCACTGTTATCTGTACCTTCCCAGAGGTGAACAGGAATATTCCTTTTCCGGCAGAAGGTGGGGAAACAACTAGGTGAAGGCCTTAGTCTCTGAAAAGATAGTGCATCACACCAGATTCTCTCTGCAGCTCTTAATAATGACTGATAAATCACAATGACAGTTTTTACAGATCTCAAATAACCGCATGTCATCATACTAGCTTGTAGCAAAGTTCAGTTGTTTCCATAGTTTTCTGATTTTACTTTCACTGATTTTAGAAGTTTAGGCAAGTATTAAGTGAGAAGAAAAAAAAAACCGCTGGTGTACAGGTTTGGAATGGAAAGTTCTCACATAATTATGGCAATACTTCAAACTATTAATACCTTCTTTCCACTATCCCCCCTGCTTAAAGGGGAAACTAATGTAAATGAGTTCAAAGGAAGCATTTAGGTTATAGGGTATGTGAGGGGTGGTGTTTGTCCCTTGTATATTCCACACAGAGGGACCATTCTTTTGAGAACCATGAAAAAGGGGGCATAAAGGTTGAGGCCATTGGCAAAATGAGGGTCAGACAAAATATATGGTAAAAAGCAGCCATCTTGTGACTAGAACCCACCCCTGTCTTAAGTTAGGGAAACTAGGTAAATTATTCCAGTGAGCTGAAAACAGAATTTGAGATTGATAGCCTCCCGGCAGCCCAGTTGGAGAGAGGATTTAGACTGTAGTCCACACACACTACAGCATGTCCCCAGTACATCCGTGTAAACAGCAAATCTAGACAATCACAGATAATACATAACTGTAAAGGCTTCACAGCTGAAAATGGCAACGTGCAGTGGCTGACGTCTTTGTGCAACAGTGGTACTATCCCTCCAGACATTTTCTTGAGGTATTGTTATTTCTTGTTCAGAGTCTTGCAGCTGCAAGGCAGAAATCGTAAGTAGTCCAAAAGGGCTGATACTACTATGCTTCCCTTCCATTATTTTCCTTTACAGTTACCCTGAGGACTACCGCCAGTTCACATTTCATTACAGAAAAGTCTTCTTCCCCCAATGAACAGGAGTATGAAATTATCTAGGCTGATTTTTACAAAAATCCCATGGGATAATGACCCCTACCCACATTTCCTGAGGGATTTTAAGACACAATGGACAAAACTGTCACATAAGGAAAACTCAGAAATTCTAGGGCTCGATTTGTCACATGGACAAGAGCCCCAGACTCCTTCAGAGAGCCCAGAAAGCTGACTGAGCTCTGGCCATTAGGGGATTAGCCTCGGTACTTTGGCAGATACGTTTCTACTGCCTCCCCACCCAAGTATGAGCTTCGGTAGAGGTATGCCCAGCAATTCCTGTTAGGCATTTTCTCTGCATGGAAGGATACCAAAGGGATACATGGTAGGTGGCGGAGGAAGGGATGGGAAGAGAATCAGAATGTGATTTTAAACCAATTGAGGTGGGCCTAAGGTTGAATAATTCTATTTTCCAGCTACTGGCTGGCTCTTCCTCCTCCCCACTCCAAGAACATTAGGGATGTCATATTTGAGAGGACCAGTGATTCATTCAGTTCAACATTTCGCCTTTTTTAAAGAAGCCCGAAGGAGTAACTTGTGAAGGGATGTAGTTACCCTCTCAGTTGTATATAACCAAGTAGCCCTACTTTTCTATCATTCCTTTCGGGAGGCCATCGTGCAAAGATTCTGCTAGCACCTCTTCTTGGACAATGAACTCGCTAAGTTTCTGATTTGCTATGAGAAGTGCTTTCTTTTACCTAAGGCTATGAGGTAGAGCCCTAGAGCCAGTGTTTCAGGACCAGGTCCTTGCTCTTGACTAAATATTTGATCAAACACTCCTGTCCGCTTTCACCTTTGCAGAATAGAGTCTACATTATAAAGATGTGACCTCACATGGAAGAACCTTGACCCCTGATAATTTTCGCTGTTCTCTGGACCTTTCCAGCCTTCACCATATATTTTGTAAATAAGGTCATTAGAAACACACAGATGATTTGGTTAAGACATAACCGTGATTTTGTATGAAGCGCCGTTCTCTGTGTTGCCTCCAAGAGCCGAGCCCTTCCTGATGGCGGCTGGAGGGCAGTCAGGCTTGTGCCACAGCAGCACCCTGATCCCTCCTCCCTCTCAGCAATACCGCGGTCTCTTTCCCGAGTTCCCGCAGAGCCCGCTGCCACGTCAGCTGGTGATTCTTCCATACATACATTGCCTTACACTTACATGCTGAACTTCACCTGTCACTTTTCTGAGTATTCACAGCCCTGCGTGTTATGACTCTTCTGTGGTTTTGTGTTTCTTTAATCTCTTCTGATCTACCTTTCACTGCCTGCAAATAGTGACAATTTTATTTCATTGTAAAATCTCACTTTCAGGTCATTTATAAAAATCTTAAATAAGGTTGAACCAAGCATCAACTCTTCAGTAACCTCCCCTATTAAGATTCTCTCCAAAAACACGTTTCTTTATTCCTAAGTCTCTGTTTCCTAAGCATGACAAGTTCCCACAATCTCTCCCAACTGGTGTTTTAAAAATTGCCTTAGTGAAGAAAACTTGACAAAAGTCCTTTAAAAGTCTGAAAAAATTAGATCTTGTTCCTTCATGAATGCATGTTTCTTTTTATCATCATAAAACTGGAGTAGGTCTTGGGAGGCTGAGGCAGGAGAATGACTTGAGCCCAGGAGTCCGAGGCTGCAGTGAGCTATGATTGCGCCACTGCACTCCAGCCTGGGTGACAGAGAGATCCCATCTCTTAAAACACACGCACGCACACACACACACATACACACACAAACACACACACACACACAAACACACACACACACACACACTGTAGTATGCAAGTCAAGCATGATTTCCCATAAAAGAAAACTTTTTACCTTTTCTTCAATAGGTCACATATGATCAAGACTTTAGTGACTTCACTAAATAACTATTTTACCGTCTTACCATGTAAAGGTGAGTTAGCTAATGAACTTCTGTCCAATCAACACATCTTGAAGTTAATCACAGGACAATATGAATGCAGGTACAGTGTTGGAGAAGAATTAGATAGGAAAAGAAGGGGAAAATCGCTCTTTTATACGGCAGGGGGCAAAACCTAGCTGGGTTGAAGGGTTTGGGTTTTTTACTTAAGTCTTAAAAGTACATGATTTTAAAAAGACACAGTGATAGAGGGGAGTGAGAGGCAACAGGTTGAGATGTTTATGTTAAAGTTTAAACTATCTTCGGCTCCCAAACCACCAAGGGCTGAGGAGACCACTGGTAGAAAGTTAGCGCTGGGAAAGCAGGTGTGCCAGGGACCCCATGGAGACGGAAGACGCAGCCTCTCAGGTACGCCTGTGGCAGAGAGGCAAGACTCGGAAGCAAGCTCCCCTCCTGATCTCTCCCACTTCATACTCTCAACCTCACTCAGAATGAGTACTTTTCTCTTAATTTCAAATAAATTGTGTTATAGAGGGGAAAGATGATATGGCTGAGTCACTATTGTTGTTTACTTCCTACCACAGCATACAATGATGAAAGTATAACAGAAAGGAAGCTTAACTCTGAAAAATCTGATTGTAATATCAGCCAGGATGCTATGACCTTGGTTCCCTTTCCAAAAAAGGCACCGTCCAGGTCTCCCTTATTCTGGTGTCTCTCCTGCCCGCCTGTGCGGGACTATTTCCTGTTCCACTCCACTACCATGGCCAAAGCTCAGGTCAAGGACTTTTCAGGTCTGCTACGGGAAGCTCTGGGACACGGAATCTTTGGTGGCTCTTTGGGTGACCGAAGAGGTGGGTACTTTCGCTTGTTCACACAGGCTGTGAAGGAAGCAAATGTCCCTGCCATGAAACTATGAGCTAAAATGGCCCTACAGTGTCAAGAAGATTCCACCTAGTATGCAGTGGGCCAACAGGCTTTATATAGGCAAGACACGATGATTGAACCAGACACAGAGCAGGCCCCAGTCTCCTGGGATGTGGTCACGCTCTGCCCTGGCCGCCATCCACGTTAGAACGGCTAGCAGAAAGCACACCCACGTAAGCCGACCGAGCACTCCCCAGTCCCCCTGGCTTCCAGAGCAGACTTATCCCACGCTGGACGGTGCCTTCTGTCTTAGGTGGTGCTGTTGCTGGTGATCTCTTCTCTCCTCGGCTCAGGCTGAGCCACTGCTGTCAGAGCTCAAAGAGGGGGTTATATTTCCTAATTTCCTGAAGAAGTTTTTCTTTATCCTGGTTGGCATTGGCCAATGCATGTTTAGTTTCTATAAGTTCTTTTTGTAGGGTAGAAAGCTCTTTCACCTGAGGAACAATAAATAGTTCACAGTTAATGAACATGGTAATACCACTTTGCAACAAAAGTTACTAAAAGGAACAGGGAGGAAGAATTCAAGCAGAAAAACCCACAAGTTAGCTTAGTGATTAAGAAAACTCAACTAGATCTTTTTTTTCATTTTTTCTTTTTCTTAAACATAGAATTACCATATAACAACTAGGTCTTTTCTAAGAGCCTAATTCCCTCCAGAGTTCATCAGCAGGTACAGTATGTGATCAGCAACCATTCCCCACCAGCTGCTAACTTAACATCCTCTAGTCAGCACTTCTAGAAGCTGCCACTGGGTGACAGGAGACCAAACCACCCATATGCACACAGCACAAGCAACCTTTCCTGCACTCTGGGTTTTACCAGCTTCACAATTACAGCCCCTAAAGGTTACAGGAAGATACTCTTCAGTTATGACCTCACCTGCTGTCCAAAAACCTCTCCTGTGGGCACAAGAAACATCTCTTCTTTGGGGGGTGGCCTCTTCTCACTTTTAGGTACTTCAGTCGATGGTCTGTCCTGAGCAGCAGCTGGGGGGAAAAGTAAAGGTTCTAAGTACAAACTGCTGTCAACTCCCAGACAGTTCCTAGTTGTTACCTGTTCACTTATAGGAGAAAAAAGAGGAGCCAGGAGGCTGATAAGCCCGACTCACCGCCTATGTGGAACACACCATCATCACTCCGCTTCAGCACAATATGTTCCATGGCCAGAGTGATCGGGATAGGCCCTGGAGACGTCGGATAGATGGGGGGAATATCATCCTGCAGGAAACAGGGAAATCACATGACGCCCCAACGGCTCAGAGCAATTTAGGTAATGCAATGCATGCTGCTACCATTCACCTGAGAGCAGTTTTATGCCACTGTTTCTCCACACATCCTTGGAAGGTACGAGAGGCCTGAGTCTCTCTCATTGCAGAGTGAGTGCCAACCTGATGGCTTGCACGTGGTAAGGCTGCACGCCAAAGAGGAGGCTGGGTCAGGGACATGGTCCTCACCCCAGTACATATTTACATACCACTAGAGCACTGACAGGGAATGCTACTACGCATCTCCTCACTTGATCCTCACCACGTTTTACAGTGACAAGGGAAGAGGCAAATAGCTGTCAAGCAAGCTGCTTCCTTGCTTGACAAAGTCCAGGGCAAAAACCAAAGCTTCCTCTCACCTTTAGGGTGATGCTCGAGTTCAGGAGCTCAATCTGCATGGGGACTACCACCGGGATCTCCTCATCCTCCAAGAAGGGCCCCAGGCCATTGAGCACCGAGGTGAGCAGCTCGAGGTCACAGCCATGAAGCAAGAAATGCAGGAAACCATTTTGCGTGGCCAGCGGGGAATGCACTGCTGCACCAGGCCCCACCTCAAAGCGAAGGCCCACAGCTGGCCTGTTGTGGCCCCTCTTCAAAGGTGAGGATTCTGGAAAGCACGTACCTTTGTGAAGAACGACAAGGAAAACATATTAATTAATTAATTAATTAAAAGCCAAGGACTTTCCTAAGCATTTTACATATCTTTTATATTCATAACAACCCTATGCCAAAAGTATTGTCAACATTCCCATCTTCTAGATGAATGAATTGAGTCACAGAATAACTTTCCCAAAGTAACACAAATAATAAGTAGCAAGGATAGGATCTGGCCCAGGCAGTCTAACCGCAAAGTCCATAGGCTGAGCTACTCTGTAATAATGCCTCTCAAGGTGGAGAAGAGGTTAAGGACCAAAAAAAGCTGATCTTATAAATCTGAGGAACTGGGCTGATGGCCAAGGAAAAGCCCATTAAAACATAAGACCCTGAATTCTACTAAATTTGAATGTCTCTGCCTTTCTCCAAATCTTGGTCTTCTCATCTCTCACTGATAAAGCCAAGCAGGATCTATGCTAAACTCTCTGAAACTCCATATAAAACAATCTCAGGTGTAGCAAAGGATAGGGAACAACTTACATACTTGTGGAACTATAAATTGGTACAATCCTTTTGGAAAATAATTTGGCAATACCTAGTAAAGTTGAAGCTGTACCTACCCTAAAGATCTAGAAATTATATCCTCAGGAATATAACCCTGGAGAAACTCTCGAACATATATACCAGGAGACATTGTACAAGGATGTTCACAGCAACCCTATTTGAAATAGCAAAGAACCTGGAAACAACCCAAATGTCTGTTCAGAATAGACTTAAGAAGTAAATAGGGTAATAGGTACAAGGGATATTTTAAGGGTAATGGAAATGTTCTAAAATTAGGTTGTGGTGATGGTTACAAAACTCTAAATTTATTAAAATGTATCAAATTGTACACTTAAAATGAGTCAATTCTATGCTATACAAATTACATCACAATAAAGCTGTTTTTAAAAAGCAAAAAGAAGTATACTTATATAATAGAATATTATATATCCGTGAAAAGGAATGAATTTTAGCTAACTCAATAACCTAGAAGAATTTAACACATTAACTGCCACACTAGAAAAAAAATTTTTCTCCCTGGAGCCACAGTGTCTTATTAAAAAAAAAAAAGATCATTTCTAATTTGTTATTTTTTATTGTTTTCTATGCATGGGTTATATGCAACACAATCCACATTTTTAGAATTAAATTGTCAATATTAACTGTAACAATAAGAACGTCAACAAGTAAGATTTTCACAAACCAACTATAGAGTTTTGTTTCACAGGGCCCTAGCATGAGTTAAATACAACTCACATGGCAGTTAATGTGTTAAAGAATACCATGCTACACAAAAGAAGCAAATCACAAAATAATACAAATTATTATTCCACTTAAAAAACTCAAAAACCTGAAAAGCTAAACAATACATTAATACAAACATATTGCAAAAGTTATGAAGTAAAGCAAGAGAATGATAAATACAAAATTCAGGATAGGGATTACCTATGACAGGTGAGAGACAAGAGGAAGGTTCAAGAGAGGGACTCCCAGGAACGTCAAAGGCAATGGTACTGTTGTATTTATTACACTAGGTGGTGGGTACATGGGTTCATTGTATTGTTATCATGTTATGCCTTACATATATTTTGTAAGTATTCTTTAGTATCTATTCAATATTTTAAAAACTAATTTTTTAAGTGAAGCATGTAATGTAAACCCAGATTTTGCCTGTCATCTTTTTAAAGTATAAATGATAATTCACATCAAAGGACTGTATCTAAATGGCAGAAGTTCCCTGATCAGATAGCGTTTTACGTTAGCAGCCACACAGATGAAGAAGTGGACACTGCCGTGACGGGTGAGCTCAAGGAGTAGCTGGGAAGTGAATCCGGAAAACAGCACAGTGAACGCAAAGCCCCAGAGAAAGCTCTGGGAGGCTCCCTGCAAAAAGAGACTTCAGTAGAGTTTTTCCTCCCCCTAATGGCTGCTAGAGAGAAGGACCAAAGGCTCATCACTAGAGCAGCTGCCCTTAGAGCATAGTGACAAGTACAAGTTACGCTGTGGCTACACTAGATAAATCCCACCAGCTCTCCTGGAATGGCCGCCATCCTCACCCGGGCACTGTCCATGCAGGAACTGCCAGAGTCCCACGGTGCCCAGCTGCTGGAGGGTCAGTTCCTCTGCTTGCAGGGCTACCGTCAGGTCCTCACCACGTACCTCAATCCCAAAAGACACCTCATTGACCTTCAGGACCAGAACTGAGACCTGTTGAAGAAGATTCTCTTAGTTCTAAGTCCCAACCTTCCAGTCCAGAGCCCACTCTCTGCCGAGAGGAAAGTAGAGCAGCTGACCGGGTGAAAGATGAGGTCTTCTCCACTGGGTGAAACTGAACTGTTGGCCTCTGGTGACCCTTGGCCATAATTATCCACAACAGGGCTCCCTTGAACACCAGCATCATCCAAGACAGTTGGAAGAGATCCTGGTGGAACAGATTCTGCACCAGGCTCTGCATGAGAAAGATGACAAAAGAATTCAAAATTCAAAATATTCTGTTCAAATCCAACCTCTAAAGGCAATGACAACTATAAAAATAAAACAAAATATTTCTGGCATTCACGAGACAACTGGAAATTTAAAGACTAGATATTTAATGAATTTAAGGAAATGTTAATTTTTTAAAGCATAATAATGGTTATTTGGTCACATTAAAAAAATATGTAAATGGAAACAACCCAAGTGTCCATCGATGGACGAATGGATAACTGCAATATGGTATATAAATACAATGGAACATTGTATTTATATGCCTTAAAAAGGAAGGAAATTCTGACACATACTATATAACACAGGAGAACCCTGAGGACATTATACTGAGTGGAATAAGTCAATTACAAATGGACAAACACTGTCTGATTCCACCTATATAAGTACCTAAAGTAGTCAAATTTACAGACAGAAGGTAGAATGGTGGTTGCGGGGGCTGGAGGGAGGCGGAATGGGGAATTAGTGTTTAACAAATACTGTTTCAGTTTTCCAAGATGTTAAAAATTCTGGAGATAGACAGTGTGCATGAGTTACATGCAATGCAATCCCCGTTTTCAGAATTAAATTGTCAATATTAATTGTAACAAGAACATCAACAAGTAAGATTTGTACAACAATGGTTGTACAACAATGAGAATGTACTTAATGCCAATGAACTGTACACTTAAAAATGGCTAAGGTGGTAAATTTTATATATATTTTACCACAATTAAAAAAATTTTTTGGCCAGGCGTGGTGGCTCATGCCTGTAATCCTAGCACTCTGGGAGGCCGAGGCAGGAGGATCGCTCGAGGTCAGGAGTTCGAGAACAGCCTGAGCAAGAGCGAGACCCCGTCTCTACTAAAAATAGAAAGAAATTATCTGGACAACTAAAAATATATATAGAAAAAATTAGCCGGGCATGGTGGTGCATGCCTGTAGTCTCAGCTACTCGGGAGGCTGAGGCAGAAGGATCGCTTAAGCCCAGGAGTTTGAGGTTGCTGTGAGCTAGGCTGACGCCACGGCACTCTAGCCTGGGCAACAGAGTGAGACTCTATCTCAAAAAAAAAAAAAAAAAAAAATTTTTAAGTCTGTATTTTCGAGCAACACATAACTGAAGATATTTATGGGCAAAAGGATATCTTTGGGATGCGCTTCAAAATAATATGGGACAAAGGGAAGTGGGCAGCAGTGTATACGAAATGAGAATGACCATGAGTTCTTCATGTTGAAGCTAGGTAATGGGTATATGAGGGTTCATTATTTAATTCTGTCTACTTTTATACATATGTGAAATTTTCCATAAGAAGCTATAAAATAATAACAAAACAGGCTGGGCACCATGGCTCATGCCTATAATCCTAGTACTTTGGGAGGCCGAGGTGGGAGGACTGAGGCCAGAAGTTCAAGACCAGCCTGAGCAACACAGTGAGACTCTGTGTCTGCAAAAAATAGAAAAATTAGCTGAGCACGGTTGTGTACACCTGTAGTCCCAGCTACTCGGGAGGCTGAGGCAGGAGGATTGCTTGAGCTCAGGAGTTTGAGGCTGCTGTGAGCTATGATCGTACCACTGAACTCCAGCCTGGGTGACAAAGCAAGACTCTGTTTCAAAAAAAAAAATTAAAAAACATTAATATCACCCCACACTTATCAGAATGGTTTTTATCAAAAAGATGAAAGATAACGTGTTGAAAAGGATGTGGATAAAGAGACCTAGTATACTGTCAGTGGGAACGTAAATTAATAGAGCCATCATGGAAAACTGTATGGAAGTTCCTCACAAAACTAAAAGCAGAGTTACCATATCCACCTGTGGGTAGATATCCAAAGGATTTGACGTTAGTATATCGAAGAGATACCTGCACTCCCATGTTTGCAACAGCATTATTCACAACAGCCAAATTATGGAATCAGCCTATGTGCCCATCAACAAAAATGTGGTATATATACACAATGGAATACTATCCAGCCTTAAAAGAGAGGGAAATCCTGTCATTTGCGACAACATGGATGAACATGGAGGACATTGTGCTGAGTGAAGCCAGACACAGAAAGGCATGTTCTCACTTATATGTGGAATCTAAAACAATCAAACTCATAGAAGCAGAGAGCAGAAGGGTGGTTACCAGAGGCCAGAAAGAGTAGGGGGAAAGGGGATGGGCAGATGTTGATCAAGAGCAAAAATGCTTCTGTTAGGAGGAATAAATGATAAGTATTTGAGGTGATACATATGTTAATGAGCTTGATTCAAAAAAACTCTACATTGTATACATGTATCACAGCATCACATTGTGCCACATAAATACAATTATAATTTGACAGTAAAAAATTAAATAAAAAAGGGCTGAATGTAGTGGCTCATGGCTGCAATCCTAGAGCTTTGGGAGGCCAAGGCAAGAAGATTGCTTGAGGCCAGGATTTTGAGATGATCCTGACAACACAGTGAGACCCCATCTCTACAAAAACATAAATTAGCTGGGCGTGGTGGCACTCATGCCTGTAGTCCCAGCTACTCAGTAGGCTGGGGTGGGAGGATCACTGGAGCCCAGGAGTTCAAGGTTACAGTAAGCTATGATCAAGCCACTGCACTCCAGCCTGGGTGACAGAGCAAGATCCCGTCTCTTAAACAAACCCCACTGCATTCTCTCTTTAGATATTCTGTTCTGTTTTGTTTTGTTTGCAGACAGGGTCTCATTCTGTCTGCGCTGGGTAGAGTGCAGTTGCGTCACCATAGCTCACAGCAACCTCAAACTCCTGGGCTGAAGCAATCCTCCTGCCTCAGCCTCCCCAGTAGCTGAGACTACAGGTGCATGCTACCACATCCGGCTCGCTCTTGCTCAGGCTGTCGAGAACTCCTGACCTCAAGCAATCCTCTCACGTTGGCCTCCCAGAGTCCTAGGATTACAGGTGTGAGCCACCTCACCTGGCCTCTCTTTAGCTATTCTTAAGGAATCATTTAATAGGTTTCTACTTCAATAAGCTAAATGAACCATTAGTGTAACTTCAGAGGTGATTAATTCCCCTAGTTATTTTCCAACAATAACATACACAGGCAAAAAAAAAAAAAAGCAACAAATACACTCACTATTGATACCAACCATGAAATGAATCCTACTGAGGGAATTACATGGCTATAAGACTAGCACTCTCTCCTTTGGTTTGAATCTCTTCCTGTGATAAAAGTATTAACCAATAATCTAGAGGATGTGGAGATAAAACCAGAGCCACAAATCCACTAAAACTTTTTTTTTTTTTTTTTTTTTTTTTTTGGTTTTCGTTAAGAAAAAGTCTATATTGTCAAATCTCAGCTCCTCTTGAATCCTGCCAGTCTTAATACAGGCAGCAGAGAGAACCCTTTCTGGAATTCTGCAATTTTGCCTGGCTCTGCTCCCACATACCAGACTCCAAGAGCATCACAAAGCTGTCACTGCCGTCACTGTCCACTGAAATCCGGTCTTCAGGGCCACTGTTATCCAATGAGACACCATCAAATGACTGCTGAGATATCGTCCTCTTCATGGAGAAAAATCGGAGTCGGGCAGCACTTCCACTCACCGGGGCTGCCACCCCCTCATCTGTCTTGGCCATAGGCTCCCTGTTTAAAAAACAAAAACAAAAACAAAAAGCACAAATGTGGCTTTGGAGATATGTTTGTACCCTCCCTTCCAACACCATTTCCCTTGAGCTCAGTTATTGTGAACATAAACCTTGACATTATCACCTATTACCTGCTATAAAGGGATCAAGTCATTTTTCAATTGATGGCCTTTCTGAATCCTCTTATTCCAGCATCTCTAACTGCATAAACAGCTCTCCCATAGCAACATTAAATGTCAAGGTTAGTCAAGATCATCCCACACACAAAAGAGACCGGCTAACCACTGCAGAGGTGCTAATGAATGGTACCTGAAACCACCTGCATTCATTCCACAAGTATTTACTAAACAGCTTCCGTATGCAAGGCACCATACTCGGCATGAGGCAGGAGTGAGGGGTGGATAATTTGATGAATAAAACAACCCTTGTTCTCAACGACTTATAATCTATTAGGAGAAGGGATGTTTATACATGCATAACATTATACGGGAGTTAGTCACACATCCCATAAGAGAGGGACAGAGGCACAAAGCCAAAGGCTAGACAATATCGAAGAAGAAAAAGGAGGAGGGAAAGGGGACCAGGAATGGCTCTATGGAAGGAGACGGCATTTGAGGTAGTCCTTGAAGACTGTGAAAGAAATAGGGAAGAGGGTACTCTAAGGGGAAGAAAGGGCACATGTAAAGGCACAGAGCCACAAACAGAGACACTGGAAAGTAGCTCAGACCAGAGGAAGCACAGGTTTTGCTGGGGAGGGCAATGGAAGATAAAGTTAGAAAGGCACAACACAGTGAAAAGAAACCTATAAAAGCTTTTACTCCTACCCTCCCATTTTACAGATAAAGAAACTGACTCAAGGTCACAATTAAAGGTGAAATTAAAAAAACCCAAGTCTCCTAGCTTCCCACTTAATGTTTTTTCACTTTACCACATGGGTTACAGCCAGAGTATAGAAAATCTTGAAAACAAGATTATATATTAAAGTGTTTTGAAAACTGTAAAGTGCTATATGGATATATCATAATTGATTATGCCACACTAAGAAGTTCAAACTAAATTCAGGAAAAAGCCTGAAGGTCCTGGAGTAGGAAAATAACAAGGTCACACTTGTGTTTTAGGAAGTTTGATCTGATTTTTTCAAACAAGCTGGAAAGGAAAAGACCTCCAATGCAGAAATCAATTAATAGTTTACTAAGATAGTCCACATCTGGGAAAAGACAGGAAAAACTTATGTGAGATTCCCTAGAGCAGTGTGCTGAAAGTGTGGTCTGGTAGGAGAATCAGCATCAACAGGGAACTTGTTAGAAATGCAAATTCTCAGGCCCCACCCCCTACCTACAGAATGAGGAAGTCTAGGGGGTAGGGCTCAGCAATCTACGTTTAAATAAACCCTCCAGATGATTCTGATGTACACTCAAATTTGAGAACCACTGATCTAAGAATCATGGTGAGAACAAGACAAACAAGTGTAAGAGAAAAAGAGTGAAAATGTAGAGCTTGAAAGAGTAGGAGACTGCTATTATCAAAAGAAGAACGAACTGATCTGGGGAGGAATAAGCAATTTTATTTTATATAAGATTTGAGGCCCTCCTAGGAGATCCATGTGGAGCGAGGTCTAGCAGATAGTTTTAAATGAAGAGCAGGGTGGGGCAGGGAAGACAGGACTCAAAATATAGACTATAGTGGAAGTAGGGAGACCAATACAATAACCTAGACAGAAAATATTAAAAAGCGTAGCTTGATACAAACCTCAATGTTTGGCAAATGTATCAAGAATCTTAAAAACGTTTATAGCATTTTACCCAATAATTTCACTTATAAGTTTTTATTCTAAAGAAAGATGTAGGCCAGGCATGGTGGCTCATGCCTGTAACCCTAGCACTCTGGGAGGCCGAAACAGGAAGACTGCTTGCGCTCAGGAGTTCAAGACCAGCCTGAGTAAGAGCGAGATCCTGTCTCTATAAAAAATAGAAAAATTGGCCCGGCATCGTGGTGCCTGTACTCCCAGCTACTCCGGAGGCTGAGGTAGGAGGATCACCTGAGCCCAGCAGTTTGAGGTTGCTGTGAGCTATAATGACTTCACTGCACTCTACCCAGGGTGACAGAGTGAGACTCTGTCTCAAAAAAAGAAAGAAAGAAAGAAAGATTTAGATATGTACAATATTCAGAAAAAGTAACATTCACAAAAATAAACACATTTAACACAAGATTGGTCCTACCTGAGAAAAACTGGAAACAGACTAAATGAGTGCCCCCAGATAGTGGAATGAATGAATAAATTGATACCTCCATTTGCTAGAATACAATAGAGCAATTAAAAATCATGTATTCAAATACCTAATGAACATAAAAATAGTCACAAAATATTAGGTGAATAAAGCAGGATGCAACATTGTAGAAATAATATAATCCTCTTATAAAAACAGTATTTGTGTATATTATATGAATAAACACACACAAGCATTCACATAGACACATAAAGACTGGAAGAAAATAGACTCAAATGTAAATAATGGTTATCTGTAGATAGTATCATTACAAGTAATTTTTATATCTTCTTTATTGCTCTATTTCCTGCACAGTCAACTGAATGAGCACAGGCCATTTTTATAATTTAAAAGATTAAAATTAAGACAAAAGTGATCAGAATATGTACAGTCTAGCCTTGCGGAACGTTTACATTTATAAAAGGAAGAGGAGTGCAGCCAAGGAAAAAGAGAAGACTCCTTCAGAGAAGTGCGAGTAACTGGGCAGGGTTACAAATGCTCAGAATGAACTGATCCGCCATGTAAACTGTCAAAGAGGAGTCCAGGAGAAGGAAGACAGAAAAAGCCACTGGCTTGGGCAGTTAAGAAGTCACTGCTAAAATAGAAAGAAATTAGCTGGACAACTAAAAATATGTAGAAAAAATTAGCCGGGCGTGGTGGCACATGCCTGTGGTCCCAGCTACTCAGGACGCTGAGGCAGGAGGATCGCTTGGAGCCCAGGAGTTTGAGGTTGCTGGGCTCCTCAAACAAGTCACTGCTGATGTTTCAAAAGAGCTCGTTTCACACACCTTTCTTTTTTTCTTTGAGACAGAGTCTCACTCTGTTGCCCTGGCTAGAGTGCTGTGGCGTCAGCCTAGCTCACAGCAACCTCAAACTCCTGGGTTCAAGCAATCCTCCTGCCTCAGCCTCCCAAGTAGCTGGGACCACAGGCATGTGCCACCATGCCCGGCTAATTTTATATATATATATATGTGTGTGTGTGTGTGTGTGTGTGTGTATATACATATACATATATATATATATATATATATTTTTTTTTTTTTTTAGTTGTCCAGCTAATTTCTTTCTATTGTTTTAGTAGAGACAGGTTCTCGCTCTTGCTCAGGCTGGTCATGAACTCCTGACCTTGAGCGATCCTCCCACCTCGGCCTCCCAGAGTGCTAGGACTACATGCATGAGCCACTGTGCCTGGCCCACACACCTTTCTTTTCTCTTTTTCACCTCTCCTCTTTTCCCACCTCCTTTACTCATCTCCATTTAGAAAAGGCAGCACATATGTTGATTAGGAGTCCAGGTTTTCAGTCCTTGCCCCACCACTCACAAGTTGTGTTATCTTAAGCAAGTATCTTACCTTTCTGAGCCTCAGTTTCCTCATCTGTAAAATGGGGAGTGATGTTAGTACCTGCCTCATAGGGCTCTTACAAGAATTAAGTGGATTAATATTTAGGTATTTAAGACAGTGCCTGTGCCTGACAAACAGAAAGCACTTAATAAATGTTAGCTAGTATTATACCTGCAGTCCCCACCCCCTGGGCTGTGGTCCGTGGCCTATTAGGAACCGGCCACACAGCAGGAGGTGAGCAGCAGGTGAGCAAGAGAAGCTTCATCTTCATCTGTATTTATAGCTGCTCCCTACCGTTCGCATCACCACAGAAGCTCCCCCTCCTGTCAGATCGGTGGCGGCATTAGATTCTCACAGCGGCACAAACCCTACTGTAAACTGCGCCTGCCAGGGATTCAGGTTTCGTGCTCTTTATGAGACTCTAATGCCTGATGATCTGAGGCGGAGCTGAGGCGGTGATGCTAGCGCTGGGAAGTGGCTGCAAATACAGATTATCATTAGCAGAGAGGTTTGACTGCACGATAAACATAATGCGCTTCAATCATCCCAAAACCATCCCCCTTGTCCCCGGTCTGTGGAAAAATTGTCTTCCATGAAACTGGTCCCTGGTGCCAAAAAGGTTGGGGACCGCTATGTTATACCATTCACCCCTGTAAGTCTTCCTCTCTCCTCTGTCCTTGGCTATCTATCACAGCAGGTACTAGCGTACCCACAGGCATTGCCCAGAGACCCACTTATGCCAATCCACTTAGACATAAGCTCTAAAAACACTGATCTTCATACCATGGTCTCTAAGCCACAAGGTGTCCCAGCAAAGATTTCCCTTAGTCTTCATTATCTTTCCTAAAACCACAAGGCATCCATGGGATGCCTTTTCTGCTCTTTTGACATGCATTTCTGTGTTTCTCTGCTAACTACCTACTTAGCATTTCCAGTACTTGACACAAAGCCCAGCACACAGTAAGGGCTCAAAAAATATTTGTTGAATGAATGGATGAAATTCTTCCTTCTCTATTATTCTTGGAGACGTTGACAAGGTACCAAAAAGAGCAAGTCCAAAGCCCCAGCTTTTCTATTTACAAGATAGAGGATCCATGCGCTCATCCTTCCTGAAGCTTCAGTTTCCTCAGCTATAAACTGGAGATACAAACATCTGAAGCAACCTTACCAGGCTGCTGTGAGTATCAAACCAAACAAAAAAATTACACAAAAGCCCACTGAAAAGAATATTATACAGATGCCAGGTATTATTATTCTGGTATAACATATCTGTAGCAATAATAGTAAATCAGTGAAAGAGGAGATAATCTGATTATAAGAAACAATAAATGTTGGCTTGAAAACTGCCTGTTAAATAGGCCATTCTATGCATTCTCCTGGACTACATCTAAAAGTACACAAAGCGGAGGCTTTAAAACCCAATGGTCAGGCCGGGCGAGGTGGCTCATGCCTGTAATCCTAGCATTGTGGGAGGATCACAATGGCGGGTGGATCACACAAGGTCAGGAGTTCGAGACCAGCCTGAGCAAGAGCGAGACCCCGTCTCTACTAAACATAGAAAGAAATGATCTGGACAGCTAAAAATATATAGCAAAAATTAGCCGGGCATGGTGGCGCATGCCTGTAGTCCCAGTGACTCAGGAGGCTGAGGCAGAGGATCGCTTGAGCCCAGGAGTTTGAAGTTGCTGTGAGCAAGGCTGACACCACGGCACTCTAGCCAGGACAAAAGAGTGAGACTGTTCACCAAAAAAAAAAAAAAAAAACCCAATAGTCAGAAGTAGGAGGAAGAGACAGGGCAACTGAAGGAGGCAGAAAACCACTCACTTGGATGGGGGCAAGGACAACATCTTGTGCATGGTGGAGGTCATCCGATCTCTGCCCAGACTGAAGGCATCCTTAGTCAGAGACACAGCTTCTTTGGTGAGGTCCATAGTGGCATGTAGAGCCTCCTTGGTGGCATCCTTGGTCATGTGAATAGCACTTGACAATTCTCCCTCGATGTTCTTCAAAGGGATGAGCTCGCCCTGTCCATTCACAGCAGCATCCCTGCCAGCGGGGGGCTTCAACGTAGCTGGTGAGCTGGAGGCTTGGGCTCTGCTCAGTCTCTTGGCTTGTAGGGACTCAACTGCCTCGTGGTCCTTCCCTGCCAACTGCTGGGCAAGTGGACCTGAGTCATGCAGTTCTTCACTGCTATGCAGCCTCTCCTGGGAACCATCCAGATTTTCAATGCTGCTATCCTCCAGGACCTTCTCAGGGCTTGCTGGTCCCTGGTCTGAGGAGGCATCAGACTTCAGTTCCCGATCCTCTGAAGGAGATAGCTCTGAACCTATGAGGCTGGTGCTATCTGAACCTGCAGAGTCAGCATCAACAGCCCCAGGGGCAGGATGCATAAGCAGGGCCACCTCAGCACTGGGAAAGAGGACTCCAATACAAGCTGTCTGGTTCTGCAGGGGAGACCCAGTCATGGCCTGTGTATCCTTAGCCAGCTGGTCCTGAAGCCCCTGCAGCACCTCCTTCAGACGAAGCAGAGCCAAGTACTGGTAGTGGTCGAGCCTCATGCGGACATGGGCTGGGGAGTGTACAAGCATGTGAACATCCGCTGCATCCTCCAGCTCTGTCAGGGCCCCTTTGTTGTCCACAACACTACTATCTTCTCTCAGAATTTCCATGACTTCCGTAAGGCCTGATAAACTTTTCAAATCATGCTCAGTCTTTGACCTCTGATGAGACATAGAGTCAGGAGCAAGGGCCTCAGACTGAACAGGACTGCCAAAGCTGGCTGATGGTTTCAGCCTCCCCTCTGAGGCCAAAAGGAGCTTGCGTGCCTGGGCTTGCTGCCAGCGGAGGGGTAGGCAGGCCCAAATGGACAAGGGGAAGGGGGCCACAAAGTTCAAGGTATGGTCCTTGAAGTTCTCTGTTCCCTCAAAGTCCAAGGAGATCTGGGTGAAGTGGACAGACCAGAGATCCTGGGAAGCCTTAGGCCTTTGGGGAGGGAGTGTGCTAGGCTGAAGCAGGTGGGAATCTATCTGGAAGGCATGATGCAAAAAAAGCATGTGCAGAAGGCTAAAGCCACCTGAAACCTTAGGAAAGTGATCATAATTGGAATGAAAGAACTCAGCAGCAGCAAAACCCCGGAAGAGACTCTGGAGGTCCGGACAGCTACAATGTGGAGCATGACGTGTATTGGTGGCAATCATGCCTGATGCAGAAAAGACAAGGACCTGGGGACGATGCAACTCTGCCTGCTCTCTCTTCTCCAGTGGGAAGCTCACCTTAAGAGAGAAAATGAAACACAATTCAGAATGGCCATCTGAGTATCTCAGCACCCCATTATTAATACACGTGTGAAAGACCATTTGGGCTGTAAAACCGTTTTCTTACTTCCACCAAACAGAACAGAACCATGGATTATAGCCATTGGAAAAATGTAGCAGTAGCTACCAACAGGTGACAAAAGTCTGACTCTCTCCCTTACCTTCAACCGGAAGGCATCCAGTCGGATGTCCAAGTGTTCATCTTTCTGGCTTGAATCTTCCAGCTTGTAGATAGCTTTGAACTGCTCTAAGCTGCGATATAAATCCAGGCAAAAGAGGTTTCCCCAGAGCAAGCTGACAGGATCCACAGTAAACGTCAGACCATTTAACTGAATGTAGAGATTGGGACAAGGAACTAGAAAGCAGAGAAAAAAGCAGAATCATCATATGCAAAGCAGCAGGTAGACTCTTACTACCTAATATTTATGTTATTATCAAGAGAGCAAAGATATACATTTATACAGGGCAGAGTTTTTAACAAGGGTGTGCTAAATTAACTCAAACACCTAAAATTCCTAACAAATGAAAATATAAGTAGTGACTCCAAGGCTGACAATATGAAAAGCATGAGCTAGACAGAAGCAATGTTGAGCCCAGGTGCTTACCTGGAAGCTCCTGATTATCTGGGAAGTAATACTCTGTGAATTCAATATGAATGGCAGAGACCTGAGTGGGTAGGTTGTGGAGTTTCCGACTGCAGGAAAGGAGTGTAGATGGCTTCTTACTTGGCTGTCCAGCTGTAGAAACCTAAGCAATCACAACTTACTGTTAGCATCTATAGCAATACCCAGAATAGGACTCCATTTCTGCTTAGGAAATATAAGGCCACTACCATCCTTCCAAAGTCTGTCACAGGGAGTACAGTGCCTTTCGAACATATTCCAGGCATCCTCACACCTGCCTCACACTATCCACAAGTTAGTTTTTTCAGCGGGAGGCAGGGCATTCAGAGGAAAACTGGGAGAATTCTCAAGTCTTGATCTCAGCAGCCATGCTCAGAAAGAAGCACAACCTACCCAGAAGTGAGGTAAACAGTCCCTGAATTCAACAACTTTGTTCATACTGTTCCAGATGCCTTCCAAGCGAACTGTTCCACCCCTTTCCAACCATGTTGCTTCATGTCCTCACCTGGTGGACGTCTAGGTCATCCACCCGTACTACCATGCAGCTAGAGCGCAAGCGATTCCATGCTGGAGGCCAAATGGAAGCCTGTCGATTCTGAGAGGAGCTTCTCCCAAGGGAGTTCTTTCGAGGACTGGAGAGAGAATCTAAATAAAAGTAAGAAGGTGGGAAAGAGAATCAGATAGATTCAATTCTCATTATTAACAGAATTAGGAAAGTAAAAATCCTAAAATTATTTTTTTTTTTTTTTTGAGACAGAGTCTCGCTTTGTTGCCCAGGCTAGAGTGAGTGCCGTGGCGTCAGCCTAGCTCACAGCAACCTCAAACTCCTGGACTTAAGCGATCCTACTGCCTCAGCCTCCCAAGTAGCTGGGACTACAGGCATGCGCCACCATGCCTGGCTAATTTTTTGTATATATATATTTTAGTTGTCCATATAATTTCTTTCTATTTTTAGTAGAGACGAGGTCTCACTCTTGCTCAGGCTGGTCTCGAACTCCTGACCTCAAGCGATCCACCCGCCTTGGCCTCCCAGAGTGCTAGGATTACAGGCGTGAGCCACCGCGCCCGGCCTCCTAAAATTATTAATACTGCATGTAGGAAGAAAGCTTAACATGTCTAGCTCCTGGATGAAACTATTAATAAAAAACTATATTCTCCCTAAGACAAAGGCAACATCCTACTGAACCGAGATGATGACAACTTCTCTACAACATTGCAGCTATCCCTGGGGATAAAGAGGTCTCCATAAGGAAAAGTCACTGATGTCTCTCCATGAGATACACTGGGCTAATTAGTGAGTCCATTGCTTTATCTCCACTGGTTATTCAAAAATAATAATTACAGGAGGTGGCTCAGTACTTTTGGAGGCTGAGGCAGGAGGATTGCTTGAGCCCAGCAGTTCAAGACCAGCCTGAGCAACATAGCAAGACCACATCTCTACAAAAAAAATAGAAAAATTTGGCCGGGCGCGGTGGCTCACGCCTGTAATCCTAGCACTCTGGGAGGCCGAGGTGGGCGGATCGTTTGAGCTCAGAAGTTCGAGACCAGCCTGAGCAAGAGCGAGACCCCATCTCTACTAAAAATAGAAAGAAATTATATGGACAGCTAAAAATATATATAGAAAAAAAAATTAGCTGGGCATGGTGGTGCATGCCTGTAGTCCCAGCGACTCGGGAGGCTGAGACAGGAGGATCGCTTGAGCTCAGGAGTTTGAGGTTGCTGTGAGCTAGGCTAACGCCACAGCACTCACTCTAGCCTGGGCAACAGAGTGAGACTCTGTCTCAAAAAAAAAAAAAAAAAAGAAAAGAAAAATTAGCAGGGCACAGTAGCACACACCTGTAGTCATAACTACTTGGGAGGCTCAGGCAGGAGGATAGCTTGAGCCCAGGAGTTGGGGCTGCAGGGAGCTATAACCATGTCACTGCACTCCAGCCAGAGCTATAGAGAAAGACCCTTTCTCTTTAAAAAAAACTAATTAATTTTTTAAAAAAGATAAATCTAAGAGGCTAAGCAACTGGAGCCCTCCAGTTCCTCATAACCCACCTGCTTTCCTCCGGAAGGGAGAGTCTATCCCCAAGTGCCAGGGTGGTTTCAGGCCCATCTCCTCATGCCACTTCTCCATTTTACTCTGAAATTCCATCACCAGCTTCTGGGCCCACTGTCCTCGGGTCTCCATGGCCTCACAGTGCCGTACCCAGTGTTTGCAGCTATCACCTAGTCAACAAAGAAGCAAGAAGATTTTAGCCCAAGATCATGATCCAACATTCCAATTTTCTCTTCTGTCAGTATAGTCATAGTTCAGAATCTGATTCCTCACCCCCAATCCAGGATTCTCTGGAAGTTCTGGATTCCATATGTGATTTTTCCCCCTAAGGCTCCCTAAAGGCCAGCTGCTGACTGCTGCCATCTTTGACTATGGACTACTGGAAAGGCTCTGAAACTAGTGGGAGTGAAGGGTTGAGAACAGAATCAACAGCAACATCTCAGGCATCAACTCCCCTCCCACTTCCTCTCATCACTAATAAAGAATCAATAGTGGACCCTGTAGGTTTCCAGAAGATGTCCTCTTGAAAAGGGATAATCCCAACGCTTCTCTGAGCATATGCTGCAATCCCCTGCACCCTCCTGCTGAGCAGTCAGGGATAAATCCAGGAATCTGCTCTCCCTAGTTTGAGCTATGCTAGAACTGATCCCATACAGAATTCTCCTAACCTGCCCAGTGGAACGGATAATAGTCAAATGCCATCTTGCGGAAGGTAAGCTGCATGGCACCGCCTGTGAGTCTGTTCGCAGAGACACCTATAAAAGAAAAATACAGGTGAACAGCAGTGGAAGGAACAGCCAAAACATCACCTGGAGCACTTAAATCTCCTATTGAGGGCCAGCTGTAAAGCCCAGCTAATAACACAGTG
This sequence comes from Eulemur rufifrons, assembly GCF_041146395.1. Lineage (NCBI taxonomy): Eukaryota > Metazoa > Chordata > Mammalia > Primates > Lemuridae > Eulemur > Eulemur rufifrons. Next base: position 5,029,242 of record NC_090997.1, on the reverse strand, counting down.
CAGCTCAAAGGCCTTGATATCAGGTGAGTTGCAAAACTGAGGCCCTCTACTTTTGGGTTACAATAGCTAACCCACATGCTCTAAAACTACAGTCCCCAACCCCCTGGCCTCGGACCAGTTTAGGTATGTGGTCTGTTAGGAACTGGGCTGCACAGCAGGAGGTGAGCAGAGGGAGTGAAGCTTCATCCACATTTACAGCTACTCCCCTTTGCTCTCATCACAGCCTGAGCTCCACCTCCCGTCAGATCAGTCACTGTCTCCCATCACCCCCAGATGGGATCATCTAGTTGCAGGAAAATAAGCTCAGGGATCCCACTGATTCTGCATTATGGTGACTTGTATAATTATTTCATTATGCATTACAATGTAATAATAATAAAAATAAAATACAGAATAAATGTAATGCACTTGAATCATCCCGAAACCCCACCCCACACCACCACCTCTACCCTACCCCATCCATGAAAAAACCGTCTTCCATGAAACTGGTCCCTGGTGCCAAAAAGGTTGGGAACCACTGCTCTAAAAGACCCAAACAAAAGTATATTCCACTATCTCTGTAAATGGCTGCCATATTTTCAGAAAGGCAAAAGAAACTGCAAAACTCAGGATTCAGGAATTCCAATTCAAGCTTTCCTACAGACACACTCTACAAACTTAACGACTGGTTCCCCCAACCCTAACAGTATTAATACTAGTGTTGCCGTCCTTCAGCACAACACCTGAAGAGGTACAACCCAGATTCCCAAAAAACAAGAACCCCTATTATTTCCTTTCATATCCTGGCCTCAGAGCTAAAGTTGTGATATTAGACAATCATTATATACTGTACATACTAAGTACCACGGAATGCTAAAAATACTGCACAAACACCAATGTTATAAAATAAACATATAGAATATTATAGGTAAATTGGAATTTTTAGCAATAAGTCAAATATTGCATTATGTTTATCTTGACTCTACATTTAATTCTTACTAAATGAATGAACTTTCCATGTTTCTATCATATCTCTCCAATTAGACACAAGAACTGTAAAAGCAGGAACTATTTCTTCTACAAATGTGTATTGTCTGACCCACACTATTCTGGTATTTCCACCCTGTCCCCTACTAGTGTATCTATCATAGAGCCTTGTAAGCAGCAAATGTTCAATAAATATGAGAGAAAACACCACAGAAATGAGTGCAGGGAAATATAATGGAATCCCTATGAAGGAAAGGGGATGGGGGAGGGATAAGAAAATTTTTTGGCTCACAGGCTTTATACTGAGAGAAAACAACTTTTAAAAGGCAGGTGATAACTCTTTTCACCATCAATCACCAACCTTCCCTCTAAAACCTGAAGTCTAAGCTGATCCAGTTTGATTTTAAGAGACAGTGTTGTCCCACCTCAAGCCAAGCTGACCCCAATGACCCATCCAATTTCTAATTATTTTACCTCTAACACCATGCGATCAGTGAGCACATGTTAGTCAGCAGTCCCAAGATCCCAGCTATCATATCTCTTAATAAAAAAAGCAGCAGATGTAGCTTTCAAGTAGCTTCTAGAGCAGCACTGTTCAAAAGAATTTTCTGTGATGATAGACATGTGCTATGGTTTATATATTATATTGAGGACTTGAAATGTGGCTAGTGCTAATGAAGAACTAATTTTAATTTTAATTTAAGTAGCCACACATGGCTAGTGTCTACCATATTGGACAGAGAATTCTAGAGCAATTATACCTAATAAAAATATTAATAAAATGTGAGCTGGGCTTGGTGGCACACACCTGTAGTCCCAGCTACTCCAGAGGCTGAGGCAGGAGAATCGCTTGAGCCCAGGAATTTTAGATCAACGGGGCAACACAGTGATGCCCCATGGCAAAAAAAACAAAAAACAAAAAAAGAAATACAATGTGAGGCACATAAGTAATTTTTTTTTTTTTTTTTTTTGAGACAGAGTCCCGCTCTGTCACCCAGGCTGGAGTACACTGATGTCATCATAGCTCACTGTAACCACAAACTCTTGTGCTCAAGCGATCCTCCTGCCTTAGCCTCCCAAGTAGCTGGGACTATAAGCACATGCCACCATGACCGGCTAATTTTTTTCTATTTTTAGTAGAGACGGGGTCTCGCTCTTGCCGAGTTCATGTGATCCCCCTGCCTCAGCTTCCCAGAGTGCTAGTATTACAGGTGTGAGCCACCATGATCAGCCTACATAAGTAATTTTAAATTTTCTAGTAGCTACATGAAAAAAAGTTTTTTTAAAGTAAAATTAATTTTAATAATATGTATTATTTAAACCAACATACCCAAAATATTATCATTTCAACATGCAATCAATATGAAAATAATTACTGAGGTATTTCACACATTTTTTTGTACCATATCTTTGAAACCCAATGTGTATTTTACGTTTCAACATCTCAATTTGGATCAGTCACATTTAAGTGCCCAATAGTCACATGTGGCTAGTGCCTACTGTATTGGACAGAACAACTCCAGAGAATTTTAAAGCCCTTTCTGTACCACCTAGTTCTCCCTTTCTCTTTCTCCCCAAACCCAAGGGGAAGAGTCAAAGTTATAAGAATTCTACCTGTTCTCTGCCCCTTCACAAAGTAATACACCACACCTGGATATGGTAGGCTGGGAATTAGCCCCATATTTTAAAATAGCTCATCTAAAACATCCTTAAATTCCACCAAGTAGATTAATTTAGTTTAATAAATAAATGGTACAGCTAGTCATTCATATCTTAGTGTGAATTATAGGACCCTGGCACTGGAAAACAGTTTTATACATCCCCCATGAGGCAATAGGATAAAACTCTCAATAATGTACTCTTAATTAAGACTTCTGAAAGGATTAAAAACAAAACTAACTAACACCCAAAGCCTTTAGGTAACATTTGGAAGAAATAACCAAACAAAATAATAATTGTTTTAGTAATGAACTTCTAAAATGAGTGGGTGGCAAATTATCTCCTGTGGTGGCAAAGGCAATCTTTATGTTGTCATTGCTCGCTTCTTCTCTCTCAGAATGAAAGCTGAGAGGGGTTGAAATCACTTCAAGACCAAGGAGTTGCTAAGAAGGAGAGGCAGAGCTGCTCAGCAGCCCCAGGAAGAAAAGAACCGGTAGGTCTCCCAAGGAAACTGAGTCTAGGTCTTATTTAATATTAAAAGCAAACACAGCTTTCAGGAAAGATAAAGCAGCAAGAGAAAACTCTACCATATGTTAGCATCAAAACCAAGAGCTGGTGGCAAAGGGGAGTATAAAGGAAACAACAAAGCCTGGGCGTGGTGGCTTATACCTGTAATCCCAGCACTTTAGGGGGCCAAGGCAGGAGGATCACTTGAGGCCAGGAGTTCGAGACCAGCCTGGGCAACAAAGCAAGATCCTGTCTCTACAAAAAATTTAGTAAGTTAGCTGAGCGTGGTGGCACATGCGTGAAGGAGGCTGAGGTGAGAGTATCACTTGAGCCCAGGAGTTCACAAGTGCTGGGAGCTATGACTGCACCACTGCACTCTAGCTGGGCAACAGAGCAAGATGCTGTCTCTAAAAAAAAAGAAGAAAAAAAAAAAAGGAACATAGAGACAATATTGAAAAAACAAGCAGCAGAGTAATAATACTTAATATTTGCCTATAATTAAAATCCTCCAAATTCAGCATATTATCTCATTTGAGACTACTGAGATAAATAAGATGTGATTTAACTCGATCTTTGAGGTAAATGAGTTAAGATATGGTTTAACTCAATTTCACAAATGAGGAAACTCAAAGAGGTTAAGCGATTTCCCCCAGGCTCATAAAGAAAAGAAATGAGTCAATTACTTTTTTTCATTCTGAATAAATGTGTATGTGTATATAAAACCAATTGCTCGGAATATGACAAGAACACAAGCATAACCTCCCCTGCATGGGAAGAGCACATTTATACACTATAAATATTTAAAATGACTCAAAAATCCAAAAATTCTGAGGTTTCCTATAGTTGAATTAACTTTCCTAAAATCTTACTCCAGTAAGTAAGTAACCTCTCAACCTCTGGCAAGTATTAGCATTGCCCAAGGGACTTTGGGGAGGCGGGGGAGAAAAGTTCACACTGCCACTACTTGAACTCTACTCTTGAAGATTTTGATTTAGTAAGGTTTGAGGAGAGGCCCAACTTCTGTATTTTATTAAGTATGAGAAGTGGTTCTACTGCATCCTCAGGGCTGAAGAGCACTGCCTCAAAGTAACCACAGGAGGGCTGAGGCCCGAGAATGCCTGTAATTAAGGGAAACCAACCACAGTATTCCACAGCATCTCTGCAAAAAAGCCTTCATTTCCAGGCTTTCCCCAGAGCTAGACAATGATGCGGACCACCCAGCCCAGGCTCGTGGGGTACCTGGCTCTCGGGACTGGCTATCATCACAAATGTGCAGGTCCAGGCGGGAGATGAGCAGATGGTAGGAGGACTCTTTCACATCAAACTTCTCAAAGTACTGGCTGAGGCGACTGCTGCTGCTGTTGCTGTTGGCCTGGCTGCCACCAAATGCCTGGGCCCAGGACTGCTGGGCACTGGGAGCAGGTGGAGTGATCTACACACCATAGAGAGAAAAATAAGAAGTCCAGACCCTGAGAGGCTCCTTTACAGGCTTTAAGCTTTAGTATAGCCTGAATAAAACCACAGTTTAGGAAGATGCCCCTTGCCTCTCATAAATGTTTGCCTGGTAGATCACTTAGATTTGTCCCAACTAAATAACCCAAACTCCAAAAGCCTAATTATAATTAGCCTAGTAACTGTCAGATCACTGTTCTGAGGTTTGAATTGCCCTCAAGCTCTCGCCCACCAGGACTTAGCTGACTGATGCTAAAACACTTCCTCTAGAAAGTCTTCCCTAACTGCTCTCTTTCAGTCTGGGTAGTTAGATGCCTCTTTTGTGCTCTCATGGCAGAGTGTTTACCTCTACTCTGGCACTAGTCACACCAGACTGTAATAACTCATTTATGGTCCACTGTTCAAGACAGTGAGAGCCTCAAGGACAGGAACAAGGGCCGGGCGCGGTGGCTCACGCCTGTAATCCTAGCACTCTGGGAGGCCGAGGTGGGCGGATCGTTTGAGCTCAGAAGTTCGAGACCAGCCTGAGCAAGAGCGAGACCCCATCTCTACTAAAAATAGAAAGAAATTATATGGACAGCTAAAAATATACATAGAAAAAATTAGCCGGGCATGGTGGTGCATGCCTGTAGTCCTAGCTACTCGGGAGGCTGAGACAGGAGGATCCTTTGAGCTCAGGAGTTTGAGGTTGCTGTGAGCTAGGCTGACGCCACGGCACTCACTCTAGCCTGGGCCACAGAGTGAGACTCTGTCTCAAAAAAAAAAAAAAAAAAGGACAGGAACAAGAACTTATTCCAGTTTTCCTCTCCAGTGGTTCACATTGCATACCTAACACACTGGGGGTACCCCATGAACAGAATAAATGAAAAATGGGAGGTGCAGGCAAAGCCTATGAACTCCCAGAAGTAAATAACAATTCCCCCAGCTGGGCGCGGTGGCTCATGCCTGTAATCCTAGCACTCTGGGAGGCCAAGGTGGGAGGATCACTCGAGGTCAGGAGTTTGAGAACAGCCTGAGCCAGAGCGAGACCCTGTCTCTACTAAAAAATAGAAAGAAAGTAACTGGACAACTAAAAATATACAGAAAAAATTAGCCGGGCATGGTGGCGCATGCCTGTAGTCCCAGCTACTCGGGAGGCTGAGGCAGGAGGATTGCTTGAGCCCAGGAGTTTGAGGTTGCTGTGAGCTAGGCTGACGCCATGGCACTCTAGCCCGGGCAACAGGGTAAGACTCTGTCTACAAAAAAAAAAAAAAATTCCCCCAGATAAAGTCTAGATCCCACCTACATTAGTACAAGTTAGGTCTGGCCTACTGTCTCCCTAGCCCCACCAAGGGTGTCTGTTTTGTCTCTAACCTGTACAGGTTCAGGAGCCAGGCTCTTTCTTTGCTGGGCTGACTTCTCCATGGCTTCACTCAGCGACTCTGCATACTTCATCATAGCTTTTAGCTGTGAGTCAGTTAGCACCCAGAGCAGGTCATCCAACAGGAACATCAGTTTGGAGGCTATCACGTTGCAGTCTTTGGTCTATGGGGGTGGGCCACAAAAAACATGGGGTTTATCACCTTGTGTCATTCCAACTCCTCAAAGTGACTGATGCCCAATCAATTTCAGAGGTGGCTTTTCCATCTCTAGTATGTGAAAGGAAAGCATCAAGCACTGTGGAAAGCCAATTTCTTACAAAACTACTAAAGTTTGCTTAATTAACAAAAAGCAGCCACAGTTACCTGTCAGCTGCCTATGTCAGTGACCCTACAAATAGATAAAAAAAACATGGTTTCCAAACTAAGCAAACAGGGAGGTGGAAATGTTCTCTTACTCGTTGATATCAAGCAACATTGAATTGCAGGCCCTCCCACTTCAACTGTCATTCCAGAGGCCAATAATATGCCAAATAATGAAAGAATACCAACTCCCAGGGTGTCTAGGAGAACAAAAGATAGACGTTTTCATGAGGACAGAGAACATACTCACTCTTCTCTTAAGGGCTATCTGGATTCTGCCTTGGTTGGTAATAAGCCTCAACGGAGTGGTTACCGGCTCCTGATCACCATTGTCTGTAGCATCTGCCTCAATTCGAAGTGTTTGCCAAGTTATTTCCTTAAATGTTAAAACCTGAGTGAAAGTAAAATCCCTTAGTTCTGTGGATGAAATTAACCAAGAGGCAGGAAGACCAAGGGAAAAGCACTGGCAAGGCAGAGACGCCCACCATTCTCAGCTGGGATCCTGACAACAGGAAGAAGCGACTCAGAGATCCGTAAGTGAGGAAAGGATGCAGCAGCAACACTGAACAGAAAGGATTCTGGGGTTCCCAGGAATGGGGGACATTTGAGAAAACCCCAAAGGCAGGAATAATATCCTTTAAGAATCAGTCCTACTTTGAATCCCCCCACTCTCTCCCCTGACAATGACAGGCTGGTACCTCTCCTCGGTGGGGGTCAGTGATGCGAGTGAGGCGAAGGTCACTCTGCTGCCAGCTGGGGTTGACACTGTAGCCCTGGAGCTGCCACAATTCAAAAGAAGCGTGGAAGGCCTTGGAATGAATCTTGATGGTGATGGAATTGACCATGATGAACATCCCCTCCACCACCTTTTCAGCAAAGCCATATTCACTACAACAAATAAGGTACACCAAGGATCAGAATCGTGTGAGACTTTCTGCATAGTCTTTACACCAGAAGACATCAGTTTAACACACTGACTGACACAATTTTTTCCGAGACCGTGATGTTTTATTACAAACATAGAATAAAAACTTCAAAAACAAAACAATCCTTTCTAATTTAATGAAAAATTTAATGCAAAATGAAATTTATTGACTTCTATTCATTTAATCCACATTTTTAGAATTAATTTGTCCATATTAATTGTATTAATAACAATAAGAACATCACCAAGTAGGATTTTCACAAACCAACTGCAAGGTTTTGCCCAGGTTTTGCTTGGCTGGGCCCAAGTGATCCTCTTACCTTAGCCTCCCAAGTAGCTGGGATTATAGGTGTGTGCCACTATCCCCTGCTAATTTTTCTAGAGACAAGACCTCACTATGTTGCCCAGGCTGGTTTTGAATTCTTGGGCTCAAGTGATCCTCCCACCTCAGCCTCCTGAGTTGCTGGGATTATAGGCATTAGCCACTGCAACCAGTTACAGTACTCTTTTTTTTTTTTTGAGACAGCGTCTCGCTTTGTTGCTCAGGCTAGAGTGAGTGCCGTGGCGTCAGCTTAGCTCACAGCAACCTCAAACTCCTGGGCTTAAGCGATCCTACCGCCTCAGCCTCCCGAGTAGCTAGGACTACAGGCATGTGCCACCATGCCCGGCTTTTTTTTCTATATATATTTTAGTTGGCCAGATAATGTCTTTCTATATTTAGTAGAGACGGGGTCTCGCTCTTGCTCGGGCTGGTCTTGAACTCCTGACCTTGAGCAATCCACCCGCCTCGGCCTCCCAGAATGCTAGGATTACAGGCGTGAGCCACCGTGCCCAGCCTACAGTACTCTTTTTAATAGGAATTATTTTTTTAAAGAATGGAATAAAAGAAAAAGGGCTGACCTAGAAACAATCTCCCTCCTATTGGAAAGAATAAATTGATAAATCTTTTTATAGCCCACAAACTACCTGAATAAATATTTAGATTTTGTCTGTTAAAGGAGATATAACTACAGAGAGAAGATACAAGGTTTCTGTAAAATCTTCAAAGACGAAGCATACTCTGCAAAGGGAGTGGAAAGATAAAAGAAGTACAGGCAAGTGAGTAAGGAAGTTTTCTTTTTTCCTTCTTTTTAGAGACAAGGTCTTGATCTGTGGCCCAGGCTAGAGTAAGACATTTAATATTGTGAAATCTACTCAAGAACAGTCCCACCTCTACTCTGCCAAATACAGTTGTCTCTTGGTGTGGGGGGCAGGGAGGAGGATGGGTTATAAGACACCACTCTCTGCCACCCCACAAATACCAAAATCTACACATACTCAAGTCTGCAGTCAGCCCTGAGGAACCCTGAGTCAGCCCTGAGTAACATGTATATGTATATGTATATGTACATGTATATGTATACACACACAGGAAAAATCGGCCTTCCAAGTATATGGTTTCTGCTGACCACCACCACCACCACCACCCTGCCCTCCTGCCCACAGTATTTTCTATCCTCATTTGGTGGGGAAAAAACCCTCTTGGACCCACACAGTTTAAACCTGTGTTGCTCAAGGGTCAACTGTATTTCCCAAAGAGCACAGCTATATTTCCACAGTGAGAGGCCAGAAAAGGCAAAGGGAGAAGAACAAAGGACATCTTAAAGGCCCTCTAGATGTGGAAAATACAGCAATTCTTGTCATGTAGGTGAAATCACTTCTCATTACAAGAGACAAAAAGGAGGTCTGGAAATGCAAACTGAAAAAAATATATATATTTGCAATTTATATCACAAAGGACCAATATCCCTAATGTATAAAGAACTTCAAAAAACTGAGAAGAAAAAGACCAAGGAGCCCAATAAAAATGGGACAAAGTATGGACAGTTCAAAGAAAAATAAATGCAAATAGATATTAAACATAAAATGATGTTTAAGCTCACTTATAAATCAAAACTACATTGAGGCTCACTTGATTTATTTATGACAAAAATGACAGTGCAGCGGGTGAAAAGATGGCCTTTTCAATAAATGGTGCACGGTCAGTTTGGAGATATCCATAAAGAGAAAATAATATTGACCTCTGCTTCACATCAAACAAAACAAAATCAGTTTCATAATAGATTGGAGATCTAACTGTGAAAAGTCAAACAATCAAGGTTTTAGAAGAAAACACAGAAAAATATCTTCATGTCTTAGGATAGTAAGATTCCTTAAACAAGATACAAGTGCTAACCACAGTGAGGAAAAAAGATATATTGGATTACATAAGAATCAATCATTTCTATTCAACAACAACAACAAAAACCTATCAAGAGTGATAGATATCTTCTACCAGGTACAAAGTAGAAGATACCTCCCACACATGTATCTAACCAAGGACTTATTTCCAGAAAAAAGAACTTCTACAAATTAATAGGAAAAAGACAAACAACCTAAAAGATAAATGGGCAAAACACTTACACAGGTGCTTTATGAAAGAGGATAACCAAAATGCCAATAAATCAATCATCAGAAAAATGTAAACTAAAATCATAATGTGATACAACTACACACTCATCAGAATGGCTAAAATAAAAAGATAGACAATACCAGGTGCTAGCAAGGATAGAGAGCATCTGGAACTTTTATGCACTACCAATGGGAAAAGCAGTACAACCACTACAGAAAACTGTCTAGAAGTATCTATGAAAGCAGAACCTATGTACAGCCTATAACCCAGCAAGACTACTGCTAGGTATATATAAAATAGAAATGTGTACATATGTTCACCAAGGGATATGTACAAGAATGTTCATAGCAGCATAGTCTTTGATGTATGGATCGATGGGTTTTGACAAATTTGTCGAGTCATGTATCAACCACCACAGTCTTGACAGAGAATAGTTCTACATACCAACACTATACTTAATAGCCAGAAACTGGAGGCATACCAAATGTCCATCTACAACAAAATGAATAAATTGTGGCATAATCGGGTAATAGAATACTACACAGTAATAAGGATTAATGAACTACAAATATACGTGACAACATGGATGACTCTAACATGCTGCACTAAAGTAGCTAGACACAAATGACATTCTATACATTTATATTTACATAACTTTAAAAAAAAACAGACAAAACTAATCCATGATGTTTGAAACCAGAATAAAAGTTATATTTGGGGGTAAGATTAGAAAGCACAGGAGGCTTCTGGGTTCTGGAAGTAGTCTGTTTCTCGATGTAATTTTGTAAGTAATCACTCAGCTTATGATTTGTGTACCTCAGTATGTTAAACTTCAATATAACTTACAAAAAACTGCACTGAAATGTCACATCATCTATCAGATTAGGCAAAAATCTTAAAGTTTGACAATATTCGCTATTGGCAAGGCTCTGGGAAAAGGAGAACTCTCCCACACTGCAGTATCTATTAATATTACACATACATTTGCCCTTTAACCCAGCAGTCCCACTTCTAGGACTCTATCCCAAAACATGCTAGCAAAAAAGGAGAAACAACCCAAATACCCATCTACTGATGAATAAATAAAACGTGGTATATTCATATAATAGAATATTATTCAGATACAAAAAGGAACAAAGTATTGTTACATGCTACAACATGACTGAACCTTGCAAACATGCTAAGTGAAAGAAGCCAATCACAAAAGACCACATGGTATATGATTCCATTTATATGAAATGTACAGAATAGACATAGAAAGTAGATTAGTGGCTAAGGCAGGGGAGAATGAAGAGTGAGTGACTGTCAATAGGTACAGGGTTTCTTTTTGGGTGATGAAAATGTTCTAAAATTGATTGTGGTCATGATTACACATCCCAGTGAATAGAGTAAAAACCACTGAATTGTACACTTCAAATGAATCAATTTTATGATATGTCAATTATATCTCAATAAAGCTGTTTCCTAAAATATGCTGGCTAAGTGACTTATGAACACAGTCACTAATTGCTGAACCATTTGTAACAGCAAAAAACTTGGAAATAATCCAAATATCCATCATTAGAGAACTAGCTAAATAAACCATGGTGTCTCCATAAAATAAACTTATTCTGCAGGTACAAAAATTAATAAAGAACATCTCTTTATACTTCTATGGACTGATCTCCAGAATACTTTTAAATGAAAAAAGCAATGTGGAAAAAGTATTTATATGCTATACTTTGTGTAAGGAAGGGGGTGGTGACAATACAAATACATATACAGTATATATAATGTACCTTGTTTTATAGTTTTAACTTCAAAACTATATAATTTTATATAGTTGAAAATAAATTTTAAAACAGTCTAAAAATTAAAAATAAACTCAAACAAATGAGCCTTTCTGTATGTCAAATTGGTATTCAACCATATAAAGAATGATTTCAAGTGATTTTAAAACACAGTATTTTGAAGCCGGGCATGGTGGCTCACACCTATAATCCTAGAACTTTGGGAGGCTGAGGTGAGAGTATCGCTTGAGGCCAGGAGTTCAAAACCAGCCCGGGCAACATAGCGAGACCTCATCTTTACAAAAAATAAAAAAACTAGCTGGGCATGGTGGTACACGCCTGCAGTCCCAGCTACTCCGGAGGATGGCTTGAGCCTAGGAGTTGGAAGTTGCAGTGAGCTCTGATGACATCACTGCACTCTAGCCAAGGCAACAGAGCAAGACCCTGTCTTACACAAAAAAGACAAAAAAAAACACCACAGTATTTTGACCATACACCCCTAATGCGACATATCATAAGGTTAAAACTCATATATATCTATTGCATTCCATAATCTTATTGATAGTTATATTAGTTTTCTTGTTCTTTGAAATTTGAAAAAGTAAATCACAAAATGCGACATATCGTAAGGTTAAAACTCATGTATACACATATCTATTGCATTCCATAATCTTATTGATAGTTATATTAGTTTTTTTGTTCTTTGAAATTTGAAAAAGTAAATCATTTGTTATTTTTGTTATGAATCAAGATTCAGTGTATGAATAAAAAACCCACAATGTTAAATCCAAAAAGTTAACTCAAAACTCTTTTATTTGAACTGAGAAGTATCAGGATATTGTCAAGATTTTTCTCATTCTTAACAATACCTTTTTCCCACCAGTGGACATTAAAAAGGCCTTAAAACAATAACAACTCGATGAACACAATTTTGTCCAGATGATAGCCTCTAAACAGCATTTCTCTAAAAGGAATCAGGGATCCTTGGAGAAATGTCTGGTTTCAGGTCTAGAGGAAAGATGTCTAAGAGAAGCCTCAAACATCTTGTTCTGTTTAAAAAGTACGAATATCACCGGGGTCTTGTCAAAAGGACACAGGAGTTCACTTAGAAAAGCTCACAGATAGGGATATCTAAACATTAAAAAGAATAATGACTGTAAAGGTATAGCATACAAAAAATATTTTAAAATTAAATGTAAATTCAGGGTTAAAAGATATAAAAAGTAAAAGCAGGTAAAAAGGATGTAAAGTGGGCCAGACACAGTGGCTCACACCTGTAATCCTAGCACTGTGGGAGGCCGAGGCGGGTGGATCACTCAAGGTCAGGAGTTCGAGACCCGCCAGAGCAAGAATGAGACCCCGTCTCTACTAAAAATAGAAAGAAATTAGCGGGCCAACTAAAAATATATATAGAAAAAATTAGCCGGGCATGGTGGCATACGCCTGTAGTCCCAGCTACTCGGGAGGCTGAGGCAGGAGGATTGCTTGAGCCTAGGAGTCTGAAGTTGCTGTGAGCGAGGCTGACGCCACAGCACTCTAGCCCGGGCAACAGAGTGAGACTGTGTTTCAAAAAAAAATAAAATAAAATAAAATAAAAATTTTAAAAAAAGGTTGTAAAATGTAAAAGGAATATAAAATAGTAAACTACTCTGCAAAAGTTTGACAGTTTCTTAAAAAGTTAAATCTTCCCCTACCATACCACTCAACCATTCGATTCCTAGGTATTTAGCCAAGAGAAATAAAAGCACACAATCACATAAAATTTGTATATGAATGTTCACAGCAGCATTATTCACAATAGCCAAAAAATGGAAATAAAATGACCATCAACAAGTGAATGGATCAACAAATTGTATATCCGCGCAATGGAATATTGCTCAGTGCTATGATCCGAATGTTTATGTCCCCCCAAAATCCATCATATGTTGAAACCTAATGCCCAATGTAACAGTTCTAGGAGACGGGGACTTTAGAAGGTATTTAGGTCATGAGGGTTTTGGCCTCATGAATGGGACTGATGCCTTTATAAAGGAGGCCAAAGAGAGATCCCTCACCCCTTAGAAGTACCAAGAAAATAAAAAGGGCAAAATTGAATCAGGTCAAGCCTTTCATCTAATTACCAGATTAAATGAGAAACATTTTAAATGATATCTTGAGGATATCATCAGCCAAAATACAAAACGAGAGGAAATTCTTTAGAAAAAATTATCTAATTTCTAAAAAGAATAAATGGTATATTAAAAAATATGTGCTGGGAGCTATATATAATTAAAGAGCTTTAAAAGACCTATCACCCAAATGTACAGTGTGGACCTCATTTGATCCACACTGTACTGTTAAAAAATAATTCAGGAAAACTGATTATGAAATAGGTATTCAATAATATTAAGGAATTCTGTTAATTCTTTTGAATATGAGTAGTATTGTTTTATTTCCAATCCATGTGTGTTAAAGACACATGATATGGAAATATTTACAGGTGGAATCATATGGCATCTGAGATTTGCTTTCAAGTACTATAGTGCAAGTGTACAAACACACACACATACACACAAACAAAAAGTGGCAGAGAAAGATAAAAATAGAATGGCAAAATGTTGATAATTGTTGAAGTTAGATCTTAAGTTTATAGGGGTTCATTATACTACTCTCTCTACTTTAGTATATGTTTTTAAATTTCCATAATAAAAATTTTTATTTTTTAACTAAAAGGGTAACTGGAACAATTAATACGCTGGAAATAACAGAGCTCAAAGCAACTAACCTCTGTCCTGAAGCCAGAGCAATGGGAGACTGTCCATTGGGGGGCCGAGGATCCTCACAGGTCTTCATCTCCACTTCTACCTTATCCAGACACTAAAATAAAATTCACGGAAAGCTAAGCATCTGCATAAAAACACACACAGCACAAAGGAAGACAGCATAGATTGAATCTTATTCATTTCTGTGCTCCTGTGCCTAGTTGCGTGCTACACCCACAGCGGGCAGACAATAAATGTTTGCTGAATGAATGAACAAACTAAAATGCAAAGAGAGGCTTCATCTTCCCCATTCAATTTCCATTAGCAGTGGAACCCCATGACAAGAATACGATGAGCTCATAGCAGAAAGACAAAACACAAATCCAAGTTACAGGGATGCTACTATTTCTGGGGATTCCAGTCTTTGGGATAAAGATATGCATCAATCAGTTCCTGAAGGGCTTTGAGCTGATAATCACCCAACAGGCAAAATAAGCTAAACTTCTAATTTTTCCTCTGACATGATTCCAAGGGAAAATAGCAAAGTCTAGAGTAGAGTCTAGGCAAAAAAAAAATGTTATATAAAGTCCAAAAAAACAACTCAGGAGTCCTGAGTCTTGTGTCTCAGTGCTAATTCCTATACTGCACAGCAGTTCCAGAATAAGCCCAGACAATAATCACTCTGTGTCAGAGAGAAGCTCACAGGGCCATAAAGAAGCACTTACCACTCCCAAAAGAGTCAGCCTATCATCTTCTCTCCTATCTTTTAAAAGCCTATCCCAGCCTCCCCCATTTGATTACTTGTAATCAAGAAAGGCCATTACCAAGCAAATTGGGTGTGTCTTCAACTTTGTCCACTGGATCTGAAAGAGGAAAGTAAAGTATCAGGGCTGTGGGAGCTGCCCCTCAGAAAGCCAGGCCTGCTGACCATAGACAGCAGCAGCACCCTGACCCTCATTCTCACCCGGATGGAGGCCTTGTTGCAGTAGACCCGAGTGATGGCTAACCAGGTGGGCAGCTCCAGCACATTCTGTAGAACCTCTTCATCCAGCTCTAGGTTGGTCAGCTGACCCTCCCCTTTCAGAGTGCTCAAGTTGATTTTGTCCGGGGAAAGATTCTTAGTGAACCTGAAAAGAGTGATGGTAAGAAGCTATTATTTCCAGGGCAATTTGTTAAATGGGCATTATAGCCAATAACACTGCTAAATTTGGAGAAAAGAGAACATTAAAGAACAAAATATTTTTTTAAGGCTAGTCAGGGGAAACAGTGGGAATGGAGAAGAAACTAAGATACCTGTAAGTGGCTGCAATCAATTAGTTGTAAACACCACTGCACTTGGACCAGCCATAACTAATACTGTCTCTACAACATGTAAGATGTTAGGTAAGACCTATCTTTCCACTTAGGATTATGTCATTATCCTGCTCAAGAACCTACAATGGGGATCCTGGGGAAATGGCTGTAGCAGTGACAACTTAGCCTTTTGATATAATATTGCTGAATCTGAACATAAAAACACACAGAGCAACTAGATAGCCAGACAGAAAGTCCATGGATAACATTTAAAACAAAACAGAAGATAAAGTATCCTCATAAATCTCCATATACAAACAGGTGGGAAAAAACCATCAACAGCCACAAGACATGAGTGCTATAGGCAGCTGTCTAGAACAAAGTAGAGGGAAGCAAAAGGGCATCTGACGAACCTAAGAAGAGCCAAGACAACCAGTAAGTATTAAATGAAAAGCAACGTGGGCCAATCTGAGAACAGTAACTGAAACTGGGAGGGGTTTTGTCCACTGCAAGGGATCCCTAGTGAGAGCCCAAGGAGCTGGAGCAGTCTACCCCTATAAACTCAGGAAACTAACCTTCCAAAGTCCCTTCCTAGGAAAGGACCCACACACAGAAAAGAATCAAAACCGAATGAGATAGGGATAACAGAAATGAAGACAAGAGATGGTCCAAATAAAAGTAGGGGAGGGGAACAGATCAGGATATCTCAGGAAGCAAGCCATTATATTTTTTTTAACACTACTGGAAACAACAGTTTTTGAGTTGTTTCCCAGAAATGATGGATTTTTTGCAAGACAAAGGAGCTGAGATTCTGAAAGCCACTGGGCAGACTTCCTGACCCCAAGATCCACCATCTCCCACAACTTCCCCCAATGCACCACAGCCCCTTGCTAGTTACACCACAACCTGCCCCAAGGCATGTGGCCCCTCCTTTATAAGCTCATGATCTCCATTAGTCAGAGAGCCGCATTGGAGGCAGCTTCTCCTGTTCTCCAGATAAGAGTCTGTCGTATTAAAAATTCCTTTCTTCCTTGGTAATCCTCATTGTCTCATTGGATCAACTGGACCTAGATGGAAATCCTGCTGTGGTTTCAACAACAAATGCATGGCCCTAACCACTCCTTATTCAGGCCACTTCTCAGGATTGCATTTACAGACAACAGCTTTGAGGGATGAAGTAATCTTTCCCACCAGGACAGAGAATGGCCTTGTTTTCCATTTACATATAAAAGCAATAGATTCTTCAAGCTCAGTGTTCCATTCCTATAACACATGTGCAGGCATCCATTTGGGCCTATTCATGTCACTCCCATAGGACTTCAGGGGACAAGGAAAACTGATACAAACATTATGCTTATTCTGCTTGCTGGGCCATTAATAACAGGCTGTGATAACAAAGTCCTCTGTTTCTGATCCAGGAGTCTTGTGCTGTCTGCCAGCATCCATGAAATAGTAACAGCTAATTATTAGCTTCTAAGTAGGGTAAAATAAAATCCCAGACCCTTACACATTTTTTAATGATTTTAATTCACTAGAAAAAAAATTTTTACATCAATGTTTACTAAATATGAGCTAACTTTAGTCTCTGAACCAAAAAGACAAGCTTTCTATAAATGGCTCCTTTCCTCTGAAAACTAACTTGCCATCGAGGGGGAAAAGAATTCCTTCTTTTCCTGAAAGAAATGGATTTCTCATTCCTTTTCCTGAAAGGAACAGCTACATACCAGGAAATAGGACTGGTATGAGAGACTGGTCAAAGAGAAAAGCAGGCCATCTAAAAACTTCCTAACAAATGAAACAACAGGAAGTGAAGAAAGACAGCATGCCTCTAGAGCTCTGAAGAGACACAGTCCTGAGAGAAGGAAGGGAAAGCAGAAAACAACACTCAACTTTGTCTGTAATCACTAGGCATAAGCAGGCTTTCTTTTTCAAGTCCCTTACATATTTAAATAAAATATTATAATTATTTCCTCCTACTACTCTAGCAATCCTTCCTCTACCGTTTTTTCCAATTTCCTTTTTTTGAGACAGGGTCTCATTCTGTCACCGTGGATAAAGTGCAGTGACATCATCATAGCTCACTGCAACCTCACATTCCTGGGCTCAAGTGATCCTCTTGCCTCATCCTCCCAAGTAGCTGGAACTACAGGTGCCTGTGACCACACCCAGCTAATTTTAGTAGAGACAGGGTCTCACTCTTGCTTACGCTGGTTCAAACTCCTGAGCTCAAGCAATCCTCCTGCCTCAGCCTCTTAAGTGCTCAGGGAAACCACATCCACTCAGAAATTAGGGCAGGGCATCCACCAGAAATACTACTAGTCTTAAAAATAAGAATTATTTAACAGACATAAAATTAGTTTTGAAGACTACGTGCCTCCTCCTCTTCTCCCCCACAGATTCTGATAAGACCCCACCTCCCTGTCACAGCTGAGCATTCTTGCAGGAGTGAGCCACACAGAGTCAGGATCCCTCTGATATGCAGGGGAGAGGAGAAAAGGCTGAGAACCACTAAGATAAGCTGCTCTTCCTTACCATAAAAAGCCATTTTAAAGAAAAAAAAGTGATATGGACTTTTTCAGACTGAGCACTTTTCTGAAAAAGGAGGAACATACTTCATATAAAATGAAACATAAACACAGTAAAGAATAAGTTATACCGCTAGTTAGCACTGACATTATACGATTAAGTACTACATATCTAATCTCTACATTGTGCTCTTTACAAAATCTAACTATATTTACAATACCATATAAATGTATTTTCAAGCCTTAAAAAAAAAAAGTATATGAGATTGTATTACATTTCGTCCTAACCTTGCCAGTATTTAGGGCAATGTGTCTCAAACTATGGTCCTCTGATCACATGGATCTGAACCATTTTGGTAAACTCATTTTAAAATGCAGATTACTGGGCTATACACTAGACGCTGAATCACAATGGTAAAGCGGGGTAAGGAATCTTCATTTTTAACAAACTCAATGTGATTCTTCTGGCTTTTAAAGTTTAAGAATGGTTTAATTTTGGGTTTCAGTTAATCAGCTAAAATAATTCAAGAAAGGGAAAAGTGAGGTGACAGATGGAAAAGAGATGCATTAATCCACTCTTCAAGAACAAAGAAGTTTTCAACTTATATTCTTATTGTGGCTGATGGTTAAGATTAAGCACACAGGTTTGAGCTCAAAACCTGGCTCTCTCATTTATGCTGTGACTTTAGGCAAACTGTTAACTAATCTCACAGGACTGCTGAGGGGATTAAAAGCGCTAACATACATTAAATGCTTGTCATTTAGTAAGTACTCAAATAAATAGTAATCATTTATTATTTCTGGATCCTACTTCTCTCTACCTTTTGAAGAGGTTTAAATTATTATCTTAAGAAAAAAAAAAAAAAGAAAGAAAGAAAGGTTTAGGAGGCTTACATCATCATCATCCTAGGACTCAGGCCGTCTTCAGGAGACAACCCCCAAACCTATCTTTCTACCTCAGTGTAACAGTCTCGATTCTCACCATGCCCATTTCTATCCTTCCCACCCAGGCTGCTAGATACTGAAATCTGGACAAGGTTAAAACTGAATTAATGTTCCCCAGAAAGTCTTCCCATTATATCCCACCCTGGCTCCAAGAACAAATTTTCATCCTTTGTATTCTCTAGTACTAATGGTTCACAAGAGAACCAAGGACAGGAATCAAAATTATCAATGAAGCTAGTCAAAATCAAGATGGAAAAGGCAAGGCCAACCAAATGGAAACCAAAGGTCTAAATAGGTAACCAGCAGAGTTCTCTGAACTTTGTAGCCTTGCCAACTGGCAAATGACAATACTGACTCCCTCAGGGAAGCTCTGTGGAGGAGAGGACTCTGTGCCCCACTTCATCCTGATGATAACCTGGTAGACTGAAGTTTCTAATTGTCTTGGAAATAACTGCAAGTGTGTAACATAAGCCAGACAGGACTGGAAACTAACCTCAGTGAGGACTGGCTCAGCAGTCTGTTGGCACATTGCCATCGTCTACAGCACTAGCACATAGGAACTGGAAAAGCACAAAACCCAGAAGCATCTGTCTTTCTGCCCCAAAATATTGAGGCCCCAGATGAAAAGTAATCATTCAAATTTCCAGGTAAGGGACTGAGGGAGAACAGTAAAGAAAAAGGGCACAGAAGAATAAGCAAGTGAGAGGATAAACTTCATTTTATTATATAATGTTGACTATCGGAGAAGAGAATCTCTACAGAGGTTATGCGCTTCACTCTCTACCTGTTCACACAATCCCTCTTAACTTTTTTCCCATTTTTACTCTACCTGGATGCACAAGAATGCTGACTTAACATCTTTATGTAGGCCACCACTGAGTATGGAGATGGACACAACTTAAAGTAACTAAATGTCTTTTTGACAAAGGCTTGACCAGATCAATATCCTCTGGCCAGCTAAAAAAAAGAAAAAAAGGTCACTTTTTAAACAATTTATTGTTGCACACAAGTGAGGAAAAGCCTCATCCTCTGACCTGGACAAGCCAAACCAAACTACTAATGATAATGATGACATTTTACTTTGCACCAGGCTCTGAACGAAGCCTCTGAATAACATTATCTCTATTAATCTTTGCAATACCGCACATGAGATATGCATTATTATCCCCATTATACAGAGGAAGAGCCTGAGGTTCAGATGTGAAGGAATTTACCCCAGGTGACAGGGCAGGAAAAGGAAGAGTCAGAATGTGAACCCAGGTGTGCTCACCGGTGTTCACTTCTACTAACACCTTCCCTTAATATTACAAACAGTTCCGCAAAACATACCTGGCACAGAATAAATTTATAAGCTGTCCAAGAAATGGTTGGAGGACATTCTTTCCCTTTTTACAATCTACCATAGACTGCTTAAACTGTGTAAAAAAAAAAATACATTTAATTTTTTTGGGTAAACTTACAATGTAACTTCATGAAAACCTTTCTGTACTTCAACAACCCAATCAAATTAATAAAATATTTCTTTAGTATGTCCAGGGCTAATTCACCACCATTTCAGCAGTGACATCCAGTCTCTACCAAGAGGCTGACAAAAGACCAGAGGGTAGTGTGTCATCAAGCCTATGATTAAATAATATACATGCAAGTCATCATCAAAAGCAGAACAGCACCAAACAACCAGGAGTTCTTCAAGCACACTCTAAGAACTACTGATGGTACAGGCAGGTCTGCTGGGCCACCATGAGCTGTTCTCCCGTGACAATAATGATGCTATAACATATAGACACTTTTTCATTTATCATTTTACTTTGAGGATTCAACATAAAATGGATATCACCTTATTAGCTTCTCAAAAACGGCAGTAAGAATTCTTTAAATGATTCTGCCTGCATTTTATAGCAATAACAAAGAACAGGTTAAAAAACAGTGATCTATGGGCCCAGTTGTTGTGGGGAAGGTTTATAGAGGTCTGCTCAACCAAGGAAACCACTGCTGTGAGAATTACACAAGAGGCTCCTGCTTCAGCTCTCTCATCATCTAAACAGCTCAAACTCTCTGCCCATAATGGAGTACGACTAGGTTAAGCTGCAGCAAGGTGGTGATGAAACCAACTATTCTGTCATCATCAATAGCCAGTTTAAATTCACAAGTTGCAAGCAAACATTTAATTCGTGAGAATCATCATCTTGTATACTTCTCTTTCTCTACCCCACAGTCCCTGGCACAAACTCTATTCATCATTTCCTAATTGAGGATGCTATCACTCAAAAGTCCAAGGGTGGCTAAAAAGGCTAATGGCAGCCTGCTATTTATTCCATTTCAAGCATGTGGGAAAACATTTTCTGGCCATCTGTTACTGTTACAAAATGTAGAAGCTAAGATGAAATCAAGTTGAAAAAACAGATTTTGATCAAGTCTCATTTCTGCCAGAGGACTGCAATCTGCCAAAGAGACAACACAGAAACCCTCTCAGACATCTTTGTGAAAATGTACCACAATGTTAGGAAGTGAGAATTCTTAGATTTGCAGATCCTCAGAATTTTAGAGCTACAAGGAATCTTTAAAAAAATAATAATCATTTAGTCCAAATCTATAATTTGCAAATAAGGAGACAAACGGCCAAAAAGTTAAATGACTTGCCCAAGAGTCACAGCTAGCCAGTGGTAAAGCTGGAGCTAAGTAAATGACAGAAATGAGACTTAACCCAGCATTCACTCAACTCTCCCAGTACCCTGCCCCCCTGTAATTCAGTATCTTTATTGTTAATACTGGGGTCAACAGGTTGCAATAATCAGTCTGCTCCAGGTTCCACAGAAACTGAACCCTTCTAGGAGAGAGAAAAAGGTCCACAAACACACTTTGCTTCCTTCATGATTTTTTCCTGAGGGGATTCCCACAGCCAAGGCCTTAGCTTCTAAGCTTACTACCCAAATCTACGTAGAAGTATTTTCACTGCTCAGCCACACTACAGGCTTCTCTTTAAGCAAAAATATAACAGAACTCTGAGGCAGTTGGTTTAGATAGCAGGATTCCCTTCATCATCCAAACAAAACATATCAATCACTAATATAGCTAACACTATTCCATCCCAGATAATCTGATAAAATATACCATTCAATCTTAGAGGTTTACCCTAACAGGTTTTACTCTCAAAACTTGTACATGAAAAGATTATAGGCCTTTCTTAGGAAAAAATTCTCTTTCACTCTAAATTTGTGTTTGCTGGCCGGGCGCAGTGGCTCACGCCTGTAATCCTAGCACTCTGGGAGGCCGAGGTGGGCGGATCGTTTGAGCTCAGGAGTTCGAGACCAGCCTGAGCAAGAGCGAGACCCCATCTCTACTAAAAAAAAAATAGAAAGAAATTATATGGACAGCTAAAAATATATATATATAGAAAAAATTAGCTGGGCATGGTGGTGCATGCCTGTAGTCCCAGCTACTTGGGAGGCTGAGACAGTAGGATCGCTTGAGCTCAGGAGTTTGAGGTTGCTGTGAGCTAGGCTGACGCCACGGCACTCTAGCCTGGGCAACAGAGTGAGACTCTGTCTCAAAAAAAAAAAAAAAAAAGAATTAAATTTGTGTTTGTTGTTTACAAAGTTGAGTTTTTAAACTGTTGTGTTATTTAGGATGCAATTTACATACAGTAGTTCATTTCTGAACTATTTTGTTCATCTGATCTATATATACTTATGCCAATACCAAAGTCTTTATTACTGTAGCCTCATTTTAAGCATTGAAGGTAGGTAATATGAATTCTTTCATTTAATTCTTTTTTAAGATTATATTAACTGTCCTAGGTCATTTTCATTTACATATAAAATTTTAAATCAGCCTACCAATTTCTGTTTAAAAAACACCTGCTGAAATTCTGATTGGAAATGCATTGAATCTATAGCTCAATTTAGGGAGACATGACATATTAACGAATCAGCCTGTCTTTGAACATGGTATATATTCAAAGTATGGTATACTTATTT
Organism: Eulemur rufifrons; assembly: GCF_041146395.1. Classification (NCBI taxonomy): domain Eukaryota; kingdom Metazoa; phylum Chordata; class Mammalia; order Primates; family Lemuridae; genus Eulemur; species Eulemur rufifrons. The sequence continues at coordinate 5,006,331 of NC_090997.1, read as the reverse complement.
AGGTCTTCTTTAACTTCTCCCAGGAATGTTCTGTGGTATTCAGTATACAGTTGACCCTTGAGCAATGCAGGGGTTAGGGTTACTGATCCCTGTGCAGTCAAAAATCCACATGTAACTTTTGACTCCCCCAAAACTTAACTATTAATAGGCTACTGCTGACTGGAAGCCCTACTGATAACATAAAAACAATCAATTAACACATATTTGTTTTGCAAAAAATGCAAGGTTTTCACACTCGCTAGCATAGCTGCAAGACAGTATCACAAATTTCCTTTCCTTTTTTCACAATGGTCCTGACTGTGGATTCATTTATCTTGAAATGGTGGGCAACTGCAGCCGCAGACCTTAATCTAGGGTACACATCAAGCCATTCAACTTTTTCTTGTAATGTCATGACTTTTCTCTGCTTCTTGCGAGTGCTTCCAGCATCACTAGTGGCACTTCACATGGGTCCCATGGTGTTAGTCAAGGTTTACAGTATTGCCCTAAATAAAATAAAAATACGCAAGAACCACAAGAGATAACTTTTTACTGCAGTCTTTGTGTGTCTATCCTTTTTTTATATAATCTGACAATTTCTGCTTTTATACTGGAGTTTTAACCAATTTACATTTAGTGTAATCATTGATACTGCTTCTTCCACATCCTTTTTGTTCCTCTCTTCCTCCTTTCCTGTCTTCTTTTTGGTTAATTTAATAGTTTTTGTATTTCATCTTACGGGCTTTTACCTATAACTCTTTGCTTGTGTGTATGTGTTGGGGGATAGCTGCTCTAGAGATTACAATATGTAACCTTTACTTGTAATAATCTACTTGGAGTTAAAATTATACTATTTCACATAAAAACGTAAGAACCTGAAACAGTATAGTTCATTTACTGCCCTTTATTTTTTGAGCGATTGTTGCCATAAATGTTACATCTACATATGTTACAGATGCACAAAACAGTAAGCGGTCTTAAAAATATATAGTCTTTTATATTTCCAGTGTTTTCATTCTTTCCTGCAAATCCAAATTTTCATCTGGTGTCATTTCTCTTCAACATGAACTTCCTTCAGTTTCTCTTGTAATACTACCAGAAATTTCTCAGTTTTCATTGATCTAAAAATGTCTTTATTTCATCTGCTACTGTTAAAGGACATTTTAGCGTAATATAGGATTCTATTTTGAAAATTTCTTCCTTTCAGCACTTTAAAGATGTCATCTCATTGTCTTCTGGTCTCTGTTGTTCTTGATGGGAAGTCAACCATTAATTTATACCACTGTTCTCCTTTATGTGATTGTTCTCTAGCTGCTTTCAAATTTTTCTCTTTATCTTTCGTTTTCACCAATATGACTGTTATGTCCCAAGGTGTAGTTTTTTTGGTATCTGTCCTGCTTAGAGTTCACTGAGTTACTTGGATCTATAAATCTTTTTTTCACCAAACTTAAAAAAATTTTCAGCCATTATTTCTCCCCTACCATGTAACACCTTTATTGAAATATAATTTACATACCATATAATCCATCTACTTAAAGTGTACAACTCAATGATATTTACTGTATTCAGAGTTGTGCAACCATAGCATAACCAATTTTTGAACATTTTCATTACCTCCCCCAAGAAAATCCATACCCTTTAGCTATCACCCCAACATTCCCAATCCTAGGCAACCATATTTTATTTTGTGTCTGTATAGATTTGCCTATTCTGGATATTTAATATAATAGGAGTCATAATACATGGTCTTTTGTGATTGGCTTCTTTCACTTAACAAAATGTTTTCAAGGTTCATCCCTGCTGTGGCATGTATCAGCTCTTTATTTCTCTTTATGGCCCAATAATATTCCATTGTATAGATATACCACATTTTATTTATCCACACATCAGTTGATGGGCATTTGGGTTGTTTCCACTTTTTGGCTATTATGAATAATAATGCTATGGACATCCCTGTAGAAGCTTTTGTGTGAACATAAGCTTTTATTTTTCTTGGTATACAGCTAGGAGTGGAATCAGTGGGTTAAATAGTAATGTCGCATTTTACTTTTTGAGGAACTGCTAGACTACTTTCCAAAGTCACTGCACCATTTTACACTCCTACCAACAGCGTTTGAGGGTTCCAATTTCTCTACATCCTCATTAGCACTTGTTATTATCTGTCTTTTTTATTACAGCCATACCAGTGGGTGTAAAGTAGCATCTCATTGTAGTTTTGGTTTCCATTTCATCGATGGCTAATAAGTTGAACATCTTTTCATGTGCTTTTTGGTCATTTGTATATCTTTTTTTTTTTTTTTTGAGACAGGGTCTTGCTCTGTTGCCCAGGCTAGAGTGCGGTTGTCTCATCAGAGCTCACTACAACCTCCAACTCCTGGGCTCAAGCAATCCTCCTACCTCAGCCTCCAGAGTGGCTGGGACTACAGGCACACGCCACCACACCTGACTAATTTTTCTATTTTTTGTAGAGACAGGGTCTCACTCAGGCTAATCTTGATCTCCTGATCTCAAATGATCTTCCTGCCTCGGCCTCCCAGAGTGCTAGGATTACAGGCGTGAGCTACTGCCCTGGTCTCCTTTGTATATCTTCTTTGGAGAAATTCCTATTCAGATAGTCTCCCATTTTTTAATTGGGTTGTCTTTTTATTACAGAGTTGCCAGCCATTATTTCCTCGATATTTTTGCCTTAATTACATGCTTCTGTATAAGAATCCCTCCTACCTAGTGTCATGAAACAATAAGCATTTTATTAAGCTCATGGATTCTATGCATTAGAAATTCATCCAAGGGACAAGGATGGCTTTTCTCTGATCTATAATATCTGAGCCCTTAGCTGGGAAGATATGAATAGCTAGGAGCTGAGATCATCTAGAGGCTTCTTCACTCACATGGATGGCCCCTGGGCTGGAATGTCTCAAAGGCTAAGCTTAGGCATATTAACTGCATATGTGATTGTTCCATGTAGCTTAAGTGTCACTTTCACCCCATTCTACTGGCTACAAGCCAGACACCATAGCCATACGGCCAATAGAAGAGCATGTAGAATGGTAGATATTGCTGCAGCCATCTTTGGAAAATACAATCTGTCAGATGTCTTATTTTCTTCCCTTTCCTTCTAGGACTCCAATTACATATATATTAGTATTGACCCACAGGTCACTGAGGCTCTGTTGGTCTTTGTTTTTTTATCTTTTCTCTCTATTCTTCAAAGTAGGTATTTCTGCTGCTCTGTTTTCAAGTGCAATGACCCTTTTCTTAGCCATCTCCAGTCTGCTGTTGAGCAAGTCCAATAAATTTTTCGTTTCAGATATTATCCTTTAAGTTCTAGATTTTACATTTGGGTTTTTTATAGTTTCCATTTCTCTGCTGAGATTCTCCATCTATTCCTGTATTAAACCAAGTTTGTTTTACAAGTCCTTACCTGGTAATTCTAAGATCTGAATTATCCAAGGGTCCATTTCTTTTTTTTTTTTTTTTTTTTTTTTTTTTTTGAGACAGAGTCTCACTCTGTTGCCCAGGCTAGAGTGAGTGCCGTGGCGTCAGCCTAGCTCACAGCAACCTCAAACTCCTGGGCTCCAGCAATCCTCCTGTCTCAGCCTCCCGAGTAGCTGGGACTACAGGCATGCGCCACCATGCCCGGCTAATTTTTTTTCTATATATATTTTTAGCTGTCCATATAATTTCTTTCTATTTTTAGTAGAGGTGGGGTCTCGCTCTTGCTCAGGCTGGTCTCGAACTCCTGAGCTCAAACGATCCGCCCACCTCGGCCTCCCAGAGTGCTAGGATTACAGGCGTGAGCCACCGCGCCCGGCCTCAAGGGTCCATTTCTATTGACTGCTTTTCTCTTGACAGTGAAAAACATTTTCCTTCACCATACATCTAGTAATTTGTTATTATATACTGGACATTATTGAGACTCTGGATTCTGTCAACTTCCTCTGAAGAAGGCTGAATTTTGTTCTATTGGGCAATTAACTTGGCTGGATTCATACTCTAAACTCTGTCTCCCCTGCAGTAAGCAGCAGCTGAATCTCAGCTCAATTCTTCCAGCTTTCCAACTATTGCTTTGTCTATGCTCCCTGGAGTCTTCCCTCATGCATGTCAAGGATCTGTACAGAGTTCAGATGCAGATTTTAGGGCTCCCCCTTCTGTTATTCCCTCCTTTCCGAGATTCCCTCCCCACTTTAGCCCTAAACTCCATCCTCTAACTCCTTGAGCCAGTGAGACTGAAAATTTTTGTTTGAGATCTAATCACCAACCACCAAGGAAACTGGAGAGTGCTCTCAGGCAAAAAGCCATATAAATCATAATTTTACCTAGTGCAGTTCCCATCTTTCAAGTTCCCTGTAGTTTCTGTCTGATTTGATCATTTTCCAATGCCTTTAAAAAGGTATTTTTTACATATTTTACCCAAATCCATAATTGTTATCTGTGAGAAGGTTAGTTTGAAACAATATACTCTTCTGTTTTTAGAAGTAGAACCCTTTTCTACTGGATTTCATTGGTTTTATATCCTCTCCAAGAGGCATCCATGATGAGCTACCAAAAACACATGACCAGGCCGGGCACGGTGGCTCACGTCTGTAATCCTAGCACTCTGGGAGGCTGAGGCGGGTGGATTGCTCAAGGTCAGGAGTTCGAGACCAGCCTGAGCAAGAGCAAGATCCCGGCTCTACTAAAAATAGAAAGAAATTATCTGGCCAACTAAAATATATATAGAAAAAATTAGCCGGGCATGGTGGCACATGCCTGTAGTCCCAGCTACTCGGGAGGCTGAGGCAGTAGGATCGCTTAAGCCCAGGAGTTTGAGGTTGCTATGAGCTAGGCTTGACGCCATGGCACTCACTCTAGCCCGGGCAATAGAGCGAGACTCTGTCTCAAAAAAAAAAAAAACACATGACCAGATATGCACAAATGCACCCTCTCAGAGCAGCATGATAGATGGGTAAGTCATCCTCTGGGTCTGCTAGTGAAGTACCAATACTTATAAAAAATTAAAATGATATAAAGAGGTATAAAAAGAAAATTACAGGTTCCGCTACATAGAAGTACAGACGACCCCTGAACAACGTGGGTTTGAACTGTGCATATCCAATTAGACATGGATTTTTTTTCCAACCAAAGGCAGATCAAAAATACTGTATTCCCAGGATGCAAAACCTGCACGTAGAGAGGGCCAACTTCTTGTATACGTGGGTTCTGCAGGGCCAACCGCAGGACTTGAGCACACAAGGATTTTGGCATATTTAGGAGTCCTGGAACCAATTCCCCAGGTATACTAAGGGAAGACTATAATTATATCTCTAGATAGATGTATAAAATAGAATTAGTCCATATAATTAATAAGTTCTAACACTTACATTTATTTTTAAATAAAAATAAAGATATATCTCGGATATTTTATATTGTCAAACTTTTTAATGCTTTTCAATAATAGGAAAGTTATCTACAAACTACATCCCTATATGAATACACTATAATGTATTTAATAAAGTCTCTGCTAATTTTTCTTTTACAATGACTTAATTAGTACAATGCTACATTAAATAAGTCTCATAGGTTTTCTCACTTGTTTGATTCCTTACATAGGACAGATTCACAGAAGTGGAATTTACATTTCCCATTTTGACAGATATTTCCAAATTTTCCCTCATAGACATGATACTGACTTACATTCTGAACAACTGTAACTGCACATATTTTCCTCACCAATGGTCATTGTATAGTTTGTGACTTGCAGCACTCATAGACTGTGCTCACAGACCCCGCTGCCCATCCCAATGCTGGGCCAGTTGAAAGAACAAGGATTTTACAGAGACTCTCTTTCCTTAATTCTCAACAGTAGCCCTGCTAAACATTCTAATTCCCTCCTCTAAGCCTGAAGCCTTGTTAAAACCTAGCCTGGTTAGCTAAAGCCCTAATACCCTGTCTGGTTGCACCAGTCTTCTTTCCTAGAACTGAATACTTGAAACCTGGCCCACTCGCAGGGGTCAACGTATATAAGACATGTACCTTGTACTCATCTAATTGGCTGTTATATACCTGGATTCATGGCTGCACTGTCTTAATCACCTAACTAGATACCCTTTCATTGATCATTCTGGAATTAGGATTTAGAGCCTCTCACCTACTGTAACTCAGAGATAGCTGCCCTCTACCCTGTTTCTCAATTCTTTGACCATTCATCTCCCATAGTGATTAGGTCCCAGATTCATTCCCTACACTGGTCCTAAAGATACTATACCTCGTGACTCAAGTCTTGGCATGTTTCACTTTGTTAGAAATATTTCTTGTCATCCTAACTTTCCCCCTTAATTTTCTTACTTCTATTTCTGCTAATTCCCAAACTTGCATCAAGGGCAGCAATTGATTAAATCTGAATATTACATTTCTAATTTTAAAACCTACATACCACAGGCTCTGGATTACCCAAAGTGAAAATGCACTTGCCAGTGCTCAGAAAAGGAAGGCCTATTCCACTAACAGGCATTGTTGGTTAGTCACTATTTCTCCAAGTTACTGCCTCAAACAGCTATTTAGAGAAGTGTAGCATGTAGATTATCTGAGCTTTGAAAATTGCCCAAGGAGGAAACTTAGGAAAAAGGAAAACTACATAATACACTGAGGCCATCCTTAATTTCTGAACAGAACTGGATCTAATTTTGACCAACATGTACACTTACTTTCAGAGGCAAAGACTACTCAAAATGAGCTATGATTTACGCTGAACAGTGAAACAAAAGAGTTGTTTCCCCTGGACAAATGAGTCAATAAACACATACCTAAGAGAGCAGGACATTCAGCTGGCTAGAGTTTGTGGGTTCAAACCATATAAAGGAGTGGAGGATACAAAAAAGAGTTTAAAATAAAAACAAAGATCTCTAACCCTAAGGACTATGAGCTGCTTAAGGGCTAGAATTGTGTCATTTAGTTTGTGTCAAACAAAAAGTCTGGGATAAGGATGCTCAATTAATGTTTACTGAATGACTTGAAAATAACACAAAGCAAATAAATGATAATTGCCAAATAGGTGGAATAAACTATTCAACAATCCATCCACATTCTTTCACACATTGCAAACCAACTCTAATATGTCTGATCAACCAGACAGGTTAAACCAGGTTTAAGAAATGTCATCTGTAAACATGAAAATAAATTTCTCTATGAGGCTGAGGTAGCAGGCACGCCCTTCTGATTAGAGATAATTAGAAGGTGCGCAAGGTGTTTAAAAAGGAGAAAAAGAAATATATTCTAAAAGCTTTTTCTGTAAGCTTTTACAATAAAACATCCAAGAAAAATGAAAAAGGTGCCAGGCGCGGTGGCTCACGCCTATAATCCTAGCACTCTGGGAGGCCAAGGCAGGTGGAGCTCGCGGTCAGCAGTTCGAGACCACCCTGAGCAAGAGCAAGATCCGTCTCTACTAAAAAATAGAAAGAAATTAACCGGACAACTAAAAATATATAGAAAAAATTAGCCAGGCATGCTGCCACATGCCTGTAGTCCCAGCTACTCGGGAGGCTGAGGCAGGAGGATTGCTTGAGCCCAAGAGTTCGAGGTTGCTGTGAGCTAGGCTGACACCAAGGCACTCTAGCCCGGGCAACAGAACGAGACTCTGTCTCAAAATAAAAATAAAAAAAAAAAAAAGAAAAATGAAAAAAGATGATATTGCTCTGAAAATAGGAATTATTTTTAAAATAATAGGTAACATTTAATAATTGCTTACTTTATTCCAAGCACTGTTCTAAACACACACACACACACACACACACACACGATGTATATATATATATATATGTATAAAATTTTTTTTTTTTGAGACAGGGTCTCACTCTGCTGCCCAGGCAGTAGTATCATCATAGCTCACTGCAACCTCAAATTCCTGGGCTCAAGCAATGCTCCTGCCTCAGCCTCCCCAGTAGCAGGGACTACAGGCACATGCCACCACACCTGGGGTTCTCACTATGTTGCTCAGGCTGGTCTTGAACTTCTGGCCTCAAGCAATCTTCCTGCCTCAGCCTCCCAAAGTGCTAGGATTACAGGCATAAGTCACTGCGCCTGTCCTATATATTTTTAATTATTTCTCTCAATGGCCTCATGATGTGAGTTCATTGAGAGAAGCTATTATCCCCATTTTATAGATGAGGAAACTGAAGCATAAAAAAGTTTTAAAAACTTGTCCAAGTCACAGAGCTTGTAACTGGCAGAAGAAGGATTCAAAATCCAGCAGTCTGGCACAAGAACTTGCAACCTTAACTACCCCATACCATCTCTCTGACTTTTAAAAAAAGTCATCACAGATGTAGAGGTTTGGAGAAGTTCCAGTTGCCTCAGACCCAGGTCAAAGGCAGTAGCAACTGAAGGCACCAGAGCCTATCTAGATGTCTTGGCATAGTGCAAAAGGCCTCTAGGATTACCTCTCTCTTTCTTTCTGATACCAATTCTAGCTGTGTTCCACCCTCAAACCCTACAGTCTAGTGATACAGAACCACAGGCAGCCTCCTAAATGCACCCTGTGCCATTGTTCGCACAGCTCCCTCCATCTGGCATCACTTTTATTCCTCTGTCTGTACCACCCCGCCCCATCCCCAACTCCACGGATACTTCTTAATGCTTTACTGGGCTTTTTGGTTACAGGTCTATAGCCAGTTAGGTCCCTGAACAGAAACCTCGTCTCACTGTCTTTCAGTTCCTGCTGCTTGGCATACAATGTAGGTGGGCAATAAATGTTTACCTAAAGAATTAATGAATATGGCCTCAGAAAAAGCAGATGGGGAAAAAACACATAAAACATACAAAAAAAAAATTTAATGAATAAATGGTCTCAAAAACAGAGTCCTCAAGGGTAGCTCAGGGTCTGAGTCAACCTGAAAGGCTAGACTCCCTGAACTGCCTTTCCCAGGCATCTGAGAATAGCTGAGACACTACCTATAGCTGTGTATTCAACTTTCCTGCAGCAGGCTTTCCTCAAAGAGATTGAGAAACTGCTTCTGTTTGGCTCCAGAGGACTGAGAAGCCACAGCCAACTCTGCCTGAAAGGAAGGCAGACAGTGTGGGGCAAAAGGATATACGCACGACAGTACAGTGCCAGGCCTCCAACTTCGTATCAACCTCTGTTAAGACACCTTCTCAAGTGAAATATGTTGCTGAACTGCAGCCCCTACTTTTATCCAAGTTAAAAACCACTGAGGGAGGGAGGAAGGAAGGGAGGGAGGAAGGAAGGAAGGGAGGGGAAAACAGATTTCTCTGAGAAAAGGGAAACAAATGTTTTCAGCACTGCCTGGGAAAGCACCCAAACCAGATGCCAGAGGCAGTCAGCTTGGATGAATTTATTCTCTTCTTATCTGGATTTTCTACGTATTAGAACTCCTACCTTTCAAATGAATCTTATTTATCACAAGCTGATGTCCAGACCCCCTTCTTGGCCCCACTGTCACTGCAACAGAAACCATTCTGGACAAACAAAAACAAACCGGGATATCTTTTGGAGTATTTGTAGATTCAGAAGCTGTGAAAGTAAGAGTAGCTCAGGGGAGCTGACCCTGTAGGACATACTCCCTGAATTAGAGCTGGTCATTTATTTGGTAGCATTCCTGCTCCAAATTATGTTCTATACTTTTCCCCTTGACTTAGCTGAAATCTGCAGTGGTCCCCAATCTTTCTGGCACCAGGGACCAGTTTCATGGAAGGCAATTCTCCTAAGGACCAGGGTGAGGTGGGAGGGGGTGTCCTGGGTGCAGGGAGGGTAGTGCAGAGCTCAGGCAGTGATGGGCTACCCATTTCCTAACAGGCCACGGCCTGGTACTGGGCCGCTGCCCGAGGTTTGGAGACTGTAGTGACTTAGAGAATTGCGAATTCTGGTGAGGAAGTAAAGGAAACAGAGCACACAGGCCTGAGCAGGTGGGGTTATGGTAGCAGAGGGCTGAGGGCAGAATCAGAGCAATCAGGGGCATGAAAAGAAGAAACTCAGGAGGTGGGAAAGAGTCAGAAAGGAGGGAAAAGAGGCCAGGCAAGGTGGCTTACACCTATAATCCCTGCACTTCAGGAGACTGAGGTGGGAGGATTGTTTGAGACCAACCTGGGCAACATAGCAAGATCTCATCTCTACCAAAAATTAAAATTTTAATTTAAAAAAAAAAAAAAAGCAGGGAAGAGAGAACGTACAAAGGAGGGAAACAAAATGTAGCTGTTTTAAAATTTCATACAAAAGAAATTTCACATAAGTCAGTGGTTCTCAACCCTAAAAAACTCAATTCCTTTTTTTAACAATTATTTTACAATGCCTCTTTTACTTACTAAAATGATTTTTATATATAATATAATCTACTTATATACATATTTCAAGAAAAAATAAAATATCCAAAGTATATTATAAAGGGAAAATAATTTATAATAAAATCATTTATACTTCAATATGCAAATGTTCCAACATCATTGCGCTAGCAGGCAGAGTTGTCAGATGCTTACACCCGTATGTGGAATTACTGAGATTAGGACAGCCACAAATGCAGACATATACAAGCTTATTGTGTTGAGGACTTCAATACCATGAATGGCACTGCCAAGAGTGATAGCATTTTCCAAAATGGTGAAAAACTCTTGGTAAAGTTCAAAACAATCTTCCCTCGTGGTAGTTGTAGCCTTGAAACATTCACTTCAGATTTTGTTTTTATGTAAAACATTGTTATATTCCAGGCTCAAATGATCTAAACAGGTAATTCACCTATGTAAACATTTAACAACATTCAAAAGACAAAAGGGACAAGGGAAAATGCTTCTTTATGTGACATTATTCTGTACACTACAGGACATGGCTCCCTGTTCACCAAATGTTGCTTGCACCTCTCAATCACTTTGACAACCAAAAACAGTCCTTGCTGAGATACAATCATCTGAAGGATCTTACTCCAAGAAATGAGAAAGAAAATACTCTTTCTGGCCGGGCACGGTGGCTCACGCCTGTAATACTAGCACTCTGGGAGGCCGAGGCGGGTGGATCGCTCGAGGTCAGGAGTTCGAGACCAACCTGAGCAAGAGGGAGACCCTGTCTCTACTAAAAATAGAAAGAAATTATCTGGCCAACTAAAAATATATATAGAAGAAATTAGCCGGTCATGGTGGTGCACGCCTGTAGTCCCAGCTACTCGGGAGGCTGAGGCAGGAGGATCGCTTAAGCCCAGGAGTTTGAGGTTGCTATGAGCTAGGCTGACGCCACAGCACTCACTCTAGCCCGGGCAACAAAACGAGACTCTGTCTCAAAAAAAAAAAAAAAGAAAGAAAGAAAGAAAGAAAATACTCTTTTTCTTCTCCTTTACCTCCCCACAACTCCTTCAAATAGTTCCCTAACAACCAAAACCCAGAACTCCACCTAGTAGGCTTATATAACAAATCCACTGTGGCTTTTGTGGGCTAACTTAGGAAACTATTCAAAATTATAATCCTTTTTTTTTTTTTTTTTTTTTTGAGACAGGGTCTCACTCTGTTTTCTGGGCTGGAGTACAGTAGCATCGTCATAGCTCAATGCAACCTCAAACTCCTGGGCTCAAGCGATCCTCTTGCCTCACCCTTCTGAGTAGCTGGGACTACAGGCACACACCACTATGCCAGCTAATTTTTCTATTTTTTATAAAGATGGTATCTTGCCGTGGTACTCAGGCTGGTCTTGAACTCCTGGCCTCAAGTGATCCTCCTGCCTTGGCCTCCCAAAGTGCTGGGACCACAGGCATGAGCCACTGCACCCGGCCATAACACTATTTCTACTGGACCATATACTCCAAATTTCAAGCTTAGAAGTAAATTTTGGGAATACAGCACTTCCATTAAGTCAGACTTAAATACACTGTTATCTTATCAATGTTCTCTATAATTTTTAAATGATGGGCTAACAGCCAAGCTACATATAACCAATGCACTACAAAGGCTGTGCATACAGGTAAAGAGACTTCTGATGTAGGCAAATGAAACAACAAAGTCAATCCAACAAATATTTTATAATATATCTTATCTTTATGACAAGTAGATACCCTTTACCTAAATTACTAATGTGTTAAATTACTTTTACACTTTAGTATATACTGATTGATTCTACTGCTTGTAAATACTGGAAAATGTTTTTCAGTATCTGTGTTCAGAACCAATAGTAAATACTAGCCCTTACACAGAGACAAAAGGCCTCCTAACGATACTGGCTGAAACAGATTTCCTTGCCCTCCTACACCCCTACTCCTCAAGTCTAAGGTTCTCTGAGTTCCAACCACACATTCTTACTCCACAAATTTCCGTACCCACTTCACCCACTCAAAGCATCCTCAAACTCTCTGGTTTCGAAGAAGCCAACAGGCACAATCCCTGCTGTTGTGGAGGCCACACCACAGTGGGTATAGGGAATTAAGCTGTGATGAAAAGAACCTTTCTTTTCAGTGATTAATGCCATAGTCACAGATTAGTATTCAACCAGGTTCTGTATTAGGTGAGGGTAACTAAATGACCTCTAATATTTTTTAACTCTAAGAATACAGTATATGATTATACGATTATGTTATCATCTTAGACTCTACTTAAGTAAATCCCAACCCAGTGTATACCTTTCAGCTATTTTGCCTATACTGAGGTCAAAGTTACCTCCTTACAGTATGACTTGAGATATGAAAAATGATAAATATCCTTTAGTTCCTTCTCTCCTCAAGCACCAATGTGAACACCATTAATTTCTAGACACAACCTTGAAGATGATGAAAAGTATTATCTTCAAAAACTGACAATCTTGAAGATGATGAAAAGTATTCTCTCCTCAAGTACCAATGAGAAAGCATTAATCTCAAGGTACAGCCTTGAAAATGATGAAAAAAGTATTATCTCCAAAAACTGACACTAATTTCCCTTAAGCAATTGTAATAAGTAAAGATAAATAGTAATGGTCACTGTTTACTAAGTATTTTTTTAAGATCAAGCACTTTTAGGCTGGGCACAGTGGCTCAGGCCTGTAATCCTAGCACTCTGGGAGGCCGAGGTGGGTAGATCGCTCGAGGTCAGGAGCTCAAGACTAGCCTGAGCAAGAGCGAGACCCCGTCTCTACTAAAAATAGAAAGAAATTAGCCAGACACTAAAAATATATAGGAAAAATTAGCCAGGCATGGTGGCACATACCTGTAGTCCCAACTACTCAGGAGGCTAAGGCAGTAGGATCGCTTGAGCCCAGGAGTTTGGGGTTGCTGTGACCTAGGCTGATGCCATAGCACTCGAGCATGGGCAACAGAGCGAGACTCTGTCTCAAAAAAAAAAGAAAAAAAAAGATCAAGCACTTTTATACCTTATTTCTAACCCTCAAAACAACATTATGTGCTATTATTCCCACATAGGAGGGCAAGGTGAGGTGAGGAAACTAAAACTTCAAGAAGCTAAAAGACTTGCCGAACATCTAGCTTAGAAGCAGCAGAGTCAAAATTCACAGCCACCTTTTGGAATCCAAAGCCTGGTTCTTTCTGCTGCATTGACATACTTTTCAATCAATTTTAAAGCAGGTAATTTTCATTATTATGAACCACATATTAAGCTGCTGTCTATCAAATACATACTACAGTACTGCCTTGAAAATTTTATTGCTTTTAAACGTTTCTTTTTAAGACACAAAACAACCCTTTTATTATAAAAGGAAATCACCCTTGGAAATGTGTAAGATTGTGATAGAAAAGCTATGCAATATAAATTTTCATTTCTTTAGTAAAGAGGAAACACTATGTCAATGGGGTACTAAGATTACAGACAAGAATGAAACTATTTAATATCCAGGGTAGGCTTAAGACCAAATATTTAACAAAAACCCAACGTCTGGATGGACAACAGCCCCTCCTTTCTCTTTATGTACACAATTGTTATTTTGACAGCAGGCTAAGCATCTCATCTATTCCAAGTAAGAAATTTTATGGGGTTAATGGTTAGAAATAATCCTGATTATTTTCATTGTACCTTAATAATTTGAACATTATTCCAAAAAAGACCTTATGTTTTCAAGTTTCTGACATTTGCTTGTGACTAAAATTTCAAATACCTCATAACTTAAAAACTGGACAGGCAATAAAAATAAAGTGTCTATCTGGTTTACCACATATAAAGTAAAAAAATTTTTAGGGCCGGGCATGGTGGCTCACGCCTGTAATCCTAGCACTCTGGGAGGCCGAGACGGGTGGATCGTTTGAGCTCAGGAGTTCAAGACCAGCCTGAGCTCTTGCGAGAGCTCTTGCGAGACCCCGTCTCTACTAGAAATAGAAAGAAATTAGCTGGACAACTAAAAATACATAGAAAATATTAGCCAGGCATGGTGGCGCATGCCTGTAGTCCCAGCTACTCGGGAGGCTGAGGCAGGAGGATCACCTGAGCCCAGGAGTTTGAGGTTGCTGTGAGCTAGGCTGACGCCACGGCACTCACCCTAGCCTAGGCAACAAAGCAAGACTGTGTCTCAAAAAAAAAAAATTAAATTTAAAAACACATCTACCAGAATGTCTAAAATGAAAAGGATGAAAAATACAAAATGTTGTCAAGAACGTAGACTTTGGAAAACTGGCAATATCTACTAAAGCTGAACATGTGTATATCCTACAATCCAGAAATTCTACTCTATATTCCCAAAAGACACATGTGCATATCTTCACCAAAGGACACGTACTAGAACAGCAGTTTGGCACCAGGGAACAGTTCACGGAAGACAATTTTTTCACGGAGTGGGGGTCAAGGGAGCGGCTGGAGCGGTTGTAAATACAGAAGAAGCTTCGCTTGCCCTCCGCTCACCTCCTGCTGTGTCGCCCGGTTCCTAAGTTTCATGGAAGACAGTTTTCCACCGTGGAGTGGGGGTGGGAGGTGCACGGAGCTCTGGTGATGATGCATGGCCCAGTTCCTAACAGGCAACGGCCTGGTATTGGGCCACGGCCCGGGTGTTGGGGACTACAGTATTAGAATATTCCTAGTAGCAATATTCACAATGGCCCCAAGCTGGGAAACTATCCAACTGTCCATCAAGAGTAAAATGTATAAATAAACTGAGGTATATTCACATAATAGAATACTATACAGCAATAAAAAAATGGAGTCTACAACTTGATGTAAAATATGAATTAATCTCACAAACATAATGTTGCACTAAAGAAGCCAAACATAAAAGCATACATATCATATGATTCCATTTATATAAAGAACAAAAACAGACTAAACTAATCTATGCTATTAGAAATCAGAACAGTTGTTAGTTACCCTTTGGTAGAAGTAATGACAGACAGGAGGAACAAGGTGGCGTGGGAGGTTTCTTGGGTGCTGGTAATATTGTTTCTTCAGGTGAATGCTGGTGACATGAGTATGTTCAGTTTGAAACACTCAATAGATAAAAGGTATTATAGCAGCAGGTTAAAGAGCACAGCTCTGGAATCAAATGACTGCATTTGAATCTCACTCACTTCTATAACTTACTAGCTATGACTTTGGGCAAGTTATTTAATCTTTCTGGCCTCATTTCTTCATCTACCAAATGAGCCTAATATGTACCTCATAGGGTTATTATGAGGATTAAATCATCATAAGACTTGTAAAGAGCTTATTAGCACAGTTGTCTATTATTAAATATTTGCTAAGTAAATAAAGGTGCTTTATTCTGAAGCAACACAAGAAAATGAGAAAGGGAAAAAGAGAAATATGTGGTTGACTGTTACTAGAAATTGCACGAAATAATTATTTTGGGAAATGAACATGATAATAACTAAAGCCTAGAGTAAAAGGACATGATCTGGAAGTTGAGACTAGTCCTACAAACCTCCACCTTAAAGGACCTTGGATAAGTAGTTAGCCTCTCAGAGCTTAGAGCTCCTCACTGTCTACTGGAGGCTGGCCTCGATGATCTCTAAGATTCTCCAGGATGATGAGTGAGGAGTGGAGGCACTGATCATAAACTAAGAGGGCTGAGCTTACAGTAAGTCTCTCTTTTTCTCCTCCAAAAGAAATTCGGAAATCTATGCCTCTGAATTTCACCTAATACTTGCGTTTTCAAAGTATCTATCCTGTCTGTCAGCCATGTCTCTGTCACTCAGGTTCACATTTCCTGCAGTCATTTAGAGTAAATAACTAAGACTCCTCATGGGGTTCTAAAAAGCTAGTCAGGGCCGGGCGCGGTGGCTCACGCCTGTAATCCTAGCACTCTGGGAGGCCGAGGCGGGTGGATCGCTTGAGGTCAGGAGTTCAAGACCAGCCTGAGCAAGAGTGAGACCCCGGCTCTACTAAAAATAGAAAGAAATTATATGGACAACTAAAATATATATATACAAAAAATTAGCCGGGCATGGTGGCGCATGCCTGTAGTCCCAGCTACTCGGGAGGCTGAGGCAGGAGGATCGCTTGAGCCCAGGAGTTTGAGGTTGCTGTGAGCTAGGCTGAAGCCACGGCACTCACTCTAGCCCGGGCAACAGAGTGAGACTCTGTCTCAAAAAAAAATAAAATAAAATAAAATAAAAAAAAAAGCTAGTCAGGTTTTAGCTTTCATAGTGTCACAGTGTCCCTAACTTCTAGGGCCATGTTATATAGCTACTCTTTATTAAACACCTACTTACATGTCAGGCACTGTAATAAAAACTGTATCTCTAATTGTCCACAAAATCTGCTATATATGTATTATTCTTCCTTCTTCTTATATTTTACAGATAAGAAAACTAAGGTTCAGAAAGGCTGCCCCGCTCATCAGTGACAGAGCTGGAAGGTGAGTGTGGCTTGTCTGGCTCCAGAGCCCATGCTCTTTCCGTTAGCCACAGTCCCTTGACTTTCTTTGTAATCAATTATAATTTTATTCCAAAGGCTTCAAATTGGAAAAAAAAAAAAAAAGATAGATAAAAAAATCAATTATAATTTTATGTTACTTGTATAATGAAAGGCTATTAGCTAAGGTGATCTAAAACAAGAAAAACCTAATTTAGTGGAAAATGATTTTTGAATATTTTTACATGAATGATTACTTTGTGTT
This sequence comes from Eulemur rufifrons, assembly GCF_041146395.1. NCBI lineage: Eukaryota > Metazoa > Chordata > Mammalia > Primates > Lemuridae > Eulemur > Eulemur rufifrons. Next base: position 4,989,362 of record NC_090997.1, on the reverse strand, counting down.
TCTAAATAAAGGTTTTTTCCAAGGTCTATTTAAATGAATACTGTACATTAAAGTTTTATGTATTAAGCAGTAGTCATACAAACCATGGGTTAAAGCCTTAAAAAGACATTTACATTTTTTCCCTCAGTGCCCAGATTAGTGCCTGGCCCATACTCTAGGCATTTAAGAAAAACATCTTGAACACCATTCTCCCCAAATCTTGTTTCCCAAAATACTAATAAGGAGAATGCATTCCAACAAGACACTTTATTATCTGAAAAACTTCATGCCCCAAATTAGACATAATATGAAAGTCACTGGGTTATCCTCTCTGCTATAGGACATTTTCTTCCTGGTCAAATGGCACTTTCATCATTAGCAACAAGTAATTACCAAACACCTATAATATACAATTTAGCACAGTAACTCAGTATACCTTCTCTTCTCCCTCCTTCCCATCAGGTTTAACAAGCCACAGAGCCATAGTCCTCCCCAGGCAGGCCAGCCGTGTATGTGTGGTGCAGACTACACAGATTAGGTAATACATGATTAGGTAGCTTTCCCAAACTAAACAAACACAAAGGCCCCAGGAGTCTGGCCTTTCCCCCAACCAGACTCATATCCTAGCACCTCTTCCTGGAACCCTGAAATTGCAGCTGTAACATAACCAACCTCTTCCACCTCCTCCTCAGTCCCCTGCCCAATTCGGAGAAAATCAGAAATTTCCCCCAGTGTCTGTCATACTTATTCCTACTTCATCTAAAAAAGATATTTTGTTCACCAAGGATTCACTAAAAATGTGTCAGCATATACTGTTAAAATTTTTATTTAAAAACTACATTCACAGAAGAGTACACAGAATGTGTGTGCTATAGGAGAAAGTGTGCCAGTTAAGAAGCTCAGTTCTTTTCCACCACCACACCTTCCTATGCAACTTGGCAAGTCACTTATCGTCTCTAGGTTTAGTTTCCTCAGCCATAAAATGAGGGGGGTATTGAACTAGATCAAAGACTAACCACCTAGTTCCAAGATGCCTTGAGAGGTTCAGACATGTGCTGTGGGGATTTAGTAACTCCTCCCTGCCAAACTATATTAAAAAATTACCTGTTTGCACATATGGATTTTTCTAGAGAGAAGGTCTATGGCTTGTATCAAATTGTCACACAGGCTGTGGCCCAAAAAATAACTATAAGCTCATGTCTTATTGGGCACTTACTATGTACTAGGCACTGTATTAAGTCCTTACATATATTAACTCATGTAACCCTCATGATAACCCCTTGAAGTAGGTACTATTATCCCCATACCAGAGAAGAAGAAAGTAAATCAGATCTTAAACACAATGCTATGACAGGTGAAATCATCTCTAAACCCTAAAATTCTATGTCCATTCAAATTAATAAAGTTTTCCTCTGGTTAAATTCTCTGTCCCATTCTGCAATCTTTGATCATGCCCCAAATACTTTAAAATCTTTACACAGAACCACCAGACTCACAGAACACCCAGATTAACAATATTTGAGAAAGAATGTGTTAGGTTAATCCAAGTAAAGAGTCCAAAGGCACTTTCCAACTCCAGCCTCCAATCTGCTTTTTCTTTTACAATGTGATGATTAGATACAAAAGATGTATCTGAATCTAATTACTGATTAATGTCTAAGGTCAAAGTAACAGTAAATAAACCAGAGAGTCAGCCAGGAAAAGGGGATGCAGTGGCTTACCCATGCCATAAGAAGACCCAGAAAAAGGCCAGGCGCGGTGGCTCACGCCCATAATCCTAGCAATCTGGGAGACTGAGGCAGGAGGATCACTTGAGCTTAGGAGTTTGAGACTAGCCTGAGCAAGCGCAAGACCCATCTCTACTAAAAATAGAAAAATCAACCCAGTGTGGTGGTGTGGACCTGTAGTCCCAGCTACTCAGGAGGCTGAGGCAGGAGGATCGCTTGAGCCCAGGAGTTTGAGGTTGCTGTGAGCTATGATGATGCCACTGTACTGTACCCGGGCCACAGAGCAAGACTTTGTCTAAATAAAAAAAAAAAGAAAAGAAAAGAAAAAGAGGACCCAGAAAGATATACCAGTGCCTAGGTGTCCTATGTTGACTGGCATCTTCTCCCCTGCCCCTCCCCCCACACACACACAACACCTTCCAAAAACCACTGACCACTGAGGATGGAAACCCTGGATCACTCATTACTTGAGGTACAAAGGCGGGTTAAGGTGTTAACCATCATCAACTCCAGCCTGGCATAAGAAGTGAAAGCTAAGTGAAAACCTAGTTCGCAATGTTTGCGGCCACCAGTTCTGACAACCTGCAATTGTAACACAGGCGCTAGCAGTCACCAAGCTACACCTGAAAACTATTTTGCCCGCCAACCCCCTCATGCCCCCAAATTACGGAGCGACATAACATTGCTTAATAAAAGACTGCAAAGCAGAAGTGAACGTTGTTGGTTCTTTTCACAGGCTGTCAAAAAACCTCCACATCATCTTAAAGGGAAGGTTGCTGAAACTTTATCCCCAACTCTCATGACCTTTCTCCAATTAGTCTGTGTAATGAGAAGAGAAGCAAAGGAGAAAGGAGTTCAGGAGAATGGCCCTGGGTGCAGGGCTTTTTCAAGGGCGATGCAACAGGGTCAGACAGAAGAGGAGCAGGAGATGGGAGCTTCTTCTGGGAAAGAGAAGACCAGCGTCGGCCTTGGAAATCCGAGGGGGAAATGGGCTATGAAGGACTGGGTGGCACGGTTAGAAGGGGCAAGGGGAAGGCATCTGGGAGAGGAGGGCAGTGCAGCGGCTGCTGGGGCGGGTCGAGAGGCGGGCAGAGGCTCCCAGGTAGGGGCGGCGGGTTCAAACGCGGGAGGAGGCAGAGGGAACATAGCAGGAACAGGAAAGAAAGGGTGGGCTGCGTCGGGGCCTCGGAGAGACGGTCAGAGGACGGCGTGACCTGCTCCGAGGAGTGGGAACTGAGGCTGGAGGTAGCAAGCCAGGAGAGCCCTCTGGAAAAAGTCCAGGGGGGCGCTGGGGGGCGGGGGGGAGTCTAGGGGCACCGGTCCAAGGGCAGGAGAGCCCTGTACCGGAGGGCCCTGGGCAGGGGAGGAACGGAGTGGTGACAACGGTTGGCGCAGCGGGCGCGGGGGGAGGCTGTCTAGGCTCGAGTTGAGGCAGGGGCCGCCACGCAGTCCCGGCGGGGCTGGAGAGAGGGAGGCCGGGCCCGAGCGCGGCGTAAGGGAGGAGGTCCAAGAAGGTTAGGCAGGGCCCCGGGGCAGCCGGGGGTGGCGCTGGTGCTCTCACCGGGACAGGTGTTTCAGGATCTGCTTCTTAATGATCCCGGCCATGCCGGAGCCGCGGCCCGCGTGGAAGGCAGGCGGGCAGCCGTGGCCTCCTCAGTCGTGGAGAAGAGGCAACCCTCTCACCTCGCCGCGGCGTGGGCAGCGGGCGCCGCCGCCACAGCAGCCGCCATGGCGCTCTCTCGCCCCTGCCCGGGCGCCTGGAGCTCCGCCAAGATCCCACCCACCCGCGCGGCGCCGCGGCCGCCAGCCCAGAGCGACGCGGAGACCGCGCGCCGCCAGCCGGCCGGGCTCGCGGGGGCCCGAGGCGCGCGCGGCGAGGGCGGGGGCGCGCGCAGCGCCCGAGCCGACGGGCTCCGCCCCCCACGCCGGCCCGCCTCCCGGCGAGAGAAGTCGGAAGGCTTCCTTCCTTCCTCCGCACTGCGCGAGGTTCACGCTCGGCAGTCGCCTTGCCTTGAGGCATCGTGGTCATTTATTAAATAACTTTTTGCAGAAATTCATTAGATAACTGCGCGGCTCCCGGATGGCAGGCTCCACTTCTCATTTGTTTCCCTCACGCATTCACTAATTATTTGAGCACCGACTCTACTCCAGGAATCAGGCTGCGGAGTGAAAAGTAGTCTAAAGGACCTCACAGACCCGGAGAAGAGACACAAACGCGCCACTGCGGCCGGCTGCTGAGGGTTTTGTGCTCCAGAACTGAGAGGGGGGCGCCTCGTCAGCCTCTTCGTGCCGCTCTGGCTCCTTAACCAATGGCAAATGTTTACTGAAGACCGAAGACGTGCGCTGCATTAGCACTTCCTCCCAAATGTGGGGGGCAGAAGAAAATGAACGGCAAGTTGTTAAAATTACCAAGGACTTTAGAGATCGACTTCTTCATTTTACAAATAAGGAAACGGAAGCCCAGGGAAATAAGAGCTTTCCCAAGGTTACCTATTTATGAGATGCAGGATGAGGACCCAAGTGTTCTGACTCCCAGTCCAGTGCTATTTCCACTCTATTTCATCGATACACCTAAAAGTATGCCAGGGAAACCTGTAGACCCAGTTGCAAAAAAGAAAAGGTGGCAGTTATCTGGACTTAAATATTTAGGCAAAAACCTGAAAGAAAGAAAAAAAAAAAAACACTCTGAGACAGCCTTAAAGGAAGTCTTATTCATTCTTGTGAATATATTTAATACATGCACATAATACAAAAATCAAAGGCATACAACTGTAAGTCTCCCTTCCTCCCCTGTCCCTCAGCCATTCGGGCCCCTTCCCCCAAAAACAATTGTTACCTGATTTCAGAGATAATCTAAGCATGGTCAACCATATAAAATAATCAACAGACAACAGTCATGCATTTCTGTTTATTCCTGTGTCATAAGTTCAAATTTTCCCAGAAGTCCCCAAAATATTACCTAAAAGGAAAGCAAATCATCCTTGGCCCAGGTGCTGTACTACCCACTCCCCTCCAATAGGACTGAATACTCTATCACTATTTGTCCCTCTGCCCTCCTCTCACCAGAATACAGACCAATAGAGCCTATGGAAGAAGTTTCCTGCCAGCATTATTAGCCATTACTGCTTTTTCCCAATTCAGCTGTCGGCCACAGGGGGCCTCAGGGCAATTTCTTGCATTTCAGGCTTCTCTTCCTGGAGCACCCTAGCAGAGATGATTGGGCATGTGAATCAGCTATGTATAACAAAACCTACCTCAGCAAAGAGACTCTCAGCATCCTTACTGAATGCATCATGGTGCCTGATGAATGAGTCATTTTGTTGAATGCAAAAACTCATGTTTTGCAAAAATCTTGCCCTTTAGGGACCAGGGAATAGGAGAGTTCATACTCTCATCAACAGTTTGAATGTGTGAGCGGTTTTTTTGTTTGCTTTCTGCTTTTTTTGTTTGTTTTTGTTACCCTGGGTAGAGTGCAATGGAGTCTTCCCAGCTCACCGCAGCCTCAAACTCCTGGGCTCAAGTGATCCTCATGCTTCAGCCTCCCTAATAGCTGGGGCTACAGGTGAGCACCACCACGCATGGCAAATTGTTTTCTATTTTTAGTTGCCCAGCTAATTTTTTCTATTTTTAGTAGAGACAGGGTCTCACTCTTGCTCAGGCTGGTCTCCTGAGCTCAAGTGATCCGCATGCCTTGGCCTTCCAGAGTATTAGGATTATAGGCATGAGCCACTGCACCTGGCCTGTGCACTTTAAAAAAATTTTTTTTAATTTCAGTTTTAATGTGTTTATCTTTTCCTTTAATGCTAAAAATACAAAGTATATAAAGACAAAAGGGACCTGAAGGCAACCTATACATATTTTTTAATTAAACATTTTGAGATGATTGTAGATTGTAAGAAATAATACAAAGAGATCTCTGTATCCTTTACCTAGTTCCCCTCAATGGTAACATCTTACAAAACTGGAACACAATATCACAATCAAGATATTGACATCAACAGTCAACATACAGAACATTTCCATCACTCAGTTGGCCGTTCATAGCCATTCCCATCTTCCTCCACTACCCACTACTTCCTTAACCTCTGGGAATCCATTCTGCATTTTTATAATTTGGTCATTTCAAGAATGTTATATAAATGGAATCATACAATAAGTAACTTTTGGGGATTGTATTGGTCAATCAGCATAATTCTCTGGAGATTCATCCAGGTAGTTATGTGTATTAATAGCTTATCCCTTTTTATTACTAATATTCCATGATATGGATATACCACAATTTGTTTAACCATTCATCTGTTGAAGGACATCTGGGTTGTTTCCAGTTTTTTTACAATTATGAATAAGGCTGCTGTAAATATTTGTGTACAGGTATTTGTGTGAGCATAAGTATTCATTTTGCTGGGATAAATGCCCAGTACATTCGTACGGTAATTGAGTGTTTATTGTAAAACTCTCCAAACTGGCTGAGCATGGTGACTCACACCTATAATCCCAGCACTTTGGGAGGCTGAGGCAGGAGGATTGCTTGAGGACAGGAGTTTCAGATCAGGCTGGGCAACATAGCAAGACCCCATCTCTACAAAAACATTTTAAAAACATCAGCTGGGCATGGTGGCATGAGCCTGTAGTCCTAACTACTCAGGAGGCTCTAGGTGGGAGGATTGCTTGAGCCCAGGAGTTCAAGGCTACAGTGAGCTATGATTGTGCCACTACATTCCAGCCTGGGTGACAGAACAAGACCCTGTCTTTAAAAAACAAACAAAAAACCTTCTGTTTTGCTGGCTTTTGGCTTTTATTTGTACTGGTCCAGCAGAAGGGGAGGTGCCTTCTTGGTACTGTTAGGTGGAAACAGAAGTCTAAGTTCTCCACTTGGCCTCCTGGGACACCCAAGAGAGGAGTTTCCTCAGTACTGCAGGACTAAGCTTGGAGTTCCAGCTTCTGAGTAGGCCTTCACTAATACTCCCTAGCTGGAAGTGGCAGAGTACCTCATCACTGATCCCTTCAAGGCCTCCACTGACATGGGGATATGGGCAACCTTATTACTACTATGCAGTGGTGAAAGGCCAGTCTCCTCTGACACTACCCCACTCATGGATGGGGTAACACCTTGTTATAGCTGGATGGGGATGCAAATCCCAGCTCCTTACAAAGCCTTCTCTGACACCAAACTAGAAGGGTTTGGAGCACCTCATCACAGCCCCAGGAGGATGGAAGTCAAAACTCTGCACTTGGCCTTTGCTGGCCTAGGTGGGGATGGGGTAAAGGCTTTTACTGTGGGCTGGCATAGAGTGGTTATTGTCTTAAGTTTCCTACTTGCTAAAATGCCTCTTTCCTGGTCCTTTGGCTCTTGGAGTGTTTTTTGTCTATGCCTATCAATGTTTCTTGGTTGCCAACTTCTTCAGCCCCAAGTCTGGGACATATGAGACAAAACAAAAAACAAAACCACCCAAAACTCACCATGTTGCTGTGTAGATCCTGAGTTCTTTAATAGGTCTGCCTTCTCTCTACCTTTCACTCTTATGCTTGATACATACATATAATATATAATATGTCCACTGACGTGGGGATGTTAAAGGTTTTTAGTTGTACTATGCAGTACAAACAGGGGAAAGTACACTCCATTTTCCTGAAGTGGAAGTTCACTGATTTTTTTTTAAGCTTTTTATTTTGAAGTATAGATTCACAGGAGTTATGAAGATAATAGAAAGAGGTCCCACGTAACTTTCACCCAGTCTCCCCCAATGGTTACATCTTACATAACTGTAGTACAATATAAAAACCAGGAAGGTGATAATGGGGGGTGTTTGTATAATTCTATGTTACTTTATCACGTGTAGACTTATGTAACCACTACCATAATCAAGATATAAAACTATTCCAATACCACAAAGATATCCCTCATGCTACTCCTTTATAGTCACACTCTACCCGCCCCACAATACCATCTCTAAACCCTGGCAACTATTAATTTGTTCTTCATCTTCATAATTTTGTAATTTATATAAATGGAAAAGTCTGTGACTTTTTCAGACTGGCTTTTTTCACTCAGTATCAGCTCTTGAGATCCATCCAAGTTGTTGTTGTATCAATAGTTTATTATTTGTATTGCTGAGTCATATTCCCCAATCATATATTTTCAAAACACCTAGCTGATCCATTTTTTCAGATCCAGTAGCTTCTCTCACCTGCTTGACAGGATGGCCACATCTCTTATCCCATGATTAAACATTCATTTGCACATGCTGTGTTACATATGAACCAAAGAGGTCATACACAATGTCCAAAGAAGGACAACTGTGCAAAGAAGGAAAAATAATTTTATAGTAAAAGTCAAGAGCAAGAGGATTGTGTAGCAAAGACATGTTATTAATATCAGCAAGGATTCTTGGGGGTAGTTTCTAGATTGTGGTAGCTATGATTTTATAAAAACAGCTTTATTGAGGTATGAGTGACACACAATAAAGTACACATACATAAAGTGCATAAAATATAAAGTGTGTAATTTTTAAAGTTTTGGCATATACACATACCTGAAAAATCATTACCACAATCAAGATAATCAACATATTCATCACTCTCAACAGTTTTAGTTGTCTGTTTTGAGCTGCACTGGCCTCCCTACTGTTCCCCCAATACAAGTAGACTCCCATTTGAGGGTCTTTGTACTTGCTGGTCCCTCCGCCTGGAAAGCTTGTACCCAGACTCCCACACCACTACCACTCCCTTCTTCTTTCCAACACAGAGGTGCCCCTGATCTGGGACTCCCTATCCCCTTACCTGCTTTACTTTCCTTCATGGCATGTAACACCCAAGACTGGTATTTTTTTATTTGTCAACTGTCTGACTTCCTCTTTAGAATATAAGCACCATAACAAGAAAGATTTTGTCTTATTTGCTATCAGTATAGTGTCTGGACTCAGAGCAATATTAGAGAGTGGCAGACCTCATGTGAGTTTTTCTAGCAGGGCAAGTTCACCGATATGACTCTCTTTCATGAACATCTCTTCTTTTTATCATTCAGGTTTAGGTTCAACTGCATATAACAGAAAATTCAAAGTAATATGTGACTGCAATAAAAAAAAAAGGTTGTTTATTTTTTCTCTCATGTAAAAGAAGTCTAAGGTCCATGGCAGCTCTTCAATCATCAGGGACCTAGGTTTCTTCGATCTTGTTAACACCATCCTTAGTTGCCAATTCATGGTCCAATACGGTTGCTTGTGTTTCAAACACCATGTCCACATTCTAGTCAACAGTAAAGGGTCAAAGGAAAGAGAAAAGGCAGACAAAAGGCATGCTCCCCCCTGCCACCTGGCCTCACCCAACTACAAGTTATGAGAAATGTGTTCTTCACTGCACATGGCCATCGATCCAGTTTAAAATAACATGTTCTATTACTTTACAGATAGTTATCGATACCAGGGTAAACAATTAGTAATGTCTTTCTGCCTGCCACTCTAGGCTCTACCGTGTTGCTCCCCCTTGTCCCTCTTCCTGTGCTTCACTTCTACCAGCTGATGCCTGAGATAAAAGGGATGAAGAAGGGAAAATGTAGCATTCAAGTACAGAGGTAAAATGCTTTGTTCCACCCTTCACTCCTTTATCCTTTTAACAACCAACCCCAGAAAGTACTACGATATGATGCACAGACATAGCAAAGGAGGAAAAGATTAGGAGATCCATTTTTCAGGGTCACTGTGAAGGCTAAGCACTCAAAAATGCTTTGAGATCTTAGCTTCATATGCTATGCTCAAGGTGTTATTGTTCTGAATGGTATTTCTGACAGATAAAAAACAAGTGTTATCATTAGATGAGGTCATAAGTCAATGGGCTTTCTTAATTGGCAGCCAGGGGAAAGATACTTATTCAAAAGGAACAAGTATGGAGCAACTGGATAATCACCTTGATGGGTGATTACAATTAATACCTATGAGGGCCAGACAGACCCTGTGTGCTGCCTATAGAAGGAATATCTTGGGGGCATAACTGAGGATCCACAGTCCAGATGTAATCATCAGAAAACAACAGGCAAACCCAGAATGAGGAATATTCTATTACATAAAAGGGGGTGGAAGCCGGGCACAGTGGCTCACGCCTGTAATCCTAGCACTCTGGGAGGCTGAGGTGGGAGGATCACTTGAGCTTAGGAGTTCGAGACCAGCCTGAGCAAGAGACCCCATCTCTACTAAAACGAGAAAAAATAAGCCAGGTGTGGTGGCACGTGCCTGTGGTCCTAGCTACTCAGGAGGCTGAGGCAGGAGGATCGCTTGAGCCCAGAAGTTAGAGGTTGCTGTGAGCTAGAATGACACCACGGCACTCTAGGCCAGACAACAGAGAGGCACTCTGTCTCAAAAAAAAAAAAAAAGCATCACAAAAAGGGGGTGGGACTGTTGATGTCATAAAAGACAAAGGCTGAGGAACTGTTCTACATTAAAGGAAACTAAGATACTACAAAAAAATACAGTAAATTATTCTAGAGAGGATCCTATACAGGAGAGGGAGAAAAACTACAGAGACATTGTTGGGTCAATAAACAAAAATGAAATACAGTTGGCAGATCATTCAATCAAGGTTGTATTTCCTAAGTTTGATACTGAACCATGGTTGTGTAAGAGGATATACTTAGTCTTGGGAAACACACACTGAAGTATTTATGGGAAAGGGCATGACATTAATGATATAAGCAATTTACTCTGAAATGGTTGAGGGAACAAAAATTCTACCTATGTAGAGGGAAGTGACAAATAAAACAAATGGGGTAAAATGCTAACACCCAACAACAGGCTAATTTGAGTAAAGGCTTTGTAAGTGTTCTCTGTACAGTTCTTACAAGTTTTCTGTAAGTCTGAAATTCTCTCAAACCCCAAACAGCAAGGACAATAAGCAACATTTCTGATTATCTTATTCCTGCCCTTGTCTGATGAACTATTCTAGATACTGTATTTGATTCTGTCCAGAAGGTCTAACCCTATGGTTTCACTGGGAAGTAAAGAAATGTCTCCAATTAATACTTACTCTATGTAACTGAGACAATCATCAGTGGACTTTTCCCATACAGGATGATCAAATTAGCCTATGCTTCTGTACAAGGATCCTATTTCTCATGCAGCTTTGAATCAAGGGGACTAGCATTTTGACAAACCATCAAAAGCCCTAGCAGTGGAAATGATGAGAGCTTGGACCTTTAAGTGCACTCACAGTGGCTTCAGATCTGCTCACAGAAAAGGAAGTAAGGTCACAGTGCTGGGTGACTTTTCTTTATCAGTTGGGGGCTCTTTTGCCATTACACTGTGGTGGAAATGGAAGTCACAGCATGGGGAAAAAAAAGGGGGGGGGGAAGCAAGTATTAATATGTTATCCCCCATTGACACTAACTTCAAATTCTTTTTTTTTTTTGAGACAGAGTCTCACTCTGTTGCCCAGGCTAGAGTGAGTGCCGTGGCGTCAGCCTAGCTCACAGCAACCTCAAACTCCTGAGCTCAAGCGATCCTCCTGTCTCAGCCTCCCGAGTAGCTGGGACTACAGGCATGTGCCACCATGCCCGGCTAATTTTTTCTATATATATTTTTAGCTGTCCATATAATTTCTTTCTATTTTTAGTAGAGACGGGGTCTCGCTCTTGCTCAGGCTGGTCTCGAACTCCTGAGCTCAAATGATCCGCCCACCTCGGCCTCCCAGAGTGCTAGGATTACAGGTGTGAGCCACCGTGCCCGGCCACTAACTTCAAATTCTTGATATTTAGTAGTATTCTTGTGTGTACATATACAAATTCTCACATTATAGTTCATTCATATTTTAAAATTAAACCAGATGTCTAAAGGCATAAATCTATAACAGTAAATAAATTCTACTGTCTTCTTCACAGCCTGCAAAAAAGGAAATGTCTTATAATCATTCATTACTAGATGAATTATATAGTTTGCCATAAGAGTTGATAAAAACACAAAAAGAATCTTCTTAGAACTCTTTGTTCCTACTTTTGTTCATTGCAGTTAAAGCTTGTTAAACTTTCAAGTCATCTTACTGTTTCAAGTCATCTTACAGTTTTTCTGAAACCATGTAAAATACTTTCTTCAAAGACTAGAAATATTTCGAGAAGGGAGATTCAACCTTAAAAATACACTTTGGAAAAAGCTTCCTTTTGGAAGACCTTGATTGTTCCTAAATTCCTGAGGCTATTTACAAAACCTAAATAGGTATCTATCTGTGGGCTTTCTGTGCATACACAAAAGATACACTCTTCACCCTGAGCCTGACAGAGCCATCCAAACCGGAAACTTGCTGAGTCACATAGAAAGCTCAGTAGGCAAGGATTCCCCTAACAAACTCTTAAGTCTGCAGAAGATTTTTCGTAACAAATCTGAGCTATAAAAGTCACACATATAAACTCTCCGAGACTTAAGTCCTTAAAAAGATGGGACTGAATGAGAAATTAAAAAGCAACAAATAGTCCTGCCAAAGGTTCAGACGAGGAAGCTGATTCAACTTCTGGAGGATCAGCATAAAAACATTTAAGCCTGGGTGTAAAAACATTAAGCTCATGCCTGTAATCCCAGCACTTTGGGAGGCTGAGGCAAGAGAAATTGCTTGAGCACAGGAATTTGAGACCCCAGCCTGGGCAACATAGTGAAACTCTATCTCTACAAAAGAAAGAAAGTTTAATCAGCCAAGCATAGTGGCGCCTACCTGTAGTCCTAGCTACTCTGGAGGCTGAGGCAAGAGTATCACTTGAGCCCAGGAGTTCAAGGCTGCAGTGAGCTATGAATGTGCCACTACTGCACTCCAGCCTGGGCAACAGAGCACAACCTTGTCTCATAAAAAAATCATTTAAATGTCAGGATCTCTATTTTTAACCCCTTGTTTATGTACATAAAGTTAGCCCCTCTTCAAATTATTCACGTTTCTAGGAAAAGAAGCAATCCACCTACAACCATTTCCCAGTTTCTAGCTACAAACCTTTTAAAGAGTATAGACACAGACACACATAAAGTTATGTTCTTGAATAGAACAGATCCTAAGAGTTTTCTAAACATGCTAATAATCAAAATCTTCTAGATTTTCCAAAAAGCAAATTTCCTAGGCCCCATCCCAGATCTAGTGCATCAAACTCTAGAATCTTTATTTTGAAAAGGGTCCCCTAACCTCAGTTGGCAAGGGTGTTTGGTTTCTGTTTTGTTTGTTTTTTTTTTTAACAGGTAATAATTCAAAAATTCAAAAGATATAAAAAGATTACAAGCCTTTTCCCCTTATTTCTTTCCCCCAGCTACCCACTTCACCCATCATGAGCAACTAGTATTACAAGTTGCTTATCTGTCCTTGAAGAAACCTTTGTGCATACACAGGCAAATACAGATAATTCCTTTAAAAAAAGATGGCAGGCTAGGCGTGGTGCTGCACGCCTGCAGTCCCAGCTACTTGGGAGGCTGAGTTGGGAGGCTCACTTAGGCCTAGGAGTTTGAGACCAGCCTGAGCAACATAGCAACTCTGTCTCTTAAAAAAATTGTTTTTTAAAGATAAAAAGTTAAAAAATAAAAATAAAGGATAGCAAACAACACATTGTTATGTGACTAAACCAAGGTGCAGAACAACATGTATCTGGGAGACCCCTTCCTATCAGTACATAGAGCTTCCTTATTCTGTTTTAACATGCACAGTATATGAAACTTTTTGATAAATCAGTCCACTATCATTGGACATGTATGTTATTCACAACCTTTTGCTGCAATGCTTAATCTTACACACATACCATTTCATACATGTGCAAGCCTAACTGCAGGATAAACTGATAGACACGGAAACTCAAGGTCAAGGGACATAGGTGTTGTAATTCTGATAAATATAGCCAAATTGCCCTCCCCAGCAGTTATAACAATTTTCATTCCCACTTGTGACATGAAAGAATTTAAATTTTACACTGCACTGAATATGAACAGTGCCAATGGCTTACTTTCTAGATGCTTCCCTGAAAATATCCTACTTTTACTGCCTGGTTATGTAACAAACAGGATTCTAAAAACACCTTCTGTAACACAGAAATCTGCATAATTTTATCATTGCCATACAAAGTTTTCCGACTATCTGAGGCCAAGAAAGAACAGAGCTAAGAGAAAGGAGAAGCTGAGATTCTCCATTCTCAGCTGACATGCAGGCAACATGAAGTATTTTCCTCTACTTCAGCATAAAAGACTTAAAACTTTCTACTTACTACACAAAGTGTTAGTCATGTGAAAATTTAACCAATTGTGCTGTTTATTATTTTAACCAACAAAAGCTCTACAAGTGTTAGATTTACCAAAATCCTGCACAAGACAACTTTACTTAATAAAGGCAGGGTGCTCAAAGAGATTCACAATACAGCTAAGGAAAAACAATCCCACGCAGGACATGCTGAAGAGAGAATGGGCTAGAAAAACACAACTGAAATGTTTCATCTCCTTTATAATACACACAGAATACAGAAGGGAGGAAAAAGGGAACACACTTTTAACTAAAAGAGTTGACAATTTTATTTTCACATTTCACAATACAAACAAAAACTGCCCTTTTTTGGTTCCACTTCCCTTCAAAACTATTCTCTCTTTGATAGGAAGGGGGAGCAAGTCTTCCTTATCATGCTGTTAAGAAAACATCCAGAGTCACGGCACCATGATCTCCTGGTGAAGCAGAACAAGTAATATAAAACTGACATAAAGAGACCTCCCCTCTATCCTTATCTGTCTGGTCGAGTCATTCCAGGCCGAGTGGGCACCATCATGGGACGGGCAGGAGGTCTCATCATTGGGGGCCCAGGCATCATTGGCATGTGGCCTCCCATGGGTGGCCTCATTCCAGGAGCTGTAGGACAAAACAAAGAAAAGGAAAAGAAGGGAGTCAGAAAATACCATTTGTGAGAGTTTGATGGGACTTCAATTAAAAACAAAAAAAAAAGTAGCCACCCCCCTGCAAAATGCTGGAAAAAAGACATACTTGACAGAAGAAATGCAACAAATTCATCACATCTGTAAATTACTTAAGACATTCTCAAACAAAAAACAAAAAGGTCAACACAAGAACCATGTGGAAATCATGATCTAATGATAGTAAGGGGGAAACTATTAATAGACTGCTTTCCAGAAATCACCAGGGACACTAGTTCCCTAAACTGACCTTTTTTCTCACTCAGGGAAATTCACAACTAAGTCACATGTTATTCAGTCAGCTCTTTTAATCAGTTATATCCACCATATGACCAGGAGCTATTTCATGAATGTACACAGGCACAGAGGACAATCTTACCACTAAGCGTTTGTTCGGAGTTGTAGGAAAGGTGAGCAGGAGGCCCATGCTGAGAACCTGTTAGTAACCATACTTAGCTCAAGTCAAGAAAAATAATAGGCAATAATGTGATTTATAACAATTAGCACACACAAAAATCTGATTTTTCTAATGCATATTAGAAACTATTAATTTTTTTACGTGTCCCATCAATAAACCAGCCAAATAAATGAGCCAGGGAGGGGAGGGCAAGCAGAGGGGTAGGAAAGGATCACAGGCAGCTTCAAGGGAATTGATAATGTTCTACTTCCTCAGCTGGGTGATAGGTTCACGGATATTCATTTTATTATTATGCCTCATAATTTTCATGTTACATATATTCTTTACAAATATCAAATTTTACCTATTTATTTTAAACTAAATAATTTTGATTAAGTTTGCAGTTCAAGAGTTCAAGAGAAAACTATATTCAAAGCTGAATATAGCCTTATAACAAAAAGTGAAACACGACTATATGCAAAGACACAAAATCCAACAGGTACAGATTTTTTTTAAGACCAATTTCAACAGGAACAGAGAATAATACTAAACTTCTAAATACCACATAAAGGCTCATGTTTAACATAACCTATATTCAAAAGCATTTCTTCAAGGAAACTGATACAGACCAAACATTAAAAACTGGGCGGCCAGGCACAGTGGCTCACGCCTATAACCCTAGTACTCTGGGAGGCCGAGCCAGGCGGATTGTTTGAGCTCAGGAGTTCGAGACCAGCCTGAGCAAGAGTGAGACCCCGGCTCTACTAAAAATAGAAAGAAACTATCTGGCCAACTAAAAATATATAGAAAAAATTAGCCAGGCATGGTGGTGCATCTCTGTAGTCCCAGCTACTCGGGAGGCTGAGGCAGGAGGATCACTTGAGCCCAGGAGTTTGAGGTTGCTGTGAGGTAGGCTGACGCCACGGCACTCTAGCCCGGGCAACAGAGTGAGACTCTCAGGGGGAAAAAAAAAAAAAAAAACAACTGGGCACCTGAAAACTTGTTTTCTTTGGTCTGCATAGCTGATTTAATTTGAATTAGTTGCCAACATTGGGATTTCATTAGATGTCTAGATTCCCTATTTCTTGTAAACTTTTTATTATGGAAATATACAAACATAGACAGGAATAGTATAATGAACATCCATGTATCCATCATCCAGCTTCAACAATTACCCACCCATGGCCAACTTTGTTTATCTACACTCCCCACCCATTCCTATCCCTACCCACCCACCACCACCTACTCAATTATTTTAACACAAATCCCACAATCTTATTTTATCCTGGTTAAAAAACAAAACAAAAAAACAACCTCAGGAGAACTGACAACACCAAGCCTATATTCTCAAATGTCAATTATAGGCTGAAGCTGAGTTCCAGAAGCCTCCTTTAGATAGGTTGTGCATTCCCTAGTTCACCACATCCCTAACCTCTCTAGGAATCTGAATTTGTGACCCTGATTTAGGATGCTAAAGCCATCTAAATAATTTTGATTATGTTCTGGGTTCAAGTCAGTAAGGCAGGAACTCTCTTTACCCCTTTAAATGATACCGAAAGTAAGTATACTGAATACTGGCTAGGAAGCTAGTTTAGTAACTTTGCACCTTGTCTTTCCAGATAAGTTACAGGCATCAGTCAGTCATTATCTGTTCCCAAACCTGGGTATGTCAGTTGTAGTTATTACTGTAATTACATAATCTATTCTGCAAACCAATAAAATATGAGTGTGAAATGAAAACTGTTTCCTGGAAAGCTAACTTGATACTTATAAAACTGAGGCAAATCATCCCCCAAAAATGCTCACAAATTTGGAAGGCAGAAATAATCCTAAAAGATGGGAACTATTATTAATAGATTGTACCACAAGGTGTCTAACCACTTCAAAAAAAATGAAACTAAAGTTGGTAGAAGATGGATAATGGTTATGGTTTATTGGTTTATGCAAAAAATATAAGGCGTCAGAATCAGCGGACTCACTCTCAAAGCAAAGATCCTGCCCAGGTATCAGGAAGATTTACAAATTAATGAACATTTATGTTTACATTAAAATAAAATGTTTCAGGTATAAGGTTTCCCCTCCACTTCCAGAATAAAAAAACCAACTACCAGCCCTACAGCCTTTTTCAAATACTGATTTGGTCTAGTTAACCTGCAAGATTAAACCAGCAACAGAAGGTAGCTCTGCTCCAAATCAAAACTGAGAAAATATATCTACCTTTTTCCCACCCCTCAAATGGAACAAGTTCATCTATCTTTCTATTCATTATAAATGGCCAAAAGTCAGGATGAGGCAAGATGACAGGAGGGAGGGAGAAGAAGAAAAACAGAAGCAGCCCTATCTTGCTTTTAGTAGGACAAGATCCTTGGATATCACCCAATTATACTGACAAACAAATATTTTTTTTCGGCCCCTCTCCCAATTTTTTCAAGAATCTTTTTATCCTTAATGATTGACCAAATTTAATTTGCAAAAATACATTTAGATAGCTAATTAGGAATTCCATTTTACTGGAGAACTAAAACACAATGGAACATACTAGAAGGAAAGATATTCAAACTTACCAGGTCCCACTGGCATCATCCCAGGAGGAGGAGGGCCCATCATTGGCATCATGGGAGGGCCCCCCATATGGGGTGCTGGCATCATACCAGGACGAGGAGGACCCGCTGAAATAAAGAAAAGAGCCTGTGGTTAAAGTATGCTTATATGTTGACATTTTCTCTTCTTAGTAAAACTAATAGGGGCGCATGAACTGGTTCAAATTCAGAAACAAGAGACCTCTTATTGTTTCTTTTTATAACAGTGGATCCAAAAAAAAATCACATGCCATAAAACTTTAGAAAATGAAGTCAGGTTCCCCAGATTAAAAAATATTCCGAGGCCGGGCCTGGTGACTCACGCCTGTAATCCTAGCACTCTGGGAGGCCAAGGCGGGAAGACTGCTCGAGATAAGGAGTTCGAGACCAGCCTAAGCAAGAGCGAGACCCCGGCTCTACTAAAAATAGAAAGAAATTAGCCATACAACTAAAAACATATAGAAAATATTAGCCAGGCCGGGCGCGGTGGCTCACGCCTGTAATCCTAGCACTCTGGGAGGCCGAGGCGGGTGGATTGCTCAAGGTCAGGAGTTCGAGACCAGCCTGAGCAAGACCCCGTCTCTACTAAAAATAGAAAGACATTATATGGACAACTAAAAATCTATATAGAAAAAATTAGCCGGGCATAGTGGCGCATGCCTGTAGTCCCAGCTACTTGGGAGGCTGAGGCAGTAGGATCGCTTAAGCCCAGGAGTCTGAGGTTGCTGTGAGCTAAGCTGACGCCACGGCACTCACTCTAGCCTGGGCAACAAAGTGAGACTCTGTCTCAACAAAAAAAAAAAAAAAAAAAAAAAGAAAATATTAGCCGGGCATGATGGCACATGCCCGTAGTCCCAGCTACTCGGGAGGCTGAGGCAGCAGGATCACTTGAGCCCAGGAGTTTGAGGTTGCTGTGAGCTAGGCTGACGCCACAGCACTCACTGTAGCCTGGGCAACAAAGTAAGAGTCTGTCTCAAAATATATATATATATATATATATATATATATATATCTCTCTAAGATTTTAATTTTAAAGGGGGGGGGGGAGTTGTACCTTCTATAGAGCTCCTGATGAACTTAAGCAACAAATGTGGAATTTCAGATCCCCTTTCTTAAATTTGGATACATTTACGAGGTAAAAGTACAGTTTTGATACATGGATATATTATGGAGTGGTGAAGTCCGAGCTTTTATAAATAGTATAACCATCACCAGAATAGTGTACACTGTACCCGTTAAGTAACTTCTCATCCCTCACCCCCTCCCATTCATCCACCCTTCTGAGTCTCCAATGTTTATTATTCCACACTCTGTATCCATATGTACACATTATTCAGCTTCCACTTATAAGTGACAACATGTAGTATTTGACTTTCTGTTTCTGAGTTATTACACTTAAAAAAACAGCCTCCAGTTCCATCCATGCTACTGCAGAAGACATGATTTCATTCTTTTTTACAGCTAAGTAGTATTCCATGATATATATATATATATATTTTTTTTCTTTATCCAATCATCCATTGGACACTTAGGTTGATTTCATATCTTTGCTATTGTGAACAGTGATGCAATAAGCATATAAGCACAGGTATCTTTCTGATATAATGATTTCTTTTCTTCTGGGTATACACCCATTAGTGGGACTGCTGGATCAAGTGGTAGTGTTTTTTTTTCTCCTCCAGCCCCTCAAATGGTAGTTCTATTTTTAGTTCTTTGAGAAATCTCCATACCGTTTTCCATAAAGGTTATACTAATTTACATTCCCACCAACAGTGTATAACCATTCCCTTTTTAGATCCTTTATTAAAAAATCAAAACCTGGGTTTAAAAGATTCTTTGGAAATACAAAGACTTACATGCAGAGCTATGGCTGACTGTATCATTTACAATTGCAAAAATTTAGAACAAGTTAAATATCCAACAATCAGAAAATGGTGAAGTAAACTACGGTACATTCATACCACAAACTATTCCACTTTTAAAAATAATGGAGTTGAGTGCCAGCCAGTAAAGGTGGAACACAGGAGAGAGAAGTGACCTCGGAGTTGCTGTGGGAAGAGCCCTGACCAGGTCCCAGGAGGGGAGAAGCTCAGAAAAGATTTAGCAGGCCATTAGTGGTCAACCTACGTTAGTATATAGCTACTACAAACACCTTACTTCTCTGTATTTACATCCATGATTACTTACAAGACTGAGTGTAGGTCTCCAATTTCAGTTTCAAATCTGGACCCTTCTAGGAGAGCCAAAGTACTTATGACCCAGTACAGTACTCAACCTCTTCCTATCTGCCATGCAGAAACAACAAACTTTCAAAGAGAGCAGAGGCCTATGATCTGCTCCACTTCAACTATCCAATTCTCATCTTTCACAAAGTATGTATTACAGCGTTAGGTGGTTTAGAAAATAAGGGGAAAGACTGAGGAGTTTATCAGCTATTTCAGTCCTCCAGTGTTGTGTTCATAGCAGTAAATACTTTAATATACTCAGCAACTCCTATTCATGTATCAGCTCATCTAATCGCAAGTTCATTCTGAGCTTTCCATTTGAATTTCTCTTGCACCAATACTTGGGACACCACAAATACAATATCCTAGTAACAGTGCAATCAAAAGTTAACTCTAAAGTTATTTTAGAAATTATACCACCAAAGTTGTTTTCTATTACTATGTATTCATTCAAAAGCCAACTGTGAGATAATCTAACATAATCAAAGAATAATCTGCCCAGTTACAGCCCTTAAAGTAAAAACTGTAAACTTACGAAGACTGGGGGGAGGTGGAATCATCGCCCCTGCAGGAGGAGGAGCAGAGAATGGAGTAGGAGGTATTTTTCCTTGTTGAAATGCAGCCGCTTTGGATATAAGGTTGAGAAAAAACACAACAAATGATGAATAAGAATTCAACAACCCATTTACTAAAATAACTGCTTTCTTTTAAATCTTTAATGGTTCCAATTACTTTATTCCTGCAAACATTCATCTAAAGTTACTACATCATAGCTCTACAGTTTTAAAATCATTTTTAGGTATTCACTACCTAAAATTGCCATTAATTGGTTTACTGATTTAAGTTCTTTAAGCTATTTTTACTTAGCATTTCTATGGCTAAATTAAACTATGGGAGATTGGAATGAAAATTTCCTTCCTAGCAATGTCTTTCACCAAAGAGAAGCTGTCATCTTTATCTGTGGATGTGGTTTATAATCAATTCAAGCCAATCGCAGTTTTGTTTGAATAGTGTACATACATGCCCAAAGGTCAGGCTTTATAAACTTTCTACTCTTCCTTCTATCCGTTCTGTGCTGTCTTGGGTCAAAATACACCATATTGGTTAATCAGTTTTGAAATTAATGCACTGAGCTAGGAGATGAAGAAAAACAAAGATTTCAAAGCAAAAGCCTATCCTAAAGGAGACTATGATCTTTAAAAAAGTCCAATACAATCAACTTTTAGTTTTTCTTTCAGATAATACGAGGCCCAAGTGAAAACTAAAGAAATTGAAGTTCATCTGTATTTGGTTTTAGAAAGCAGTCACAAATAAATATTAAAATACACACTCACAAAATCTATTCCTCACGTAAGCCCTTGCCAATTCAGTGCTGTCTGCAGCCCACCCCACTCCATCCCCATCAATGCGAACAAGGTCAAATTACTGACAATTCGTGGGGATCAGATCCAAAAAAATGACCCAGAGATTTATGAAAAGCTACTCATATGCCTCTGAATAAAGCCTGTGCTCTCTCAGGGGTTATAACCCAATAAGTGCTTTTCCAATCAGAAAAACCCCTCCCACACCCTGTGTAGGAGGATAGCTTGTAAAGAAAAGGGAGAAACTAAACCACTGGCTCCGAAAATGTCGACATAATCACAGACATCATAAGGTGTATCCCTGAGGGCTTGCCCCCCCTCTCCTCAATTAAATGTTTACTCACCCCAAATTCTTTTGCTGCATATGAAAACTAGAGAATATATTGTTAATGTTATAATGCCAAGAAATTTCTAACATCTTTTCAAATAGGAGGAAAAAAAGATTACAGCATAATTTATTTTTTCACATGAAATGAGAAAATGTCTGAGTTTTGTTCCATAATAATCCAGGAGGGAGAAAGGGAGCAAATGAAGATATTCAGTGGCTCTCAGCCAGAAACAATTTTGGCGCCCCCCCCCCCCCGCCCCCCCGGGAAAATTGGGCAATACCTGGAGACATTTATAGTAGTCACAACTGAGGGCTGGTACTGGCATCTAGTGGGTAGATGCCAGGGATGCTGCTAAACGTGCTACATTGCACAGATAGACCCCCAAAACAAAGAATTGTACTAAATGTCCATAGTACCTTGGCATAAAGTAAATGTCCATGAGAACCTTGGTATAAACAAAACAAGAGTGATGCAGCTGGGTGGTAAGAAATTGGGAGGGGGGTGCAAAATGGGAATATCTTTCATTAAACTTGTGTTTTTCTGTTATTTGAAATGTATCACAATAGTTTCGCTTTTTTAAAAAATCACATCACAAAGTCCACATTTGGCTGCCAGCTGGGTATAATGAATGATTTTAAAAGGCTGTGATTCAAATACACCAGCATGATCTAAAGTAAAAATACAACATCTCCTTCTGTCGGTGCCTTAGACCCAACAAACCAGAACAATAAAATGCACCTAATTAACAAAAAGACTATGATGTACAACAGGGGTCCAAAACATACTCAGGCTATTTTGTTATTATACATGACTTAGTTTCTTTTTGACTAATTCTCTTTGTCAGGACTACAACTAAGAAACCTAAATAAAGCCTCTCAAACTACTTGGAGAGAATCATAAACCTACCCCCTACCTTTTCCTATTACAACAGGAAAACACTTCTAAAAACTATGGAGCACTACAAAGGAGGTTTTATATAAATTTGCTATATAAATCTGGTCCATGTCAATAGACAAACATTAGGCAACTCCATTCTTCTCTGCCTCACCTCCCAGTCTAACCAATACCTGATTGCTCTATCTCTGACTGCTCTATCCTCAGTAATTAATATTAACTAATGTGTTCCTATATCCCTGGGAAACCAATGACCCTCCACTTCTTTCATTCAGGATGTCTAAATGCTCCTAGTTATCATTCAGACTGAGTTGCTTCTGTGAAAAACAACAGAGAGACAGGGACAAAGAATGAATGGGACCATTTTAACACATCAGAACAAGAGCCTGAAACATACTTGTTTTGTCAATCAGGCTCTGGGCCTGCTCTTCCATCCATTTTTGATAGTAGTCTTTCACATTTTCTTTGTGTTTCCTACCACTGCAGTGTGTCTTTCTCACAGATGGCTGTAAAACAAAAAGGTCATATCAGACATAGAAACAAATTTCCAAAACTAAAAATTTTGTAACACTTTACCTTGATATAGGTAGCCTGGCTAGCACTAGCAGCTTTAGTTGATCTAGACCAGGGATCGGCAAACTATGGCCCATAGGCCAGCCACTTGTTTTTGTATAAAAAAAAAAAAGTATTGGAATACAGCCACATCCATTCATTTATGTATTATCTACGGCTTCTCTCTACAACAGCAGAGTTGAGTAACTGCAGCAAAGACCATGTTCACAAACCTAAAATCATTACAACCTGGCCCTTAAGAAAAGATTTGCAAACCCCTGATTTAGACCACAATGCCATTTTAATGCCCTTTTTTAGGCTATTCCATGGCTGCATGATATAGCTTATATACATTTAAGTAACTGTCTATAAGAATATGTTCTTAAATGACTATAGGTCTAGAGAATAGACTCTATACACATAAAGATTAGGGTGACCAGGGGTTTTAAAAAAAGTTACAATTTCCGGCCGGGCGCGGTGGCTCACGCCTGTAATCCTAGCACTCTGGGAGGCCGAGGCGGGTGGATCGCTCAAGGTCAGGAGTTCGAGACCAGCCTGAGCGAGAGCGAGACCCCGTCTCTACTAAAAAATAGAAAGAAATTATATGGACAACTAAAAATATATATAGAAAAAATTAGCCGGGCATGGTGGCGCATGCCTGTAGTCCCAGCTACTCGGGAGGCTGAGGCAGTAGGATCGCTTGAGCCCAGGAGTTTGAGGTTGCTGTGAGCTAGGCTGACGCCATGGCACTCACTCTAGCCCGGGCAACAAAGTGAGACTCTGTCTCAAAAAAAAAAAAAAAAAAAAGTTACAATTTCCTGTGAATGGACTCTTACAGCATATATTCTTTGTGTGTCTGACCTATAGACCTTTGTCTCTAGCCTACTAATCTTTTTCTTCCTTAACAGCTTTATTGAGGTATAACTGATACACACTAAACTCTACATGTTTAACTTTTTTCAGTTAACATTTATTGAACAATTACTATGTGCCAGGCACAACACTATGTACTTTACAAGCAGTGTCTCCATTAATCTTCATAAAAATCACATGTGCATGGCATAATGGAATACTACTCAGAAACAAAAAAATCACTGACATATGCAACATGAATGAATCTCAAACACACTGTGCTGAGGAAAAGAAGTCAGACACACACATAAAGAATATATACCGTAAGAGTCCATTCACAAAAAGTTGTAACTCAAGGTATAAACCCCTGGTCACCCTAAAAACCAGATCACTTGAGGCCAGTGGTACAGAGGACTAACTGCAAAGGAACACAGGGGAATCTTCTGGGGTGAGAGAAATATTCTGTATCATAACATATACACCAAGTTGTAATTACGTGAAAAGTCATCGAACTGCATACTTAAAATGTGTGCATTTAATTGAATGCAAATAATTCAATAAAATTGGTGGGAAAAAAATCACAAGGTTATTATCTTCTACTATACAGTAGTAGCAATTATACAGTAGTATAGCAATAATAGCATGAAGTATCATTAAAGACTTGCCTCAAAACATGTAGCTGATAAGCAGTAAATCAAAGCCTGGAACCTAGATCTCATTCAGATGCTCCTCATGGCTATCTCACTACCGGTATACTCACTCTTTACATGACTGCTTCAGAGGCAACAGACATGACTAATGCCAACTGAAAAGAGATTGTCTTTTTACAGTCTACATTTCAAAATATTGCTCCCTGTCTCTCAAACCACTGCTTACACTAATACAACACTGATACCTTAAGCCTAACAAAAAATCATGCCTAAGAACCAAAGTCCAAAAGTTACAACACTGAATGTTTTCATATATTACTAAGTCCACTGTACAGGGAAGGGTCAAAATCGATCACCATGGAAATTTTCTATTTTTTCTAGATATCACTTCAGAATGACATTACAAGGGTTCCTGACATTTTGCATAAATAGACATTTATTATAAAGAAATACGCTTCTATTCCCTGAATTCTGGCATTAGCAAGATGATGAGCAGGTATATGAAAATACAACACCAAAAAAAGGGTAGAAAAGCATAGCCCAGGGGTAGGGAACCTGTGGCCTTGAAACCACATGTGGCCTTCTAGGTCCTTAAGGGCAGCCTTTTGATTGAATACAAATTTTACAGAACAAATCATTTTTATTAATACATTTTTGTCCTTCTTTTATAATTTTTAAAATGAACATATTAAAAACACCAAAGAATAAAATAAGTTTCAACAAAATAATCCCCCTAGACTGACCGGCACAATTAGAACATTAGTAAGCCATAACAGCTAAATTGATGGCTGCTACACTCATGATTTAGTTCTAACTTCCCCCTCTTGACTGGTGCCACTAACACACAAGGCTGGTTGGTGAGAGTTTATGGGGGTGGAGTATGCCAGTCTGTTATCAGCTTTTGACAACCATGCAATGTGTTTCTGTTTGAAGTGGAATTTGTGAATAGTTGTACAGCTCAACAGTATTTCTTAATTCTGTCTGCTTAAAAGCCCATTATATCAAAGAAGACCAAGAGAACACTGAAGGAAGAAAACAGATTTTTTAATGAGGATTGGCAATTGCAATATTATCTTGTTTCTGCTAAAGATGATTTGTTTACTTTGTGATACTGTAATATCAATATTAAAGAAATTCAATGTTCTTCAGCATCATAACACTCATAAGGACCACAAACATTTTAAATTAGAGGGAGAGACGTGAAAGGTTCTATTATACAAATTAAAAGATGAAAAGCAAAAGCAAAGACAGCTATTCCAAACAACAAGAAGGCCTGGAAATAATGCCACTGAAGCAAATTATAAAGTAGCTTATATACTTGGGGAAAAAAGGGAAGCCATTCAGTGATGTAGAAATTGTGAAAGAATGCATTGATGGAAGTTGTAGGATGCTCAGACCCCGATAACGTTTCAAAGTACCAACAACTGCCCTTTCAAGGAGAATCATAACTGATTGGCAGCATGAATTAGCCTTCAACTTAACAGAACAACTTCATTCAATACTTCAAAAGGAAAATATGAATTACTCAATCACTTTGGATGAATCAACTGATACTACCAACTTGATGCAAACTTTATACTTCATCCAGGTCATAAGGGAAGATTTTCTTTCCTATGAGGAGTTACTTGCTTTGAGTACTCTTGCGAACAGAACACAGGGAATAGATACCTTCAACAACTTTCAAGATAAATGCCATGAAGTTGGATGGAACTTGGAAAATTTTGTGAATGTATTTACAGAAGGTGCACCTTCCATGACAGGAAAACATGGAGGGTTTATTGTACAGATAAAAAAAGTTTTAAAAGATCCAGATGCTCTCATTTCTTTTCACTGTATCTTGCATCAGCAAAATCTCTGTGCTAAAGCTACTATTTTCAATGACACTTTGGAACAAGTTGTAAGTATTATTAACTATATTCCTGAAATTGCAACAGGGTATCATCGGTTTCAGTTTCGTAACATGCTAAAGTTGAAGGAAGAGGTATTCAGTGTGGATTTGGCCCATCACTCTGAAGTGTGTTGGCTGTCGCAGGGACAGCTATTAGCCAAAATTTCATCTCTATGAGAACAGACAGTTAAATTTTATGAAGAACAGAATCGGCAATGTGAATGACTAAAAGAAGATGTCTATAGGAATGCAGCATTTCTGTGTGGTACCATGTCAAATCAAAACGACATGAATATTTCCTTGCAAGGTAAAACCAAATCTATATATGATATGTGGCCAAAAATCCAAGCACTTTGAAAGAAGTTTTTTTCAAAACACTTCTTTTCAAAACACTTTCAAAAGCAAATTTTGGGCCAGGCGTGGTGGTTCACGCCTGTAATCCTAGCACTCTGGGAGGCCGAGGCAGGAGGATCGCTAGAGGTCAGGAGTTCAAGACCAGCCAGAGCAAGAGTGAGACCCCATCTCTATTAAAAAATAGAAAGAAATTAGCTGGACAACTTTTTTCTATAAAAATATATATAGAAAAAATTAGCCAGGCATGGTGGTGCATGCCTGTAGTCCCAGCTACTAGGGAGGTTGAGGCAGGAGGATCGCTTGAGCCCAGGAGTTTGAGGTTGCTGTGAACTAGGCTGATGCCACGATACTCTAGCCCAGGCAACAGAGCAAGACTTGTCAAAAAAAAAAAAAAAAAGCAAATTTTGGATGAACATTTCCCCAGTTAGCAAATGTCACTCATGAGCAGGATGACATATGCAAATCACCTGAAGAATATGCAGCTCTTACAAACCTATTAATTGGAGACTACTATGAAAGGTTCACTGACTTTGAGAATGATGATGTCACACTCAAATTAGCATTTCAGCCTCACCTAGTTGATATCACCAAGGCACCTAAAGAACTACAGGTGGAATTGATTGAGCTCTCAGTAGATTACATTTTAAAGTCATTGTTTTATGCTAAAAAAGATCCAACTGAAATATGGAAAACTGTAATAGAACGCCCACGCCTTCGGCAACATGCCAGAAAAATGCTTTCTTGCTTTTGCTGCAAATCTACATTCTCTTACCTAACCCAAATCGAGATGCCCTTTAGGTCAGAAATGACTGATGACCAACCCTCTAGAGGATCAACTGAAACTGTAGTCCTCCATGCTGCAACCAAATATTCAAATGCTTTCCAACAAAAAGCAAACACAACAAAGTCATTAAAAGGTTAACTTTAAAATTAACAAATATTTTTCATTTTTTGAAATTATTAAGTATATAGTAGTTAAATTTTTACAAAATAATGTACATTTTTAAGTATCTCTAATTGAACTTTCTTAAATGCGGCCTTCTTTGATTACAGCTAAATTAATGTGGCCTTCCAACATAAAAAACGTTCCCCACTCCTGGCATAGCCCCTTCATTAACAATTCCAGAAAATCATGACCAGGGTTTTTACCTAACAAGAGGGTTGGTGAATCCCCCCAACCCCCAAAAAAGGACTAGAACTAGGGATCTATAGGCCATAACTGACTAGCTACTAAAAGTACCTATTTATTGGAGAGGTCTCTCCCAGGCCAATCTATAACAATATTCAGAACTATTATTTCATCAAAAGGAATCACCCCACTTACATGTTCCACAAATCTACTAACACTAAATTACACCTGACCATGTGTTACAAAAACTTTTAAATGAAGTGACAACAGAGAAATCACTGGCTAGGCTCTTGCAGCTACCATCTAAGATGATCAAGAGTTATAATTTAGGGCCTGGCGAGGTGGCTCACGCCTGTAATCCTAGCACTCTGGGAGGCCAAGGCGGGCGGATTGTTTGAGCTCAGGAGTTCGAGACCAGCCTGAGCAAGAATGAGACCCTGTCTCTACTAAAAATAGAAAGAAATTATATGGACAACTAAAATAAATAAAGAAAAAAATTAGCCAGGCATAGTGGCACATGCCTGTAGTCCCAGCTATTTGGGAGGCTGAGGCAGGAGGATAGCTTGAGCCCAGGAGTTTGAGGTTGCTGTGAGTTAGGCTGATGCCATAGCACTCTAGCCCAGCACACAGAGTGAGACTCTGTCACAAAAAAAAAAAAAAAAAAAAGAGGGGGGTTGCCTAGCTATGTTGTCTAGCCTGATCTTGAACTCACGGGCTCAAGCAACCCTCCCACCTCAGCCTCGTGAGTAGTTGGGACTTTAAGTGATCCTCCTGCATCAGCCTCCCAAGTAGCTGGAACTACAGGCATGTGCCACCATGCCCAGCTAATTTTTTGTATTTTTAGTAGAAACAGTGTCTTGCTCTTGCTCACACCAGTCTCGAACTCCTGAGCTCAAGCGATCTTCCCGCCTCAGCCTCCCAGAGTGCTAGGATTACAGGCGTGAGCCACCCTGCCTGGCCAGGACTTACCGTAACAGTATGAAAAGTTTGAAATGGTTTCAGATTCCATACTACAACTAACCGTGTGTTGAGTTTTCATGTAATAATAATATAAAGTATTAAAGAATATTCACACTTAACAAACAAGGCTTCTCGGCCGGGCATGGTAGCTCACACCTATAATTCTAGCACTCTGGGAGGCCGAGGTGGGAGGATCGCTTGAGCTCAGGAGTTCGAGACTAGCCTGAGCAAGGGCAAGGCTCTGTCTATACCAAAAATAGAAAGAAATTAGCCAGACAACTATAAATAGAAAAAATTAGCCAGGCAGGGTACACACCTGTAGTCCCAGCCCAGGGAACAGAGCAAGACTCTGTCTCAAAAAAAAAAAGAACAAAAAAACCACAAACAAACAAGGCTTCAACAATATATAATTGTTAGGTTGAACTTTCTTGTATACTTCAACCAGTTTAATGCAGAAAAAGATGAATCCAGGAATCCAGCTGTTTTCTGTTAAGTCAGACATTGCAGAGGTTTGCAGAAATGCTAAAACAATGCCATTCTTCATGATAAATATTTCTTTCAGAAAATAGCTATTTTTCATTTTAAAAATATGCCTGTAGGCCGGGCGCGGTGGCTCACGCCTGTAATCCTAGCACTCTGGGAGGCCGAGGCGGGTGGATCGCTCAAGGTCAGGAGTGCGAGACCAGCCTGAGCAAGAGCGAGACCCCGTCTCTACTAAAAATAGAAAGAAATTATCTGGCCAACTAAAATATAGAAAAAAATTAGCCGGGCATGGTGGTGCATGCCTGTAGTCCCAGCTACCCAGGAGGCTGAGGCAGTAGGATTGCTTAAGCCGAGGAGTTTGAGGTTGCTGTGAGCTAGGCTGACGCCAGGGCACTCACTCTAGCCCGGGCAACAAAGTGAGACTCTGTCTCAAAAAAAAAAAAAAAAACATAAAATATAGTTTAAGAGCGTAAAGGGGCCCTGAGACCAAAAAGTACTGCTGGCATAGAAGCTCTGGAGTTAGACTGCCTGGGCTCACACTCCAGCTCTATACAGCTTACTGGTTTTGTCACATCCAGAGTCAGTTATTTATCCACACTCTGTCTCAGTTTCCTCCTCAGTAAAGAGGAGATAATAAAAGTACTTAACCTCACAGGTTTATTAAGAGCATTAAACAAAATGATACATGTAAAAACATGTGAACACTTACACAATAAACCACTGAATCTTAGCTCGTGTTATCTGTCAAGCAGTTTGTAATCAAAGGACTTTTTTATATCAAGGCATTTTTTCCCATTTTAATCAATCAAACATTTGAATAACTTGACACAAACAAATATTTGAGACACTCTCCTGGAATATTTAAATTTTTTTCATCTTGAAATTTACTAAAGCATTATTCATTTGGATCTCCGATGAAAACACTGACTGCTGGAAGACTAACTCTTGCAAGTGTCCTCAGATTATGAAAACAGTTACGAGAAGGGTAAAAAATAAACACCTCCAATTAATTTCTCCAAGCAGTAGGCTTTAAATCTCAGCAAGCTAAAAGCACAAACTTAAACCTAAAAAGA
Source organism: Eulemur rufifrons (assembly GCF_041146395.1). NCBI lineage: Eukaryota > Metazoa > Chordata > Mammalia > Primates > Lemuridae > Eulemur > Eulemur rufifrons. Next base: position 4,959,034 of record NC_090997.1, on the reverse strand, counting down.
AAAAATCTTGCTTAATTATTACACGCAAGTCTTCTTGAAACTATGAAAAAATAAGCCACTTACAGAGTCATGGGTTAGGTACGTATCGCAGTAGTCACAATAAAACCTAAAAAGACATAAAACAAAAAATGACAACCAGTTAATAGATGTCCATCCACGCAAGTGCTGTTCAATGAAGGTAAAACAAACAGACAAACAAAAAACCCACACAAATAAAAAACCTAACCTACTCACGACTCAAAAGCGTCAAATAAAGCCTCCTAACATAAACCAGGCTTTTTTTGCTGCCTTAAGCGGGGTCGACCTCCACATTCGAAAAGGGGTGTCCAGAGCTCCCGGTCGGCCTCCCTCCCTCCTTTTCCCGGATCTTTTCCTATCCCTCGGAGGTTTGAGAATCAGAACCCACATCCCTATGGGGCCAATTAGTAACCGTGACCACCTTCCGATTTCAGGTACCCTACTCACTTAGGCATGTTCTCTCCAGGCCGTTGGCCACTCCGTTCTGCGACGCCCGGAAATGACGCACACAGAGAGCGCCGACGCTGCGGAACCTACCAGAGCAGCCCCAAGACTTTGGAAGACCTGGCCGCCTATAGCAGAGCGAGGGGCGGGCTTTTCCGTCTCTTCCTTTCAGCTATAGGAGGGCGAGAAGGAGTGCTAAGAGTACCTACGAGGTTCAATCCACGCTCATTCAATTTTGATTTTTTTTTTTTTTTTTTTTTTGTCTTTTTTGAGATAGGATCTCTTTTGTCGCCCAGGCTGCAGTGCAGTGGCATCGTCATAGCTCGCCGCAACCTCAAATTCCTGGGCTCAAGCGATACGCCTGCGTCAGCCTCCGGAGTAGCTGGGACTACAAGTACCGCGCCACCTGACTGGCTAATTTATTTTGCAGAGACGGGGGGGCGGGCGGGGAGGGGCGGTTATGGCTATTGCCCGGGCTAGTCTCCAACTCTTGGCCTCAAAGGATCCTCCTGCCAGGGCCTCACAAATTACAGGCAGATTACAGGCGTGAGCTACCGCGCACCCAACCTAATCGTGATTCTTGATGCTTCTGGAAGGGCATATTTATTCTTTCGACAGATCTCTAATGATTCTCTGTTATGTGCCAGGTGCTGCTATAAATGCTGAGAAAACAGCAGTGAGAGACAAAAATCTTTGTCCTCATGGAGTTGACATTGTAACGGTGTAAGACATATATTAAAATCAACACAGTACGGACCAGGCGCGGTGGCCCACGCCTGTAATCCTATCACTCTGGGAGTCCGAGGCAACACAGCCAGACCCTGTCTCTAAAAAAAGACAAAATCAACATGTTCAGCAGTAGGTTATATGGAGCAAAGTACTATGGGAGGAAAATGAAGCGGAAAAGAAAGGAATTCAACTTTATAGAACACAGAGAAAGCTTATTTAGAAGGTGACAACTGAGAAATCAGGTTTTTTGAAGCAATAAAGCTAAGCGCAATCCTCTTTCCATATCCTGTCTTTTTTGAGTCTCATTAACCCCAGAAGATAGTAGAATCCTCAGTTTCTCAAGTCTCATCTCGCTGCTTCCTAGCTGTCCTACACAGGCAAGTTATTTAATCTTTCTGAGTTTGTTTCCTCATCTGAAAATATGGGTAATAATTCTTACTTGCAGAGTTTAAGAAAGAATTAAATGTGAAAATGCTTCTGAAGTATTTAATAAAATGTCTGTACATACTAATTCCTCCACAAATGGTAGTTATTACATAGGAAGATATTGATAGAAGTATCTTGTCCACATATATGACCTGTCCTAGCACCAAGGCCAAACTTCCAGCCTGTTTTATGAGACTCTAAAATGCCTGCCTCCCTCTTTTAGAAAGGGATTGGGAACTGAGGAGAAGTTTTTTGTTCTTCTGCTCCACATTTTCTGATGGTAGAGTTGCAGCCAAAATAACAATAATTGCTATGCTGCTTACCTCTTGCCACAATTTAAAAAAAAATAATAATTGCCACTTTATTTGAATGTTTACTATCTCCCAGGCTCTTTAAATACATGAACTTATTTAATCCACTCAACAACCCTATTTATTCACTTTTCAGATGAGGAAACTGAGCTTTGAAAAGGGTAAGTACCACAGTGATTACTTCCTGGTCCAAGGGGAAAGTTAACTATCTGTACAATGAAAGCTCTTACCACTTGTGAACTAACAATAAAATCCTAAACTCCACTCTCCTCCACTAACTGAACTAATCTCTCTCCATTAAGGAGACCCCAGAAAAAAGGCTTACTGCTGAGTTCCCAGCCATGACTGGATGGGAGTTATAAAACACAATTACACATGCATGTTTTCTCTTCATAAATATTCATGACTCCTCCTATAGCTTGTAAAATATGTATAATTAGCCACCCCACTAAATATAAAATTCCTTCCCCTTTTATCTCTCCCTTGAAACACGTGTTCCTGGCTTGTGGCTGGAGTAGTGTTTCCAAGCCTATCAGAATGGCCATGCGGGTAGAGAACCCTTCACAAGAAATAAAGCTCTCCTTTTTTAAGAAAACATAAACCTCATGGTTTTTTTAAATTAATATACCCTAATACAGTGGTAAATTTGTGCACTATTAATAGCAGAACAACCAGATATGTGTCTCCTGCTGGGATGCCAACATTAAGTAGGCACCATCAACTATGACGTGTTGTTTTAAAAAATGTTTAACTTGGATTAATTAAGTTTACAGGCTAGAGGATAAAGCTAAAGAAAAGCAAAAGGCAACAAACAAATACGAAAGGTGGGACATTACAAGAACTGGCCTCTTTCCTTTACTAAGTAAGGAAAAGGTGTTGTTCTAGTTTAAAATATTTTTAAGAGACAAAACCAGATGTAGTGTATGGTCCAGAGTAAGATTCTAGTTTGGACAAACCAGGCTATAAAGGACATTTTGGAGAAAATGTTAGGATCTTAATGTTGCAGTTCTAGAAACCCACCTTTGTGCAGGTACCCTCAGTTGATTTTACTCAAGGGGATGGATTCATCAATTATGTTTTGTTTTTTTTCTCATTTCCATATGTGCTGATCCTGGTCTGTTTTGCCTTCAAGTCCATTCTTCACCTTTCCCCTGTTCTTTTCAAAATGGCAGTGGAGGGCTGATTCCGTGAAGGTCTGCATGGCCTGCACTCATGTACTGGTTGGCTTCCAGGCTGAGTTGCTGGGTTCCATCAATAGGAGGCATTTTCTAGAGATTGGAGGGACCAAGGAAAAAGCCAGAGTAGGCCGGGCGCGGTGGCTCACGCCTGTAATCCTAGCACTCTGGGAGGCCCAGGCGGGAGGATCGCTCGAGGTCAAGAGTTCGAGACCAGCCTGAGCAAGAGCGAGACCGCCCCCCCCCCCCCCCCCGCCCCGCCGGGCCCAACTAAAAATAGAAAGAAATTACATGGACAACTAAAAATATATATAGAGAGAAAAATTAGCCGGGCGTGGTGGCGGGTGCCTGTAGTCCGGGCTACTCGGGAGGCTGAGGCAGGAGGATTGCTTAAACCGAGGAGTTTGAGGTTGCTGTGAGCTAGGCTGACGCCAGGGCACTCTAGCCAGGGCAAAAGAGTGAGACTTTGTCTCCAAAAAAAAAAAAAGAAAAGAAAAAGCCAGAGTACACCCTTCCGCCTGCCCCACCTCCAAGCCAGAGTATCTGTCCCCTCCCCACCCGTCAACATCAGGCTATCTCCAATGACCTACCCGACTCCACCTTCTGGCAGATGATAGGGTGGCAGTTGCTTCTTCCTATCACTCATTGCTGGGCTATTTTTGTTATTCTCTGTTTGGCCTTTTATCTCTGCCAACACAGAGATAATTGGACTAAATTCCCTATTTTAAAGACTTAAGAGTAGTTTCTGTTTTCTAGATTGGAACCTGATTCATATACATACTCAGAGAATGACCTCACCTCCAAGTTTCAAGGGGACATCTCCCCCAGGTCCTTCCCCAGGGTCCTGTTAACTTGTAAAGCAGTGCTTTTCACACATTTTCTCTGAGTATTCCAGACAATTGAGAGAGCTCAAATTTTACCCTTATTCCCCTGGGTCTAGGGTCAAAAGCCCAAGTGCTCACCTGAGCTTGAAATGCCTCTGAACTCTTGCAGGATATCTTAAAAATTCACAATGTTTGTAATCTACTCCATAGCACATCTATGTTTTTCAGTTTAAGGTATTTTAGACTTACAAGATATTTTATTTACATATTTTTGAATAGGTAGTAAATATACATGGCGTAAAATTAGAAAAGCACCAAAATGTTCCCCAGCCACACCTGTTACCAGTTTTTTGCATATCTTTCTAGATATAGGTTACCCATATGCAAACAAACACGTTTCCTGGTTCTGTTTAGAGATGTATAGTATTTCATTCATTAATAAAATTAATAAATTAATTTTTATTTTATAAGTCTTCTATGAATGAACACTTAAATTGTTTCCTGTCTCTTGCTATTACAATGATGCTGCAGTACATTCTTAATTCACACACATGCAAATATGTTTGTAGGAGAAAGTTCTAGGAGTGGAATTCCTGGGTTGAAGAGCTTTGCGTTTCTAATTTTAAAAAATATACCAAATTGCCCCCCATTGTTGTTGCATTTGACAGTGTTTTTTCATCTTTTCAATATGATAGATTAAAAATGATATTACAGGCCAGGCATAGTGGCTCACACCTATAATCCTAGTACTTTCAGAGGCCAAGGGAGGAGAGTCGATTGAGGCCACGAGTTCAAGACTAGCCTGAGGAAACTAAGGACATCCTGTCTTAATAACAGCAACAAAAAATTAGCTGGGCATGGTGGCACACGCCTGTAGTCGCAGCTACTAAGGAAACTGAGTCAGAAGGATTGCTTGAGCCAGGAATTTAAGGTTGTAGTGAGCTATGATAATGCCACTGCACTCTAGCCTGGGCAACAGAGTGAGACTCTGTTTTTAAAAAAAAATGGCCTTGCCGGGCGTGGTGGCTCACGCCTGTAATCCTAGCACTCTGGGAGGCCGAGGCGGGTGGATCGCTCAAGGTCAGGAGTTCAAGACCAGCCTGAGCAAGAGTGAGACCCCATCTCTACTAAAAATAGAAAGAAATTATCTGGCCAACCAAAATATATATAGAAAAAATTAGCCGGGCATGGTGGCGCATGCCTGTAGTTCCAGCTACCCGGGAGGCTGAGGTGGTAGGATTGCTTAAGCCCAGGAGTTTGAGGTTGCTGTGAGCTAGGCTGATGCTACGGCACTCACTCTAGCCCGGGCAACAAAGCGAGACTCTGTCTCAAAAAAAAAAAAAAAAAAAAAAAATGGCCTTAATTTTACTGTGTGCTTCTCTTATGAATAAAGTTGAGCATATTTTCTTATGTTTAATGGTCTACAGAGGCCGGGCACGGTGGCTCACGCCTGTAATCCTACCATTCTGGGAGGCCGAGGCAGGTGGGTCGCTTGAGCTCAGGAGTTCGAGACCAGCCTGAGCAAGAGCAAGACCCCGGCTATACTAAAAATAGAAAGATATTATATGGACAACTAAAAATATACACAGAAAAAACTAGCCAGGCATGGTGGTGCACGCCTGTAGTCCCAGCTACTTGGGAGGCTGAGGCAGAAAGATTGCTTGAGCCCAGGAGTTTGAGGTTGCTGTGAGCTAGGCTGATGCCACGGCACTCTAGCCCAGGCAACAGAGTGAGACTCTGTCTCAAAAAAAAAAAAAAAAGAGCCTGCAGAGCCTTCTATGTAGACTGCCTTTTCATATCCTTAGCACCTTTGTCTATTGTATTGTGAGTCACATCTCTTTCTTATTGATTTGTACAGAGCTCTTTATATATTCATGAAATTAACTCTATGCCTGTTATATGATTTGCAAATATTTTTCCATTTGTTATTTGGCTTTGGCTTTATTATGGGTGGTTTTTATGATGAAAAAATTTTTAACTTGTATGTTGGTCAAACTTACAAATCTTTATGACTTCTGGGTTTTATGTCATATATAAACAGGCCTTCACCTCTCTGAGATTTATTTTTTTTATTTTTTTATTTTTTTTTTTGAGACAGAGTCTCGCTCTGTTGCCCAGGCTAGAGTGCCATGGTGTCAGCCTAGCTCACAGCAACCTCAAACTCCTGGGCTCGAGCGATCCTACTGCCTCAGCCTCCCGAGTAGCTGGGACTACAGGCATTTGCCACCAGGCATGTGCCACCATGCCCAGCTAATTTTTTCTGTATATATATTTTTTAGTTGTCCAGCTAATTTCTTTCTATTTTTTTTAGTAGAGAGGGGGTCTTGCTCTTGCTCAGGCTGGTCTCAAACTCCTGAGCTCAAACAATCCACCCGCTTCAGCCTCCCAGAGTGCTAGGATTACAGGGGTGAGCCACCGCGCCCGGCCTGAAATTTATTTTAAAGTAAGATATGGAATAGGGATCTAACCTAAGTTTTCTTTTCAGAAACAGCAATCCAGTTATCATAGTGCCAGTTATTGAATAATCCATCTTTTTTCCCTACTAATTTGAAATGCTAATTTTATCATATACTAAATTCCTCTATATATTCTATTTTGTCTCTGGGCTTTTTAGTCTGATCCATTGGTCTATTGATATGCCTCTACCAACTGTTTTAATTATTATAACTTATATCTTATCTGTGGTTTCTTAAATATAACAATATTTTTAAATTACCCGGTTGAATTACTAGCTTTATCCCTTCCTAAAAAATTCTTCCAACCAGCCAGGCGTGAACAGGCGTGGTGGCTCACGCCTGTAATCCTAGCACTCTGGGAGGCCGAGGCGGGCGGATTGTTTGAACTCAGGAGTTCGAGACCAGCCTGAGCAAGAGCAAGACCCTGTCTCTACTAAAAAGAATAGAAAGAAATTATATGGACAGCTAAAAATATATATAGAAAAATTAGCCGGGCATGGTGGCACATGCCTGTAGTCCCAGCTACTCAGGAGGCTGAGACAGGAGGATCGCTTGAGCCCAGGAGTTTGAGGTTGCTGTGAGGTAGGTGATTCCATGACACTCTAGCCCGGGCAATAGAGTGAGACTCTGTCTCATAAAAAGAAAAAAAAAAAAAAAATTCTTCCAGCAAAATTGACTCGTGTTTTTGTCATGTAGGTTTGGCACATCGCCAATACACCGCTAGTTGCCAGTTAAGTACATAATGCCCAGTTAAATTTGAATTTCAGACAACCAACTAATAATTTTTAGTATAAGTATGCCCAATGCAATTCTTTTTTTCTCAATCTGGAAACCCTATATAGGGTACTCTATTAAAAAATATTCTTTTGGTTGCATGTGACAAACCAACTTAAAGTAGTTTAGGCAAATAGGAAACATAAAGGCTCAGAAAGCTGTAACATCTAGGGGTGGATTTATGCTCAGGGATAGTTGACCTAGACCTCAAATAATGTCACTTGGTATATTTCTCTCTCCATCGCTCACCCCTGCTTATCTGCTTCTCTTTGCACATTGGCCTTAACCTCTCACATTGCAGCTTGGTTTCCTTCATGTACTCAGGTGACACAGACTCATATATCTCCAGACTTCCATTACTCTTAATTCCAAAATCCAGGGAAAGACCTAAATGGCCAGCCAGGTTTGGGTCAAGAGTCCTCCCTGTTGTGGTGCACACTTTCTGGGGGATGGGCAGGCTTGTAGCTCTGGTTTGAGCAGTGCAAAGGCAATATATGTAACCAAAGTATTTATACCCCCATAATATTCTGAAATAAATAAATAAATAAATAAATAAATAAAAGAGTCCTCCCTGGTTGGGGATGGGTGGAAAATTGTGATTGACTGTCCCACTTAAACTTCAGGGAGTGAGGGAGCAGTACCAAAAACTTGAGGGAGTGTTGATGTCAAAGAAGAGGTACAGAAAAGCATCCTGGGCCAAAAATGGTATGTACAGCTGTGTCCATTGGTCATACGTAACCCAGTTTGCAAAACCCAACTCAAAGGAACTGCCAGTTTAAGGTGGCAATTTCCATTGTCTCCATCAGAGGACTTGGGTCCTTAGTTCCATAGTAACCTACATGTTCCCTCAGTTCTCCGTTACCTTTCCCTAATGTCAAGACACAGAAAGTAATACTCAGTTATTCAACATTTATTCAACAAATGTTCACTGTGCATCCACTTGGTGTTCAGGTCTGTGTTGGCCACTATCAATAATAAAATGGTGGCACACATTGTGCCCACCATCAAGTTTCCCGTGGGAGATAAGCATTTAAATAAAGGATTATAGCATTACATGATAAGGACTATGGTAAGACAACTTTATCAAGAGGCAGCACATGTAGTGGTAATGAGCACAGCTTCTAGATCTAGACTGCTTGTGTTTGAATTCCAAGACCACAACAAGCTATTGCTTGGATATTGGGGAAGTTGCTTAACCTCTTTGTGTCTCAGCTTTCTCACCTGTAAAATGGAAGCAATAATAGTACCTACTTCATAGGGACATGGCTGTGAGGGCTGATCAAGATAATTCTCATAAAGCACTTAGCGCTACATAGTAAGTGTGCAGTAATTGGTGGAGAGCACTGGGACTGTCGGTAATAACAATAGGTACCCAAAACTCAGGTCTCTTGAATACCATGTCCAGGAATCATTCCAGGCCTCTTCAGGGCCACACAGGAGATGAACTGTGGAACTCAGAGATATTTTTCGTTTCCCTTCCAATAAGAGATTTTAGTTTCACTTTGTAGCCATGATTGGCTGCTAACTCCATCTGTTAGGCAGTCTTCAGAATCCACAGTTCTTAGTTCCATTCTCAAACCTCAGGGCCTTGAAGTGCAGGGGAGACACTGAATCCCAAAGGCAGACTTTCCTTGTGCTCTGACTGTGCTTCCAGAGTGTGGATCTGTTGATAGATGCCCCTGCAGGGAGGGTCATACAGTTGTGGCTTTCCCCGCTAGCTTTTCGTTTTGAACTGAGAGCTTGCTGCCATGAAGTGGACTCAGAGGCTAAAACTTGATCTTTCTATTTGGAAACAACAGCAGAATGTAGGGTACCAGTTGTAAAAGCTCATTCCAGGCCTCCCAGGTGGGTGTCAATGTAGCTGTGGCTGGGAACTCATGACTATGGCTGGCAATCTTCATCCCACTGTACCCTGCAAGTGAAATCGATTGGGAGGCTGCTTGCCAAGGCCACGGGTGCCTGGAGACAAGGCTTTCTTCACCCAGCCTGGGCAATGAGAACAACTCTCTAAGACCACATTGAGGATGCCCATCTGGCACCTGCAGGGTGGCAGCAGACACCATCCATCTTTGCCTGGCCAGTGGGAAGGAAATAACTATTCATTAGTTCTGCTGTGATCATTTTGCCTTCCTTACAGTAAACAGAGAGTTCACTGCTGGGGATAGAAAAGGCCAGAGTCCCTGGGCCTGGGGAGCATGCCCTTTTTTGAACCTCTTTAATAATCTAAAGCTATTGGACCAACAGGTTGTGGTGTTAGAAGGAAGCCAGGCAGGTACTAATCACCAAGGCAGAAGAACGGGTTTGGCAGGGTGGTTTTCAGTAACTCCTTGCTGAAAAGGAGCTATTACTCACTCTTGAAATGTCTTTTCTTAGATATGATATTTTCTCTGAGTCCATTTTATTAGCACAGGAAGCTTTCAGTCTAACTCTAGGGGTACCAAGCTGGAAAGCTGGAAACAGGAATATAAGTGGCCCGTATATGGCTTAATGCTCCAGCAGGACCTGAGGTTGTGGCTGGGAATGAGACACACACACACACACCCCCATTTTGCTGCCCTAGGGCATGTTATCTTTACTGGCTTGGCTTTTACTCTGAGAGAAGGGAAACTAGTATTTATTAAGCACCTAGTCTGTGTCAACACTAGACAGTGTGCTTATATTATGTTATCTGATGGGATTTGATTTTGAAGCTTTTTACTGATAAGGAAACTGAGACCCAAAGAGGTGATGTAATCTGAACAAAATCACATAGGTAATACACAGCAAAAACAGTATTTAAGCCCAAATAATCAGAGTCCAGTGCTTACCCTCTTTCCATTGAACACGCTACCTGTACATTCGAGACCTTCAGAATCCCAGCCTAAGTGTAAAATGCTCCCAATGACTCCCTTGCTGCAATAGATGAGCCTCATTTTTTCAGATAGGTGCTTCAAATAACCAACATATAGTCCCCAGCTGGAAGGCCTTCCACATATAAAGGACAGTTCCACTAAAAGGTGTATCTTATTGTATGTAAATTATATCGCAATATTGACTTTTTATTTTATTTTTATTTTTTTAGACCAGTCAAGTGCAGTAGTGAGAAGGAGAAAAAGAGTAGAACAAGGAGTTCAATCCATAACTTGATAAGGAAAACTCCCATCTATTGCTTGGCACCACCTGAGACCCCCACCCCTCACGGAGGACCCACATTAGCATGTCACTAACCTAACACCTGGTACATTAGCATATCACTGACATAACATTTGGCACATCAGCATAACACTAATCCTATTGCCTTGTGCAGACACTAAACTTATTACCTGGCGGGCATTAGTCGCCTGAGACCCCTCCCGGAGCTTGGATCACCCCAACTTAATAAAAATGGAAAAAATTCGATGGACGGTGCTCAGAATTTGGTGGCGAGACCCCTCTGAGCCTGCCGGCGAATAAACCTTGATTCTCTGACTCTCCATGTGCCACTCGGTTTGTCCTTGGGACCACTCGCTGTAACAACTGACTATGAGCTATCAATTGAGATAACTCACTACCTTCAGAACAGCCTGACTTTTTAAAAGATGTTGGCTATATTATATAAAGAGCTTCCACAGAACAATAATAAAATGACCATCAACTCAATAGAAAAGTACAAATGAAAGGGAACTATGTATAAATGTCCACTATACATATAAAAATATACTCATCCTCACTCATAATAAGATGAATTTAAATTAAAAGTCACCGAGATACCATTCATCATGTAGATTGGTAAAAATCTAAAAGATTGATAACACTTAGGATAACCATGACTATAGGTAAATAGGAACCCTCATACACATATGTGTAAATTGAAACAAGTCCTGGTGAGGATAATTTGACAGTGTCTACCAAAACTCCCTGTGTGTATACACTTTAACTTAGCAATTTCATTTCTAGGAATTTATCCTATAGTTAAAGGTGTGCAAAATGACATATATACAAGGTTATGCATTGAAGCAGTGTCTGAATAAAAGAGCAAAAGTCTGGAAAATTCAATGTTCTTCAACAAGAGCCTGATTAAATAAATTAAGGGACATCAATGTAGTAGAATAATATACAGCTATAGAAAACAATGAGAAGTATATGTGCATACTATTAGAGAAAATGCTCCAAGATACATTATTAATTGAAAAAAGCAAGGTACAGATTAGTGTTTATAGTAGATACCATTTGCATAAAAAAGAAGAGAGATACTACATATTTGCATTATCTTCTGAAATGCATCAAAAATCTCTCAAAGGAGATGCGAGAAACTCAAAACAGTGATTATCTGTTGTGGAGTATAGAGATGAGAGGGATATATTTCACCGTATACTTCCTCAAACTGTTTTTTTTTTTTTTTTTTTTTTTGAGACAGAGTCTCACTCTGTTTCCCGGGCTAGAGTGCCGTGGCGTCAGCCTAGCTCACAGCAACCTCAAACTCCTGGGTTCAAGCGATCCTTCTGCCTCAGCCTCCCGAGTAGCTGGGACTACAGGCATGCGCCACCATGCCTGGCTAATTTTTTCTGTATATATTTTTAGTTGGCCAGATAGTTTCTTTCTATTTTTAGTAGAGCCGGGGTCTCGCTCTTGCTCAGGCTGGTCTTGAACTCCTGAGCTCAAGCGATCCACCAGCCTCGGCCTCCCAGAGTGCTAGGATTACAGGCCTGAGCCACCGCGCCGGCCCTCAAACTGTTGACATTTAAACTGTACAAATTTCTAAAATTAAGTAAATAATTGCTAGACAACAAAAAGGGAAATAGAAAAAGAAAATAACACGGTGGGAGGGGCACACCACATGTCCTGGCTGCCGCTGTGGGACCACACCCTGCAAATAGCCTTCTACAGCAGACAGACTCGTCATTGGACGAAGTGAGTCAAATAACACGCCGTCTCCCAAACCAGCACCCTTGAACTCACTCTCGAATCTGCCAAAATCCTTGCAGTTGCGGGAAGGGGCAGGGCTGTTTTGTGGATCAGCCCACATTGCAGGTCATTCAGCCTGTTTGATGACTTTTTTAGGTTCCCTCAATGACAAGTGAGGCTTATTCTGCTTGGAAAAGGAGGCAGTAAAATCAACCCAAGAATTTAGTTCTGAGAACCCCAAGTTGTTGTTCCTAACCTTTTTTTGGTGTCCTTTAAAATCCTTCATTTGCTCACCAAAGAAGTCTGTTTGGCCTCTTGGCTCCCTGAGTTTAACGAAGAAAAATGTGCCTGTTTGATTCCAGCACTAATTTAAAGTACTCAGGATTCACAATCTGGAGGTAAGTAAAGATTTCCTAGGACATAGAAAGCAATAGTTATTTAAAAATTTGATAAATTAAACTTCATCAGAATTTGAAACTTTTGCTCATACAAGACATAGTTAAGAAAATAAATAGGAAAGCCACAGACTAAGAGAAAATATTTGTAAAGCATTTATTTCACAAAGGATTTGCATCCAGAATATATTTTTAAAACTCTTATAAATCAATAAGAAAAGGACCAAAAAAAAAAGTTTTTAATGGACAAAAGACTTGAACAAAAACTTCACAAAAGAAAATATGCAATGGACTAAAAACTCCATTAAAAAGTGCTCAAAATTATTACCTATGATAGAAATGCAAATTAAAACCACAATGAGATACCATCACAAACCCACTATAATGGCAAAATTAAAAAACTAAAAATACTGGCCGGGCGCGGTGGCTCACGCCTATAATCCTAGCACTCTGGGAGGCCGAGGCGGGTGGATTGCTCAAGGTCAGGAGTTCGAGACCAGCCTGAGCGAGACCCCGTCTCTACTACAAATAGAAAGACATTATATGGACACCTAAAAATCTATATAGAAAAAATTAGCCGGGCATAGTGGCGCATGCCTGTAGTCCCAGCTACTCGGGAGGCTGAGGCAGTAGGATCGCTTAAGCCCAGGAGTTTGAGGTTGCTGTGAGCTAAGCTGACGCCACGGCACTCACTCTAGCCTGGGCAACAAAGTGAGACTCTGTCTCAACAAAAAAAAAAAAAAAAAAAACTAAAAATACTGAAAACTGAAAATGTTGGTAAAGATGGAGCAACTGGCCAGGCACAGTGGCTCATGCCTGTAATCTCAGCATTTTGGGAGGCTGAAGAGGGAGGATCACTTGAGGCCAGGAGTTCAAGACCAGCTTGGGCAACATAGCAAGACCCCATCTCTAAAAAATTTTTTTAAATCTAACCGGGTGTGGTGGTGTGAGACTATAGTCCCAGCTACTTGGAATGATCACTTGAGCCCAGGAGTTTGAGGCTGTAGTGAGTTATGATCCCACCACTGCACTGTAGCCTGAGCAACAGAGTGAGACCCTGACCACCCTCCACCCCCCAAAAAAGATGAAGCAACTAGAACTCTCATATATTGCTGTCAAGAATGAAAAATTGTACTACTTTGGAAAAATGTTTGGCAGTTTCTTGTACAGTTGAACACACAACTACCCTATGTCCCAAGATTTCCACTCCTAAGTAATTATCCAACAGAAATGAAAACATATGTCCACACAAAGACTTGTGCAAGAATGTTCAAGGAAGCTTTTTTCATAATAACCTCAAGCTGGAAGCAAACCAAGTGGCCATCCAACTAGAATGGTTAAACAAATCCATACATGCTGGGCGCAGTGGCTCACGCCTATAATCCTAGCACTCTGGGAGGCTGAGGTGGGAGGATTGCTTGAGCTCAGGCGTTCAAGACCAGCCTGAGCAAGAGAGAGACCCATCTTTACCAAAAAGAAAGAGGAAATAAACCCCCAGCTAGGCACTGCCGCTGGCGCCTGTAGTCCCAGCTTACCCAGGAGGCTGAGGCAGAAGGATCACTTAGAGCCCAGGAGCTGGAGGTTGCAGTGAGCTACCATGACACCACTGCACTCCATACAGGGTGGCAGAGTGAGACTCTGTCTCAACAAAAACGAACAAGATAACTGAACACCCCTCCTCACAAAAAAACACAAAAAACAAAAAACTGAATCTGTACAATGGAATGCTACTCAACAATAAAAAGGAACAGGCATGGATGAACTTCTGAGTACAAACATGCTGAATGAAAGAAGCCAGACACAAAGGAGCACACATGATATATTTCCAATTACATGAAGATCAAGAAAAACAAAACTAATATATGGTGGAATAAAATGAAAAAATTAGTTGTGTCTGTTTTGTCAACTGGGAATGAGCACTAGGGAAATTGCTGAGGTAATGGAAATGATGGAAATGTTCTATATTTTGATAAGGGTGTGGGTTACATGAATGTCAACTTTAGTCAAAACTCATCAACTTGTACACTTGATTTGTACAGCTCATGTCCACTCTGTGCCCCACTCCCCCTCAAAAACCCCCTGTAAGTAAATACTGACCTCAAGTTGGTAGGTTAGGCTTGAATAAATGAGAAAATACAGTAAAGGTAATGGGAGCCAGTATTCTCACTGTTGGAAAAGAGAGTTACAAAAATGGAGAAGAGAAATATACTATGTGATGTTGGCTTTAGAAGAGGATGAACTCTTGGTTTTTTACAAATTTCCTGGCTTTGTCCACTGAGAGAACCTACAGAAGCTCTCTCGGTGAGCTTCCACCTGGACAGCACACTGAGCTTCCAGATCTTTTTTTTAAAAAACCATTCTCCCACAAAAGGAACCAGGGCTTCTGGGAGAGCAGATCATTGCAGAGAAAGTATAAGATGAATACGAAATATCTTCTTATGACAGAAAGTAAGAAGGCACCCAGAGAATGCTGGGGATATACAAAAATAACACAGAGGCCAGCTTATGGGGCTTCCACTGGCCAAATCTGGAACAATCTGAGCATCAAAAATATAAGATGGTAACCATTGAATAATATAAATGTCCACTGGAAGGCTGAAGTGGGAGGGTCACTTGAGCTCAGAAGTTCAAGACCAGCCTGGGCAACATAGTGAGACTCCATCTCTAAAAAATAAAAATAAAAAAATTAGCTAGATATTATGGCACATGCCTATAGTCCTAGCTATGCAGGAGGCTGAAACAGGAGGATTGGTTGAGTCCAGGAAGGGGTTTAAGGTTGCAGTGAGCTATGATTATACCACTGCACTCCAGCCTGGGTGATAGAGCAAGACCCTGTCTTTTTTTTTTTTTTTTTTTTTTTGAGACAGCGTCTCACTCTGTTGCCCGGGCTAGAGTGCCATGGCATCAGCCTCGCTCACAGCAACCTCAAACTCCTGGGCTCAAGAGATCCTCCTGCCTCAGCCTCCTGAGTAGCTGGGACTACAGGCATGTGCCACCATGCCTGGCTAATTTTTTTCTATATATATTTTTAGCTGTCCAAATCATTTCTTTCTATTTTTAGTGGAGACGGGGTCTTGCTCTTGCTCAGGCTGGTCTTGAACTCCTGACCTCGAGCGATCCACCCGCCTCGGCCTCCCAGAGTGCTAGGATTACAGGCGTGAGCCACCGCGCCCGGCCCAAGACCCTGTCTTAAAAAAAAAAGTCCATGAGTCTAGTAAAGAAACGAATAGACCAGCGCGGTGGCTCACGCCTGTAATCCTACTCTAGGAGGCCGGGGTGGGAGGATCGCTCGAGGTCAGGAGTTCAAGACCAGCCTGAGCAAGAGCAAGACCCCGTCTCCACTAAAAATAGAAAGAAATGATTTGGACAGCTAAAAATATATATAGAAAAAAATTAGCCAGGCATGGTGGCACATGCCTGTAGTCCCAGTTGCTGTGAGCTAGGCTGACGCCACGGCACTCTAGCCTGGGCAACAGAGTAAGACTCTGTCTTAAAAAAAAAAAAAAAAAAAGATATGAATAAATAAATAAGTAAATAAATGGGGAAGAAGGAGGACATTTTCCTTATAGTAGAATTATATCTACTAAGCATAGAAGGAACAATGGAGTTAGAAAATCATCATGGAGGCTAGAACTTGAGGTTTAAAGTGTGATGAGAAACAGTCTCAAAGTATCTCCCCCAAAATTACTTTCTAATTATAAAGGAGAAATTAATAACCTTACAGTGCAGCAATCTGGTAGCCCCCATCTTAACCAAAGTGATCAAAGTCAATATTATCAATATTAGGACAAACCAACATCATATACCTCCTGAAATGACATTATATTCCTGTCAAATTGCATAATCTGAATCTAAGGATGGGGAAATATCAACCAAACAAAAATTGAGTGACATTCTGAAAAATAACTAGCCATACTTTCCAAAAATGTCAAGGTTGAGAAAGACAAAGTAAGGCTGAGGAATGGTTATAGATTAGAGGAGACTAAAAACACATGACAACTAAATGTAAAGGAGGATCTTGAACTGAATATTATCTTGAGAACAGAAATAGGTAACATGGGCACTGTTTGGACAATTGCCAGAATTTCAATGTGGACTGTATTAGTTTCCTATGGCTGCTGTAACAAATTACCACAGATTTGGTGGCTTATTCTGTTACAGTTCTGGGGATCAGAAGCTTGAAATCAAGGTATTAGCAGGGTTGTACTCCTTCTGAACTGGTAAAGCACACAGCATCTCCAACTTACTCTTGATTTAATCAGAAATATATGTACATGTAAAATGGGGCAAAATATAAACAATTAGAAAATCTGGATAAAGGGAGTTGTACCACTTTTGCAACTCATCTGTAAGTTTAAAATTATGTTAAAATCCAAAGTTATCAAAAGGATAAGTATTAGGAATAATAGGGATAGTGATATACGGATAAATTTTTATGTCATTTCTAAAGTCAAGGGGATAGATTCCTAACCAGAGTCAGGAAAATGGGTTAGACAATAAGACTTCTTTACATTTGGACGAGGCTTATTTTCCAAATCATTTCACAGCTATTGCTTTATTTGATTCTTGCAATAACCATGTGAGATCGGAAAGGTAGATATTTTTATTCCCATTGGACAAATGAAAAAAAGAAAGTATGGAAGAGTTAAGTGAATCACCCAAGATCCCACACAGGGTTAGTGGCAGAGTTAGAGATCAGAAACTCTCTTCTGATTTTCCTATGCTAGATGTAAGGGAGTGGTTAAGAGTAGCTGGAGTTAGACCTGCACTCAAATCACTCCAATCCTGGCTACATCTCGTCTAGCTGCATTACTTAGGGTAGGCCAGGTTATGAGTAGTGAGGAATAAACCCTGAAATGTCAGCAGCTTAACAGAACAAAGGTTTATTTGTTGTTCCCGTTACAGTGCAATGTAGCCAGTCAGCTCTCTGGAGTGGCTCTCCTCCAAGCAGTTGCTCAGGGATCTAGGCTCTGTCTTTGGTAAGAGTGGGTGGGATGGGTCCTTTGTTTCCAACTGTGCAGATGAAGAAGAGAAAGTGAAACTTTGTTTTTCTTTTTTTTTTTTTTTTTTGTTGAGACAGAGTCTCACTCTGTTGCCCAGGCTAGAGTGAGTGCCGTGGCGTCAGCTTAGCTCACAGCAACCTCAGACTCCTCGGCTTAAGCGATCCTACTGCCTCAGCCTCCCGAGTAGCTGGGACTACAGGCATGCGCCACCATGCCCGGCTAATTTTTTTTCTATATATATTTTAGTTGGCCAGATAATTTCTTTCTATTTTTAGTAGAGACAGGGTCTCGCTCAGGCTGGTCTCGAACTCCTGACCTTGAGCAATCCACCCGCCTCGGCCTCCCAGAGTGCTAGGATTACAGGCGTGAGCCACCGCGCCTGGCCTAGAAAGTGAAACTTTGGGTGGAATGTTTTAAATCTAGAAATAGAGTATATCACATCTACATTCTATGAACCAGAATTCAATCACATAAGCTCACTTTCATTCTGGGAAATGTAGTCTTTCTGTGTGCTCAGAGAGAAAATAAAACAGTTCAGTGAACACCTAACTTTGACTCTGACATACTAGCTATGTAAACTTGAAAATTTTATTTAAACTTCTTCTAAGTTTTCTCATTCATCAAATAGAGATGATAACATCAGAGATTTGTTATACTAAATGAAGCACAAAAGGTACATGCCATGTGTAGCATAGTGCCTGGCATAGAGTAAATAATAAATGGTAGTTATTAGTATTATACAACTTCTCACATCTCTTACAGTACTAGTTATATCAATTTCCTGGCTAGTGGTGGAGAGTATTCATGCCAAACCTTTCCACGTGGTATCCATTTGCTCCTTGCTCTCTGCCCGCAATGTAATATAGATTTGTTTCATCAAAAGGATAGATCAAGGCCTTGGAGCAGGGCCCATGTAGCAGGATATAACGTGAAAAACACTGGGTTACGGTGTCATTTTGCAAGATACGCCTTGATGCAGAGGCTTGGGAGCAGTGGAGGCATCCCTGAATCCCCTGGGGTTGCAGTGATGGCCCGTCTTGTTGTTCTTAACAACAGGTGTTGGCAAACTTCCAGTTAAGCTGCCAAAGAGTCTGTATTCCCTGGAATTTAGAGGGAGAGGACAAGGGGGTGTCCAGGGGAGGTGAGGGCCAGCAGTTGTCCAGAGCTTACAACTTTCTCCATACTCAATGCCGCAGTAGTTGAAGGTAGCCCAACTGAGGCCTGTCCAAAGAGGCCCAACTAGGGATACCCTGGGCCTCCTGCTTAACTGAGAAACAGCACATTGGGATCCATGTGCAGAATGTAGGGTGAACTCCCCCAAAGAGTCATGCATGACCATTTATTTTCTGCTGGATAGAAATGTCTCTTTTCGTCTGGGAATGGGGACCTAGAGCCAGAATTTGTGACTTGCAGCCCGCATAGACCTTGCTCCATTTCCTACACACAACCAAACCATGATTCAGCCCACCAACACAGAGGGTTATTTAATTTTCTAGTTTGTGACCACAGTTGATAAGTTCAGCAAATTTGGCAAACAATGCAATTCATGACAGTGGAGCCAAATTCATCCTCTTTTGGATTAGTAGATGTTCACGTTCTCTTGGTTTTTATAAACTAGCAGATTTGGGAACACAGTTAAGTAAAAACTCAAGGCTCCAGATCAAATTTTGAATCCACTTGAAACAAATAGCAACTTTTACTGAAGCCTTAAACTAGTCAACCATGCAACTTTTGATCATTTTTATAGTTAAGTTCTCTTAGCATCTCTGGCAGTTATTTGCAAGCCTGTGACTTCTTTGTGGCTCAAATCAACATAAGTAGGTTCAGAGCTCCTCTCCCCTCCATGCAAGACCAAGTCCAGACAACATCTGCCTAGGATCAATGTTAGGCCCTGCTTAATTTTGCCGTGTTTGTTGAATGACTCTCTGACCTCTTGGACTCTGGACCTTACTTGTCTCAACCTGTGGTCCTGTCCCATTTCCCCCTTAATTTAATGATCTCTGTGGACTTGACTCCTTTCTACCAGTATCTGCTAGATCCTGGAAAGTCCTGCTTTTTTACCACTTACCAAAGGCAGCTCCAGAATTTCTATAATGGGGGTTCTTAGGAGGCTCAATCTCTTTGGAAGGTGTTTAAACAGGTCCCCCTTATTCTACATTTCCAGGGGGCATCCCTCACATATTTCACATAAATGATACCCCTTCGAGTTGTGAATCTTGGGGACTCTGAAATTCAGGAAATTGTTATGAAGTTACATTTGCCTAGAACTGTTTCTATGTAAATTGTGTGTTTATTTAGAATGGCTTGGTGGGTGGAGAGACTAAAGCTGTCCCCAGGTCACCCCTTGGTGCCACCACTACCACCCATGACCAGGCATGAAAATAAATATGTGGAGGAAATTTGAAATCAAAGGTTGTGGTAGTTTGCAGTTACCACCAGCATCTTCTGAACAGTTGAGAAACAATACAACAAGTTAAGACTACAAAGAAAGCTAGAAAAGGCAAGAAAAAAGAACTTGCCAGAAGCAAATCTTGCTCGTAAGGGCACTTAATCCCTCTCTATGGTTCTGGGGATGATGGTTTGGGAAACCCTGTTGGTAAAAGGCTTTTCTGGAAGAGAAAGGCAGCTGTGAATCAGGTGACCAAACTTCACGTTCTAAGACCTCTAAGTTCTATTTATGTAACCCTATGAAAATGTCTTAACTTTGCCAGTGAGTTTCCTGGTCTGTAAATTAGGGCCAGTGACCTACACCACCACACAGGGTTGTTGTGAGGTTCAAATGAGATAATGATGTGAGAGGGTGGTAAGTAAGTGGTTTGCTTTGCTTTGGTATTTTAAACTTCAGTTTACCAAAAGCTTCTGGGCTACTTGGAATTTCCTGTAGAAATTTTAGGGAACTTGACAATCATTTCAAACGCAACTTATTTTTTTCTGTGAACTAAAATAAAATCTTAAGGGTCCCCCACACACACCCCCACCCCCTACACCAGCTGACTTAATGGACCACAAAGGGATATCCTAAAACTAAATTGCCTGCCAGGAGGAGGGAGGTCAGACATGCCTCATCATGCCCCCCTCCCTTCTTGGGGACATCCTTTGTAACCCATTAGCAGGCCTAAGTGTATTAAGACCAACCTGTAGGTCCTCAATTTACACAACAAATATATGTCTGGTGGCTTGTCTTCGATTAACAACTTCTTATCTTAAAACATTCCAAACCTCTAGACAAAGCTTCATGTCTTTAACCAATTACAAGTCAAAGAATTTTTATTTTATTTTATTTTTTTTATTTTTGTGTCTTTTTTTTTTTTTAATCGAAGGTCCCTTACTGGTCTTGCTTCCATGAGTGGCTGTGACCAGAGGAAAAAGGAAGGGTCATCTCCACAACACTCCATTTATACACAGAACTAAACAGACAGGCACGGAGTCACTATTGCGGTTAGAAGTTGGCAGCATGGGAAGGGATGGAACAGGTGAGGAGTAGCGGTGTTGTTAAAAAAAATACAGGCCCCCCCTAACTGGGGCGCCTGGGGGTAACTTGGTCTGCTTCAACCCAAGAGGAATCAGAAGATCAAAAGCGGTTTGGGAAGGCCAGAACCGTCAGGGATGGAGAGAGGAGGAAAATCCAGGGGGTGGGGGGACTGTTTGGCAACTGGGGTAAAGGGATTGCCCTCCCCCTGCTGGGATCCCCCCAGCCCCTCCTGTCTGGCAGGAAGGAGGCAGCCTGCAACCCCCAGGGGCAGGTCTGGGGTTGCCAGATGCTCCAGGCAGGGGGCCGGAGGGGGCTCACAAAGGCTTGCCCTCCAGGGAGATGATGGCACTGCCCCTCAGCTTCTCTGCCAGGGTGCAGCGGTCCTTGACCTCCTCATAGCAGTTTGCTTGTAATTCATGTTTGATCCCTGTCAGCTTCTTCTTGATGGCGTCCTTGGAGCTGGCATAGATCATTTTGCTCTTAAGGGGTGCACACTCAGGGGCCCAAAAGATAAACACCAGGTCTTCCTTCTTACTCTCCTTGGTCTCATAGGTTGCGTCATAGAGAGCATAGCAACAGTCCTTGTCTGGAAGCATCTTGACAAAGGTGGCGTAGGGATCGTGGACAGTTTGGCCCATGTCACCTACCAGGATCTCCTTGCCCTCCTCCAGGATGATGTTCTTGTCCTCACTCAGGCAGAAGAGCACTGCCTTCTTGCGCTTCTTCACCTCCTCTGGTGTCGAAGACTTGCGCACCTTCATGTCATTGAACACCTTGATGACGCCATCGGAGACAGCCACACCAGAGGCTGTGTTTCCGGAAGCAAAAGAGTGATGGCAAGGAGACCGAGAGAAGACGAGAGCCACTGCAGCTGCTGCCGGACCCGACTGAAGGTCAAAGAATTTTTAAACCAGCCTATAACCTATAAGCCCCTGCTCCGAGATGGCCCACATTTTCGAGTCAAACAAATGAATGCTTCCCACATATTGATTTATGACTTTACCTATAACCCCTGTCTCCCTGAAATGTATAAAACCAAACTGTGACCCAGCCACACTGAGTCCAGTTGCTCAAGGCCTCTTGGGTGTGGCTCTGGGTCATGGTCCTCAAATTTGGCTCAGAGTAAATGTCTTTAAAATTACTTTACAGAGTTTGGCTTTTTTTCGTTAACATTTCTAACCTCCCCTTCTTCCCAATAAATATCTGTGTCCAGAGAGTCCTTAAAGTCCTCTTTTACAATGCAAACACTCCTGGGGAAAAGAATACAGCCGGCTTGTTTCCAGCTAACACCTTAATGCTCCATTAATGCTTCAGCTCAGCGCAGGAATGGGGGATGGGATGGGCCCATGGGAAGGAAGGACCACCTGGAAGTTCAAGCTCTGTAAAGAGATAGAGAGAGCTGCCTTTCCGCTACCCAGAGAGGGGTCCACATGGCGTTGTTCTGGATTCCTGCCGCAACTTAAAGGGAAACTATCGCCATGTCCAGAGCTTTTGATGTATTGCAAATGAAGGAGGAGGATGTCCTCAGATTCTTTGCATCAGGAACCCACTTAGATGGCACCAACCTGGACTTCCAAATGCAACAGTACATCTACAAAAGGAAAAGTGATGGTATGTGCGTCGTAAACCTGAAGAGGACGTGGGAGAAGCTTCTGCTGGCAGCTCGTGCCATTGTTGCCACTGAGGACCCTGTGATGTCAGTGTCACACCCTCCAGGAATACTGGCCAGCGAGCTGTGCTGAAGTTTGCTGCTGCCACCGGAGGCACTCCTGGAACCTTCACTAACCAGATTCGGGTGGCAGTCCGGGAGCCACGTCTGCTGGTGGCCACTGACCCCAGGGCTGACCACCAGCCTCTCACGGAGGCCTCCGATGCTAACCTGCGACCGCGGCTCTGTGCAGCACAGTCTCGCTGTGCTAGGTGGACCTCGCCGTCTCCTGCGGCAACAGGGGCTCCCCCCGCGGGGCCGGCCCGGTGGATGCTGGCCTGGGAAGCTCTGCGCATGCGAGGCGCCGCCCCCCTGAACTCCCGAGGGAGGTCACGCCCGGTCTTTCCCTCTGAGGAGATTGGGAAGAGATTGAGAAGGAGGAGCAGGCCGCCGAAGCAGCTGTGACCACGGAGGAACCGCAGGGTGAATGGACTGCCCCAGCGCTGAGTCTGCTGGGGCTCAGCCTGAGGTCGCACCCTGTGAAGGGCGCGGGGGCCTGTGTCCCCGTTCACAGGTCCCCCAGACGCGCAGCCTGCCGCGGACGCCCGGGCTGCGGCTCCCTCTGCCCGGACACTGCGTGGGTGGGAACACCCCCGAGTGGCCCCAGGCTGTTCTTCCACAGGCTCTTAAGCAAGATGGAAATAAACATCAGTTTCTTAAAAAAAAAAAGAAAAGAAAAAAGAAAGAGATAGCAGACAACGTGGAAAGCAAAGTTAATCGGCCTCCCGATTTTGCTGAGGGAAAACCGTGCCAGAGAAGAGCCATATTTCAACAGTTTTGTTGTATGTGCCAATTCTTATCCAAAGGATTAGAATTGTTTGTTTCCCCCTCTTGTGATATGTATATATTCATAAATGTATAAATTACACCTAATCCAGTCCCTTAACTACAAACCACAGGTAGCTAGATTATAGTTGGAATCTGAGGTTTGTGTGGGAGCTTTTCATGCTCTATCAGCAATCCTTTCACCCATGAGAAGTAAAATGTGAAGGGACTAGGAAAATACTGAATGGTCTTGGGAGAAAAGCTCCTGATTGTGCTCTTCTATTGGGGAGGAAGCCTGGCCAATTTTTAATACAACGTTTAACTAAGGTTAATTGTATACAGCAAAGTATGAAAATTGTACACTTGATGAAATTTTAGCCCACGTATATACCCGTGTAACTCTTTTTCTTTTTTTTTTTTTTAGTCACTCTGTTGTCCAGGCTAGCGTGCCATGGCGTCACCCTAGCTCACAGCAACCTCAAACTCCTGAGCTCAAGGGATCCTCCTGTCTCAGCCTCCCAAGTAGCTGGGACTACAGGCATGCACCACCATGCCCGGCTAATTTTTTCTATATATATTTTAGTTGCCAGATAATTTCTTTCTATTTTAGTAGACATGGGGTCTCGCTCTTGCTCAGGTTGGTCTTGAACTCCTGAGCTCAAACGATCCACCCACCTCGGCCCCCCAGAGTGCTAGGATTACAGGCATGAGCCACCGCGCCCGGCCCCCTGTGTAACTCTAGATCAACTTGCCTAAATTGAACATTTCTGGCACACTTGTAGCCATCACCCCCTGCCCCCAGTCTTCCCAGATAACCAATATGCAACCTCTATCACCAGAGATTCATTTTGCCAGTCTTGTAAATGTTTTCACACAGAATGTGCTCTTTTGTGTTGGGCTTTTTTTCTTTCAACCTTATGTCTGTGCAGGTCATCCCTGTTGTTACATATCGCAGGAGTCCACGTTTGTATTTAGTATTCATTCCACTGTGTGAACAGATCATAATTTATCCTTTCTACTGTTGATTGGCCTTTAGATTGTTTCCAGTTTTTCATGATTGTGAATAAGGCTACTATAAATGTTCTTGTCAATTTCTGTTGGTAGACATAAGCAATCACTTCTCTTAGGTATATATGCAGGAGAGAAATTGTTGGGTCCTAGGGTAGGCATGGGTTTAGCTTTAATATACACAGCCAAATAGTTTTTCAAAGCAGCTGAAAAACCACCAATCCCTCTTTGGACACTAAGTGTTCTGGAAAAGGAAAAAAGAAGTTCTTTCAGTTAACGGCCAAATGCGTTCACCAGCTGCACCACAGAGATAAGGCCAAAAGAGAAGTTCTTAAGAGGGAAAAAAATAAATAAATGAAAAACCACCAACTTATTTTCACCAAAAGCATATTCGAGTTCCAGTTGCTCCACAGACTTGCCAATATTTGATATTGTCAGTCTTTTAAATTTTTAAAATGAATATTTATCTCATTGTGTACCTAATTTGCAGTAAGAATTTTAAAAGGTACATAGGCTTATTGGGAATTTTATTTTATTTTATTTATTTTTTTTTTGTTGAGACAGAGTCTCACTTTGTTGCCCAGGCTAGAGTGAGTGCTGTGGCGTCAGCTTAGCTCACAGCAACCTCAGACTCCTCGGCTTAAGCGATCCTACTGCCTCAGCCTCCCGAGTAGCTGGGACTACAGGCATGCGCCACCATGCCCGGCTAATTTTTTCTATATAGATTTTTAGTTGTCCATATAATGTCTTTCTATTTTTAGTAGAGACGGGGGGGGGGGGGGGGGGGGGGCGGGGTCTTGCTCAGGCTGGTCTCGAACTCCTGACCTTGAGCGATCCACCCGCCTCGGCCTCCCAGAGTGCTAGGATTACAGGCGTGAGCCACTGCGCCCGGCCTTCTCACTCTCTTAATGGTGTATTTTGATGAACTGCATTTTAAAATTTTAATATAGTTCAACCTGTCAATTATTTATTTTATACTTGGTATTTTTTGTGTCCTGTTTAAGAAATCTTTTGCCTAGTCTCACTTTTTTAAAAAATAGAAAACTGGCCGGGCGCGGTGGCTCACGCCTGTAATCCTAGCACTCTGGGAGGCCGAGGCGGGTGGATTGCTCAAGGTCAGGAGTTCGAGACCAGCCTGAGCGAGACCCCGTCTCTACTAAAAATAGAAAGACATTATATGGACAACTAAAAATCTATATAGAAAAAATTAGCCGGGCATAGTGGCGCATGCCTGTAGTCCCAGCTACTCGGGAGGCTGAGGCAGTAGGATCACTTAAGCCAAGGAGTCTGAGGTTGCTGTGAGCTAAGCTGACGCCACGGCACTCACTCTAGCCTGGGCAACAAAGTGAGACTCTGTCTCAACAAAAAAAAAAAAAAAAATAGAAAACTATTCTTTTCAAAAGTACATTGTGAAAAATTAGAACACATAGTTTATCAAAAAGAAGAAAAATAATCACCTATAATGCAACCATCAAGAGATATAAAATTTAATACCATTTTGGTGAATATTCTAGTATTTATAAATATTTATGCATATACTTCAAAAAAGTGGGAGAATACCATACTTGTTTTTAGTTAGCTTTTTCTGTTTTTTTTTTTTTTTGAAACGGAGTCTCTCTCTGTCACCCTTGCTAGAGTGTAGTGTGCTCTCATCATAGCTCACAGCAACCTCAAACTCCTGGGCTTAAGCAATCCTCCTTCCTCAGTCTCCCAAGTATCTGGGCCTACTGGCATGTGCCACCATGCCTGGCTAATTTTTTCTATTTTTAGTAGCTATGGGGTCTTGCTGTTGTTCAGGCTGGTCTCAAACTCCTGACCTCAAGCAATCTTCCCGCCTCGGCCTCCCAGAGTGCTAAGGTTACAGGTGTGAGCCACCACACCTGGCCTAGGTAAACTTCTGAAACCTAATATTTTATATAAATATCATTCTCATAACGTTTAATGGTTGTGTAATATTCCCTCATATGGATACAACAGAAGCATCATTTTTAACTGGTAGATTTTACATAGTAAAATGTTAACAAACAACATCAGTAACACTAAGTGGAACACTTTAGGCGTTTCCTTTGATTGAGAATCACTTGAGAAATTTACCAAGGCAATTGTATATACTGTCAGAATTTTAGGCTCAGGCATGCTTCTGACTCCATGGCCAAGAAAAAGTCACTCAATGTCTCTTCACCATGGGATTCTCCATGTTAGAGAGGAGGTCAGAGCAAATAATCATGAAGTTTGCTCCAACTCTGAATGTCTGAGGATGCACCTATAGCAGAGGCTGCTGCAATGTGTCTTTTCCTTCTGTAGTGTTTCTACTGACTCACTTGCGATCCACATGATGTTAGGTCAGAGTACTTGAGTACATAAGAAAAACCTTGGGGGAACTTGGTGGCAAGGTGATCATGTCCTTGGGGCAGAATGAGTGAAGGGGATATACAGCACAGCTTTGCTTGAAACCAGCTGTGGTTGTGTGACCTGAAGGGGCTTCCCTAGAGAGGAGCTCAGAAATGAAACTTTGTTTTTTCTCAGAAGAAAGGTGGTTTGAAGAGTAAAAGACTTTCGGGGGAAAATCACTGCTATGTTTAACTCTCAAAAATTAGGAGGCAAGAACTCCAAATAAAAAGGTAATGCAAAAGGTAAAAGCATAAGGCATTTCAAAGACGTATTATTAAGAGAGTCAAGCAGAGGAAATAATATCAGATAAATTACATTCGTAAACATCGCCTTGAATTACTGGGATGACAGTCAAGGTCTCATTTGAAAAGTGAGGGTCAGAAATCCAAATTTTGGTTGATGCTTATTTGTACACATCATTGTAGAATTGCCTTTCTGAGCCTGTGTCTCCATCTGCAAAATGAGGAAATCATAGCATCGCATAGGCTTGTTGAGAAATGTAAGGATTGATTTATCCCTTGGGGTATTCAGTCTTTTGTGGGAATAGGGAGGTACCCACAGGAACTTCCCAGAGGGAAAATAAAATCATAAAATTCAGAAACGTGACAGGGGTCAGGCTCAGTGGCTCATGCCTGTAACCCTAGCACTCTGGGAGGCCGAGGCAGGCGGATTGTTTGAGCTCAGGAGTTCGAGACCAGCCTGAGTAAAAGCAAGACCCCCGTCTCTACTAAAAATAGAAAGAAATTATGTGGACGGCTAAAAATATATATATAGAAAAAATTAGCCAGGCATGGTGGTGCATGCCTGTAGTCCCAGCTACTAGGGAGGCTGCGGCAGGAGGATCGCTTGAGCCCAGGAGTTGAGGTTGCTGTGAGCTAAGCTGATGCCACGGCACTCTAGCCAGGGCAACAGAGTGAGACTCTGCCTAAAAAAAAAAAAAAAAACACGAAACATGACAGGACTGAAAATATCCTTCTATTATTAAAAAATAGATTACCCATTTGAAAACTGTTCAGTTCTCCTAAAACTTTTTACTTGCGGGATTAAGGTTCTCTTCCTCATAAGACTGGCCACTCCTCTGTCAGTCTTCAGTTTCCCCAAACCTTAGAGCCATGCTGGGAGGTGAAACATAGAGGCAGAGCTATGGAGGAGGAGGCCGTCAGCCACCAACAGTGGTCTCTGACCCATGCAAAGACACACGCAGAATCCTCCAACACATCTGGAGGCAGATATTATTTTGATTTCTATTCTTAACTTTGCTCTTCTGTAATATGGCAAGAAGCTTGGAGTTAATTTTTTATTTCATATGTGTAGGTTATGACTCATTGGAGGATGTGCCCATTCAAATAGTCCAAGCCAAATGCAGGTGATAATTTAACAACAATCAAAACCTCCGGATTATTAGTTCAGACTCTAACTGAAAAACCCTCTTCATCCTTAGAACTGATTATTCTACTTTGCTTTGCCTTCCAGAGAATTTCCTGAATACTTGAGGTCTCAAGAGTCTTCTCACAGTTTACTGTTTGATTTTTCCTTTTCACCACAAGTCACAGGTAAGTATTTCTTAACAGAACCAAAAGAAGGTTAGGAATGATTGTTGAACTGCCTTTTCATTGACCTGTGTAATGCTGGACAATTTTACCCCCTGCTCAGTACTGCCCTCTTTTTATTTTTTAAAATTTGCAGAAATAGGCCAGGCGTGCTCTGGCTCACGCCTATAATCCTAGCACTCTGAGAGGCCGAGGTGTGATGATTGCTTGAGCTCAGGAGTTAGAGACCAGCCTAAGCAAGAGCAAGACTCTGTCTCTACTAAAAATAGAAAAATTTAGCTGGGCATGGTAGTGTGGGTTTGTAGTCCCATCTACTTAGGAGGCTGAGGCAGGAGTGTCCGTTGAGCCCGGGAGTTTGAGGTTGCAGTGAGCTATGATGATGCCACTGCACGCTAGCCGGGGTGACAGACGGAGACTCTGTCTCAAAAAAAAAAAAAAAAAAATTTGCAGAAATACTTAAAAATTACCACAATATTTCTAGAAGTAGTAGGGTATGGTTGTTAAGAGATCAGACTCTGAAGCCAGACTGTCTTCAAATTCCAGGATCATCACTTACTAGATATGTGACATTGGACAAGTTTCTAATCTCTGTACTTCAGTTTCTTCATCTGTAAAATGAGGATAATCATAGTAACTGCCTGTAGGATTGTTGAAATGATTAAATTAGTTAATATAGGTAAAGAACCTAACAGTGTCTATCACCTAGTAAGTACTACATGATGTTTTCTGCTTACATAAATATATATAAATATATGTGTATTTATAAAGAATAATATAACAATCATCTGAGTCCTTACAGGTAATTCTAACATGCAGCCATATTTGCTTCAGATATTTTTTAAAGTAATAAAATATTGCAGAAGCAATTAGACCTCCCAAATATTCCTTCTCTATTACATTTCCTTCCTGAGAAGAAAAATTGTTACATTTTCTCTCCTGAGATAACCATTATCCTGAATCCTGACTTTATTACTTATCTTTTTTTTTTTTTTTTTTTTTTTTTTGTTGAGACAGAGTCTCACTTTGTTGCCCAGGCTAGAGTGAGTGCCGTGGCGTCAGCTTAGCTCACAGCAACCTCAGACTCCTCGGCTTAAGCGATCCTACTGCCTCAGCCTCCCGAGTAGCTGGGACTACAGGCATGCGCCACCATGCCCGGCTAATTTTTTCTATATAGATTTTTAGTTGTCCATATAATGTCTTTCTATTTTTAGTAGAGACGGGGTCTCGCTCAGGCTGGTATCGAACTCCTGACCTTGAGCAATCCACCCGCCTCGGCCTCCCAGAGTGCTAGGATTACAGGCGTGAGCCACCGCGCCCGGCCTTTTTTTTTTTTTTTGAGACAAAGTCTCACTCTGTTGCCCAGGCTAGAGTTCCATGGCATCAGCCTAGCTCACAGCAACCTCAAACTCCTGGGCTCAAGCAATCCTCCTGCCTCAGCCTCCCGGGTAGCTGGGACTACAGGCATGCGCCACCATGCCCGGCTAATTTTTTCTATATGTATTTTAGTTGTCCATATAATTTCTTTCTATTTTTTTAGTAGAGACGGGGTCTCGCTCTTGCTCAGGCTGGTCTCGAACTCCTGACCTTGAGCGATCCACCCGCCTCAGCCTCCCAGAGTGCTAGGATTACAGGCGTGAGCCACCGCGCCCGGCCTGTCCATTATAATTTCTTTCTATTTTTTTTTTTATTAGAGACGGGGTCTCACTCTTGCTCAGGCTGGTCTCCAACTCCTGAGCTCAAATGATCCACCCGTGTTGGCCTTTCAGAGTTCTAGGATTACAGGCGTGAGCCACTGCACCTGGCCATTACTTATTAATATATCACTTATTATTTTTAAAGTTGATATATATGAATCCATAAAAATTATATACTATTATTTCATATGTTCTGTTAATGTTATTAAAAAGTTCCTCAATGTGTATAAAGTTTCAGTTATACTAGATGAATAAATTCTAGAGATCTGCTGTATAACACTGTGCCTATAGTTAACAATACAGCATTGTGCACTTCAAAATTTATTAGGAGGGTATATTTCATGTTAAGTGTTTGTACTACAAAAACAAACCAATCAACATACAACCCAAAGAGACACAAGGAAACTTTGGGAGATGTTGGCTATTTCTGTTACCTTGATTGTAGGGATGGTACCATGGGTATTTGCATATGTCCACGCTCATTAAATTGTACAGATTGAATATGTGCAGTTTTTTTTGTGTATAAATTATACCCCAATAAAGCTGTTAAGAATGGTATCATACTGTGTGTATCCTTTTGCCACTACTCTTTTCATTTAACTTCATAGTATTAAGATTTACCCATGTTGCCACATGTAACTAGTTCAGCCAGTTTAATAGCTGTAGGTGTTTCATTCATGCCTATATCACAATTTATTTATGCCTGACTATATCACCTTTATGTATCCTATCAGACATTTAGATTGTTTCCAATTTTTTTTCTCTTGTAAGCATTCTTACAGTGTACATTCTTGTATGTCTTCTTGCACCCACATGTGAGTGTTTTCTAGAGCATATACCTAGAAATGGAATTACTCGGATGTAAAGGAAAATGCCTCTTCAGCTTTCCTAGATATTGCCAGATTGTGGCTGTGCCAAGTGTTTGTCCCAATTTTCACTTTCCCAGTAAAGAATGCGCAGTCCTCTGTCTCTACTCTCTCAGCAATACTCACTAACCTTGTCAGTTTCTTCACCTACCAAAGGGAAATCAACATTTATGGTTATACTTCCTAAAGATCTTCTATAACGGAATATCTTGTGAGATGTTGTTGCTACCCCACTATGTGTTGAGCATTATGATAAGTGTGTTATTAATGCATACATTCTGTTATTTAAGTCTCACATTAAGTATAGAAAGTAGGTGCAAGCCAACAAGACTTCGAATGGGTAATTAATTTGTCCAACATCACAAGGCTGGTAGGTGACGTGGCTGGGATGTAAACTCAAGTCTGTAAGACTTCAAGGCCCCTGTGGTTGCCCCAATCCTGAGCTACGTGCATAATCTTTAGAAATGACATTAAATCAACTCTTGGTGGTGGTGTTTAATTTCCAGTAGAATACCTTCTGAGTATAAACACTTTGGAGAGATAATATGGCTAGATATCTTTTTTAAAGGATTTAAAGTGGCATATGTTAAGAATCATAAAAGAATTTTAATATAAATCATAGATGGTTTTAATATAAATTCAGAGGAATAATATGACCCACAATGCCATGACCATACATGACACAGTTTTGTCAGTATTAACACTCTAGCTGTTTATTTCTTAGTAAATCTGGTTTTTTTACTCCTTTTTTTTTGAGACAGAGTCTCACCCTGTTGCCCGGGCTAGAGTGCCGTGGCGTCAAGCTCACACCAACCTCAAACTTCTGGGCTTAAGCAATCCTTCTGCCTCAGCCTCCTGAGTAGCCGGGACTACAGGCATGCGCCATTATGCTTGGATAATTTTTTTCTATATATAGTTTTAGCTGTTCAGATCATTTCTTTCTATTTTTAGTAGAGACGGGGGTCTGGCTCTTGCTCAGGCTGGTCTTGAACTTCTGATCTCGAGCGATCCTCCCGCCTCAGCGCCCAGAGTGCTAGGATTACAGGCGTGAGCCACCGCGCCTGACCACTATTTTTATAAAACATTTTATAGTTTGCAAAACATTTCCACATTTTATCTCACAACTACCCTTAGGGGCAGGTATTACCAGTCTCATTTCAAAGAAAAGAAAAGTGAACTTCAAAGCAGATCTGGGACTTTAATCCAATCTTCTAACGTGGAATTCAGTGGTCTGCCCCCTTTTATTCAAAAGGTACACAACCCTATTGCTTTTTTCTGATTGCAAAAGTAACATATATATTTTCAAAACAACTTATAAAAATTACAGAGAAGAAAAATATATATTCCCTGTAATCGTACCAGCTAGAGATGGGTACAGTAACATTTTATATTTTATCATTTTGAATTTTGTTTTTAATTTTTTTACAAAAACGAATTTATAATAAAGAAGTTATATAATCTTCTTTTTCTCTTGAATGATGATGTATTTTAAATATGTTTCCATGTCAGTAAATTCAGATCTACATATATTGCATGGCACCACAGTAACTTAACTAATCTCCTTTTGTTAGACATTTTTCACTATTATGTACAATGGCAAAATAAATACTTTTGTATCTTAGCTCATTTATTAAATTATTTCCTTCGGATACATAACTAGGAATAGAAAATCTGGGTCAAAGCATTTAGAAGGATTCTAATACATACGCAACCAATCTCAGAAATATTGTATGGATTTACATTCTCAACCATCTAGTGGTTTTTTTCTCTTCACCAAATCATCATTGCTTTTCTTGAGGCAGATGTAATTCAAACACGCCTGTGAAAAAAGTTTGATTTGTTAATCTATAATCAAGTTGGACTATTGAGCAAACCATCAATAAACAATTAACTGTGTTTGTTTAAAGTAATGATCTTCAAACTTTATTTATTTATTTATTTTTTTGAGACAGAGACTCACTCTGTCACCCGGGCTGGAGTGCTGTGGCGTCAGCCTAGCTCACAGCAACCTCAAACTCCTGGGTTCAAGCGATCCTCCTGCCTCAGCCTCCCGAGTAGCTGGGACTACAGGCATGCGCCACCATGCCCGGCTAATTTTTTCTATATATATTTCAGTTGTCCATATAATTTCTTTCTATTTTTTTAGTAGAGACGGGGTCTCGCTCTTGCTCAGGCTGGTCTCGAACTCCTGAGCTCAAATAATCCCTGCCTCGGGCTCCCAGAGTGCTAGGACTACAGGCGTGAGCCACCGCGCCCGGCTGATCTTCAAACTTTAGTGTGCATAAGAATCATGTGGTGGCTCCTGAGCTCTATCCCAGACACACTGTCTCAGATTCTAGGAGTCTGGGACCCAGCAATGGGCAGTTTTAACGAGTCCCCTCTCCCCAAGTGACTCTGATATAGGTAGTCTAGGGAATTCACTCTGAGACACTGGCTTAAGAATACGCACAGGGTTAGGTCAGGAGTATGCTGAGCATGGACCTCATGACCTTTTGGCTATATGAGATCTGGTAAGAAATGGAATATTCACTTATTCTCTCTAGTCTTGGCATTTTCCACTTCATTCTGTCTCTGTCTCTCTCTCTCTCTCTCTCTCTCTCACACACACACACACACACACACACACACTTTTGTGGAGAAAACAACATTTTGCTTTTGGAGATGCCTGTATAGCAGGCTGCCATTATCAGTTACAAATAGTTGAATTATAGTGATTCTTCTTTAGGGCTTTCAGTTTTGTTTTGATTTGCAAGCAAATACCTGTGTTATTCCTAACCAGGTGAGCATCTGAACGGCACTTGATTTTCCCTTTCTAGAGCCTCCCAGAGGTTCTGTGGTGTGAGACGGGAGCAGGCTGGAGGCAAGCGAGTGGGTGAAATCCTGCTGGGCCTCTGAGGTGGAGAGTTGTCACTACCTGTTACCATAGCCCTTAACAATTCAAACTGGCTTTCCAGGCATTTCTCTTTCCAGGACTGTTCGTCTTTGTCCAGCTTCAGGAAACAGCTTTTAATTTTCTCCTTGAAAGTCTATTTTTGACACAAAGGCTTTGTTTTTCAGGGAAGCCTTCAGCTTTCCTACGTGCAGAGGCATGGCAAAGGCTGCAGACAAGTGACCCTTGCACGCAGGGCTGCCCTTGAGAAATGTGTGCTGTGGGGAGGGCTGTGTCCCCAAGGCCTTGCTCCTACCCAGATGCCTGCCAAGGACCCACTGTCAAGGACCACAGCCAGCTGTCTCCTGGCCAGCCTGAGCGACACCACCCACCGCATGTAGGACTGGTCTGTGTCTTCTCTCCTCAGGGTCAAGTCCATGTAGACAATTAATTCTTCTGATAAGAAAATCCTGCTAGCGGGAAAGGACAAGATGAGTGCCTTTTATCCTTTCTACACAGAAAATGTAGTCATTCATGCACTGACAGTCATTTATTATTTATGCCAGATGTTTATCTCTACCACATGCAGCTCACTGTCATGGTAACAAAGCCAAAAGATCAGGAAAAAAAAAACTTTGCTGAGATATAATTTACATACAATAAAATCCACCCATTTAAAATATATAATTTGGCTGAGCGTGGTGGCTCACGCCTGTAATCCCAGCATTTTGGGGAGGCTCAGACAGGAGGATCGCTGGAGTCCAGAAGTTTGAAATCAGCTTGGGCAACATAGGGGGACCCTGTCTCTACAAAATTAAAAAAATGCACCTAGCCTAAAAAAATCTTATTTTTCATTGTCAAGTCCATACCATAAGTCAAGAATTCCAGCTTCCTGGCTGGGCATGGTGGCTCATGCCTGTAATCCTAGCACTCTGGGAGGCCGAAGTGGGAGGATCGCTTGAGCTCAGGAGTTCAAGACCAGCCTGAGCAAGAGAGAGATTCTGTCTCTACTAAAAATAGAAAGAAATTAGCTGGACAATTAAAAATATATAGAAAAAATTAGGCGGGCATGGTGGTGCATGCCTGTACTCCCAGCTACTCGGGAGGCTGAGGCAGGAGGATCCCTTGAGTCCAGGAGTTTGAGGTTGCTGTGAGCTAGTCTGACACCACAACACTCTAGCCTGGGCAACAGAGTGAGACTCTGTCTCAAAAAAAAAAAAAAAAAAAAAAATTAATTCCAGCTTCCTGTTCCTGTGGCTCAGTTGGAAAGAACACTTAACAGATTCAGAAGCCTAGGGCTTGGCCCAAGCAGTTTAGTTCCAGATCTGGCTTTTTAAGAAGTGGTCATTTAGCTTCCTGGAGCTTCAATTCTCTACTCTTTAAATTGGGGCTAATAATTTCTTGTGGCAACCAAAAATTGGAAGTCGTCTGAAACTCCATCAATAGGAGACTGATTGAGTAAAATACACCCCTAAATTGGAACACTATACGAGTTGTTAAAAATAATGAAGTAAAATCTATATTTATTAATGTGGAAAGCTGTTGTCAACATACTCTGAGTGAAAAAAAGCACACTAGAGAGGCAAAGTATGATATCATTTGGGCAAATTATACAAACAGAGAGATAGATGAAAAACATATTTACTGAAAACAGCAACAGTGGTTATCTCTGGGTAGTGAGATTTAGGGTGATTTTTACTTTTTTATAATTTTCTTTTTTTGTTTTTTCAGACAGGGTCTTGGTTTGTAGCCCAGGCTAGAGTGCAGTGGTGTGATCATAACTCACTACAGCCTCTGATTTCTGTGCTTGAGCAATCCTCCTGCCTCAGCCTCCCAAGTAGCTGAGACCATGGGTGCATACCACTATACTCAGCTAATTTTTCTATTTTTTGTAGAGATGGAGTCTTAGTCTTGCTCAGGCTGATCTCAAACTCCTGGCCTCAAATGGTCCTCCCTCCTCAGTGTCCCAAAGTGCTAGGATTCCAGATATAAGCCACTATGGTTCTGGCTTATAATTTTCTATATTTCTTGATTTTATTTACAACAAGTATGTATGATTCTTTGAAAAATAAGAAAGCTATTAAAAATAAACCAATATAACCTGTTTTTTTCCAAGTATGAGACAAGAGAATATATGGATATGTTGAAAAACTATAAGGTGTTATATAAATTTAAGGTATTAGTAGTAATATTAGTATTTATAAGCCACATCTCCTCTAAAAGGATCTTGAAAAATCATCAAAGAAATCCAATACAAGGAAGAAAACAGCCGGGCGCGGTGGCTCATGCCTATAATCCTAGCACCCTGGGAGGCTGAGGCAGGTGGATCGCTCGAGGTCAGGAGTTCGAAACCAGCCTGAGCAAGAGCGAGACCCCGTCTCTACTAAAAATAGAAAGAAATTATCTGGACAGCTAAAAATATATATAGAAAAAAAATTAGCCGGGCATGGTGGCACATGCCTGTAGTCCCAGCTACTCAGGACGCTGAGGCAGAAGGATTGCTTAAGCCCAGGAGTTTGAGGTTGCTTTGGGCTAGGCTGACGCCATGGGACTGTAGCCCGGGCAACAGAGTGAGACTGTGTCTAAAAAAAAAAAAAGGAAGGAGACGATGGCTCTGTAGAAAATACAATTAGGCTGAACATGATGAAAAGGTAAAATCTTTAGAACTGAAAGAAATCTGGAGTAAAAAGGGGGGTACTGGTTTCTTTCTGAGACTTGGGCTTAAATCTTGGCTTTCTCAACATCTGTGTCTCCTTGAACATGGTATTTAAACTCTCAATCTCTATTTCCTTATCTGTAAACAGGAACAATAATGATATCAATCTCACTTTGTTGTGAGGATTAAATAATCCAAGTACTTAATGTGATAGACATCTGGCACGTTGGAGGGTTTCACTAAATGTTTGCTCCCCTTTTTCTCCTTTCCTTTCTCACCTTTACCTGAGATATGGACAGCAAGATATGCACGTAGGGACCCAGTTGGTAGAAAGAGTGAAAAAAATGATTATGATAAAGTGAGAGAGTCTATGGGGTTTTTGGTTTTGGTTTTGGTTTTATGTGAGGGAGAGGTAGAAGTTTGTATTTACCTGGAAGATATTTTGGCTCTGGTAAACTAAAGGGGTCAAGAAGAGGAGGGAAAAAAAAAAAAAAAAAAAGACAAGAAGAAACGGATTAATTCTGGATGTATCTAGGCCAAAGTATGTGAGATAAAGACAGTCGGGTTTTCTTTTACATTGTCCCATTCACCACAGTAGGAAAAAAGAAACCCAGGGTATCAGACACTCTGTCCAGGAGAAAAGATAGTACAAAGGGTTGTTCCCTCCCATTTGTGTATCTCTTGAGTAGGCTAACAGGGTAGAGGAACTGGAAAAACCCCAAATGTGGGGGTTCTGGCCCTTTCCTACCCTGCTTTAGGTGGTTGTTGAAAGTGGAGGGCTGAACCTTTTCACTTCTCAGGGAAAATGCACCCCCCAAGAACACCTTAGATTGTATTATATTTCCTTTTCCCAGAGTTACTTCTAGGTATGTTTTTGTGGTCAGAACATAAAACA
This sequence comes from Eulemur rufifrons, assembly GCF_041146395.1. NCBI lineage: Eukaryota > Metazoa > Chordata > Mammalia > Primates > Lemuridae > Eulemur > Eulemur rufifrons. The sequence continues at coordinate 4,921,742 of NC_090997.1, read as the reverse complement.
GGAGGCAGCAAAAAAGAGCCAGGATCTTAGAGCTGTTCAAACCTCCTAAAGGACTTTGTTATAATTCATACCCTTACTAGCCTGCTCCTCAAACCCTGTGGAGAATCATCTGAGCCTGGGTCAGGCATCTCTGGGCACTCCAGCCCACCCTCTACTCTCTCCTCCTCCTAAGTCCTATTGCCTGTTTGTCTACTGCTCTTTGGCACTTGAACATATGCTGCTTTGCATGGTTGCCTGCCTTTCTATAGTTATTTATAGAAATGTATGTCCTTGTCTCTCCCAATGTCATATAATACTTTAATATTTTACAAGTGCTTATGCCCACCTCATTTAAACCTCCAATCCTGGGAAATAAACACAGAATGGAATTTTGGTTTGTGGTTATATTTTTGCAAATACTAGTTGTAGCCAAACATTTTTGCTTGTTTGATTTATTCTTTTGCTCCACTCTAGTGATGTATTTGCAGCGTTCCCTATACAGAGATGAGGAAACGGAGGTCTAAAGGGAAGCTGCATAATTTGTCCACAGTCACACAGCATAAGGATGAGGGCTCTCTTTCCAGGCCACTCTTCCCAACTCAGCCTTGCTCATCAGAAGCCCCAGACTTTTGTTTCCTAAACTGAATAGCCCATCTAATCATTAGCTGCATCCTTGGCTTTGCAGCTTATAAGATTTCTCTCTTGACAGGGAGAAAGTGAAGAATTATTAATAAAATGAGCTCATGTTTGACAACCTCTGCAGGCCATCCTATTTTCTTTTCTTTTCTTTCTTTTTTTTTTTTTTTTTTGAGACAGAGTCTCACTCTGTTGCCCAGGCTAGAGTGCCATGGCATCAGCCTAGCTCACAGCAACCTCAAACTCTTGGGCTCAAGCGACCCTCCTGCCTCAGCCTCCCAAGTAGCTGCAACTACAGGCATGAGCCACCGTGCCCGGCTAATTTTTTCTCTATATATTTTTAGCTGTCCATATAATTTCTTTCTATTTTTAGTAGAGAAGGGGTCTCGCTCTTGCTCAGGCTGGTCTCAAACTCTTGAGCTCAAACGATCCGCCTGCCTCGGCCTCCCAGACTGCTAGGATTACAGGCATCAGCCACCGCGCCCGGCCTAGCCTGGGTTTTGAGAACACATTGTGATCATTTTTCTATGTTAACAGAGATTCTGCCTCATTATTTTTAATGGATCAGCCAGTTTTAAAAAGTTGACCTATTTGTGTCTTTAAATACAGAAAAGAATAAAAAAGAAAATTACAATTATTAATAATTATTAATATTTCTAATCTTTTGCTATATAGTTAGGTTCATACAATATACTAATTTATATCCTGATTTTTTCTTTTACTGAATTAGTGTAGGCAAGTTTTATGATAAAAATTTTTCAAATACGTGGTCTCAAAACTTTGGTAAATGCAGAAAAATGTAAAAAGAAAAACAGAAATCCAATTTAATTTTTCCATGGGATATAATTGGTTGTAACAGTCTGATATACTTCTTTCCAGTTGTTTTCTATGCTTATTTTAATGAATTATATCTATATTTAAAAATAGGATTGCATTGTATTTATAGTTTAGATGTAGCTTTTATTTATTTTTTTTAGAGACAGGGTCTGGCTCTGTCACCCAGGCTGGAGTGCAGTGGTGTACCATCACAGCTCACTGAAGCATTGAACACCTGGACTCAAGCTATCCTCCTCCCTCAGCTTCTCAAAGTGCTGGCATTACAGGCATTAGCCACCATGCCTAGCCTTGATGCAGCTTTTAAAAACTGATGTTAAGGATTTTTTATATCGTTAAATTATTCCTCGAAGATGTGTTTTAAAAATTGCTATATATTATTCTACCTTACCAACATAAGATATTTTTAAAATATTATTAAAATTTTTATCTTTTAAAAAAATGAGTACTAAGTTAATAGGTACCCCTGGTAAAAATTCAAGCAAATAGAAACTTAACATTAAAGTAAATATTCTCAGCTGGGGGCTGTAGCTCACAAGTGTAAGCCCGAAACACTTTGGGAGGCTGAGGCAGGCGGACTGCTTGAGGCCAGGAGTTCGAGACCAGCCCAGGCAACATAGCAAGATCCGCCCCCCTATCTCTACACAAAATTAAAAAATTAGCTGGGGGTGGTGGTGAACACGTATAGTCCCAGCCATGTGGGAGGCTGAGACCGGACCAGAGAATCATTCAAGCCTGAGAGTTTGAGGATGCAGTGAACTGTGATCCCACCATTGCACTCCAGTCTGGGTGACAGAGCAAGATCTGATCTCAAAAAATATTAATATAAAATAAAATGAAGTAAACACTCTGCATAGTTTAGGTTGCCAGATTTAGCAAATACAAATACAGGACACCAGTTAATGTTTGGGATATGTTTATACCAAAAAAATTTTATTTACTTGAAATTCATATCTAATCAGAAACTCTGTACTCTATCTGACGATCCTACCATAAACCCTTCTCCTTTAACCATTGGTGTATAGTTCCCCAGATATTTTGCCATGCATATGTTCCACATATATATATATATAAACATATACACTCACATATGCTTTTTAAACAAACACATATAGTGCATATACTATTCAACAGCTTGTTTCTCTCTTAACAGTCAGTAGTCTACATATTTTCATGTTAGTACATACAGATCTATTTCATTTGTTTAAAAATGGCTGCATAATATTCTATAGCATAAATGTAGTATACTATACTTGATCTTAGCCAAAAGGCCGAGAAGTGATTAAATGTGGTATAATATAATCAAAATCATTTAGATTGTTTCCAGTTTTCCAGCATCTCAAATAATTCTGCCCTGATCATTCTTCTACATACACATCTTTTTAAATTTGTCTGTGTATCTAAGATACAGTGTATGCATTTAAAATTTCAATGGACCTTGCCAAATTGCCCTCCAGAAGGTTTTGCCAATCTGCAATCCTACCAATATTGTGTGAAATTGCCTTTTACTGACAGGTGAAAGTGACATTGCACTTCTTTTTTTTTTTTTGAGACACGGTCTTGCTCTGTTGCCTTGGTCAGAGTGCAGTGGTATTGTCATAGCTCACTGCAACCTCAAACATCTGGGCTCAAACAATCCTCCGGCCTCAGCCTCCCACGTAGCTGGGACTACAGGTGTGCTCCACCATGCTTGGCTAATTTTTCTATTTTTTGTAGAGATGGTGGTCTCACTATGCACAGGCTAGAATTGAACATTTATACTCAAGCATTCTTCCCACCTCAGCCTCCCAAAGTGCTGGTGTGTGCCAGTGCACCTGGCTTAACCCATTTCTTTAACTATGAGTGGCTTAATAAATCTCCCAACATGTTTATGACCATTTGTATTTCTTTTTTTTCTGAATTGCCTGTTGTGTTCTGCTTTTTTATTTTTGGTTGTTGTGGCTATTTTTCTATAGGAGTTTCCATAGTTTTTAAAAATAAGAAGTCCACTCTTATGCAGAAATCAAATATTCACTTATATTTTCCTCTTAAGTCCTTTTTTATGACTTGATTCTTTCTTTGACTTAATCCAGGAGATGATGTATTTTGAATGGAACCTGAGAATCTCATGGGAATCCAAGGACAGTAGAATCACCAGCCTCAGGATGACAGGAAACTCTTTCTTTCATGCCTTCAGGTTTCCCATCTTGGCTTCTCTCTGATTCATGGTTCTCTTTCTGTAGATGGACATTATTTCCTTTTCATAGGTCCTTGTTCCTGTATTCATATCACTCACTTTCAAGGAAACAGCCCAGGCCTATTCCAGGAACTCACTGAATTCCAATTCCAAATTCTAGCAAGAAAGAGAAAGAGAGAAAGAAAGAGATAGAGAGAATTTGATTGACTGATCCTAGATAAGGTATCTCCTTTTGGTTCAATCATCAGAGGCTAATGGACAGAGTTATGTAGGGCAGTTATGGTTGGATGTATAATTAAAAGGTTTCTACTACAAGTTATTATTATAAAGTATACCCTGAAGTCTATTTGGACTGTTTATTCTCTGAATCAGTTATGCTGTGGCATAATCACAGATATTATTAGCTGGCCTTCGCAATTCTATGTCTTAAGGACTTGAAGATCTGGAGGCAATTTGGGCTGTCCTGGTGAGATGAATCATTTTTTTCTTAGACTCTCAACTTCTAAATGAGAGAATGGACTAACTCCTTTAAGAAACCCTGAGACTCACCTGAAATGGGATTTGGCATTCATTTAAATTTCTTACACAAGAACACCAGCCCAAGAAATTCAGAGAGAAACCGGCTGATGTTGGGCATATTCTAGGCAGTGGCAGCTCCAAGCATATCCCCTGATGTAGTTCTGAGATGGTATCTAGAAGCCCTTTTGCGATACTGCTGTCAGCTTTCCTTCCTGAGAGTAGTGCTCAGCAATTTTTGTTTATTTTGTATGTAAGGCCCAAACTGAACTCAAGGTATAAAGGGAATGTAGCAGGGTGGAGTGGATGGAGTGCTAGACTGGGAGTTTGGAAACCCCCTATTAGCTGTGTGATCTTGGGTGCGTGGTTGAGTCAATTCCCCGCTCTCGGTTTCAATTTCGTCATCTGTAAAATGGGGAGGTTGGACTAAACAGTCTCAGTTCCTTTCAGTTCTAATATTGACATTTTTATAATTTTTCTGTTTCTTCAGTCCATTATCTAGAAGATCGAGACAACATGTGTTCACCCTTGATGGAGAGTGAGTTTTCCTTAATATTAGTGAAATATTCCAACATTGTGACCACCCCAAAATTAGGTTGTGGCAATGATCCAAACTTCTACATAGATCTTAAAGATCCAAGAACAATTTCTTAGAAAATGTTTATAACTTTTTTTTTTTTTTTTTGAGACAGAGTCTCACTCTGTTGCCTAGGCTATAGAGTGCCATGGCATCAGCCTGGCTCACTGCAACCTCAAACTCCTGGGCTCAAGCAATCCTTCTGCCTCAGCCTCCCGAGTAGCTGGGACTATAGACATGAGCCACCATGCCCGGCTAATTTTTTCTATGTACATTTTTATCCATATAATTTCTTTTTATTTTAGTAGAGACGGGGGTCTCGCTCTGGCTCAGGCTGGTCTTGAACTCCTGAGCCCAAACGATCCACCCGCCTCGGCCTTCCAGAGTGCTAGGATTATGGCACCCGGCCTATAACTTCTGTATAGTATGCATAGTATTATTTATTATTGTATGCTGTTTAAGGTGTGTGTTTCCCATAAGACAGTCATGTTGGGGGAAAAAATTCCCTGGAAACAGAAAGGGCATATATTTCATATTTTAATAGAGAACCAGGAAGGGAAATGAAGTAGAAGGAGAAGGGGAAGAAGTAATCCCTGCTTACTTGTATCACGTGTAATCCCATAGACATCTCCTCATGTTTACAGACATAATACTAGTTACCATTATTGTTTCTTGTGGAGCATTGTACTGAGTTTAAATACTGTTACCTCATTTAATCCTCACAGCAATCCTATCTGGGCAGGCACTGTTATTACCAATAATTGGCAGAATAAGAATTTGAGTCCCAAATGTGTATGACCCTACAAGCTAGGCTTTTTAAGCCACTGTCTTACTTGATAGTGAGACAGAGGAGGCTGAATGCTTTCCCTTTCCAAAACCTCCTGGCATCCTCGACACTACCAGTCACTTATTCCAGCCACGTCTGTTGTTGAAATTGTGGAAAACATACTTCATAAGGAATCAGAAAGCTGGGTTCTAGTTTTGCTGCTCTCTATTTTTGGGCAAGGCACGTTAGCTCTCTGGATCTTTCTTCTCGTAATTGTAAAATAGAGAGAGAGCTACCTGAAGGGAGGAGATCTTCTTACTTATCTCCCCAGTCCCCACCTTGGACCTAGCAGTGTTTAAGAAACACTTGCTGACAGAAGAGGGTACACAACTTGGTCTCTGGGCTTCCTTTTCCATTCTTTCATCTTGAAATGAGACCTTGACGAGGCAGGTGTACCATACATACAGTAACATTTGGCCTTCTATTTTAAAAACAGAACAAGGCATGCCAAATTCTCATGATTTCACCTTTAGTTTGAAAGGGTTGTTTCTGACGGAGTGGTTGGAGTATTATGTGTGGTTTTCATCAGAACCTGTGTTCGATGTTTGTTTCAAGACCTCTTATTTTCCGGATACACGATGCTAACGTTGCGTAACACAAACAGCACCAATAGTAATGATGTAGTAATCATCATGAAGAGTGGCTGGGAACCAAGGCTTTTAAGGCAGTAACCCTCTGGGAAAGCGGCTCTCCAAATAAGTCCTTCAAACGCGAGGGGCAAACGCTGGCTGGGAGGGCTGGGTTCTCAGTGCGTTTTGCTACTTGACGTTCCCACGATCTGTGCCCCAACCGGGACTTCAGTTTCCCCACCAGCAAAATGGTGGAGTTGTTACAGACGAAAATCCCCGACTTTCTCCCGCAACTTTAGGCTTTTACTCCTCCCCTTGAGGGCGGGAGTAGGGTGGGGTGAAGGTCTGCCCAGAAGGCAGCCCCGCCACTGGGCCATCCCTTTTCTCCGTCCCACTTCCAGCCCCCTCGCTCCGCCGAGGTGAGGTCACGCGGGAGACGTCACGGGGTTGTGACGCCACTGAGGGGCGGGCCTCCAGGAGAGGAAGGGGCGGGGCCTAGGCGGGCGACGCTTGCGCAGTGGGCGCGGCGCGGGAGGAGGCGGAGGCGGTGGAGAAGCCAGAGGCGGCGGTGGCGGTGGCGGCGGCGCTGGGGGGGGGTGGGAGGGGGGGAGCGCGAGAGTGAGTGAGTGGCTGAGTGAGTTTACCCCTATGAGGCGGTGAGAGGCCCGGGGCCTACCTTAAAGGAGCGGGGTCGCGGCGCCGGCTAGCAGCGGGCCCCCTCCCGGTCCCCGGGCCCGGCGGCGCGGCGGCGGCTCGGTTGTGAGGAGGCGGGGAAGCGGGTGTCCGGCCCCCGCCATGGAGGGCATGGACGTGGACCTGGACCCGGAGCTGATGCAGAAGTTCAGCTGCCTGGGCACTACCGACAAGGACGTGCTCATCTCCGAGTTCCAGAGGCTGCTTGGCTTCCAGCTCAACCCTGCCGGCTGCGCCTTCTTCCTGGACATGACCAACTGGTGAGCCGGCCCCGCCGCGCCAGCGCTGGCAGCGGCCTCGGGGCCCCGAGGGGAAAGGAAGGGACGGGACACCCGAGCACAGCGGCAGAGCGGGCCGGGCGAGCATTGAGGGGCATCTCCTTCCCGGTGCGGGGAGGGCGAGTGGTGGAACCCTGGGATAATGGGGAGAAATTTGGGGGCTGAGCAGGGCTAGCGGAGAGTTAGGGGCCACGGAGCAGAAGGGGCAGAAAGGAGATGGGGGGCAAGTTCCTGAGGTTCTGCGAGGATTAGGGGCCGAGGAACGTGGAAAGAGGGGAAAAGACTTGGACATCGAGGCATAGGGGGTAGACCTGGGAGAAAGAGGTTATGATGTTGGCCAAGAGTAAAAAGTACAGGAAATCTGGATTTGGGGAGTGGGGAAAAAAGGTTGGGGTTTGGAGTTAGGGGATGAGGGTGACAGAATTGGGAGGAAACTCGGGGAAGATTAGGTGCTGCGGAAGAAGCTGGGGCGCGGGAGAGACTTGGGAGTTAGGAGGTGAGAAAAACAGATCATTTGTGTGTGTCTGTCTCCATCGGAGGATAGACAGGGAAAAGGAAATATAACTATGGGGGGAAGACAAGTGAGTTGTGGTGAGGGAGACCGCTTTCTGAAGAGTTGTACCAGGGAGCTGTGGGATCTATTAGTAAATCTACAAATGGAGGACAGGGCTTCGGAAAAACCTTACGAAAAGTGGGGGAAAGGAGATTATCTCAGGGGAGGGAACTTTCTGAAGGGACTGGAGCCCTGGGCAAAGGGTTCAACCAGGGAACTTTGAGCAAGGTCTCCAGAACAGTGGAAATGGAGAGGAGTTTATCTGAAAGAAAATTGGGTTGATACACGTCTGGGAAAATGGAGAACTTGACTTAGGCTGGGAACCAAGTATTTTTGGCTTATAGACTTTGTAGAAGATTGAATTGGGGCGGGAGACTATCCGAACAAAAAGGAGTGTTTCTTGGCTTTGGAAGTAGCACTTGCTATTTTTGATAAGCAAAGCTTCCCCCTGTACGCTGAGTGGGGGTTGTTGAGTTCCCTCAGGGTGAGGGTTGGAGTGGACATGATTAGCCTTTGAAAGGATTTCAGGTGAGGCAACTAATCTTTCTTTGGGCAAAAAGCAATGGAGTGAGTGCCCTTTGCTCTTTGTTGGGCACTCAGTCTCCTGACATGTGGAATCTTGTTTCTCTTGGCATCACTTGCACAACTAACCTCCTCTTCATTCCATGTCCACTCAATACCTCAAGCAATGCCAGTAAAGAGGCTGCAAGCCTAATTTTTATCCCGCTCCTCACCTAGCACTATCCTGGATGATGCTCATCTATTAATGGGAGCCTAGTAGCTGTGACTGTAGCAAAGGTGATACATAAATTTTTTTCCTGTGCAGCATCTTTGGTGGGTCTTATTTTATCTTTAAAAAGATCAATTATTATAGCAAGAGTTGGATTGAATTTCTAGATGTTTAGAAAACTCTTTGAGATACTGGATATAGGAAATAGTCCTCAGAATTAAATAATCACTTGTGATCTTCACTTGTATCTTTTTAAAAATTTTCTTTTGATTTTTTTATTTTTAAAAAAATTTTTAGAGACTGGGTCTCCCGATGTTGCCCAGTCTGGTCTTGAACTCCTGGGCTCAAGCAGTCCTCCTGCCTCAGCCTGCCAAGTACCTGGGATTACAGGTGTGAGCCACCTTGCCCTGCTTCCACTTGTATTTTTATGTCAGGATGATCTCAGGCAGGGGACATAACCTACTGTAGTTTTCTGACTACCAGCCAATCTACTGTGTTACTAGAGAGTGACATGGGTTATGAACACACTGCAAAGAGCTGTTATTCTGAAATACAGGAGTAAAGTTGTATCTCGGGGAGAGTTCTCTTGCCTGCTTGCTTCCCACCCTGACTCTTTTTCTTCCTTGTTTACACTAATTCAGCAGAGGAAGCTTTGCATTTTGTTGCTGCCAGTTTGGTAGGAGAGGATCATTATTTCTCCCCACCCCTGGTGAATTGGACCATTTAAATGCTGCCCTAAGTTTTTAGTTCTTTAGAGTCAGTCTTTATTAGTACAATTATTATGGCTACAAAACCAGTATAATGAATTTTATATGCTTGAGGTGTGTATGTTTAACACCTAAGATTGTTTTTAGGTGTTGTGGAAAGTGAGGAATAGGTGAGGCCCAGAGTGGATAAGAAGAAAAAACTTAAAAATATAGTTGGATTATAAAAATTCTATTTGAAATTTTTTAATAAAATACTGTTAAGCTCAAAGACATGGAATAACATGTATACTGATGACATATTCTGTATAAAACAAGATACATTTCTGAGCAAAGGAGTAAGCCATTTTAAAATGTATTCTGGTTTTAAAGAAGTTGCAAGTCAGTAGCCTCTTAAGAATCCAGGCAATTAAGTAATAATTCAACTTTAAGTCACGTTATCTTATGTTTTGACTGTAGAAGGCAAGTTCTTCGTTTTCTTTGATTATAAAATGAAAAAATCATTTGTGAACTGAAAGCAGGAAGGCTTGTTCTTTTGTTTCTTATGAAAGCTAGTTTGCTCCATAATCTAGTACTGTATTGTGATTCCTGTGATGACCTGGCTAAATTCATCTAGACAGATTTAAAAAAAAAAAAAAACAAAAAAACCCCCTCATAATTAATGAAATCTAGGTAAATGCATATACATATACATGCATGCATGCATGCATACTTGATCAAAATATTTTGTGTGTTGCTGAAGTAAACATCTAATAGATATGTGTTGTTTCCAGTGTCATTTAATTTCTAACTTTGGCAACTGTTAACATAGTCCTAGTACAGGTTGGCAAAAAATCTCTCAATTTGCTGTGGTGGTTAACCTGTTGAACTGGAGATAACCTTCCTGTGGCTTCATCAGCGCCTGCTTTGGGTTGTAATAAATAACCACCATTCAGTTGTCTGATGACTGTTAAGAATAATGTGGTACACTAAAAATCATTATTTTAAAATGAAGAACATGAGTCTCCTAAAATGTTCATTTTAGGTGGAAAGATTATGCCTTTGTTTTCAAAAGTAAGAATTTTTTTGTTGTCATTATTGAAAATGACTAAATTAAACGTTTTGGCCTTGTAAATTGTCTGTCATGTTAACACAGATTTTTTTTTTTTTGTCTTAGGTTGACAAAATTGTGTAGATATGTGTTTGTTTAATTTAGAACCAAGTGTTGTTTTCATTTGAGCACGTTTGTAGTGTTTAGACTTGAGGTGGCAACCATGCTGCTAGAAATTGGTAAGCCTGCCTCTTAACAAAAATAGTCAATTTTTAGTTCCTAAGTGAGTACATAAAGTGAGTAAATGGTGTGGTGACAAGTAAACTCAGTATCAGAAGCTAAAGTCAAATGACTTATAGATTAGTATAACTTTCTATATAGGTGGAATGTCTTATAGAGACACTGTTGGGCTGTGAATGTAGAACTTGGAATTCCAAAACTGGAAATGGGCTTAAGTGATTCTTTAGTTTATTTCAACTTTTCCTACAGAATTGCATCTAACCCTTCCAAGATAATCCATCCTATTCTTGTATCCCTAAGGGCAGAGATTTGCATGATACCTTATTATAATGTTTAATTACTTTTCTAGTTAGAATTATGTCAAAACTAAATCTCCTTTGCTGCAATTTGAGCTTTTTTCATTTGCTTATGTCTTCCTTGGAGATAGATAATATCTAATAAACACTTTCCTTAAGAGGTCAGAAAGCTTCTATTAATTTAAATCACTAAAAGTTTTCAACCATTTAAAATTTAAACACATTCAATTTAATGGGCTTGTGTTGTTTAATGTACTCTAATTGGTTTACATGTATATTTCCAGGGGAAACCAACACGAATCAGAGGAGAGCTTACATACAATTTTTTAAAAAATTGTGGTAAAATATAATAAAATTTACCATTTTAATGAATTTAAAGTGTACAGTTCAGTGTTACATAAGATTTTAAACTCCTGGCCCTCACGGTCATTTTTCTCTGTTTATGTGTTAGGTGTGGGTTGTCCTTTAGCTTTTGTGACTAGAGGCAAATAACACTTCTAGATTTTTTAGAGGACATTAATTTAGGAGTTAGTATTGGCTTTATTTCTCAGTATAGGTGTAGATAAAATATCTTTTAATAGGATATAAACAATATTGGCTATTTCTCTCCCTCTTATTCATTAGGCTAGTGCTGTGCAGTTTTGGTGTTACAACACCTTAGGTTGACCTTGAGATTTCTTCAGGGAGCCGTGTGTATGTTTTGGAACACTACGTGTATCCATCATGGATAGAACAGATGTTTTCTAGAAAAGTAACTTGGGAAAAACATTTTTGTAAAATATAATGTCCTATTGACTTTCTCAGCATTGTACAGAGGCACCCTGGTGGTTAAAATAAAGGTATATGAAATCAGAATCTAGATGTCAAAATGAGTTGTACCTCTTACCTGATCTCACAGTTCCTTCTCTGCCTGTTTTTAATCCATTTCTCAGACACCCCTATGCTAAATGAGTTTTTGATCCACTCTCTAGTTTATTATATGTGTGACTCTAGGAAGGAGTTCCTTTATAACAGATAAAACTTGATATTAATACCGGTTTCCTTAAAAAATGTGTGCCAAACGGTAGTTTTAGGAAGAGGATATGGAAGGGTTGCCTAACAATGATAGAGTGTTATTCGGTCTATTACATTTTTAAGAAGGTTGGGAGTTCTTGCTTTAGAGATTCTTCTTTTGGTCTTCTTTTTTGGAGTGGTGCATACAAATTGGGACTCTTGGTATAATGTAAAATAGTTTACAAATAGTGCAGCCAAATTTATTTTAGTTTTCAAAGGAGCATGGTAAAAAGTACATTGCTGTCTTGCAGAAAGTCTTTTTACTGTGCCATTATTGTAGGACCTTCATTTCCAATTATAGATCAAGTCAGAATTAATCACCATTGTAGCCAGGGTGAGCAGAGATGGTTTCTTTACCAGCTCCCGTCACCCATTCCCCATATACAAAATCCATCTGCCACATAACTACAAAAACTGTCAACCAGGCAGCATTTCAACAAATGTAGTTTGGATAGACCCCTAGCACATAGTGTAATGCAGAAGCAGAGGAAAGCTCCTATAATTTGCCCTCCAATAGGAAACTCATATATCTGAAACTATCAGAAAAGTTGAAGGATAATAAGGAGAAAACATCCGTATGTTAATGTTAATACTGAATTGACTGTGTAAAATTTCAGAACAGGTAGGAGTGGACTGAATAGAATAGATTGAGTGCCCACTGTGGACAAATTGCTTAGAAGTTTTGAAAAGGTTGGGGGATTGGAATTGATGGAAAAGCAGCATATTATAGTTAGAAAATATTTCCTGAGTGAAACCAGGAAGGAGCAAGTGGAGCAGAGGCCATCTAGAAGATTGGCCTGCGTAGAATTAGTTAGTGAGATCAGGAGTGACAAGATAAGGAGCTTATTTTTATTTTTGGTTTGGAATATTAATGATTTTTAAAAAAAAATTCAGGTGAAATTGTAAGCATATAAAATTAACTATTCTATATTTATAAAGATGGGTCTTGCTGGGTTTTCTAGGCTGGAGTGCAGTGGCTACAGCCTTGAACTCCTGGGCTACAGGTGTGTGCCATTGTGCCTGGCAAAATTAACTTTTATTTTATGTAATTATTTGTGTTTAGAGACTGGGTTTAGACTCTGTCCCCCAGGCTGGAGGGCAGTGGGCAGTCATACCTCACTGCAGCCTCAAACACCCAGGCCCAAGCAATCCTCCCACCTCAGCCTCTCAAGTAGCTGGGACTACAGGTGTGTGCCACCATGCCCAGCTAATTGTTTTCTATATATTTTTAGTTGTCCAGCTAATTTCTTTCCATTTTTTTAATAGAGACAGGGTCTCGCTCTTGCTTAGGCTGGTCTCGAACTCCTGAGCTCAAATGATCTGCCCTCCTCGGCCTCCTAGAGTGCCAGAATTACAGGTGTGAGCCACCATGCCTGGCCCCACTCCCTGTTTTTATGAATGGTTTTTTTGTGTATACATCTAGGAGTAGATAGATAGTGGGTCATATGGTTATTCTGTGCTTTTTGAGGAACCACCAAACTGTTTCCACAGTGGCTGAATCATTTTACATTTCCACTGTCAGTGTACAAGAGTCCATCCCAATTTCTCTACATCCTTGTCAACACTCGTTATTTTCCTTTTTTAAATTATAGCCATACTGGTGGGTATGGAGTAGTACCTCATTATGATTTTGATTCTCATTTCCCTAATTACTTATGATATTGAACATATTTTTATGTGTTTCTTGGCCATTTGTATATCTTCTTTGGAGAAATGCCTATTTAAATTCTTTACCTGATTTTTAATTTTTATTTATTTTTAGAAACGGAGTCTTGTAATGCTGCCCAGGCTAAAGTGCAGTGTCTGTTCACAGGTGCATTCCCATTACTGATAAGCACCTGAGTTTTGACCTGCCCCAGTTCTGACCTGGGCTATTTCACCTCTCCTTAGGCAACCTGCTGGCCCCTGGCTTCTGGGAAATCAACTATATTGATGCTGATGTAGTGTATTACAGCCCCGAACTCCTGAGCTCCTGCCTTAGCTTCCCAAGTAGCTGGGACTATAAGATGTGCCCCTGTGCCCAGGTCTTTGCCCATTTTTGAATTGGGTTTTTTTTTTGTTTTTCAGTTGTGAGTGGGCTTTATATATTGTGGATTTTAGACTCTTATAGATATGATTTGCAAATATTTTCTGCCATTCTATGGGTTGTCTTTTCACTTTCTTGATAATGTCCTTTGATGCACAAATGTTTTTAATGTGAGGAAGTACATATCAATTTTTTTTCATTGCTTGTGTTTTTAGTGTCATAGCTAAGAATCCATTGCAAAATCCAGGGTCATCAAGATTTATCCCTATGTTTTCTTTGAAGAGTTTTTATGGTTTTATTAATACTTCTGTACATTTAGGTTGTTGATCCTTTTTTTTCCCCTTGAGACAGAGTCTCAGTTTATCGCCCTGGGTATAGTGCAGTGGCGTCATCATAGCTCACTACAACCTCAAACTCCTGGGCTCAAGGAATCCTCCTGCCTTTGCCTCTCAGAATACTGGGACTACAGGCATGAGCCACCACGCCTGGCCTGTTGATCCATTTTGAGTTAATTTTTGCATATAGTGTGAGGTAGCAGCCTACTTCATTTTGTGGAGCTTAATTTTGATCATATTTATGCTCTGGGACTCGCTTCTCATTGACTCTGCATTAAATATATCCTTTACTTATATTAAATATATACTTTACTTTCTCTAAAATTTGTGCCAGAAAAGTGTGCAGGGTTTTCTGGTGGGGGAAAAAAACTTATGGATGTTTAAACTAGATGTGTTTAAAAGGTCACTTTATCTTTTTCTACACTCCAACTAGCTTTTCTTTTGACTTTTCCTTGTTCCGTTAATGGATCCAGTATTCTCAGACATTAGTCTTGGGCTGAGTTATCTCCAAAGCCCTCTCTGTCCTGGACACCCCAGTTCATTTACCAAATCCAGTTCATCTCCAACTGGATTTGGCAGTGTACCTCCAACCTGTCTCTTTTCCATTCCTCTTGCCACTGCCTTAGTTTGCAGATTATGTTACCAGTTTAACAGAATAACATGGGTATACTCTCTGAATCTGTTTTCTTCACATCTGTTTTCCAGTCCATTTTATGGACATACCACTACTAGACCAATCTTTCTAAATCACAGCTTTGATCTAGGCCTTTCTTTTCTCAGAAACCTCTAATATTGCCTTGTTGCTTACCAGATAAAGAACAGAGAGCTTTGGGTTGACATTCTTTCAAGACCCTGCCAAGATTGGTCCCAGTTTACGTACTTCTACCTTTCATGGCATATGCTTGTACTGGATATTCTGCTTTTCTCTGCCCCATTCAAACTAAACTGTTGCTCCTTTCCACATATACTTTTGCTTCCCCAATTTTAAATGCTTTTCTAGTACCTAGAATGGTGTTCTTCCTTCCTCCTGAAATCCTGTTGTTTCTCTGAAACTAGCATCCTAATCCCTGTCCTTAGTAGTGCTCTCTTCTTTGAATTCCACTCTTGCCTTTTGTATAGCATTTATCGTGTATACAAACACTTTTGAGAGGACAATGTCCCCTAACAGCCTTTGTTTCTCCCTGAGCATCTTATGCAATGCTTTGTACATAGTAGGTACTCAGTAAACATTGTTGAAGTAATGCATGAAGGTAGATAGGAGAAAAGGCTTAATTTTTGTGGAACTCTTTTTTTTTTTTTTTTTAACGTATCTAATTTTATTTTTCATTGAAATGCAATGTAAACCTCTGTTTCTATTCCCTCAATGAAATCTTCACTAAGTTCTCCTACATTCACTACTTATCTTTTGAAAGTGAAAATTTACTTTGGGGAGCACAAATAAAGAGATAAGAGGACAGAAAGTGTAAGAACTACACATCTTTGTAAAGGGGTATACATTATCTTAATGAATAGAAAAGCAGTTTGTTTCCATAGCCACTAAACCAATATTGAACATATATTGGTTTTAAATCATTAGCCTCAGAGGGCGCTACAGGTTGGTATCTGTTCAACTCTGAAGTTTTCTATTCAACTAAATTTATTCTAACGTCTTCATTTTTTCCCTCAAATGTTTGTTATGTGCTCTACTTAGGAGTGCAAATTGAACTGGTTTGTGTGGAACTTTCTTTTTTTTTTATTTTTTTTATTTTTTTTACATTTGAATACAGGTCTATTTTTTTTTATCATTAATAACAATTTAATTTTACAGAATCAAAGAGTCTAACAGTATATCTTGTTAGATACAGTATGTCCTCATAATGTATACATTATTTCTTGTACAATGATATGAAATAATATGGGAAATATTCATGATAAATTATTAAGTGAACAATGCAAGTTAAAAACAACAGTTTCATATTTTTTTTCCCCACCCCCCTTTCCCGAGTCAGCACCTTCAAGTGTTACCACTCCCCAAACGGTGCGCAATGCACTCATTGTGTAGGCATACCCCCATCCCCTCCCCTACCCCCCACTTTTGTGGAACTCTTGAAGTCAAGTGCTGTTAGAAGAAACAACTCCTATAAACTAAGCTCCTTTTGGGCTTTTGGTAGATTTAATTTGGGCATGAGATTTAAATGTTGCTAATAGTTATATGACATGAAAGCAAATTCATATTTAACTAACACCAAGAATATTGTTTCTGGAAGCAATTGGACCATGTAAAGATTGGTCTCCCCTTATCTAGCCATCATTGCAGGCATATTTCTTTGTACTGCATATCCTTTGTAATTCAGTTTATGAGGGAATTTATTATTTAGAAAAATTAGGTAACAGTTATTTAGATGTGAATGGACAGAAACATTTTGTAAGCTCTCTAAAGGTCTCTTAGATCTTTGCCAGTTTTTCCATTGAGGAAAAACTTTAAGAAGTCGTCTAAGCACATAGTAAGTTCAGATAGTTTAGAAGGATCTAAACAGTTTGCAAACTGAAATACCTGTGCATGCCAAATGGGTGACAATTGAAATATGTGTCCGCAGGAAAGCACTTGCCTTTTATAAAGAGGCAAGTGATACTTGCCTTAAGTCAAATGTTGCTGTGCTGAAATGGGGGCCCAGTTTTAGATTGTTTCTGTTTTTTTTTTCAAGAGAAGTCAGAAATACAGACTTTATGGAAAATGTTCTGATTTTTAAATGTTGTCAATTAATTCAAATGTTTTTAGAACACTGTGAGCCAAATAAAGCACATCTGTAGGCAGGATATAGTCCTTGAACCACTTGTTTGTAACCTCTATACTAAAAGTAAATAGCAAAAATCCAGGTATAGCCACTGCTAACAATTTCTTGTATACCTTTTAGAAACTTCTATGCATGTATATTATACATAGAATTTTCTATGGACGTGTTTATATGTAAAATTATATGTAATTTTTTTTTAACAGTAATGGTTGTTGCTGTTAATAATTATCCTTCCTCTCCAGATTAGTGGATACCAGGACCCTTATACCTCCTTTGCTTCAGTGGGAACTGAATTAAGTTGTCAAGGTACTTATATAGGCTGATCAAACAGATATTTTTTTCAATTAACAGTGCAGTGGTGGACTTTGGTCACTTCAAATACAGTAAAATTCCTTCTTGTTAGGCAACAAACTCTCATCTAGTAATTACATATAATTTTATTAAAACTAGTAAACTATCTAGTAGTGAGCTCATTTGAATTTATGTGATACTGTCAGAGAACAGTTTCTAAGATGAACTTTTTGGAAACTCAAATGCAACAGTACTGAAATGCACTGAAAAGGTTTAACGCTTACTAAGTCACCTTGTGCTGATGAAATTAGTACATTTTGCACTTGTTGGAAGAGTAACTGATTTAGTAAAAGGGTGTTCTAATGATTTGCTAAAGTTAATGTATATCTTGGGAGGGGGAGCAGTTTATTCCCAAATATAGAGGCTTAGCCTCACTATGTACTGGGTTTTAAAAGATCCACCTTTTAAAAGAATAGTTGTTTTTTCTTAGTGTGTTTTGAGTTTCACGTCTATAAAGTGTTTCTGAGCGTTCACACTTGAATTATTGTGCTTGAGCTAGGTGAATCGCAGCCTCTTACGTACGGAACAGTCACCTCCTAATGATTGACTGAGTGATACATGATGTGCTTCTAAAGTGCCTTCTGGTCAGTGTTTATTTTCTAAAGTAAATTTTATTTTTTTTTTATTTATTTTTTAAAATACTTTGGTAACAAGCCTTGAGAGTGGAAACCACTGGGTAAGGGATGGGGTTTACATATAACTTTGACAGGGAACTACTGCCTTATTTTTATTTTTATAGTATATTTATTTTTCTCTGATTTAAAGTAATTGTGTGTGTGTATATATATATATATATATATATGTTTTTTTTTTTTTTTTTTTTTTTTAAGAAAGAGTCTTGCTCTGTTGCCCTGGGTAGAGTGCAGTGGCATCATCGTAGTTTACTGCACCTCAAACTTTTGGGCTCAAGAGATCCTCTTGCCTCAGCCTTCCAAGTAGCTGGGACTACAGGCAAGCACCACAGCGCCCAGCTAATTTTTTTTTTTCACATGGGGTCTCGGATGTTGCTCAGGATGGTTTTGAACTCCTGAGCTCAAGCAATCCTCCTGTCTTGGCATCCCAGAGTGCTAGGATTACCGGTGTGAGCCACTGTGCTCAGCCTACTGCCTTATTTTTAAAATAATAATTGTATTTTATTATGACATAAACTATTTATGCTCATTGCAGATAAGTTATAAAGTACCAATAATCAAAAGAATAAATACACCATACAGGACCCAGAGATAAAAATGTTAACCTTTTGATGTATGTATATTCTTCCAATACTGTAGAGTGTGTGTGTGTGTGTGTGTGTGTGTGTGTGTGTGTGCTTTACAAATAGGATATTTACTATATTCCAGGTGCTGTTTTAAGTGATTTTTGTTTAATACATAATTTAATGCTCATAATAATTCTAGAAAATAAATACAGTTATTTTCATTATTTTGGAAAAGGAAAAGAGGCTCAGAGAGGTTAAATAACTGAACCTAAAGTCTCATGGGTACAAATGGGTTTCAGACATAAGCACTCTGGGACCAGAGTCTGTGCTCATGATTGCTGTATTTTATATTAATACATAGTGAAGTTTCCTAGGACTGCCATAACAAATAGCACAAACTGGGTGGCTTAAAACAACGGAAATATATTTTCTTAAATCTGGAGGCTGGAAGTTCAAAGTTGAAGGTGTCAGTGGGCCATGATCCCTCTGAAGTTTCTAGAGAAGAATCATTTCTTGCCTCAGCTTTTGGTGGCTTCTGTCAATTGTTGGCTTTCCTTGGTTTGTAGCTGTATCACTCCAATGTCTGCCTTAGTAGTCACAAGGCCTTCCTTGTGTGTCTTCAAATCTCCCCCTCCTTATAAGGATACCAGTTAGTTGGATTTAGGGCCCACCCTAATCTAGTATGACCTCATCTTAACTAATTACATCTTCGAAGACCCTGCTTACAAATAAGGTCACATTCTGAGGTTCTGGGTGGACATGAACTTTGGGGGACACTATTTAACCCAGTATACACACATAGTGTAATCTGTCTTCACTTAATCTCTTATGACCATTTTCCTGTTCTTAATATAATTCCATACTTTTAAGGGCTTCAGAGTATTCCATTATATCAATATAGAATGGAATAATCCCTTTTTATTTAATCTGTAGATTATTTTCAAATTTTTGTCAATATAAACTCAGTATTGAACATTCTTCTAGCTAAATCTTTGCTTACATCGTTAATTATTTCCTTAGAATTTATCCCTAGAATTAGATTGCTAGGCTAAGGATTGCTGGGCTAAAGATAAACATGGCTTTTAATGCTCTTAATACTAATTGCTAAATTGCCTTCCCCGTAAAGAATGGACTGATTTGTATTTCTGCCACTACTGTAATGAGTGACTATTTCTTTGACACCTCATCAATGCAGCATATTACAATTAATTATTCTTAGTTTTATAGGTAAAAAATGTGAGCTTGTTTTAATTTGTATTTTGTCATTTCTAATGAGTATTTTCATGTGCTAAAAATCCATTGTATTTCTTTTATGAGTTGACTGAACTTGTCTTTTGTCTGTTTTCCATAAAGAGGTTTACCTTTTTGGGAAAGAAAATTTCTTCTTTTTACCCCCAATTGTAAAAGTAATAATGTTGGATATAAAAACCCAGAAAATTCGGAATGTCTAAGAAAGACAGTAAAGCTACTTGTAACACTAAAAGCTAATCACTGCTGTTAGTTTGTGTTCATACACTCGCATACATAGGTATACATATATTTTAAATTAAAATATAATCATACACATATTGCTTTATAGCCTATTTTTCACTTAAATATATTGTAGTTATCTTTTCATGTCTGTTTTTCATGACTCCTAATATTCCATTATTTGAGTATTCTGTAACTTCTTAAAGCAGTCATTTATTGATTTGTTTGTTTTTCACTATTATAAGTATCTGTTCACTTGCCTAATTATTTACATCTCTCTCTCTCTTCTTTTATTTATATGATCTGAAGTCTTAATTCTTTTTTTATTGTAACATATAACCCATGTATTTATTTAGGACAAATTCTTAGAAGTGGAATTGGTAGGTCAAAGGTATACCCTTGTGAAGGTTCTTGATAAACATTGCCCGATTACCTCCACAAGGATATATCATTTAATCTTAACAGTTAAGCAATAGAAAAGTCTGCTTTCTAGGAATTATTTTATCTTTGAAGGGTAGATTTGTGTGATAGGTGAAAGTTGTTACTTGTTTTATTTTGTGTTTCCTTGATTGCTGGTGAAATCTTAAGTTTTTGTTTGTTTGTTTTTGTTTGTGTAATGGCTATGTTTTATATATGTACTTAAATTTTTATTTTAGAAAAAAAGCATGATGATCTGTATACCCACAACTGAGATTTCAGTCATTAATATTTTGCCTTTTGGGCTTTCTTTCCATAAGAACAACAGTATTTTAAAGCAGATCCTATCAGTGTGGTGGCCCTTTGTTTCCACTTAAAAAATATAACAGCTTTATTGAGGCATAATTTACATATTATAAAATTCACATATTTTAAGTGTGTCGAGATTTTTAGTAAATTTATAAAGTTGTGTAGCCATCATCACAATCCAGCTTTAGAACATTTCTGCCACCCCAGTAAAATTTGTTGTGCCAGTTTGGTCAGTCCTCACTCTTATTCCTGGCCCCAAGCAACCACCAATCTGTTTCCTGTCTCTATGGATTTGTCTCTTCTAGACTTTTTTTGTTGTTGTTATTAAAGAAACGGGGTCTTCCTGTGTTGCCCAGGCTGGACTTGAACTCCTGGGCTCCAGTGATCCTCCCACATCAGCCTCCTGAGTAGTGGGGACTGTCACTGCACCTGGCTGGGTTTATATTTTATTTAAATATAAACATACAGTATAGTCAGATACAGTGGCTTGCACCTGTAATTATAGCACTTTGGCAGGCCTAAGCAGGAAGATTGCTGGCGGCCAAG
The DNA here is from genome assembly GCF_041146395.1 of Eulemur rufifrons. Lineage (NCBI taxonomy): Eukaryota > Metazoa > Chordata > Mammalia > Primates > Lemuridae > Eulemur > Eulemur rufifrons. The sequence continues at coordinate 4,900,626 of NC_090997.1, read as the reverse complement.
AGTTCGAGGTTACAGTGAGCTATGATGTATTGCACTCCAGCTTGGGTGACAGAGCAAGACCCTGTCTGTTAAGAAAACAAAAAACAAAAAAACCCTGTATTATAGTATGTAGCCTTTTGTGGCTGGCTCCTTTTTGCCTTAGGGTATTGTTTTCAAGGTTCGTTCATACGGTAGCATGTATTGCATATGGAAGTTTATTTTGTTTTATTGCTATTATTCTACATAGTTTAAAATTGCCTTTAAAATATTCCTGCCTTTTAGGGGTCTTTGTTATTTAAAAAATTGATATTTATAAGTTATATTTTTCTAGTTTACTGTTTGTGCTATAACTTTTTAACATTTTATTTGGATGTATAATCTTAAAAATAATATTTCATGTGAAAAATTTACATAGTAGGTCCTGTGCTCTCATCCCACTGTCTAGAAGTGGTCATTGTTCTATTGTTTTAGAGACATTCTATGCCTTTGTAGGCATGTATTTGATCAGAGCGGGCACAGAGTCCTTATTCGTGCTACTTAGAAGTTATCATTGTACTTTCCTCCATTCTCCACACAGATTTAAGTCCCTCCTTCCACCTTTTTCTGAAAAACAACCATCCTCTATATTGATAGTTGGAAGGATGAAAACAGTCCCTGATAGCTGTCTTTAGGTCTTCAATGTTAGGCCTAGTTGGGAAATTTTTTCCTTCGTAATGCTTTAAAACAAACTTTGATATACTTTTAAATATAGACTTGAGGCCAGGCCATTTCAGTTCCATCATTCACTTCATTTGTCAAGATCTTTTTCTAACTGGGAGAGCACGTTCTGTTGGTGCACCATGTCATGCACTGAAAGGTCTTATACCATCCCCCATGCTTTAAACTCCCCTCCCCCACACACTCACAAATGAGATCATACTGTACATACTATTAGTCTCTGACTTGGTTTTTAAACTTCACAGTATGCTGTGGACAGCATCCTTTTTTTTTTTTTTTCTTTTTTTAATGGATGCATGGTATTCCATTGTAGCTGACCATATTTTATTTAACCACTTTCTTGTTAATGGACAAGAATTTTGCCACATTCTTAGGCAACCCCAGAATTATCTGTCTTTACATTGTTACTGGTCTAATGAGTTAAAATGTATTCATTTTAATTTGTTTTGCCTTAATTAGGTATGGGTTGGATATCTTTCCATATCTGTATTGGCACTTTATATATTTTTGTGACTTATTTGTGTTTCCCCCTCTACCCCAATCACATTGTTAGTCTTTTCCTCATTGATTTATGTGAGCTGTTTGCATGTTAAGGAAAATTGCTTCTTATTAAATTCTTGCTTTTCCTCCAGTGTGTCTTTTAACTTGGTTAATATTTTTACTATGTGACACTTCTTTGATGAATTTTTATGACATTGAATCTAGCAGTCTTCTGTTTTGATTTTTACTTTTGATTTCAAGCTTAGAAATCGTTCTCCTAATTGGTATGTAAATATTCCTGTTTTCTTTATTATTACATAATTTACATATAAATCTTTTATATAGGTGAAATTTATGTGGTGATTTGGTGGGAAGTCAATATCTTAACATATTTTGCAGATGATTAGACAATTTTCTCATTTTTTGAAAAATTCACATTTCCCCCGATGATTTGAAATGTTATCTATCTTTATCATGTCTCAAATGCTCTTATATATTTGGGTTTGTTTTTGTACTTTTTCTTCTGTTGCATTGGTGTGCTTGTCTGGTTTTTCAGTGCTAAAGTCAGAGTTTTAGTGTTTACTGAAAGGTGTTTTTTAAGAGAAGTACATTTTCTTCTTATTTTAATTTTCATTTTATCCAAGTTCCAGATGTACATAGTTTTCAGAGTGAAGTAGGTCTGCAGCTTTAAGGAACAAAATTACTTATAGTTAAAAGGAACAAGGGATCCTAAACCTTCTTTCTTATCTAACTTCACAGAGGCTTCAATCCTTTCAACTGATTTTTGGGTTTTTTACCTCTCTCAATTTTTTTTTTTTTTTAATTTAAACCATTATTTGTTGACTTTCCACGGAGAGATGAGGATTTCTCTTTGTAATAGCCAATGTGGTAGTAAAGAGCAAAGTTCAAAGTCTCTGCTAGTATGCTACTGTGTAACCTTTGGCAAGTTACTTTCTGTCTCTGTGTCTCTTATTTTCTCATATCTAGCACAAGAACAATATCAGTGTTTATGTGAGGATTAGATAGATAAATATGTGTAAAGATTTGGAATTGTGTGTGGCACATAGTAATTGTTAGTTTCACTCACCCTATTTCCTGTTCTCCCATTTTAGTTCTTTGAAATTTGGTTAAATCAAATCTTGTTACAACTATTTTTTTTTTTTTTTTTTGTAGAAGTGGGGGGTCTGGCTTTTGCTCAGGCTGGTCTTGAACTCCTGAGCTCAAGCCATCCTCCCACCCTTGCCTCCCAGAGTGCTAGGATTACAGGCGTCAGCCACCATGCCCAGCCAAATCTCATTGTAACTATTTAAATGCCTATCGACCCTTAAGCCATTAGTGTGCTTAGGTTACCTTTCCTTTTCTGCATAATCTTTTGCTGCCCTGAGGGTAATAATTGTATTGATTTTTGGTTTGTTCAGTCCCTCAGATTTTTTTTTTTTTTTTTTTTTTTTTACTAGGTTATCTTTAAACTCCCAGCACCTGTATAATCTCTTCTCAGTAGGTTCAGACACTTTAGGTATTCTTGCAGTTTTATCTTTTTGAACAATTACTTTCTAGAGCATTTGACCTACTCTGTTCCAGACTGGTTGAGCTCTAGGTCTGCTGCACAGTTTTCACCCTGGAGTTTTCTATAACTCTCTCTTTGTTGGAGCCCCTGTTTCCTGGACTCCCCCCCCTTTTTTTTTAACTTCCTGAGTGCAAGGGAGATGAAATTTGATCCTTTTGCATTCTGAAACTATCTTTGTCTTACTCTGATACTTAGTTGCTACCCTGGGTTTGGCTGGGTAGCAATTTTAAGGTTGGAAATGTATCTATCAGAATTTTGAAGGCACTGATCCTTTTTCTTTCGTTTTCAGCGGTAATGTTGAAATATGATGCTGTTCTGATTCTTTGTTCTTTGAATGAATCCTGTTTTCTTTCCTCTCTGGAAGCTTTTGGGAACTTTGCTGTGTCCCCAGTGTCCTGAAATTTGATGGTGATGCATTTCAGCATGTATTTTCATATATTGTGCTCAGCTTTGGTGAGCCTTTTCAGTCTGGAAAATGCGTCCTCTTGTTCTTGGAAAACTTCTTGAATTAATCCTTTGATTTCCTCCCCTTCATTTTCTCTGTTCTCTTTTCTTCAAGCTCCTATTTTTCAGTTATTGGACCTTCTGGTCTGGCTCCCTAATTATCTTTTCTCTTTTCACTTTTGACTAATGTTTGCTGTTTTCTGGGAGATCTCAGCATTGTTTTCTTAAAATCACTTTTTGTTATTTGTTGGCTTCAGTCTTTTTCTTTCATGTTAGATTTTTTACCTTAAATATATGTTGGTTCTTGACCATGTATTTCTATTTAAGAGGAGGACACTAAGAGGATTGGAAGCTGTGGGCATGACTGTTGAGTGTAGGGTTTGTTAACTGTGGGCTTCACAGCACCACCCATTTCCTCCAGGGTGGGGCAGTCGTTAAGCTATGCAGTATATACAAGGTATCCATGTAACAAAAACATTTATACCCTTCTAATATTTTGAAATTTAAAAAAAAGCAAAGCCAGGACTTGAACTCCCACTACCCCCTCCCGCCCCCCCCAAAAAAGACTATATTAGGGGATCTGAGGCCTAACTATTGGGTTTAGGCAAATGCATAACGTATCCTGTTTTTGTCTCTATATTTACCCTCACTTGTAAGGTATCTGGTGCTATTTATTCCTGAACCTTTCTGAGATCGTCTTTGTAAGTTAGGTTGCTTCTCTACTTTTGCCACTGTTGGCTGAGGAGGATTCAGCTTTCGCAGGTCAGCTAAGTCATTTTACTACTTGTCTCTCTACTTACCAATACTAATGTGCCCTCATTTGTTCACTTTGTCCTTGTGTCTTGTGAATTTATGCCTTTTCTTCCTCCCCATCTCTATATTTTGGGAGAGTTTAGGGAGGGAGCTGAAGTTAATGCTTGCATTTAGCAGTCAATCTTTTTTTTTTTTTTTTGGTCCCCATGCTTATAAAAACAAACCCTTCAATCTTTAATTGGAAGCTGAAAGAAAGTCCTGGATTTATATCTAAAAGTTTTTATTCTGCCTTTTCATTCTCATGATTTATGTGTTTGGATATGATATAAAATTTGGGTCCGGGCGAGGTGGCTCATGCCTGTAATCCTAGCACTCTGGGAAGCTGAGGCGGGGGGATCGCTTGAGGTCAGGAGTTCGAGACCAGCCTGAGCAAGACCCCATCTCTACTAAAAATAGAAGGAAATTAGCTGGACAACTAAAAATACATAGAAAAAATTAGCCGGGCATGGTGGCGCATGCCTGTAGTCCCAGCTACTTGGGAGGCTGAGACAGGAGGATCTCTTAAGCCCAGGAGTTTGAGGTTGCTGTGAGCTAGGCTGACGCCACGGCACTCACTCTAGCCTGGGCAACAAAGCGAGACTCTGTCTCAAAAAATAAAATAAAAAATAAAATAAAAAAAAATTTGGTATGCCAGTTGAATAACTGATCAGGTTACAAAGATGTTACAGATAACTTTCCTTTGCCCAGATGGGATTAGAGTTTTTATTTTCTTCCTTGTGCTTTCACTTTAATTCTTAAATTTTCTACAATGGATATGGTATTATTATACAATTAGGAAAATATAATATCTGAGAAGAGAAAAATTGCTAGCTAATCAAATCCTTGAATAAAAATTGGCTTTGGGATCATTGTGCTTCTCTGTTACTTAACCCTAAAACTGTAAAGAGCTGTGCTATGTCGTTTACCTCCTCTAGGTAATCTGCAGTTAGAAACACTAATTTTGGGGTATGTATATGTGTATTTTGCAGAGTTCATTCTGATTTATCCTCCACCGTTTTATTTTGAAGATTTCCAATCATAGAAAAGTTGAAAGACTAACACAATGAATACCTCTATACTCTTCACATAGATTGACCAATTATTATCATTTTGCCACATTTGCTTTATCATATTTTAAGTACCTTTATTGAAGTATAATTTACAAACAGCAAGTTAACCCATTTAAAAATGTATAGTTCAATGATTTTTGGTAAGTTTATAGAGGTCCACAACCATCACCTCAATCTAGTTTCTGGCTGGGTATGGTGATTCACACCTGTAATCCCAGCACTTTGGGAGGCTGAGGCAGGAGGATCACTTGAGGCCAGGAGTTCAAGACCAGCCTGGGCAACATAGCAAGACCACTGTCTCTTAAAAACAAAAAATAGAAAAATTAACTGGGTGCAGTGGTGTGCACCTGTAGTCCCAGCTACTCGGGAGGCTAAGGTGGGAGGATCGCTTGAGCCCAGGAGTTCGAGGTTACAGTGAACTGTGATAGTGCCATTGCACTATAGCCTGGTGACAGAGCGAGACCCCCCTCTCAATAATTAAAAAAAGAATATTTCATCACTCCAGTAAGATTTTTTCTGCCTATTTACAGTTAACCCATTTCCACTTCCAGCCTGAAGCAACCACTAATCTTTTGTCTGACTCTAAGGATTTGCCTTTTCTCCACTTTTTGTATAAATGGAATCATATAATATGTAGTCTTATATCTGGCTTTTTTCACTTAGCACAATGTTTCTGAGGTTCATCTATGTTTTAGCATATATCAGTATTTTATTCATTTTTATTGCTGAGAAGTATTCCATTGTATGGGTATATCACATTTAGTTTATCCGTTTGCCAGTTGATGGGCATTTGAGTTGTTTCTACTTTAGTGGCTATTATGAATAAAGCTGCTGTGAACATTTCACTTGTAAGACATTGTGTAGTCATGTTTTAAAATTTCATTTGGGTAGATATCTAGCAGTGGAATTGCTAATTTGTATGGTAAAATTGTGTTTAACTTTTAAAGAATCTGCCCATCTGTTTTCCAAAATAACTACTACTCTATATTCCCACCAACATTGTATGAGAGTTCTCTCAGTGGGTTTTATTCATTTTTTATCCTGAACCATTTGAGATAAATTACAGGCATTGTGATATTTCATCCCTAAGCCCTTCAGCAAATACATCCTAAGAGAACAAGGGCATCATCTTCTGTAACTGCAATATCATTGTCACCCTCATGGAATTTAATGTGGAAATAATAGTATTATCTAATATATAGCCCATATCTAAATATCTGATTTGTCCCTAAAGTGCCCTTTAAAACTTTTTCCTTTTTTTAAAAATCCAGGAATCCCTCAGGGATCCCATGTTACATTTGGTTGTCATGTCTCTTTTGTCTTTTTTATTCTAGAACAGTTCCCTCACAGTTTTTGGGTGTTTTATGATATTGACATCTTTTAAGATCCAGATAGTTGTCCTCTAGACCTTCGGTCCCCAACTCCCTGGCCGAGAACCAGTATTGGTCCGTGGCCTGTTAGGAACCGGGCCACACAGCAGGAGATGGTTGGTGGGTGAGCCAGCAAAGCTTTATCTATTTACAGCAGCTCCCCATCACTCCCATTACCGCCTGAGCTCCACCTCCCATCAGATCGGTCACTGTCTCCCGTCACCCCCAGATGGGACCGTCTAGTTGCAGGAAAATAAGCTCAGGGCTCCCACTGATTCTACGTTATGGTGAGTTGTATAGTTATTTCATTATATATTACAATGTAAAGATAATAGAAATAAAGTACACAATAAATGTAATGCACTTGAATAATCCCCAAACCATGCTTTCCCCCCCACATCCATGGAAAAATTGTCTTCCATGAAACTGGTCCCTGGTGCCAAAAAGGTTAGGACCTACTGTTCGATATTGTTGATTAGTGTGATTGTTTCCTCATGATTAGATTCAGGTTAAACATTTTTTTTTTCTTTTTTTAAGAGACAAGATCTCACTGGTCTTGAATTTCTGAGCTCCAGTGATCCTCCCACCTCAGCTTCCAAGTAGCTGAGACTGTAGGCATGTGCCACCGTGCCTAGCTAGTTTTAAACATTTTTGGTTGGAAATAATACATAGATGATGCTGTGTCTTCCATTGTATCACATCAGGAGGCAAATTAGTTATTAATATTTGTGTTATTGACTATGCCAAAGTTGAGTATTTAGTTAAGATGGTGTCCACCTGTTTTTTTCCCTGTATAATTAATAAGTAATCTGTTGGGGTGACTCTGAGACTGAGAATATCCTGTTTCCCAACAGTCTTCCTCCCAACTGTTTTAGTATCGATGATCCTTGCCTGAATTGATCATTGCATAGGGGGTTGCAAAAAGATTAATGTCTAATTTTGCTGTTCCCTCTTCATTTATTTGTTGGTATTCTTCTGTAAAGATATTAAGTTTTATTTTATTTTTGAGAGAGGGTCTTACTTTGTTGCTCAGGCTAGTGTACAGTGACATCATCATAGCTCATTATAACCTCAAAGTCCTGGGTTCAAGACTCCCACCTCAGCCTCCTGAGTAGATGGGACTACAGGCATGAGCCACCATCCCTGGCTAATTTTTATTTTTATTTTTTTAGAGATGAGGCTTTGCTATGTTGCCCAGGCTGGTCTCGAACTTCTGGTCTCAAGCAATCCTCCCACCTTGGCCTCCCAAAGTGCTAGGATTACAGGCAAGAGCCTCTGTGCCCAGCCAAGACGTTAATTTTTAAATGGAGCGTATCAAATGAGAGTTATGAAAGGACTTTATGGTGAATAAAGCAAAATGTTAGTCATTTTTAAGTATATTTTAATGGTGTGAGCCTAAATGTATTTGCCTTAGCCTTCAGCCACATAGGATCTAGAAAAGGATTATTGAACAGAGAGATCTCCTTGTCCTTTGTGAAGCTTGAAATACATAAACTCCTTCACTATGTTTATATTATTTGGGGATTTATACTCCTTTTCTGTCTTTAAGAGACCAGTGATTTTTAGGAAGAATCAGAAAAGGTACAGAAAGATTTTTTCCTCTAAGTTTTTAATATTTTTTTCTTTGTACACCAAATTGGGTAATTTTTTTCATGTATCTTTGGATGGTTTTGTGGTTTTTTTTTTTTTAGTAGTAATATGGTGGTAATTATGCAGTGTCATAAAGTAGATATTTTTGAAAGTCCTTTTATTCTGTAACGTATAAGAAATGTCATAGTTGGATTAGTTGTCTCAAACCTGATTGCTTGTCATCTGAAGTATTGGTTGCCTAGAACATGAAAACATTAACAGTATGTGAGATTGTTTGCAAGTATAACAGGACTTTTTACAGGAAATATTCTTTAAATGTTATATCCCGTGTTTGTGCTCAATGATTAGTTATTATTAAAAATGACAGCAATCTGACATATTTATACTGTCATTAGTTTGTAAAAGAAAAAGGGGCCTTTTCTCTCAGGTTTGTGAATTATAAAATCTGCTTTTATCATATGCTTTTTCCAAGTTCCATGTAATTTAATACTCTAGCTGTAAGAATATAGCTTTTTAAAGGTACTTATCTCATGTATACCAGAAGGCAGCAGCCATATATAACCACAAAGTACTTGGAGATTGATTGGCTGCAGAATGATAGATTTGGGAGTCAGAGTTTAAATGCCATACGGCATTATTTGGTAGTGTTGGTAATACCGTATTTGTCATCTATCACAATCTAGCGAAGGTTTATTTACCATTTGGTTCTTAGAGGAGAGAATAAGATTGATAGATAGCATAGGGCTATAGATTTTCTCTTAGGTGGGTACTTCAGTGTGCATTTTTGGAGGTGCAGTATGCTGATGGAATGGCCAGTACTGTTTTTTTAGGAGAGAGAAAACTGAAGAGACTTTGAAGCTAGTCCCTGTAGCACACTATCAGGAAATTTCAAAGGCAAGAAATATTAGACAGGTGTGAAGCATTTTAATCAAAGGTATATGCAAGAAGTGTGTGTGGTATTTCTTTTTTAAAGCCTATGCAGTTATCTCTGTATGCAGAAATAAGAACTAAATTTAAGGATGGAACGTTGGTTAACAATTTTGGGGGGTTTTGCACCTTTTTCCTTTTTAAAATATCAAAACCAAAAGTTCCTGGTATATTTTAGAAAATAGCTCTCTAACCAGATTGTAGGATACAATATATGTGATCACTGCTGGTTTATTCTAAGTTCCCTGCTAGTTAAACAAACTTTTGAAAGCCATGCTTAGTTATAGATTTACCTGATCATTTCATAACTGCTATTTTAAACCATGTCTGAAAGTTTGTTTCACGAACAACAGTAAACCACAAACTTTGTTTATGAAGATAGCTTTGTCTGAATTATGTTTTTTGTTTGTCATTCTGGGACTTTTTGGGTATCATGCACTTTCATGTCTCCTCTGGGCCAGTGTTCCAGCATTTTCAAAAATTTCAGTTATCACTCAACGTAACGATTGTTTGCCATTTCAGGAAGTATCCATGACAGTTAAATTCAGGGGGCAACAAGAATGGGAGTTATTTCTAAACGTGCATCTTTGAAGGAAAATTGAGTTCTTGGAAGCAAGAGTTATGATGAAGGAAATGACTCAGCACCATTTTGAGCCCAGTGTGGTGGTACATACCTGTAGTCCTAGCTACACAGAGGCTGAAATGGGAGGATCCCTTAAGCCTAGAAGTTTGAGAACAGCCTGGGCAACATAGCAAGATTCTGCCCGGGGAGGGGGGGGGGAGAAAGAAAGAAAAGGCACCATTTAAATTGTAATCTTTATTCTGCCTTTATATTCATATTTTTTATGGTGAATGTTCTCAAGTATACAGTAAAGTAGAAAGAATAATACAATGTATAGCCATTATATTAACTTTTTGGTGTTATAAGTTACCACAAGCTATGTGGCTTAAAAACACACAAATTTAATTATCGTAACAGTTCAGGTCAGAAATTCGAAATGGGTCTCACTGGGCTAAAAGCATGGTATCATCAGGGCTCTGTTCCTTCTGGAGAATCTGTTTCCTTGCCTTTTCTTGCCTCCAGGGGCCACATGCATTCCTTGGCTCATGGCCCCATTTCTCCACCTTCAAAGCTAGGACCTTCTCTCACTGGCATCTATCTGGTTCTCTCTTCACAGTCCCTCTTTCACGCTTAAGGAAGTGATTCATTGGGTTCATCTGGGTAATCCAGGATAATCATTCCTATTTTAAGGTCAGCTGATTAGCAACCTTAAATCCCCTTTGCCATGTAACTTAACATATTTATGGGTTCTGGGGATTGGGACATTATTAGGATGATGAAAATGTTCTGAAACATGGTAATATTCTGAAATGTGGTGGCGGTTATACAATTGTGTAACTTTACTAAAAATCATTGAATTGTGCAAATGAATTGGGTAGATTTTATACCTCAGTAAAATTTTTTAAATAAAAACCTTTGCTCTCCTTTCCTTTTAATAGTAATTCCAAATTTCCAGTGAAGCCTATTGGTCCCATCTGAGTTTTTTTTTTAATTGTGGTAAAATACACATATTTCCATTTTTAAGTGTACAGTTCCATAGTGTTAAGTATATTCACATTGTTATACAACCGATCTCCAGAACTTTTTCATCTCAAAAAATGGAAGCTCTATACCTATTAAACAATTCCCTATTGCCCATATAAGTGGACTCGTACAACATTTAACCTTTGTGACTGACTTCACTTAGCATAATGTCCTCAGGGTTCAACCAAAATGTTGAATGTGTCAGAATGTCCTTCCTTTTTAAGGCTGAATGATATTCAATATATGCACATAGTTACACTCACGCACACACGACATTTTGTTTATTCATCTCTTGATAGACATTTAGATTGTATCTACCTTTTGAGCATTGTGAATAATGCTGCTATGAACATGGGTGTTCCTTTTGAGAACTGCTTTCAGTTTTTTTAGATACCCAGAAGTGGAATTGCTGGATCTGAGCAAGTTTTAACTTACCATTCCAGCTACTCTTCTACATTTTTTAATAGCCTTTGCACCAGGCATTCAGACTTTATTCCTTGAACAGACTCTACAGTTTTGAATTAATCTGGATCTATTATGTTGTAAGTAACAAACTCATATCAAACTAGGTAATACTAAGTGGGGGTGGGAGGGTATTTAAGGATGTTGCTATGTTACACAGAACCCAAGAAGAGGAAGATGTTTGGGCTTCAGGAACTACTAACTGCAAGCAAGGACTCAAAATACCTTCAGGTTTCTTTTCTTTCTTTTTCTTTTTTTTCTGAGACAGAGTCTCACTCTGTTGCTGGGGCTAGAGTGCCGTGGCGTCAGCCTAGCTCACAGCAATCTCAAACTCCTGGGCTCAAGCAATCCTCCTGCCTCAGCCTCCCGAGTAGCTGGGACTACAGGCATGCACCACCATGCCCAGCTAATTTTTTCTGTGTATTTTTAGTTGTCCAGCTAATTTCCTTCTATTTTTAGTAGAGACAGGGTCTCCCTCTTGCTCAGGCTGGTCTTGAACTCCTGAGCTCAAACGATCCTCCCGGGTCGGCCTCCCAGAGTGCTAGGATTACAGCTGTGAGCCACCGCGCCCGGCCTAGGTTTCTTTTCTTTTCTTTCTTTTTTTTTTTTTTTTTTTTTTTTGCTAGGATCCAAGTCCCAGAGCGCCAACGCAGTGGCCTCTCCACGAACCAGGACATCCAGGTTTCTTTTCAATGTATGTTTTATCTAAGTGTCTGCAGTGGTCTTGTCTCTCTGCTGTAGAGAACCATAACTGTCCAGAGCTCCCAAATATGTAGTTTATAGGCCAAATACTATGAGAGAAACCCTTTCTCAGTTCCAGTTCCACGTTCCTGAATACTTCCATGTCAACTCTGGAATAACTTCACTTTTTACTAAAGAGTCCTATTCGGAAGTGGGGGGCATTTTTTAAACAAATAACAACTACAAATGTTTTCATCCCCTTCCGCAATGAGAGATGACCCCTAGTCAGATCCATCTGTAATATTACTTGTCATACATAGGTCCTCCATCCCACCAGCTTAAGGTCTTTGGGTGATAGCTATGCTTTCTCTAGTACGATTAGTCCAGATACACGTTTTTATGATCCTGCAGTCAGTGGGCCAAAGTATTTATTTTTTGTTGTTGTTTTGCCTTCCCCTGCCCCTCACTGTACAGTCCCAGTAAAAAATGGTGAGAGTGAAACCAGAAAAAGAGAGAAAAGAAAAATACTGTATTTTGGTTACTAACTTTCTATTCAACAAATATTTATTTCACACCTTCTACATTTGAGGCAATGTTCTTAGCCCTGGGGATCCGAGCAGAAAGAGTACAGAGTGTATACCATCTTCTGCAGGGCAGGGCCAATCAGCTACAGTCAGCAAGTCTTATCATGGTCTCCCCTTAACTCATTTCACTGGCAGGGGACTGAAGGTCTAGCCTGGCTGCCCACAGAAAGATTCCCCATGTCTGATATTATTTTATTTTTTTAGAGACAGAGTCTTGCTCTGTTGCCCAGGCTAGAGTGGAGTGGCCATAGCTCACTGTAACCTTGAACTTTTGGGCTCAAGCAATCCTCCTGCCTCAGCCTTGCGAGTAGCTGGAACTATAGGCACATGCCGCCACACCCAGCTAATTTTTGTAATATAGAAATGGGTCTCACTATGTTTCCCAGGCTGGTCTTGAATTCCTGGCCTCAAGCAATCCTTCCATCTTGGCCTCCCAAAGTGCAAGGATTACAGGTGTGAGCCACTGTACCCAGCCATGTCTGACATTCTTTAGGAGCGTACCTGCGAGGAAGCATAGGGGATGTAGGGGCACTATGAGAGTTGGTTCCTTTATGGAGGCTGTGATGCTTTAGCTGTCCCCTTTCATTACCATGCTACTTTCTAGACTTAGGGTTTGACTAGGGATAAAATAATTAAAAGCTCCTAGTGATAGAACTCCCTTAAAACTTTAATTCATTGCTTTTTCATTTCATATGGGGGCATTCCCTTTGATAAATAACCAACTCTAGTAATATTATAATTAGACTTTTTAGTCCCTAGGATTGCTAGAGAAAATAGCTAGGGTTAGTTGGGTCAGGTCCCTTAGCTTATTTTTCCAGCTTAAAAGTGTCTGCCTCATGCGTGGATGGAAAATTCTGAGTTTGGTGCATTCTCAAATCTTCTGTGGAATTCCATCTCCAAATGTGTTTTTGTCAGATATACTTTATAATGAGGGAGAAGGTGGCAGTTTTTGGGAGGGGGTGCTCTGGGAATCATTTGAAATGGGCTGTCAAGGTCTCACAGTTTCTTAGTGGCTTAGAGAATTCAGTTGCAGAAATTCAACAAAGGATCTAATTATCTGACTTTCAGAAGTTTCAGATCTCTGGCTTTAGGCAGAAAGAGCTTGCTTAATCAAGTTATATTCTGGTCTTATGTGTCATGTCTCCTCTCCAGAGGGCTGGATTGGATTGTGTTGTCTTGTAGAACTTTACTGAAGTTAACACAGTTTTTTGTGATTACTCATAATAGCGAAAAGGTAGAAACAACCATAATGTCCATCAACAGATGAATGGATAAACAAAATGTGGTATATACATACAATGGAATATTACTCAGCCATAAAAAGGAATGAAATACTGATACATGATACAGCCTGGATGAACTTCGAAAACATGCTAAATGAAAAAAGCCAGTCACAAAGGGTCATATATTAATATGACTCCTATTAAATATCCAGAATAGGCAAATCTATAGAGACACAAAATATAATGGTTACCTAGGATTGTTGGAAGGGGAATGGGAACATTGGGGGTGATAGCTAAAGGGTTTGGGTTTTCTTGGGGGGAGGTAATGGAAATGTTCTAAAATTAGTTACATTTGTTTATGGTTCCACAACTTTTTGAATATATTAAAAATCACATATTGTATGAATCTTATTATATGAAATATCCCAAATAGGCAAATCCATAGAGACAGGAAGCAGATTAAGTGGTTGCCAGGGGATGGGGGGAGGAGGAATGGGAAATGGTTATTTAATAGGCATGGGATGATGAAAAAGTTTTAAAACTAAAGAAAGGTGGTGGTTGTATGACTTTGTGAATGCACTAAATGTCACTGAATTGTACACTTCAGAATTGTTGATGATGTGAATTTTACCTCAATTTTTAAAAAAGGCAAAATAGATTGATCCTGACATGTTAGCCAAAGGCACTTAGAAACTAAACTCTTACAATGCCAGTGTAAGTGGCTGTGTCCTCAGAATCTGCTTAAAACAAAACAAAACAAAACAAGCAAGCAAATCTTATCTCAAATAACAAGAATACTCAGGGTAAGATTGCTCTGGGGTTGCCTAATTTAGTTGTTCAACTACATCATCAAGGACACAGCAATTATTTCCCTTTTTCTGATTTATCACTGTCAGCATATCAGCCTCATCCTCATTAGGTCTCCTGATGTTTCTAAGATGGTTATAGTAATTCTGTGCATTGAATTTTTTCAACGTATTCCAGTGGCAGAAGAAAGGACACCTTCTCATTCTTCTGGCTTCTTCTTCTTTTTTTCCATTTACCTTTTTATTATAAAATTTTCAAACCTACAGAAGATTTTGAAGAATCATAGAGTGTATGCCCTCATACCACCTAGATTCAACAGTGGTTAACATTTTTACCGTATTTGCTTTCTCTATATAAGATTTAAAAACCTCTTGGCCTCTTTAGCTGTCCAAAAAACAATAAAGAAAAAAAAAAGATTTAGAAACCATTTGAAAGTTGTAGACATCAAACCTTTCATCCTTAAACACTTCTGCATGCATCTCCTAAAAATAAAGGACATTTTCCTACAAAACTATGCACTGTTATTAACCTAATAGAATAGTGTCACCACTTTTCCTATTCATGGCAGAGTGCTTATTTTTTATTTTCTGCTTGGAAAAAGTTATAGGTAGCTACTGATGATAGTTACAAGGACCAGTTTCAAAAAGTAATAAAATTATTGGATCAATAGATAGCCAGGAAAAGAAGAGAGAAGAAACAGTTTTGGATTCAATAGGGCTCTAAAAATAGGGTAAGTGTTGACATGAACTTTGTCCATCCTTGGAATGAAATCTTCCACAGTTTTTTTTTTTTCCTATCTGTCTTCACATATTAAAGTTTCCATGAATTGATTTTTAGGTTGAAAACATTGACATTAAGTCTTTAGCCCAGCTCCCATTCCCTACTTGCAGTCATCTTTCTGTTTTAATGAAAGTCTCAGTTTCTTCCTAGGCCATAAAATTGACCGTAGTTGTAAGTATGCACTGTTCGGCCCTTCTTTTTTGGTCTTCCATGTTAGATTCCTGTTGAGTGGATGTTGGAAAGCTAGTAAGAACATCTGTTTTGCTGAACCTTTCTTTAGTCAGAGTACTTTTTTGGTCATTCAGAGATAGTAAGGTCTTTCTGATTCCTGGTGGGTGCACGGCCTTAGTAGCAATATTATAGGCACACCACAGGTGAGGGAACCTTCTTGTGATTCGGAATTACTATCACTTGAAGCTCCAAAATGCTGCTATTGTTCATGCCTGACTGGATCCAATCATTTTTCTGACTTCCTATTTCAATTTGTGTCCAAATAAGATGAATAGTTTTCTTTTTCTCGTAAATAATGTGGGTCCTTTTGAGTTTTTTACTTATTCAGAGAATGGAAACAAAAGTTATGTAATTTTATTTCCCTGAGAATCTGAGCTAATACTCAGACTTCAGGCATTCTTTTAATTTTGATTTTCTTAACTGTTTTCTACGCCCATATGTTTGGATGATGTCCCCGGCTGTATAATCAGTATATGGTTTTCTTCATAAGACCAGTAATCTACTGTCTTATGTATGTATACATAGTACAAAAATAAATGTTCTGTGTTTATGAATGTATGCAAGATTAGTTCTTTTAAGAATTCGGTTTAACTAAGGGATTACAATTAATTCATTTATAGAATTAACAATGGTAATTAATATGTTCTTAAGAAAATCAGATGTTCAGAGTGTTATATAATTGGAAAATTCTGGGTAAAAGTTTTGAATAGCTTTTGAATAGATATGGCTGTAAATTCTAATAATTAACTGTCTAGCCTGGGACAAATTACCTGTCAGTGACTCAGTGGCCTCATCTATAAAATGAAGACTGAACAAAATTGTATTTCATCAAGGAACACATGTCAGTGTCATCAAATTCTTTTACTCTAATTCAGGTTAACTTGATTGTCAGTGCAGTTGAAACTGCACCATGCCCATCTTTCACCCTAAATAGGAAACGCTGCTTTGGACTTACAGCCTCTGTGTGAGAGGCATTTGGAGTTACCTTTGTTTTGGTGTCCCTGGTTAGCTGCAGTCAACTAGACTATTAACTTTGAAGGCAGGGGCCATGCCTGTCTTGCTATCCTCTGTCCCTGGCCCCAGGCCAAGTGCCTAGCACATGGAATAAATGCTCATTCATTAAATATTTGTTGAATGAATGACCGCCAACCTAGGACATTTACAATACATTACCTCAGCAATCTTTACAGCCAACCTAATAATGAGATAGGTGGTATCAACTCAGTTTTGCAGATGAGTAAAACTGATGTAAAATCTTAGCCCCTTGTTCAAAGCCCCACAGCCAAGGGTTAGTGCTGACTCTAAAGATTATATTCTTTAAAAAAATTTTTTTTTATTGTGGTAAAATATACATGACATAAAATTTACCATTTTAACCATTTTAAGTGTACATGTACCATGACACAAAGTATATTCACTGTGTTGTGCAACCATCACCACCATCCACTTTAACATGTGCATTTTTTTCTCCACTATTAGATTGTCTCTGTTCTTCAGGGTGCTTTTAACTATCTGAAATCAGATTAAAAACTTTTTTGGGCCGGGCGCGGTGGCTCACGCCTGTAATCCTAGCACTCTGGGAGGCCGAGGTGGGCGGATCGTTTGAGCTCAGGAGTTCGAGACCAGCCTGAGCAAGAGCAAGACCCCATCTCTACTAAAAAATAGAAAGAAATTATATGGACAGCTAAAAATATATATAGAAAAAATTAGCCGGGCATGGTGGTGCATGCCTGTAGTCCCAACTACTCGGGAGGCTGAGACAGGAGGATCCCTTGAGCTCAGGAGTTTGAGGTTGCTGTGAGCTAGGCTGATGCCACGGCACTCACTCTAGCCTGGGCAACAGAGTGAGACTCTGTCTCAAAAAAAAAAAAAACAAAAAAAAACTTTTTTGAGCAGAACATTGAAGTAACCTGAAAGTTTAAACTTTCAGACTGGACTGAATACTGGGTCAGTGTTTCCCCTTTCCCATCACCTCAGCCAGCTCTATTTCGTGTAGAATTTCTTGTTGGCTAATAATAGCTGAGTATGTTGTTTTGAACAGGACTATATGCTGTCATGTCTGCTTTTTTGACATTGAATTGGAGCTGTTTGATCTTCCTACTCGGCCCAGTGGGGCAGTAATCTGAATGGTCTGAACTCCAGTTCACTGTGTACCCACATTTGGAGCTGTGTACCTACCTGATTAGTTAGAGCACCACTGGGCTAAAGTCCACTTTCTGCCTTGTACTTGGGAAATGAATTTGCTTTGTCATCCTCCACTCCAGCTTCCTGCCAGGATTCCAGTTCACTGCTTTCAGTTTCAGTTTGGGCTTTAAAAATGTTTCTTAATCTTTCTCTGGCTGAATTACCTGTATAATACAGGTACAAATAAGCAGTTTTGTTGCTTCAACTATGGGACAACTTGGAAATGTGTGAAAAGAGATTTGAGGAGGGGGATGGATCTGCCTAAGTAGGGTAGCTTGACTTTTCCACTTGTTAAATGCTCCTACTGCAGTGGTCTTGAAATCCTGTCCTGATGGCAGAGCCAAGGGGTGAAATATGACACAGGTTAGGGACGAGAATTGGCAATTATCCTGAGTGCACAAATAATTTCTTCCTTCCCAAGCATATTTTACAGCCAAGTGAACAGGAAACAATTCAGCAGGCTACTTGCTGGAAACCTATGGCAGAAAAATTATCTTAACAAAAAGGTGCACATACAGCTTTTACAAAACATTCTCAAAAGAACCAGTTGCGAATTAGGCTTATTTTTCTCTCTTTTTATGCCTTATCCCTAAGTGTAAGGCTTATTCCAGACGTATTTCTAAGCCTGTTTGTGAATGGTAGAAGCTGAACTTCCCCAAGTTTAACTAGTCACATATCCTTCACTTTGGATCACTGTTAGCTAGATAGGAAACTGCCAAGAAGACTTTAGTCCAAGCCTTTGTGTGGAACAGTCAAGCAAACAGGTGCAGTTTGGCCCCTGGCCCAGCTCTGCTCCATGTAAATTTTATCAAGCACGCATACGATAGGAAGGCAGTTGGTGTTGTTGTAATTCCAGTCATTACTAGTATGACAGGCCACCATTGCATGAGGCTTGACCTGAGGTAGCTGCTCTAAATATACCCTTCCTTTCTGGCAGCTGCAAACACCTGGAGGAGCAGGCAGGGCCCCAGCAGAAAAGTATTTGCTGTTAATAGCCTGTCTGTTGAACAGTTGTGTACTGTCAGAGCTTGTATTGTGCTATGTTTATGCGTAATTAAAAACAGCCCACTGGATCCATTGGTTTATAGTCGGGTTATGTTTAGAAATATGCAGTTTGGGTTGTTGTCTACTGTAGAAACTGGGGATGACGTCATTGGTTTGAGTAAGACCAAAAGAGAAGCAGTTAATGTAATTACCAACAGTTTCTTTGATCTCTGTAATGAACACAGCTTACTTAAACCCCTTGGTCTTTGGTTTCTGGCACTGATCAACCAAGCTGTCAATCATGTGATTCTGTTCAATTGGAAACCCTGGTTTATGTGCTTGGTAGTTCATTCTGACAAAAGGAAGTTTAGAGTAAAAAAGAACAACAATATTTAGAAAATAGTGCTTCCAAGAAAGAAACTGTAATATAAATTACTTTTAAACATGTAAAAAGATACTCAACCTTATATTAAAAGAAAAGCATTTTAAGACCTCACTGAGACATTATTTTTTTTACCTATTAGACTGGCAGAAATTCAAAATATTGGAGAAATTGATGATGAGGAAGTAGGGAAATAGGCATTCCTCTTATATTCTTGGTGAGAGCGTTAGTATACAACTTTTATTGAGGAAAGTTTGGTATATTTATTAAAACCCCAAATATATACCCTTTGACTCAGCAATTTCACTTATGGGAATTTATTACATGGATATACTTGCATGTATACAAAATGAGGTGTGCTTAAGCTTATTCAGGGAAGAGTTAATGATTGGAATCAAAGTTGACAAGTTAAATAAATAATGATACATCTATATAATGGATACAGCTGTAAAAAACAATGTAGATATTATTTATGTACTGACAGAAATGTCTTCAAGATACAGTGTTAAGAGAATAAAGCAAAGGCCAATGTATATTATGGTACCAATTGTGTAAAAATGGAAAATAATATATCTATATATCATGTTTGCTTGTATATGCAATAAGAAAGTTCTGGAAGGAAATTTAAGAAAGTAGTATGAACAGTTATGTGTGTTTGTGTATTGAGGGAAGAAGAGATAAGATGGCTATTTTTCTTTGTGTGAAACTTCTTTAACCATTGCATATATTACTTTTTCAAAAAAATAACTAGAATATTTTAAACAGTGGGGTTTCTTTGAATCCCACAGTCACAGTTACAGAAGAGCTCTCTTTTAATTGACTTCCTTACCCATTCTTGCTATTCTGTAGGTAATAGATTTCCTCATATGGTTGCTGATTGTACTAATATTTGTTACTTTCTTTGTGGGTACCTTGGAAAGAAAGTGATAATACAAGTGTGTTTTTCCTGTTATTCCTCAGCCAGAACAGATGGCTTTAAAGAGCTTCAGGTTGGGACAAACCCTAAAATACAGGCTTTTCCCTTTTGTTTGACAATTAGGATAATATCCTATGGACAGGACTGAAGTCTTTTGCCTTTTCTCTTTTTTTGTAGGAACCTACAAGCAGCAATTGGCGCCTATTATGACTTTGAGAGCCCAAACATCAGTGTGCCCTCTATGTCCTTTGTTGAAGATGTCACCATAGGAGAAGGGGAGTCAATACCTCCTGATACTCAGTTCATAAAAACATGGCGGATCCAGAATTCTGGTAAGTGTATTATGTATAATGGGCAATGCTCTATTGTCCGGTTTTCTTTTCTTAATAGTTAAAAGAAACAAGAAGGAAATATTTTAGCTCATATATATGATTGTGTAACTCTGAGCTTTTTCTTACACATGATATATCAAATTTTCTTATATTGGAATGATGACCAAACATTAGTGAAATACCCTTTGCTCTAGAATAGGAAGAAGGATTTAGGTTTCATGCTTCTAAGCTACCTATGACATAGTGGCATCTAAACACACTCCAGTATTCATTTGGTACTAGGAACTAGACTTGTATGTGGTGGGGTATTGTCTCTACCTGTATAGTTTTACTTCATCATTTTATTTCTGCTCTAATTAATCTTCCAGTCATTTCCAGCAGGCCAGGGGAGGTATATCCTTGAATAGAACAGGGTAGTTGGAAAGAGCTGTGAGCATCTGCTCTTTTGAAAGCTCATTTCTTTGTAACCACAAGGATGAGAGAATCCTCTATGAAATTTCATTAGGATATCTGACACATTAATTAATACCACTTTGAAAAATAGGGTAAAAAGTGTGGGAATTTGCTTAGAAGGGGAAAGAAATTGTTAGCTTAAAAAATACCAAAAAACATTGTTTTGAGGTACTGCTGTTTCTTTTAAGACAAATTAGAAATAAGTTAATCATAGTTCTTTGAAAATAGTATCTGAATATGTGTCTGAGAATTGTTGATTATTACCTTTTATTTACTAAATTCTTTTCTGATGACTCTTTTTTTTTTTTATTTGAGTAGGTTTAGTATCTCTTGTCCCATCGAATGACAGTTTATGTTGACTGAGTGTGTTTTAACTTCCTTGTTAATGAGGACGTCCAGAGAAATTCTGAGAGATGGAAAATTGGGTCAAAAAGTATTTAGCTAAAAATATGTGGGTATGGAGGTACCCTGTCTAGCAAGGTAGTTTGATGTGAGATGACATAAAACTCTGGAGGACTCAAACCTGTAAAAATGACTTTTTATTGACTTGGTTTACTTTTTATTCAATACTTTATGGTGGGGAAAGACTGGCTATACCAGCCTTTTATAAAAGAATTAATGTACCAAATCTAATTGTTATTCTTAGTTTTTCTGGCATTTATTTAGAAGTAACTCTCCCTTGGAGGAAAGTTCAGTGTGTCACATAATCTGGACTGACCCAGTGTTGTAGGTGACTCAGGACACCTGTGGCTTTGTAAAATTTTCATTAGCTCCCTTTCTTTTTTGGTTGTAGCAGTGGTGCATTGTTAGTTTGGGAGGCACATGGTAACAAAGGAAGATAGCTATATTTTCTATTTTTCTTGAAATTCTTGTTCAAAGTCTGATTTTCTTTACTTTGACTAATTTCTTTCTCACTTTTCTTAATTTTGCCTGCTTTTAAAAATACCAAAACAATCTCCAGTTCAGCTTCTATTTATCATGTTTCTTCTCTCAATTACTAAAACTTGCTGTGTTACTGATCAAAAAATGCTTTTGGAACCTACACGTGCAATTTTGTTTATGAGTGAAGTTTGTTTGGGAAGTATGACTTACTCAAAAGTTTTATGTATTTATTTTAAAGTGAAGCCAGTACCTTGACTACTTATGAAAACACTGAAAATGGTCTGGTTTTCCGTGAGTTCCTTAGTGTTTTTAAATACTCAGAGTTGTTAGCGTACTGTTGAAATGTTTTAAATACCATCTTGTTGCAGAATAACCATTTTATATTTCAGAAAGCCTCTTGATAAATCAACTCACTTTAGACAGTTCCTTGGGTAAATGGGGCTTGGGGGAGGTAGATATATAATGGTTAGCATGTTGAATCAGAACCCATAAGAGGCCTACCTTTCACCTTGACTTAGAACAGTCTCTCTTGGTGGGTCTGACCACTTTTTCCTCCTGCTTTTGCTTTGTAACTGAAGTTTAAAACAGCCTCTGAGTCTGCAGCCTTTCTTCCTATAAAAGGGCATACTGGCACCTGAACATCTCATGAAAAGTTGGGCAGCAGTTGCTAGAGATTTTATCTTTCAAGGTGCTTTGCACTAATAGGTTTTCTATTCTTCTGGAAATTGTTCAACGAGTTGTAAAGTAGTTTTATATCTATAAATTGAATGTTTTCCTTTTGGTTAAGGAGAAACTGGCCACCATAACTGAGTAATAGGCATGTTGTTAGAGAGAGAGGGATAACATGCATGTGTTCAGGTTCTTTGGTGTCATCCTAATCTGGCTTGAATCCTTTCTGGAAATAGAGTAGTAACACAGGAGAGCAGGCCTCAGCTGTTTCCCATCCGGCTTTCTTACTCTCATTCATAACCCTTTCCTAAGAGACAAGTACCAGTGAAATAGTTACATAAATAATAATTTTCATGGCACTTTCTGTTTTTTTCTTTTTTTTTATTTTCTACAGCCATGGAGAACTGATTCATGGCACTTTCTAATGTCATGTTTTAAGTGTGCCAGGCATTCAGATATACAACAGATGAGACTGATGGGAACTGCAGATAGCTGTCCCAACAGCTTCCCCAAAGTAGGTAAATGTCACACACTGTTTAAAATGAAACTCCTAATATTTTTTAAATCCTTAGATTCAGACAGAAACACAGAGCTGAGTCATTTAATAGCATAGGGGCAAAATTCTAGGATTTAAACTTTTGTCAGTATAAAAGTATTGGAAGCTTTGGAAACCTGAACAGTAATCCTTGGAGGTTAAAGTAAAAATTTGAAACCATCCTTCCAAAGATGTGAGTAGACAGAATTCTCTTGACCAACACTTATAACTTCTTAGTTGTTAGAACACCATGCTCTGTTGTCCAGCTGTGGCAGTTGTTGAGCTGAGCATGTTATTATAACCCTGGTGTTTCTCTGATTTTGGTTAAATAGTTATGATTGTCGTATGAGAGATTGGCTTGGGCTTACTGATCCAGAGTAATTTTTACTTTTTGACCTACATAGAAGTGAATATAAAGTGTTGGGTACATAACATGAGGAAGAACAATTATTTCCACCCTTTTTCTTTTAGCTCATTAAAATGTTAACTTTCTACATTTCTCTTCAGTATCATTATAGAGAAGATAATTCCGCTTCATTCATTCAACACATTTTATTATATTCCAGTCACTTTATTAGGTACAGGAGAGAAATGGTGACAAGATTGATGAAGCTCTGTGCTTTCGTGGAGCTTAATTTGAAATGTAGTCTCCACACTCATAGGGGTTCAAATGGAGATCTTCATTGAGGTTTGTCTTCTGCATTGCTTTTTGAATATTCCTTACTGTCCAAACTGTTTCTGTAGTCACATATACCTAGTATATCCCAGGCTTTCTGTGACTGCGGACTTTTGATTTTTGTGATGTTCTTTGCTATCTCAGAATTACCACTTAACAGGGGTTTTTTTTGTTTGTTTTTAAAATAAAGTGATATTCCATGATAACGGAAGAATCACAGCCTTAGTCATACACCTGATTGTGATACTTAACTTAGAAAGTCATAAAACACAGATTAGTCTTTCTCTTCTTCTGGGTAGATCTATCCTCCATTAAGCCAATTTGTAACTGAGACTTAATTTGAAGCCTGTTGTACTGTACTTCTTGAATCCAGATTTTAGGTATGTTTAGTCAAGTGGTCCAAACAGCTCACTGGTATTTCCCTTCTTTCTTTATCGAGCATCAGTATCTTTGATCTTTTCAGAGTTCCCTGACATAACTCTGACCTACAGTTGTGATTGTAAGAACTATATATATATGTAATTGATAACCCTCAGAAGGCAGATGATAGGTTCTTCACCTGTTAAAGCAGATTAATACGTTAGAGTTGATGGTGGATAACTCATCCACTTTTTTCTTCAAGAGGTTCTCCAAATACCATATTGAGCCATAATAGGTATCTGCAGTACCAAGAAGAGCAGGACCCTAGCCAAATCATTTAATGTTACCCATTTGATGTTTTACCAACTAAATTTCTCTGGACTATAGCGGTGTTCCCCTTTTGCATAGCTAAGAGTCCCAACTGTCTCAGCTGCTTGTGGTTGTCTTCCCAGGACGGTCATGTCCAGTCTTGGTTTACCTTATTTTTTTATAAGTTCAAAAACAGAAACTTTCAGATTTTCACATAAACTGACACTATCTTGTTACCCATATGTGTATGTATTTCTTAAAGAATAATTGTGAATTCAGCCCTATAACAATAGTTTAATTTTTCTCTTGGACAGTGGTCTTTAAAGAGACTGACATTTTCTAGGGTGCTTCATGCCAGCTACTGTTTTTCTTGACCTAAGACAAATATGCTTTTTGCCAGGCACCAGGCCCCAGAAAGATAAAGAGAATTTGCATGTATTGCCAGTATGTCATCCATAGCCTCTCTACCAGCAGTGGTTACCGTTTATAGGGTTAACTTAAGAGGGCACTTTGGTGGGGTTTTTTTTAAAAAAGAGGATATGCCAAAACATGGTAACTACTGTTTCAGCTTCTCTCCTTTAAGACTCAAGGGCCACAGAGAGCATCGTTCATAATGGAACTGAGATTTCCACAGTAGTACTATGGCTGCTGTTCTCTCCCTGGTTCCTTTCCAGTAGTGAGCCATCAGATATGTCAGCACCAGCCTGGCACTTTGAGAGAAGGAGCTGAGGCATCCTAGAGTACTAGTGGGAGGTAAATTACAACCATCCTCTATTCTGAGAGTCCTGCTATGTCCAGCTTTTCACAGTGATTAATTTTTATAATGAATGTATATATTCCAAAAGAGAATATATACAGGTTCCTGTCTGTAGTTACAAAGGAGTATATCAGTTGCTGTGTATTAGAGACACTTCACAGGAAAGATCACATCTAGTCATTGTGTGGCTACCTATACAGCTTGAGTAATCAGAACTAGTCAACACCCAGGCTTCTTATTTTGAATTAGTTCACATGAAAATAGGTACACAGGAATAGGTACCAATAAGACCTTTGGCACTTCCTTTTCTACCAAAACTATTTCTCTGTATTGCCATTCCCATCCTTTCCATGAGCCCCTCTGGCTGGTGCCTGGCTCCTGGGACGACAGTTTATTGATGTTGTTATCAAGGGAAACCATCCCCTTGTTCATATTTTCACCGCTAGTGTTTAAACGTGAGATCTAAACTTTCACTTTACTCCTCTGTTTTGTATTTGCACAGAGTCTCTTGAGCTCTTGAGTATTTTACAGTTACCACAGGAAAAAAGTCATATATCAGACAAAAAGCAATTTTAAAATGAGCATGATACCATACAAATTACTCCTTGTATGTTTCATCTTCTTGTCTCTATGGAAAATCTGGCAATAATCAGATATATTTTTACTTTGAACAACAGCTTAAAAATCAAGTGAAATGGATATATGTGACTTTTTGGTAGAGGAAACAGTCTCCCAAAGATGTAGGCCAATGCTTCATCTCCATGGCTCTTCACGGATATCATTTTTAAGTTCTACAGATTCAGTGTGATGTGTGGCCTTCCCTGGGGATCATCTAAAATATGTGTTGTCTTGAGAAACTGCCTTGCTTTTGCCATATGTGCATTCTCATAGGGTTAGACTATTGGTCAGAAGATGTTGATTCTGATAATTCCTTCTTATCAGTTCTGTGAGACATATCACTCAGGGATATGTGGGTAGGTTTACGTCTGTATGTGAGACAAAGAGGCCGCTTTTCTACAGTTTCATAATAAACTGCACCTGGCATAGGACCACTGATTGCCTAACATTTTTTTCTTTTGCTTGAACTCAGGGGCAGAGGCCTGGCCTCCAGGGGTTTGTCTTAAATATGTCGGGGGAGACCAATTTGGACATGTGAACATGGTGATGGTGAGATCGCTAGAGCCCCAAGAGATTGCAGATGTCAGCGTCCAGATGTGCAGCCCCAGCAGAGCAGGAATGTATCAGGGACAGTGGCGGATGTGCACTGCTACAGGACTCTACTATGGAGGTGAGTATGTACTTGTGCAGCCCAGGGTGAAGGAATTAAGGTAACATCATAGAACATCTCCACAGTGTTGCTCACAGAGCCTGTTGAATTGCATAACAGGGCATGGCCTCTTTTAAACACCCCATGCAGTAAATGATTTCAATTTAATGACTAATTGGTTCAGTCTAGTGCTCTTCCTTTTATCCTAGGAATTTAAGTAAAATTTAGTGACCTGTATGAGATATTATATTTTGCATTCTAAAGTATAATTTAGTAGTGCTCTTGTTTTTATTGTATAATCTGGTATGTGCTGTAAGAATACTGAAGGCGGTCCTTGTTCTCAAAGTTGCTAGACACAAGTCATATAAAACAGATAATGCACAAAATGTGCATACTCCTTCCATCCTGACTGCTTGTCAAACTAACAACACATCTCACTCCTTCTCTTTATTGACAAACTTATTGAACAGTGGTCTGTACCCATTGTCTCTTCTTCCATATCTTCCGTTCACTCTTCAATCTAATCTATCCTTTACCCACTCTTCTCGCCAATGAAAGTTTATCATTGATTACCCAATTTTTAAATCCAATACCTTCTTTACAGTCTTCAAACTAGCCAACCTTCTAATTATCATCTGGCACCATACTACAAGTCTTTTGAAATGTGTACTTTTTAGCCTCATATGACACCTCTCCTGTTTCTCCTTCTCTCTGAATGTTCTTTCTGTCTCTGTCTAGTTTTGTCTTTGCCCTGGGATTCCAAGATTCTGAGCTGGGCCCCATTCATGCTCAGTGACTTCATCCACTCATGTGGCTTTACTTGTTACCAGTACACCGTACGTGGTGTTGCTCAAATTCATATCTATGGCTGTGTCCTCTTTTCAGAGCCTCAAACCCAAGTTTTAACCCCTTACGGGCAGAACATCTAGATGTCCTATAGGTTTCTGGATTTTAACATCTCCCAGACAAAACTTACATCCTTCTCATTGGCACTCCACTGAGATGATCTGGCCAGAAATCTTGGAGTCATCATTTGTTCTCTCTGTCTTCCTTAATCACAGTGGCCCTAATCACTGTAAGCCAGTGGGACCCTTGGAGTTATCGCAAGGGGCCCTGGAATTAATGTAATCATATATGTTTTTTGGAGCCAATGGAAACTTTAAAAATTTTTAGTCTCAAAAAATTTTAATATTAGAAAAAGTGTCTCATAGTGCTTATGTGACATTCTTCTTTGCCTAAAAGTGTTGTGCCTGCTGTAATGAAGCCAAACTCCTTGGCATGGGACTTCAAGCTCATGACCTGGTCTGGCTTTATTTTCATTTTCATCTTCATCACCTCCTAACTTACCCACGCTCAGTCCCTGAAGATGCCGCATGCTTTCACTTCACCATGCCCTTGCTTATGTTCTTCCCATTGCTTGAAATATCTTTTTCTTCCAGTAAGCTCCTACTTATCCTCAAGGCCCTGATTAAGTCACCTTTCCTCCCTCCCTCCTACCTCCTTGCATACTCTCCCCACTAGCCTAAGGAATTCATCCCTCCTTTTTCATGAATATTATACACATGCATGTTATTATATTGAATTCTCTGGTGAAGTTTTCCTGTGTGTTTTTCTGCCAAAGCTTTGGCTAACTTTCTCAAAACACTCTCATAATAAGCAGATGTTATTGTTCTTTGGTCCTCCAGAAAGTCAAAAAGCAGAATGCCTTGAGCATCCCCCCAAAATTGTTGCCATGACCTTTTCTCTTGACCAGTGCACTTTGGTTTGACTGGACCACTTCCACCTCTTGGTAGCCATTGATTTGATTGTGATTTGTCTTCAGGATTATACTGGTAAAGCCATATTCCGTCTCCTGTTACAGTTCTTCAAAGAAATGCTTCAGGATCTTGATCCCACTTGTTCAAAATTTTCATTGAAAGCTCTGCTCTGGTCTGTAGCTGATCTAGGCACAGTGGTTTTGGGATCTGAGTGGAGAGTTTCCTCAATTTTAATTTTTCAGTCATAGTTGTATAAGCTGAACCAGTGGCGATGTCTATGATGTTGGCTATTGTTTCTGCTGTTAATCGTCAGTCCTCTTCAATCAGGGCACAGATAAGATTAATTCTTTTCCTCAAAAATTGATATGCATAGTCTGCTGCGGGCTTCATTCTCAATATTGTCTCTTCTTAAAAATGAATTATCCATTTGTCAACTGCTGATTTCTTTGGGGGCATTGCCCCTATAAACTTTGTTTTTTGTTTTTGGTTTTTTTTTAATTGGAGACAGGGTCTCCCTATGTTGCCCAGGCTGGTCTTGAACTCCTGGGCTCAAGAGATCCTCTTACCTCAGTCTCCTAAGTAGCCGAGATTAGAGGCATGCACCACCGTGCTTGGCCCCTATAAACTTTTTATAAAGCATCAGTGATTTCAACATTCTTCCCCCCAGCTTCACCATAAATATGATGTTTGTTCTTGCTTCAATTTCAGCAGAATTTGGCCAGGCATGGTGGCTCACGCCTGTAATCCCAGCACTCTGGGAGGCCGAGGCAGGTGGCTCACTCGAGGTCAGGAGTTTCAGACCAGCCTGAGCAAGAGCGAGACCCGGTCTCTACTAAAAATAGAAAAAAATTATATGAACAACTAAAAATATATATAGAAAAAATTAGCCGGGCATGGTGGTGCGTGTCTGTAGTCCCAGCTACTCGGGAGGCTGGGGCAGGAGGATCACTCAAGCCCAGGAGTTTGAGGTTGCTGTGAGCTAGGCTGACGCCACGGCACTCACTCTAGCCTGGGCAACAAAGCAGGACTCTGTCTCAAAAAAAAAAAAATTTCAACAGTATTCATGTTGCTCTGATAGAGGCTTTTTTCAAACTAATGTCTTATCCTTCTTAGTACTTCAAACTGGATCCAGTTCTGACATGTTATAACAAGTTAGTACGAGTTTGTTTTGATTCAAAAAAAATTTCAAAATTCACGCATAGTTTTTTTCATAACGCACAGTTTCCATAAACATTTTGAAGATTCCTTGTATACTAGTTTTGGGAACAATAAAGAATTTAAAGTTTTTCTTGATCTTATAGTCTGTAAGTTGTTTCTCAGGACTTTGTGGAATCTAATAGCTACAAGGGATGTTAATAATTCATCTGATTTTGTAGTGATCAAGCATTTTTCTTAAGCCATGGAATCTTTTCCTTGATTAAGTGTATATGAATGCCCCCTCCTAAAAAGGGACAGGATAAAAATGAAACTTGCTTTGTTGAATTAGGGGCCTCCTTGGCCTATGTTTCCCTACCCTTCTTTGAGATGACCTCCAGAGTTCTGTGGAATATAGTTTGCAAACTATTATCTGCTCAAGTAAAGAGTTTAATTGCATTTTACAAACTACTGTATTTCGTTGAATCTAAATTACTATTGATTGCAAAATATATCCTAGTATCAGAAATGTCAGATGACTAACAGAATAAATATATATGTATATAAATGTATAAAACTACAAGTGTGAGCACATGGAGAAAAAATAAACTGCCATAATAACCATGACTGGCTCTTCCCAGGTTTTTCTGCTCATTCTCAGCTTGCTAGCTCCTTGAGTATACTACAGTAGTAAGAGCATGGACTGTAGTAGGACTAGGTTGCCTGGGCACAAACTTGGACAAGTTAGGTATCTTCTCTGTACTTTATCTTTCTGTTTTAACAACAAAGATTGCTTTTTGTTTGTTTTCGGTAGGGTGGTCTCTTCTGTAATCTTTAGATGGTCTTCTCTAGAAAGAATCTACTCTATGTGTGTATGTATGTATGTATGAATGAATGACAGGGTCTTGCTGTCACCTGGGCTAGATTGCAGTGGTGTCATCATAGTTCACTGCAGCCTCAAACTCTTGGGCTCAAGCTATTCTCCTGCCTCAGCCTCCCGAGTAGCTGGGACTATAGGCGCATACCACTATTCCTTGCTAATTTTTCTATTTTTTGTAGAGACAGGGTCTTGCTCTTGCTCAGGCTGGCACTCTTTGTTTTTATAATAACTCTTATGTTGTTTCAGTCCATTTCTCTTCCTCAAAAGGAATTTTTGCTATATTTAATATTTTACAAAGTGGGTACCCTCCCTCCCCATTTTAGATTGGTTGCACTCTCTCCAAGCTTCCCAGTGGGCGTGCTGGCTGTTGGCATGTTGTGTGGATAGTTCATTATGTGGGGCATATTACAAGACCCCTGGCCCCTCCTACTAAATACCTGTAGCTTCACCAATTTATACAGGCAACAAACACTGTCCACCACCACATAAATTTTTAACTCTTGGGCCAGGCGCGCGGTGGCTCATGCCTGTAATCCCAGCATTCTGGAAGGCCAAGGCGAGTGGATTACTCGAGGTCAGGAGTTTCAGACCAGCCTGAGAAAGAGCGAGACCCTGTCTCTACTAAAAATAGAAAGAAATGATCTGGACAGCTAAAAATACATAGAAAAAAAAAATTAGCCAGGCATGCTGGTGCATGCCTGTAGTCCCAGCTACTCGGGAGGCTGAGGCAGGAGGATTTCTTGAGCCCAGGAGTTTGAGGTTGCTGTGAGCTGGGCTGATGCCACGGTACTCTAGCCCAGGCAACAGACTGAGACTCTGTCTCCAAAAAAAAAAAAAAAATTGTTTTAACTCTTGGTTGAGGACTCTTAAGTATCTGATTCTTGGCAGATTTATTTTTAAACCCCAGCATTTAATCATCATTTTACTGACTTTACTATCCCACCAAAGGAATTAGCTTCTTAGATAAAATTTGCTTCTTAGCTTTTCTCTAAGTAGCAACTATAAGCAAATAGTAGGAAGTACTAGCAAATTTTAGTACTTAACTAGCAAATTCTAGTACTGTGTATCAGGTATTGCATTGGGCTTTTTGCATATAAATTACCTTATGAAGGAAATATTAGCTATATTTTGTGGATGAGGAAACTGAAGACCAGAGAGAATTAGTGATTTGCCTAAGATCTATTATAGTAAAAGTTATAAATTAGGTATACACAATAGTTGTAAATTAACAAAATTAATTTTATGATCTTTGTGATTAATTGGGGCCTTACTACCAAATGGGGTTCAGAAGGAAACTTTGGCTCTAGGGTGTTGATACTCGTTAGGGTTTAGTGAGTGTGTGGTATATGGTCCCTAAGCCCTTTCCCCACTTCTAGAGTGAGTGGGCATTAGGGTGAGATTGGCAGGGCTACTCTTAGATAGTTGGGTATCAGTGTTCCCCAATGAGTTCCTGCCTGTTGGGAGATAAACAGTTCTATAGGACCTTGAACCCTGAGCAGGGAGTAAGCAGCGTGAGTGGTTGTCCTTGTTTTAGCCTGGGCACCAACAGTAACATGCCTCCTCTCTTCTAGCAGAGTGCCTTCTTCCAGAATTCCACAGGAGAGATTTACTTCTGCACCATAATGGTTTCCTCTAAATCACAGGATCCTAGCTGTAAAGTAAGCTAAGGTCAAGCGATAATTTGGTTATCTTGTGCTGATGGGGAATTCCTCACTTGAAGTGGTTCTTATTAAATACTTCACATGGGTCCCTAGGGACATTTCACATGTTGATTAAATACTTATACATTATTCATTTAGTTTCTCAGAGTTTAGAAACGAACCTCTCCTTACCAAGCTCCCAAACCACAATATGTTCCACATGTTAGGAAACTCTGTGTTAGGGTGCTCTATGTGAGCCATATTAATTATTTCCTAAAACTTTTGGAAGTTCTTCCAGTTTCTCCATTTTATAGCATGTCCTCCCTAACCAGCTAATGTGGGACTTTCCCTGCTTATTTCTCTCCTGTGTTTTGACTGATCATATTATAAAAGAAGCTATGGTTTTGTAAAGACTTCCTCATGCTAGAATCCACAGTGTCTTATACTTAGATGCTGTTGTGCTTGCCATTTCTCCCAGTTCGCTTGTCCTTTTGCCTATTAACCCCACCTTTAGAACATTGTTCTTTTATGTTGAACTCAAAAAGACCATTTCATTTACTTCTAGAAGATACTCCATAAGATGCTCACTGTTTCAGTTCTGACCTCTAGAGTTCTAATATCAGAAATATGGACAAGGTGCACCTAAAATACTAGCACTTTGGGAGGCCAAGGCAGGAGAATCGCTTGAGCCCAGGAGTTAGAAACCAGCCTGGGCAATAGCAAGACCACTGTCTCTATGAAAAATAATAAATAAAATTAAAAATTAGCCAGTATTGGTAGAGTGAGCTTGTAGTCCCAGATTCTTGGGAGGCTGAGGCAGGAGGATCGCTTGAGCCCAGGAGTTTGAGGTTGCAGTGAGCTATGGTGATGTCTCTGAACTCTAGCCTGGGCAACAGTAAGGCCCTGTCTCAAAAGGAAAAAAAGAAAAGAAATGTGAGTAGCCCTTGAAAATAAGATTTCATTTTTGATAAGAGAAATGCTAGCCTAAGCTGATTGTGGGAAATGTTTTAGAAGGGACATTTCAAAATGTAAATGAGATCTGAAATCCTAAAATGTTTTTATGTTCTGAGGTGATAGGCTATTTCAGCTTCAAAGAAGGAAGCCTGCCATTGGTTGTACCAGATGATGGTGATCGTTTGGTGGTCATGTGCAGGTAGTTCTGTGTGAGTCAAAGGCAATGTGAAATGGCTATACTGTCCAGATTGGCCTCTAAGTGCAGATTTGTGGGTCCTGAACCGCAACAGGCCATCACAAATAAAAAATCAGGTGAAATAGTGATCCTTTTGTAAAGTGTGGTAATTAACAAGATATTGCATGTCCAGGAATAAAGCATCAAAGGTTTTAACTATTTGTCATTCAGCTGAGAGTAGTAGTAATGTGTGCTGTTAGTGCTAATGCTCTTTGCCTTACAATTAGTTTTCTTCTTGACAGACTACAAACACACACAGATATATCAAAAGATTTGGTAGAGGGCAAAAATATAATTTGAAAACAACACCTTTCTTATGGTAGCCAGACCCCTTTTATTGACAGAAACATCTTTTGTCTGGAATAAAGGAGTAGTGGAATAGTGATAGTTTCTTTAAAATTTTTTTAAATCAGGGGACACTTATTCTGTTTTATGGAGTAAAGTGTTGCCTGATTTTAAATTGTGTGTGTATAAAATTTTTGAAATCAAATATTCTTTATTAAAATATTAATATACTTATTG
The DNA here is from genome assembly GCF_041146395.1 of Eulemur rufifrons. NCBI lineage: Eukaryota > Metazoa > Chordata > Mammalia > Primates > Lemuridae > Eulemur > Eulemur rufifrons. The sequence goes on along the minus strand of NC_090997.1, from coordinate 4,867,509 downwards.
TTAAAAAGGAAAATAAATAGTTATAAAACCATCAGCCATTTTAAAGGTTAAATACTTAGGCACAGGCCGGGCGCGGTGGCTCACGCCTGTAATCCTAGCACTCTGGGAGGCCGAGGTGGGTGGATCGTTTGAGCTCAGGAGTTCGTGACCAGCCTGAGCAAGAGCGAGACCCCATCTCTACTAAAAAATAGAAAGAAATTATATGGACAGCTAAAAATATATATAGAAAAAATTAGCCGGGCATGGTGGCACGTGCCTGTAGTCCCAGCTACTCGGGAGGCTGAGGCAGGAGGATCGCTTGAGCCCAGGAGTCTGAGGTTGCTGTGAGCCAAGCTGACGCCACGGCACTCACTCTAGCCTGGGCAACAAAGTGAGACTCTGTCTCAAAAAAAAAAAAAAGAAAAAAAAATACTTAGGCACAATTTACTTTTTTAAAAAACTATAATCCTTACCTTTTTATATGTGCATTAATAAGGCTTATAGCTTAGGCTGGATCTAGTTAAAAAGTGTTTGTTACTTAGGGAATATAGCCCTGTCAGAGTAAAACATTTATAAATAGAACTTTACTTCCTTGATTCTTAAGTGACAGTAATTTGAATATGCATCATTGTTTTACTGATTACTTTTCTTGCAGGGGAGGGGTAGAGCCACTATTATATTAAATGAACATATTGATTATATGTTTGATCTTGATTTCAGAAATATTAAAAACAAGAAAAAAAGTAAGACGATTTATAAAATTGAGATATGTACATTTTCCCTTCATAAAAAATGTTTGCATATGATGAGAAATTCTTAAGGTTTTGCTGAATTATTATATGTTGGGAGTTTTTAGTAAGTGCTTTTGTATATACTTGCCCCTGGATCAGACTAGAGCATATCTCTTATAAATAAGAAAGCCAGCATAATTACCTTCCATTCAAATAATCGATATGTACTGTAAAACTAATGTGTGGTTATTTTTTAACAGAATGATGATTGGTGTCTAAAACAATGTGTAGGGCTTTTAAACTTTATGTAATATTTTAGTCTTTGATGCAGTTTACATTCCTTAATTACTACTCAGAATGTAGCCCTAACTTTATTTTTAAAAACCTCCCATTAGCCTTGTAGTTAAAAGGTGGGGATCTTTGAAGAGGGTAATCTCTTACTGAAAAGCAAATTGCATTCTGTTCTGTTATGATGGCGTTTTTTTTTTTGTTTTTTTTTTTTTGTTGAGACAGAGTCTCACTTTGTTGCCCAGGCTAGAGTGAGTGCCGTGGCGTCTGCTTAGCTCACAGCAACCTCAGACTCCTCGGCTTAAGCGATCCTCCTGTCTCAGCCTCCCGAGTAGCTGGGACTACAGGCATGCGCCACCATGCCCGGCTAATTTTTTCTATATAGATTTTTAGTTGTCCATATAATGTCTTTCTATTTTTAGTAGAGACGGGGTCTCGCTCAGGCTGGTCTCGAACTCCTGACCTTGAGCAATCCACCCGCCTCGGCCTCCCAGAGTGCTAGGATTACAGGCGTGAGCCACCGCGCCTGGCCTGTTATGATGGTTTGATACCAGCCACATAATGCTTTAATGGTTGTCTCTTGGAATGGCAAAGATTTTTCAGTTAGAAATTAGTTCATTCTGTAATCTTTATTTTTGGGGGGAAAAAACCCCACAAAATCTTTCTTCTCTTTTTTCCTTTTATCTTTAAAGAACTTATGCTTTCCTTTCTTTACCAAAGGAATGTCAGCATTGGACATTCAGCCCCAGAAAGAAATGCTGTGAGCCTGCTAGCCTCTGGATTTTGCTTTGTAGTGATCAGTGTCCTTCAGTTTCCTTTTATGATTTCTAAGAGTTTTGCTTGTACTTTGTTTTGACATGTTTTTGAAAGCAATTGAATTCTAGAGTGGGCTTTTGGCTGAATAGCCACTTCACACTTCACAGTCATTTTTCCTTTTTTTTTTTTTTTTTTTTAAAGAGACAGGGTCTTGCTCTGTTGTCCAGGCTAGAGTGCAGTGTTGCAATCATATAGCTCACTGCAGCCTCAAACTGCTGGGCTCAAGGGATCCTCTTGCCTCAGTCTCTTGAGTAGCTGGGACTACAGGCATGTGCTACCACACCATGCTCAGCTGACATTTTTGCTTATTTTTATAGTTTCTCTTTTAAATTTAGAAATCAGAAATGATAAAGCAGATCTTATTTCTGACCTAAGATTTATTTGAGGATTTTAAAAAATGTTTAATTTTACATTTTATTTAACTCAATATAGCTAAATATTATCATTTGAACACATGGCTCTAGCTACTAGCCACATTCCAATAGCCACATGTGGCTAATGGTCTGCTCTGTTGGATACTGCAGCTCTATGAATGCCAACTAATATGTTGTACCAATTTTATTTATTTATTTATTTTATTATTTATTTTTTTTGAGACAGAGTCTCGCTCTGTTGCCTGGGCTAGAGTGCTGTGGCGTCAGCTTAGCTCACAGCAACCTCAGATTCCTGGGCTTAAGCAATCCTTCCGCCTCGGCTTCCCAGAGTGCTAGGATTACAGGCATGAGCCACCGCGCCCGGCTCCAGTTTTTTTTTCTTTAAAAAATTTTAAGGCCAGGCGCGGTGGCCCACGCCTGTAATCCTAGCACTCTGGGAGGCCGAGGTGGGCGGATCGTTTGAGCTCAGGAGTTCGAGACCAGCCTGAGCAAGAGAGAGACCCCGTCTCTACTAAAAATAGAAAGAAATTATATGGACAGCTAAAAATATATATAGAAAAAAAATTAGCCGGGCATGGTGGTGCATGCCTGTAGTCCCAGCTACGTGGGAGGCTGAGACAGGAGGATCGCTTGAGCTCAGGAGTCTGAGGTTGCTGTGAGCTAGGCTGACGCCACGGCACTCACTCTAGCCTGGGTAACAGAGTGAGACTCTGTCTCAAAAAAAAAAAAAAAAAAAAATTTTAGAATTGATACTACTCTTAACAAATTTGCCAGTGAAACCATCTGGGCCTGGAGGTTTTCAGGTTTTCAATTACTAATTCAGTTAGTTTTTATAGTTATAGGTCTATTCAGGTAATCTATTTCATCTTGAGTAACTTTGGGTCGTTTCTGGGAATTGGTCCTTTTCATCTAAGTTGTTGAATTTATGTACATGGACTTGTTTGTAGTATTCTCTTATTATCCTTTTAATGTATCTTCTGTGTTTGGTGATAATTCCCTCTTTCATTCTTGATGTTTCGTGTCTCTTCTTTTTCTTTCTTTTCTTAATAAATTTCTCAGTTTTATTGGTCTTTTTAAAGAACCAGCTTTTGGTGTCATTGATTTTTCTCTATTCTGTTTTTAATTTTGTGGATTTCTGATCTTTTATTATTTCCTTCATTCTGCTTGATTTGAGTTTATTTTGTTCATTTTCTAGTTTCTTAAGGTGAAAGCTGAGTTCATTGATTTGAGACCTTTCTTCATTTGCAGTATAGATGTTTAGTATTATAAATTTCCCTCTAAGCCTTGCTTTTAGCTGCATCTCACAACTTTTGAAATATTGTATTTTCATTTTCATTCAGCTCAAAATATTTTCTAGTTTCTCTTGAAATTTCCTGTTTGACTCATGAATAACATAGAAATGTGTTGTTTAGTTTCCAAACATTTGGAAATTTTTCTGTTATCTTGTTTATTAGTTTCTAGTTTAATTCCATTTGGTTGAGAACATACTTTGTATGATTTCGTTTCTTTTAAATTTGTTGAGATGTTTATGACCCAGGAGATACTGTCTATCTTGGTGAATATTCCATGTATACTTCAAAAGCATGTGTATGTTGCTATTATTGGGTGAAATGTTCTATAATTGTCAGTTAGATCCAGCTGATTGATTCTGTTGTTCGATTCCTTTATATCTCTGTTGGGTTTTTTTGTCTACTAGTTCTGTTACTGAGAAAGGAGTGTTGATATGTCTGTCCAACTACAATTGTGGATTTCTGTTTCTCCTTTCAGTTATCAATTCTTAGTTCGTTTATTTTGATGCTCTGTTGTTTAGGTGCATAAACATTTATGATTGTTGTCTTGTAGGTGAATGCTCCATTTATTATTTTGTAATGTCCCACTTTTTCCCTGGTAATTTTCTTTGCTCTGAAATCTACTTTGTCAGGTATGAATGTAGCCACTCTAGCTTTCTTTTGATTAGTGTTTACATGGTATATCTTTCTTCATCCTTTTACTTTCAATCTGCATATATTATTATATCTGAATTGAGTTTCTTGTAGATAGCATACAGTTGGATCTTTTTTTTACATTCTTACAATCTCTGTCTTCTAGTTGGTATGTTTAGACCATTGACATTTAATGTAATTATTGAAATATTTGAATTTATTCTCCCACTTTTTCTGTGTGTTCTCTTATTTGAGAACTTTAAGATCAGTCACATTGCTAAACTTACTAGTTATTTGTGATTACATTCTTTTGTTAAATTTTAATTAGAGACAGGATTTCACTGTGTTGCCCAGGCTGGACTCAAACTCCTGGACTTAAGTGATCCTCCCACCTCAGCCTCCTGAGTAGCTGAGGACTACAGGTGTGTGCTACCACACCCAGCTCTGTGATTAAATTCTTTAAAAAATGTATTTGCTCTGGTAATAAAATAAATACATAACTGATTATAGAAAATACAGAAACTATGAAGAAAAAAAGAAAGCATTTACTCTGCCATCCAGATATGAACACTATTAATGTATGATTTTTCACATGGTTTTTTGTATCCATATAACAAGCAAAAAACTATACATAACACAGTATAGTTTTTTCCCCCACTAATATTTTACAACCTTCCGTCTGTCATTAAATACTTCTAAAAATACAGTTTTCAGTAGTTTAATACCATTCCACTGGATTACTATTGACCACACTATTGTGGATAATTCTTTCTTTTTTTAACAAATCAAGGTAAAATCCACATAATAAATAAACCATTTTAAAGTGTGTAATTTAGTGCCATTTAGTACATGTACAATGTTGTGCGACCATTATCTCTATTTGGTTCCAATGTATTTTTATTACCCTAAAAGGAGACCCTGTACCCATTAAGCAGTCAGTCTCTATTCCTCACATGCTATAGCCCCTGGCAACCACTAATGTACTTTCTGTCTCTGTGGGTGGGTACTTCTTTTTGCTTGAATGGAGCAAGTTATATAAATAATGAGCAGATAATTAAATGTATTAGCCATCTCAAAAACAGAATGTGGACTGCTAGCTAAAAACGAACAGACATGACTTACTTGGTTCATTTATAGTTATGTTCTTAAACATTCTTTTTATTAAAGAAGGACAATAGAGAAACAGCATATAATCTGAAGTCATACTATCTGAGTTTGACTTCTAGTTTAACAACATAATAACTGTGTGATCTTTAGGAAATTATTTTACCTTTCAGTGACTCAGTTTGTTCCCCTATAAAATAAGACAAATAATGGGCTGGGTGTGGTAGCTCATGCCTGTAATACTGGCACTTTGGGAGGCCAAAGCTGGAGGATCACTTGCGGCCAGGAGTTCGAGACTAACCTGTGCAACATAGCAAGACCTCATGTCTACAAAAAATGAAAAAAAAAAAAAAAAAATAGCCAGGCATAGTGGCATGCACCTATAATCCCAGCTACTCAGGAGGCAGGGGCAGGAGGATCACCTGAGCTCAGGAATTTGAGAGTACAGGGATCTATGATTGCGCCACTGCACTCTAACCTGGGTGACAGAGTGAGACCTTGTCTCTAATCAATCAATAAATAAAAAAATTAAAAAAGGAAAATAGTACCTACTGTAGCCTAACTGACCTGCGGGGTGGGAAAACCAACTGCAGCCAGCTCTAGCCTTCTCTGTGGAGGAAGAGAAATACCCAGTTCCAGCCCTTTCTTGCTATCTGTCCTATTTAAGAGGGAGAAAAAATCTGAGAAATACTGGTGAAGTTCACAGTCCAGGGGCACAGGTTCATTTAAAGACTGAGACCTAGTTATAGTAATCATAGGACTATAGAAGGTTTTCCCTCTCCTCCCACCATAACCACTACATTATCAATGGCTTCTTTACTGCAATCCCTTTTAGCTGGTACCTCGTGTCTACCTTTCAACAGGGCATACTAAAAGGCAAAAACACATAGTTTGAAGAGATTGAATGCATTATAATCAGTTTTGGCAGGACGATTGGAATTATGAGACCAGGAATTTTTGAAAAACTTATAAATAGTATGCTAAGAGCTTCAGTGGAGAAAGTAGACAACATGATGTTAGATGGTTAATGTAAGCAGAGAGATGGAAATTTTAAGAACGAAAACAAAATGCTAGAGAATCTCACTAACAAAAATGAAGAGTGCTTTTGATGCGCTCATTAGTAGACTAGACTTGGCAGAGGAAAGAATCTCTGCATTTGAGGATATGTCAGTAGAAGTTCCCAAACTGAAAAGCAAAGAGAAAGAAGACTGAATAAAAGCAGATAAAGGCTAGGTGTGGTGGCTCATATCTGTAATCCTAGCACTCTGGGAGGCTGAGGCAGGAGGATCGCTTGAGCTCAGGAATTCGAGACCAGCCTGAGCAAGAGCGAGATCCTGTCTCACAAAGAAAAGAAAAATGATCCAGGTGTGGTGGCGCATGCCTATAGTCCCAGCTACTCGGAAGGCTGAGGCAGGAGGGTTGCTTGAGTCCAGGAGTTTGAGGTTGCAGTGAGCTGTGATGACGCCACTGCACTCTAGCCCGGGTGACAGAGTGAGACTCTGTCTCAAAAACGAAAACAAAAAAATGGAACAAGCTGGGTGCAATGGCCCTGTAGTCATAGCAAGAGGATCACTTTAGCCTGGGAGTTCTAGTTCAACCTGGCAACATAATGAGACTCTCTAGAAAAAATATAGAATACAGTAGTCCCCCCTTATCTGTAGTTTTGCGTTCTTACAGTTTCAATTACCTGTGGTCAACCATGGTCCAAAAATATTAAATAGAAAATTCCAGAAATAATTCAAAAGTTTTAAATTACATGCCATTTTGAGTAGTGTGATGACATCTCATACCATCCCACTCCATCCTGCCTGGGATGTGAGTCATCCTTTTTTCCAGCATATTCACACTATATGCACTACCTGCTCAACAGTCACTTGGTTATCTTGGTTATCAGATCAACTGTTGGGGTATTATAGTGCTTGTGTTCGAGTAACCCTTATTTTACTTAATGGCCCTAAACGCAAGAGTCATGATGTTGACATATTGTTATAGTTATTTTATTTTATTATTAGTTACTGTTGTTAAACTCTTACTGTGTCTAATTTCTAAGTTAAACTTTATCATAGGTATGTATGTGTAGGAAAAAAACATAGTATATATAGGGTTCGGTACTATCCATGCTTTCAGACATCGCTGGAGGTCTTAGAATGTATTTTCCACGGATAAGGGGGGACTACTGTATTGAAGAACTGTGGGACAACTACAGCAGGTAAAACATACACATAATGGAAATAACAGAAGGAGAATAAAGACAGAAAGGAACAGAAAGAATATTTGAAGGAATAATGGCTGAGAATTTCTCCAAATTAACGTCAGACACCAAATCACAGATTCAGGAAGCTCAGAGAACACCAAGGAGGATAATGCCCAAAAACCTACACTGAGCATATCATATTTAAACTTCGGAAAGAAAGAAAGGAAGGAAGGAAAGAAGAGAAAGAAAGAAAGAGGTCTTGAAAGAAGTCAGAGGTGGAAAATATCTTACCTATAGAGGAGCAAAAATAAGAACTATACCTGACTTCTCCTCAAAAACCATGCAATCGAGAAGAGAGTGGAGTGAAATATTTAAAATGTTGAAAGAAAAAACCACCAACCTAGAATTCTATATCTTGTGAAATCATCCTTTAAAAATGGACAAATATAGACTTTCTGAGATAAACAAAAACCAAGGGAATCTGTTGCCAGTAGACCTGTCTTGCAAATATTGTTAAAAGAAATTTTATAGGCTGGGTAAAGTGGCTCATGACTGTGATCCTAGCACTTTGGAAGGCCCCAGGAGTTTGAGGTGGCAGTGAGCTATGATGCCAACGCTGCACTCAAGCCCAGGCAACAGAGCAAGACCTGTCTCAAAGGAAAAATTTTACAAAAGGAAGAACATTGGAGAATGAATAAGTGAAGGCAGAAAGTAAAATTAAAACTTTTTTTTTTAATGCTGTCTACAGGAAACCCACTTTAAATTATAAGGACACATACAGGTTAGAAGTAAAGGTATGGAGAAAGATATACTATGCTAACACCAATTAAAAAGGGAGTAAAAATAATTGAAAGCAAGGTCTGAAGATACTTGTACACTCATGTTCATAGCATTATTCCACAATAGCTAAAACACAGAAGCATTCTGAGTGTCCATTGATGGATGATTGGGTAAGCAAAATATGCTATCTACATACAGATGGAATATTATTCAGTCTTTAAAAAGGAAGGAAATTTTGCAATAAACTGCAACGTGGATGAACCTTGAGGATATTATGTTAAGTGAAATAAATTTATTTGGAAAGGCGAAAGACCCAGAATAGCAAACATAATAATGAAAAAGAAGAAATCAAGTCAGATAACTGACACCACTTGACTTCAAGGCTTATTATAAAGCTGCAGTAACGAAGACAGTATAGTATTGGCAAAAAGAATAGACAAATAGATCAGTGGAACAAAATGGCCCAGTAACGGGCTACAGAAACACAGTCAACTGATCTCTGATAAAAGAGCAAAGGAAATACACTGGAGAAGAGATAATCTTCTCAGCAGATGGTGCTGGAACAACTTGACATCCACATGCAAAAAAATGAATCTAGACATAGACCTTACACCCTTCACAAATTTCTGCTCTGTGAAAGACACTGTTACGAGAGTGAGAAGATAAGCCACAGACTGGGAGAAAATATTTGTGAAGGACACATCTGATAAAATATTGTTCTGCAAAGTAAATAAAAACCTCTTAAAACTCAACAATAAGAAAACGAATAACCCATTTAAGAAACAGGCCAAAGACTTGAACAGACATTTCACCAAAGAAGATACAGAGATAGCAAATAAGCATATGAAAAGATGTTCACCATCATATGTCACCACGAAATTGCAAATTAAAACAACAGTGAGATACCACTGCATACCTGTTAGAATGATCAAAATCCAGAACACTAACAACACCAAATGATAATGAGAACTGGAGCAACAGGAACTGTTACTTCTGGTGAGAATGCAAAATGTTACCGCCACTTTCGAAGATGGTTTGGCAGTTTCTTATAAAGCTAAACATACTCTTACTATACAGTTCAGCAGTTATGCTCCTTGGTGTTTACCCAAATGAGTTGAAAACGTGTTGTTCACACAAAAATCCCTACACAGGTGTTATTTATTTATGGCAGTTTTATTTATGATTGCTAAAACTTGGATGCAACCAAAATACCCTTCAGTAGGTGAGTGGACAAATAAACTGTGGTACATCTGGACAATAGAATATTATTCAGCACAAAAAGAAACAAGCCATTAAGTTTAAAGAGACATAGAAGAACCTTAAATGCACATTACTAAGCGAAAGAAGCTGATCTAAAAAGGCTATGTACTGCATGATTCCAACTATGACATTCTGGAAAAGGCAAAAGTATGGAAACAGTAAAAAGCTTAGTTGTTGTTGGAGCTGGGGGCAGGTAGGGGAATGAATAGGCACAATACAGAGGATGTTTAGTTTAGTGAAAGTATTGTTAATGATACTGCAAGACCGCAGTGCGGTGGCTCATGCCTGTAATCCTACCACTTTGGGAGGCCGAGGCGGGAGGATCGCTCAAGATCAGGAGTTCGAGACCAGCCTGAGCAAGAGCGAGACCCCATCTCTACTAAAAATAGAAAGAAATTAGCGGGCCAACTAAAAATATATATAGAAAAAATTAGCCGGGCATGGTGGCATATGCCTGTAGACCCAGCTACTCGGGAGGCTGAGGCAGAAGGATTGCTTGAGCCCAGGAGTCTGAGGTTGCTGTGAGCTAGGCTGATGCCACAGCACTCTAGCCCGGGCAACAGAGTGAGACTCTGTCTCAAAAAAATAAAATAAAATAAAATAAAATAAAATCATACTGCAATGGTTGATATGTATTAGTCCAGACCCATAAAATGTACAACACCAAAAGCGAATCCTAACGTTGGTGTGATGTGTTGATGGCGGGTAGGGTATGTACGTAGGGGGAAGAAATGTCTGGGAAATCTCTGTCCTTTCCTCTGGATTTTGCTGGGAACCTAAAATGGCTATAAAAAAATAAAATCTATTAAAAAACGCTTCTCAATGAGAAAAAGTAATGAGCATTAAGAAATAATAACCTTGGCAGAATGGGCTGGAAGGACTTTCCCAAATATGCAATCATTTAACTAAATTGGATTTACATTGGTGATAGGGAGAAGGCATTTCATTTCTAAACTGAACAAAAGTGGCTAAAAGCATGAACTCTGGTTGAGCGTGACCAGTGCACTTGGGCATGAATGGGAGTTCTGTGTGAGCGAGAGTAGAAGATAGATTGGAGACCATAATACTGTTTGAGGAAGATTTGCACCCACTGGTCATCTGGAAGAGAACCAAGTAGCTGACTGTAATGGCTCAAGGCACCCAACCTTAACAGCATGTCTGATCAAGAGATGGTCTGTATGCTCTGCACATCACATGCGTCAGATGAGTAGGTGGTAAGAATGACTGCCTTTTGTAGAATTGAGACTTCCAGATTGACCATATGAGGAGCCCTAAGGACCCATATGTGAGATATTGCTAGACCTACTTCAGTCTAGTGCTGCATTATGCCCCCAAACTTCTGTGCTCACATTTGAGCCAGGAAAATATTTTGGCCTGTTAAGGGCTTGTGATGGAAATCAGAAGCAAGTTGTGTGCTTGGCAAAGTTGGAAAAGACCAAAGAAATAAAGATAGTGAAGAAGAAGTAGGGGGCAAAAAAAGGAAAGGGGGACATTTAGGAAGTTTTGCGTTGTTGCTGTCTTTGATTCTGACTTCTGTCAGTGAATTTGATGACTGAGGAGCTAATGTAGTTCCCTTGGGAGAGAATTTTGAGGGGAAGGATTACTATTTTGGCCGGGCGCGGTGGCTCACGCCTGTAATCCTAGCACTCTGGGAGGCCGAGGTGGGCGGATTGTTTGAGCTCAGGAGTTCGAGACCAGCCTGAGCAAGAGCGAGACCCCACCTCTACTAAAAATAGAAAGAAATTATATGGACAGCTAAAAATATATATAGAAAAAAAAAAATTAGCCGGGCATGGTGGCGCATGCCTGTAGTCCCAGCTACTCGGGAGGCTGAGACAGGAGGATCGCTTGAGCTCAGGAGTTTGAGGTTGCTGTGAGCTAGGCTGATGCCACGGCACTCACTCTAGCCTGGGCAACAGAGTGAGACTCTGTCTCAAAAAAAAAAAAAAAAAAAAAAAAACAAACGGATTACTATTTTATTTGTTCTGCTAGTTCTTGCATTGGTCCAGCCAGGATTGTGATGTTGAATGGGAGCAGTTTCCCTGAAGTGAGAAACAAAGCTCATCCTCTTTTAGGAGGAGGGGGAAGAGAGAGCAGAATTAACAATGTATTATCTGAGATTTCTAGGAAGCACAAGCTTTCACCAAGGGTAACTATAAATTATGTAACCATCAGAAATGATGTTTTACACGTTTTGTTCATAATTATGTCCAAGATAGGGTTTGAGTTTCTTTTAAAAGACAGTTGAGCCTTATATCTTGTTATTTTGCTTTTAATTATTCAAAACAAACACATAAGCTCTGTAGAATTTAAACCTTACCTTGGAAGGTTGTGTACCAGAGGAATGGGTTTTTTTTTTTTTTGTTTGTTTTGTTTTTTTGAGACAGAGTCTCGCTCTGTTACCCGGGCTAGAGTGAGTGCCGTGGCTTCAGCCTAGCTCACAGCAACCTCAAACTCCTGGGCTTAAACAATCCTACTGCCTCAGCCTCCCAAGTAGCTGGGACTACAGGCATGCGCCACCATGCCCGGCTAATTTTTTCTATATATATTTTTAGTTGGCCAGATAATTTCTCTCTATTTTTAGTAGAGACGGGGTCTCGCTCTTGCTCAGGCTGGTCTCGAACTCCTGACCTCGAGTGATCCGCCCGCCTCGGCTTCCCAGAGTGCTAGGATTACAGGCGTGAGCCACCGCGCCTGGCCTGTTTTGTTTTTTTTTTTTTTTTTTTTTTTTTTAAATGAAGGCATTCGGAGTTGAATTTGGTAAATTAGTTGTTAGTCCAGAATTTGACTTTCTGGTTATTGAACTAAATACTTCCATGGAAGTACTTTTGCATGAATATCTTATTTTAAATTGCCCTTTGATGAAAATACTGCAGATACCATGATGTACCAAGTATGTCCCAATCATACAGATTAAGAAATTCAGCAGAAGTGGTGAAGGAGTGGGAATACCGGCCATATTTCTTTCTATTTGCACATGAAATGGACAATATTTAAATGTTAAGTCTTTTAAATGTTAAGTCTTTTAATCCAGTGTTATATTTAAGAGATTTTCAACATTAATGCCAAAATGATTATTAAAATGACAGTTTTAATTTGTGCATTTTATGCCAGTTGCATAGATTTGGTTCTTAATGTGCTGTAGCTATCATTTTGATTTCCTGCATTATCCTTAAACATAATTGTGCTTTGCAATTTAAATTAGTAATTTAAGTTCTTAAGTGTAGTTTCATGCTATATTACTGTTTTTGCGATTGTGCTATCACCCTCTCAGATTATGCTTTATTAGTTGGCTATAGAAGTTTAAATTATTGGAATGTTAGTATTTCCATCTTTTCTACCACGAAAAGTTGTTTCCATAAGTATTACTTATCTCCTGGTTGGTGGAACACTTGAAACTGACCAGGAGTTTTGCAGGAGTTTTGCAGGGTGTCATTGCTAAGCACTAGATCAGGAGTAAAAAGATCTGACTTCTAGTTCTAATGCTACCACATAATAAATTACTCATTGGCCTTCAACAAGTAACAAAGTCACTGGGCCTCAGGTATTTTTGTTTTAATTAGTTGTGGTAAAATACACGTAACATTTATCATCTTAACAATTTTTAAGTGTACAATTAACTGGCATTAATTACATTCTTATTGTTGTACAAGCGTCACTACTATCCACCTCCAGAATGCTTTTCATCTTGTAAAACTAAAACTCAGTAACTCTCCATTCCCTCTTCCCTCAGCCCCTAAAAATCACTATTCTACTCTCTATGATTTTGTCTGCTTTATATACCTAATATAAGTAGAATTGTATGGTATTTGTCCTTTTGTGACTGGCTTAATTTTCACTTAACATAATTTCCTCCAGGTTCGTCCATATTGTAGCATGTATCAGAATTTCCTTCCTTTTTACAGCTGAATAATATTCCATTGTATGTATGTAGTATATTTTATCTGTTCGCCCATAGATGGAGACTTGAGTTGCTTCCAGCTTTTGGCTATTGTAAATAATGCTGCTATGAACATGGATGTACAAGTATCTCTTTGAGACCCCGCTTTCAGTTCTTTGGGCTGTATACCTAGAAGTGGAATTGCTAAATCATATGTCAGTTCTATTTTTAATTTTTTGAGGAATCATACTGTATTACATAACAGCTCCACAATTTTACATTCTCGCCAGCAATGCACAAGGGTTCTAATTTCTCTACATCCTCACCAACATTTGCTATTTTCTGATTTTGGATAGTAGCCATCCTAATGGGTGTGAGGTGGTATCTGGTTTGATTGTGGTTTGATTTGTATTCCCTAGTGATTAGTGATGTTGAGTATCACATGCTTATTGGCCATTTGTCTATCTGTGTAGAAATGTCTATTCAAGTCCTTTGCCCATTTTTTAATCGGGTTATTTGGGGGTTTTTTTGTTTGTTTGTTTTGGTTTTTTTGAGACAGAGTCTCACTCTTTTGCCCTGGCTAGAGTGCCGTGGCGTCAGCCTAGCTCACAGCAACCTCAAACTCCTGGGCTCAAACAATCCTTCTGCCTCAGCCTCCTGAGTAGCTGGGACTACAGGCATGTTCCACCAGGCCCGGCTAATTTTTTCTATATATTTTTAGTTGTCCATATAATTTCTTTCTATTTTTTAGTAGAGACAGGGATCTCGCTCTTGCTCAGGCTGATCTCGAACTCCTGACCTCGAGCAATCCTCCCATCTCGGCCTCCCAGAGTGCTAGGATTACAGGCGTGAGCCACTGCGCCCAGCCTATTTGGGATTTTTTGTTGTTGTGGAGTTGTAGGAATTCTTTATATATTCTGGATAGTAAACCTTTATGAGATAGATGATTTGCAAATATTTTGTTTCATTCCATGGATTACCTTTTCACTCTGTTGATTGTGTCATTTGATGCACAGAAGTTTTTAATTTTAATGTTCAGTTTTTAGTTTTGCTTTTGGTGTAATATCTAAGAAATTATTGCCAAGTCCAGTGTCATGAAGCTTTTCCCCTGTTTTTTTCTAAGACTTTTATAGCTTTTGCCCTTATCCATTTTGAGTTAATTTTTGCATATGGTATAAGGTAAGGGTGCAACTTCATTCTTTCATGTGTGGATATCCAGATTTCCCAGCATCGTTTTTTGAAGACTGTTCTTTCCTCATTGAATGGTCTTGGCACCCTTGTTGAAATTATTTGACCATATACGTTAGGCTTTGTTCCTGGGCTCTCGGTTCTTTTCCATTGGTCTATACGTCTGTCTTTCTGCCAGTACCACACTATTTTGATAACTGTAGCATTGTAATAAGTTTTGACTTCAGGAATAACTTTTTTCTTTTTCAAAAGTGTTTTGATTGTTCAAAATTATTTAGCTCTTAGTGATGCTAAAATCAAAGAGTTCAGATAACAGCCTGATTCCCTCCGTTGCAGAGGTCCTCCTCATCAATCTACCTTTTGCATGATTTCATCCATTGATGATTGTTGCCTGATTAGAGCTTACAAAGTGGTTATTTCTTTCATGTTTATTAGCTGGAATTCATGGCGGGGGAGGGGGCGGGTAACCTTTTTCTTCATTAACAGTGACTTCTTATCTTGAAATTCAGTTTCTACAAAAAAGCTTGGTTGAATGCTTAATTCTTTTTTTTGTTTTTTTTTTTTTTTTTTTTTGAGACAGAGTCTCACTCTGTCACCCTGGGTAGAGTGCAATGGCATCTTCATAGCTCACTGCAGCCTCAAACTCTTGGGCTCAAGTGATCTCCTTGCCTCAGCCTCCATAGTAGCTGGGACTACAGGCATGTACCACCATGCCCAGCTAATTTGAATGCTTAATTCTTTACCTTTAATTTCGAATTTTTAAAGTAAGAAATTTGTTGTGTTCAATGAAACTAATGAATGAAGAAGAGTTAAAGATTTGGTTTGTTTCCCCTCTTTTTATAGGTATCAGTAAAAACTCTTAAATTTTATGTATTAAACCTGTTTTAGTTCATTGCAGTAGGTGCCAAGGAATCTATTTTTAACATACAACCCACATGATCTTGATGCAGGTGATAGGTCTGCAGAGCAGACTGCTGTAAAGTAATGTATTGATTTAAAACCAGTTACTATTTTGTTGTGTTGTGTATTCCTTACCTCATGTGTTGGCCACTGACAAGTTCATGTCCAATCTTACCAAAGGTTAAAGTTCTTATCAATGTAGTTTATTTTTGAATTAGCAACATTAGATGTTAACGTGTTAGTAAGAAGGTCATTTCTGCCTTTAATTTACTGTCATTGTTACTGTCCTCTGGCTAAAGTTAGACATACCCAATCATCAGACATTACCCCTAACAGTGACTCTAACTTCCAACAGGGCAACACAGTAAACAGTTTTATAGGCTGAGCGCAGTGGCTCAATGTCTGTAATCCTAGCACTCTGGGAGGCTAGGATTGAGTTTGAGCTCAGGAGTTTGAGACCAGCCTGAGCAAGAGTGAGACCCTTTCTCCACCTGATGGTGGTGCGCACCTGTAGTCCCAGCTACTCGGGAAGCTGAGGCAGGAGGATTTCTTGAGCCCAGGAGTTTGAGGTTGCAGTGAGCTGTGATGACGCCACTGCACTCTAACCAGGGTGACAGAGCAAGACTCTATCTCCAAAAAACCCCCCCCCAAAAAAACCCAACCCCCCCCCCCAAAAAAACCCAGTTGTTTTGTTTTGTTTTGTTTTTTTGAGACAGAGTCTCACTCTGTTACCTGGGCTAGAGTGCCATGGTGTCACCCTAGCTCACAGCAACCTCAAACTCCTGGGCTCAATCAACCCTCCTGCCTCAGCCTCCCAAATAGCTGGGACTACAGGCGTGTGCCACCATGCCTGGCTAATTTTTTCTATGTGTATATTTTTAGCTGTCCATATAATTTCTTTCTGTTTTTAGTAGAGATGGGGTCTTGCTCTTGCTCAGGCTGGTCTCGAACTCCTGAACTCAAACAATCTGCCTGTCTCGGCCTCCCAGAGTGCTAGGATTACAGGCGTGAGCCACCGCGCCCAGCCAAAAAAAACCCCCCCCAGTTTTATAATACCACTTATGGTGCTATGTGTTTCTGCATTAATAATTTGCTGTTTATTGGGCCCCTACCCTGTGCCTATCACCATCCTAGGAATTTTATCTCCATTTTTACTGTTGCCCTTTGACCTAATTTTATTTTTTGAGTATATAAAACATTTTGATTCCTAACTCAAAACTCTTTTACATGATATAGTTAGAAAAGTATCCCTTTCCTTCTTCAGCTAGTTCCATCCTCCTGCTATAGGTATTCATTCATGTGTGGTTTATCCATTTAATGTTTTTTCCTTTTGCAAATACCAACAAACATATATAAATTTTCCCTTTTCTTCCACAAAAGTGTCATAACTATAGATATTGATCTACATCTTTTTCCACTTAATATATTCTAGAGATCACTCTTTAAAGTTAACAGAAGTCTTTATTCCTTTTTATGGCTGTGGAATATTCCCTCAGGTAGATGTGTCATTGTTTTTCCTGCCAGTCCCTCTTCGAGGACATTTGAGTTGTTTTAAATTTCTTGCTGTTACAGATAATATAATGCTCTTAATTTTCCTCCTCTCGCCCCTTCATTTCTCTGCTCTCCTTCATAGTGAAACTTCTTAGCAAATTTTGTGCCAATAATGGCTATCTCCACTCCTGATTTTTTATTCTCATGAATTCTATTCAGGCTTCCGTCCTCACTACTGCACTGAAACTGCTCTTTTCAAGCTGACCAATGACCTGCATGATGCTACATCTATTTGTCCTTGATCCTCCACTGACTTGACTTATTAGCAGCATTGGACCCAATTATTGGACCCAATTATTGACTGTTCTTGAAACACTTTTGTCACTAGGCGTCTAGAACACCATATACTCCTGGTTTTCCTTTATCCTTTTGGGGCTGCCCCTTCTCTCTCCTTTCTGATGCCCGTATCATTGAATGAATGCTTCCCTTCTCCATCCTTATGGTATCAGCTCTTGGCTAGGCCAAGTGGGCCCTTTTTAGGGCAGGGCAGTCACACAAGAGGGAAGACTGGTAGGAGTCCCTGCATCTAGGTGCTGGGGCTGGGAGGAGGAAGAGAGGAAGGCATCTAGGTTCAAAGATCACCAGGAACAAGCCTATAGTCTGACAAAATTGGATTTAATTGATGCGGTGCAGTGAGGAAAAGCACTCCAGAGGAACTATGGCATGCTGTGGAACAGGAAGGAGGAGGGAAGCGTCTTTTGTAAGGCTTGCGTTCTCACTGAAGGATTCTGAGGAAGCTCTAAGGAATGTGGGGGTCAGTTCTGGATTGGCTATTGTTTCTGAGGCAGGATTAGGAGAAGCTAGTATTAATTAGGGTTTGGGTGTCATCGTGAGGCAAGGGCAATTTAGCAGTTGGGAATCCTCAGTAATAAATGGCTATAGCAAATTAGGTCTGGGAGCATTACTGGTAAGAAAACAGTAGCCACATGAAAAAAGGGTCATTAGAGCATTTTACTGCTGCTGCATGACCTTGGGAGAAATAATCTGTCCTGTCAAGTTTGCCTTTGTCCTTATCTGTGTCTGTCCTCCTAGCCAATTAATGGGAGGATTGCTTTTTTCTTTTTCATTCTGAGCTGATTTTCATCTTTTAGTCCCAGACAGTTTTTTTTGTTTTTTTTTTTTTTTTTTTTTGAGACAGAGTCTCGCTCTGTTGCTCTGGCTAGAGTGAGTGCCGTGGCGTCAGCCTAGCTCACAGCAACCTCAAACTCCTGGGCTCAAGCGATCCTCCTGCCTCAGCCTCCCGAGTAGGTGGGACTACAGGGATGTGCCACCATGCCCGGCTATTTTTTTTTCTATATATATTTTCAGTTGGCCAGATAATTTCTTTCTATTTTTAGTAGAGGTGGGGGGGGGGTGTCTCGCTCTTGCTCAGGCTGGTCTCGAACTCCTGATCTTGAGCGATCCTCCCGCCTCGGCCTCCCAGAGTGCTAGGATTACAGGCGTAAGCCACCGCGCCCAGCCCCAGACAGGTTTTTATGCTTTCAATTCCATGGCACTGATTTACTAGATTTGGGGAGCAGGGATTCTTGTTTCCTAAAACTTGAGGCAAATAAGTGATTAAATGTTTGCTCTACTCCCTCCCTCCATTGAAGAGAAAAGCTCATGTTTTTTGAATAGGGCATAATTTGGAAAAATTGTGAAGTAGCAATCGTTGCTTTTTTATTTCTCTTTCAGCTTTCCTTTCAGTGCCCTTTCTTAGGCTTCTCTTCCCGCTCTGTAAACTTGCGTCCGTTGGTTGATCTGATTTGTTCCTCTAATGATGTGGTTAAGGTAGCTTAATATGTTCCTTTGAGGGGCACATGCATTTTAAGAGGAAATTCCTGGAATAATACTAAATACTAAGAAACAAGTTTCTAATGCACATTTGTGATAAGATAGGGCGGGGAGTGAGAATGGGAAGGAGAACAGAGTTTGAGTAGAGGCAGTCCTTCAGCAGTCACTCTGCTGTCTGTGGCGTCTAAGCCCTAGAAATCTGGAGTTGTCTCTGAGAAGCTGATGAGCTAGAGCCTGTCTCTACTCCCTTAAGTGCTGAGGTAGGTGGTGTGTTGACAGATGCAGTGAGTGCCTGGGCATGTGTCACGGGAACAAGGCTACTGTGCTGAGTAAATAATGTGGAAATGCAGACTAAAAGTTGAGACTAGGCAGATTAGTGCAAGGACAGTTGGAAGTGCCTTCTTTTCACAGTGATATGTGCACACTGCTACCTTGGTAATATTAAGAGAGGGACACAGAGATGTCAAGATCTGCTCTTAATACTGACCTTTGCACCTCCTTGTGTTAGTCTGCTAGGCTGTGGATGCTCAGACTTTCTTCTTTTAAGCCTTCTAAACTGAAGCTAGCTGATACATACCCAGCTTTCTTTTTTTTTTTTTTTTTTTTTTTTGAGACAGAGTCTCACTCTGTTGCCCAGGCTAGAGTGAGTGCCGTGGCGTCAGCCTAGCTCACAGCAACCTCAAACTCCTGAGCTCAAGGGATCCTCCTGTCTCAGCCTCCCGAGTAGCTGGGACTACAGGCATGTGCCACCATGCCCGGCTAATTTTTTCTATATATATTTTTAGCTGTCCATATAATTTCTTTCTATTTTTTTTTTAGTAGAGATGGGGTCTCGCTCTTGCTCAGGCTGGTATACCCAGCTTTCTTACACAGATGAAATGTAAGCCCATAGGTGCAGCTTAGTAGCTGACTGCAGCCTATTTATTTCTCCATACCACTGTTGTTTTTTAATCCTCAGGGGAAATGTGAGGTTCCTGTTCTGCTTTGAAGATGGACTGAGCTTCAGAAAGGATTTGAATCCACAACCTCTAAATCTAGAGGTGGCCTCCACAGTAATCTTTCATGTGCATGCTGACTAATGCCAGCTGTGCCTCCCGACGCCCGGGTATTCTTGCCTTGTAACTCCCAGGGATGAAGAGTAGTGGTTGCTGTAAAGGTCAGAAGCCTACGAGATTTTAGTCCTCGCTGTAGCTTAAACCACTATGAGGTGTCTTTGTAAACTAAACTTTTGAAAGTGGTACTTTCCCAAGTCTCCTGCCTTTTCCCCTTGGGATGCCCAGAACCAAGTGGAACCTCTTAATACAGCAGGTTATTGCTTGGTTTAAGCGGTTTCTCCTTGCATCTTATGCTGGCCAGCGGCAGTCTCTGGGATTGGGCAGGCAGCCTCAGCCCAATGTCCACATCAGGATGATGTTGGTTCAGTTGTGCAGTCATTGCTGTACCCCCAGTTTGAAGATTGTTAACTGGCCCTTACTGATCTTCTGGAAAATGGAGCATTTATCTGCAGATAGAACTTGGCCTGTGTCTACAGTTGATGAAATGGTCTTTTTGAAGCTTCTGAAGAACTTGAGCACATAATGGTCCCCTCTCCCCTGCCTTACTGCAACTTCTTTCCACCCCTTACTAGATGGAAACACTCTTCCTTGGCTAGTCAATTCACTCCATAGAGTGGTCTGTGTTGGCTCTGTTGCAATTAATTTCTGAAAATATGATTTTCTAAAACTGTACTAATTTAGTAGACTTTGTATTTTGGAATAATTTTAGATTTGCAGAAAAGTAGCAAAGATTATAGAGAGTTCTCATATCAGTTTTTCCCATTGTTAGCACCTTGCATTACCATGGTATACTTGTTAAAACAAAGACATCAACATTGGTACATTACTGTTAACTCCAGACTTTATTTGGATTTCACCAGTTTGTCCACTAATGACTTCTTTCTATTCCAGAATCCATTCTAAGCTTCCACATTATACTTAGAGTTGTCATGTCTCTCCCAGTCTCCTATGGCTTGCGACAATCTCAGTCTTTCAGTGTTTGTCATGACCCTTGAAAGTTTTAGGGAAAACTAGCATATCCTGTAGAATGTCTCCTAATCTGAGCTTGTCTGATGCTTTCTTCATAATTAGACAGATGTTATGGGCTTTGGGAAGGATACCACAGAGGTAAAGTACCGTATCTGGGGTACCTGGTATTTGCTTAACATGACTGGTGATGTTAACCTTGATCACTTGGTTAAATAGTGTGTTTGCCAGGTTTTTCTACTGTAAGGTTACTGTTTTTCCCTTTCCCTTCTTTATTCTTTGGAAGCAAATCACTAAGTCTAGCCTACCCTTAAGGAGGGTGTGAGAAATGTATAGAAATAAGCTCTACCTCTTGGAAACGGAAATATCTACATAATTGTTTGGAATTCTTCTGTGAGGAAATTTGTCTCTTCTCCTCCATTTATTTAGTCATCTATGTATATCACTATGGAATCGTTTATTTTATACTTTGGGTTATGATCTAAAACTATGTTATTATTTTGTTGCTCAAATTGTTCCAGCTTTGGACAGAGGCAGTTCTTTCAGGTCGGTTTCTATGTCCCTGTGACATGCCCTTATCCTTTTTTTCTTTGATTACTTGCTTGCTGATACTATAGGATGCTCCACGTTCATTTTATATTTTCCGTGCTCTAGCCCTGGCTGGAATCAGCCATTTATCCAAAGAGCCTGGGTTCTCTTTTTATTGATTGGAGAATGGTATTTAGAAACCAGAATCTGGGCACTGGTTATGGTCATTGTTACTGAGGTGTCATTACTGCTAGGCCCTCTCAGCAAATAGTTAGGTAATAGATGTATGCATACTAATCTTTGTGCATGGAAATATCTATAATTGTTTCTGTGTTTCTTCATTAGAATGTGTATTAAGCTAACCATGAGTTTATATTGATGTCTCTGACTTTAATCCAATACCATAGGGCTTATTTTATTTATTTAGTTTATTTTATTATTTTATTTAATTTTTTATTTTTAGAGACAGGATCTTGCTCTGTCACCCGTGCTGGAGTGCAGTGGCACAGTCATAACTCATTGTAACCTTGAACTCTGGGGCTCAAGCAGTCCTCCTGCCTCAGCCTTCTGAGAAGCGAGGATTACAGGCATGCGCCACCATGCCTGGCTCATTTTTAAATTTTTTATAGAGACAGGGTCTCAGTATGTTGCCAAAGCTGTTCTCAAACTCCTGGCCTCAAGTGGTCTTCTCACCTTAACCTCCCAAAGTGCTGGGATTACAGGCATGAGCCACCAGGCCTGGCCTCCGCAGGGTTCATTTTAGAATGCCTTCCTTTCTTGCTTATGTGTAATATCTTCTTGGACAATGAGAAGCCTGTCATCTACCATCCGTTTACTTATTCATTCCCAGTATATATGTACAGTATTTTTAGAATTGTTAACCTATAGCACCACAAGAAACACATTTACCAGTTGAGAATATTGCACTGATTTTTAACAATTCTATTTTATCGGACAAATTGTGGATATACGTTTATGCTTATTATGATGAGATTTAACCTGTGATGCTAGCTTTTAGAGATGCAGATGTTTTTTAACATTCTTATCATAATCTGAGATGTCTTTTTATGTCAGTGTGATTCATTAAGATTATGGACGTGGGCTCTAAGTAAAATATTTTCCTTTTACTCTATACTTTTGATAGTTTAAGCTTAAGAAATACAAAGAGGCTAGGCATGGTGGCTCGTGCCTGTGATCCCAGCACTTTGGGAGGCTGAGGTGGAAGGATCGCTTGAGACGAGGAGACCAGCCTGGGCAACATAGTGACGCCCCATCTCTAAAAAAAAAAATTTTTTTTTTAATTAGAAGAAAAAGAAATAAATAGAAGGTTATGTTTTCCCTTTAGTAATTTATTATATATTTCTACAAAAGGAAGTTTATACCTCAATAATAAGGGACAAGTTGAATGAGATAATGTTTATATTACTTTCTAGCTCTGAAGTTCTGGCTCAGGTGCTTTTAAAAAACAAAAAATCACCTTAAGGCCAGACATTTTAAAATCAGGTTCTCCATTTGCTTACTAAGCCCTGATTGTGTTAGTTTGGCACTTGATTCCACCTTCTTGGCTACTATCTGGGACGTCCTGTTGGCTCATTCTTATTATTGTTGCCAAAGGTAATATGTCTATGGGTAAAGATATTAATACTGTGGCCTGGGAAATGGGACTGACTTAACCATAGCTTTAGTTCCGCAAGTACTTGGGTGCCCAAGTTCCTGTTGGGCAGAAATGGGTGTGAGTTTAAAAAGCTATACTAAGAGCTGGGCAGTCTGCTTCTACCTTGAAGTCTGACCTTCGGCCCGTCACTTTTACCTCTAGACCTTATTTTTTGTTTTGTTTTGTTTTTTATTTTTTTAAGAAATGAGGTCTTGATCTGTTGTCCAGGCTGGAGTGTAGTGGTACAATCAGTAGTGCACTACAACCTCAAATGCCTGGGCTCAGGCAGTCCTCCAGCCTCAGCCTCCCAAAGTCACATGCTACCACACCTGTCTGATTTTTTTGTTATCATTGTTGAGATGCGGTCTCGCTATGTTGCCCAGGCTGGTCTCGAAATCCTGGCTCCAAGCCATCCTCCTACCTCAGTCTCACAAAGGTGCTGGGACTATAGTTGTGAGCCACTGACCCAGCCTCAGATTTTTTTATCTAGGAAGTAAAGCAGTTTCATTGGATGATCCCTTCCAGTTTTGGTTTTATTATCACAAGATAGTAAGAGAGCTGGCTAGCAGTTCCTACCTTAGTATTTATGGCATTCTGGTAAGAATTGGGAATGGTCAACCTCTATGAAACAAGCTTTTCAGGCCTTCTTTACCTCTTTATTTGTTTGGTTAAAAATACACCCATTATTATGCAGGGGATGAACACATTCTGGAATGTGAGGTCTAGAGGTGATACTTAGGTGACTGAGATTGTACCATGCAGAAGGCATATTCATGATGATCCATTATGGTAATAACTTTGGAGGGTCAGAACTGGTATTTATTGTTGGTGTTTATAAATCAGTGGCTTCTCAAATGACCTTTCTTTTACAGCTATTATATAAAATCTGTAAACAGTGCAGAGCAATAGCCAAAGCAAAGAGAGCGAGGAGGCTTAAATATGATAAGACTCAGTGAGTTATATTAAAGTTTTATAACTCAGTGAATTATATTAAACTTTAGTTCTCAAAGCCAGGGGGGAAAATGTCATTAGTCTTATTTACTGATAGCTTTCATAAGACACACCTTTCTCATAAGAATTTGGTTTCTTGATTAAGAGAAAGAAGCATGTGACTTGTAGCTGAGTATGCTAAACTTACCATGTGCTTACAAATGAACTTTTTTTTGGGGGGACAGGGTGTCACTCTGTCATCTGGGCTTAGAGTGCAGTGGTATCAGCATAGCTCACTGCAGCTTCAAACTCCCGGGCTGGGCTCAAGTGATCCTCCTGTGTCAGCCTCCTAAGTAGCTAGAACTACAGGCACATGCACCACCATACCCAACTGATTTTTCCTATTTTTTGTAGAGACGGGCTTGCTATGTTGCTCAGGCTGGTATCCAACTCTGGCCTCAAGCACTCCTCCTGCCTCAGCCTCCCAAAGTGCTAGAATTACAGGCATGAGCCACTGATCCCAACCAGATTGTTCTTTAAGGCCTACATCATATTGGTTTATGAGATTCAGTTATAGTCTCGAACACAAGTCTTTTGACCCCGCCATTCCTGGCACTGTCCTAGATCTAAGTGAAGTGGCACATTGCATGTACAGTGTTAAATCGAGAGGTTTAACTTTTATGGTGCTAGTTTACATGAGGATTTATATTTTCTTTGATGATAAATGTGCCTGGAATGGATTCCCATTTGTGTGAGTCATGCTGGTGCTGCTAGTGAGTGGCTTTTAGCTGCCTCTCAGAGGCGGAGGGAGTTGCTCATTCCAGGAGTGAACAGCAGATGTCACTACATCTCCACTTACTAGGGTCTGACTTAACTGCTCCGATACGACCAGTTCTTCACAGAGCTCCCAAACCAGTAAGTTTAAATTGAGTTTTTATGGCTATGTGGTACTCTAAGATCTCCTCTTTTTAATACAGAGCCCACATTAAAACTTGAGAACGAACACAGCGTAAGAGGGTTTTCCTCAATTCCCTTCACTGTCTTTTTTAGTATATTTGTTCTAGGCTTATGTATTACCTACATTTCCAGGTGGCTAACTGATGAAATGTATTTGCCTTTTCCTGTCAACCTTTCAACAGTTATTTAGGCGCCTAGACAATTTTTCTTACTTGTTTTTAGCAGGGTTCACACATGAAAAGCTCCTTGGCCTTTCTGTAGCTTGCTTTTTGAAACCTTCCAGCAGGAGTGTAGATGCCACTGTTCACTATGAAGTGAGGTACTGAAGATCAAAGGGAACCACTACTATATTTTTCTGTTTGAACTGTTAGTGTTGGCAGTTGAGGAAATCAGAAACTGAACTATGACTAAATGTCCTATGGGATATCTTTTAAAAAGTACTTAGGATTTCAGTGCAGAGAAGAAGTAGGGTTTCCCTATACAGTCATGCACTGCATAATGATGGTTCAGTCAATGCTGGCGGTGCCATAAAATTATAATGGAACTGAAGAATTTTTATCACCTAGTGACATTAGCGCAGTTACTTTATTTTTTTAAATAAATGTAGTGTAGCCTAAGTATACAGTGTTTATTAAGTCAATAGTAGTGTGTGGTAATGTCCTGGGCCTTCACATATACTCACTCACCCAGAGCAACTTTCAGTCTTGGACGCTCCATTCATGGTAAGTGCCCTATACAGGTATACCCTTTTAAAAAAATCTTTTATACTATATTTTTACTGCACCTTTCCTGTTTAAATGTGTTTAGATACACACATACTAAGCATTGTGTTATAATTGCCTACAGTATTCACTACAGTAACATGCTGTACAGGTTTGTAGCCTAGGAGCAATAGGTCATAGCATATATCCTAGGTGTGTAGTAAGCTATACTATTTAGGTTTATGTAAATATACTCTGTGATGTTCAGATAACAATGAAAATTGCCTAATGATGCATTTCTCAGAACATATCTCTGTCAACAAGCAGTGCATGACTGTATTACAGAAAAGCAAAGTTGGTATTAAATTGTTTATTTTAGAAAGTTTGAGGCATACCAAATTCTTGGTGTCTTTTGATTGTATATATTGAGAAAATAGCCAGGGTGATATTATCTCCCAGTTTGTCTAGATTAGTGCCAGTTTACACTTTTGTCCTGGTGTAATTATTAATAGCTAGCTCTCTCTTTTGCTCTCATTTGTCCTAGTTTGGACAATATACAACCACTTTTGGGACTCTAAATTGACCCAAAAGAGGGGGGAGTTGATAAGTTGCAATTTTAGTAATTATAAGCATTTTTTGACTCAAGAATTATGCCTGCCCTGAATTTTCTGAGTTAAACACATGCAAAATAAAGCAAAAACTACAAAGAGCTGTGAATTCTGGGAACAGTAACTTTTAGGTTTCTATCCATTGATCATTGTTCTCTGGGATAATGATTTCCAAATATGGCTGTGTATCAGCATCAGCTGGTAAGCTTTTCAGAAACCGAGTTTCGTGGATTTCACCACAGACCGCTACTGAATTTATACCAGAGTTTGAACTTGACATTAGCAAAAATGTAGAAATGCACGCAATACAAATGTACTGGACAACTTTTTTAGCAAGCTTTTAAAACTAGCATATAGAAGAACATTTCTTTCTGTGGTTTGGATGATATTTGGGGTTTTCAGCGGTGGCTGCCTTGGGCCCTAAGGATATGCTGGTATTGATACGAGTTGCCTTTTTGTTTCAGATGTCATCTGGGTGATTCTCAGTGTGGAGGTGGGTGGACTTTTAGGAGTAACGCAGCAGCTGTCATCTTTTGAAACGGAGTTCAACACACAGCCGCATCGCAAGGTAGAAGGAAACTTCAACCCGTTTGCCTCTCCCCAAAAGAACCGACAATCAGATGAAAACAACTTAAAAGACCCTGGGGGTTCCGGGTTCGACTCGATCAGCAAAAACACATGGGCTCCTGCTCCTGACCAAACCGAGCAAGATCAGAATAGACTCTCACAGAACTCTGTAAATCTGTCCCCCAGCAGTCACGCAAACAACTTATCAGTAGTGACTTACAGTAAGGTAGGTGCCCTCGGAGAAGAGGAGAAGGGGTAGGTGGTGGGCCTTGGGAATTGTGATACCTTTTCATGGAAAACCTACAATCCTAACACTGCCACTCCCGGAGGAGGTTCTTTAAGACTGCTTAGCTCTCCTGCCAACAACAACAACAACAACGCAAAAGCCTACCCCTTCTCCCCTCCCCCCCACCCCAATCTTCATGTCCCGTGGATGTTGCTGCATTCACATTTATAATTTACTCCTGTCTCTCTGCTCTGGTTTGGGTATTGAAAGAGCGAAGTTCTTTACCTTTAGCATTTAAAAGAAAAAAAGAATGTCAAAATATTATCAGCCATGCTTCCATTGCAAATACATATTAAGCTTAGAGCAACAACCACACACATTTGGAAATTGTTCCTACTTTGTTTTTTGGTTTTGGATGGGGTTTTTGTTTGTTTTTGTGAGGAAAAAGACAAGCTCAATTATTTATCCTAAATATTGTTGTTGGGCTTTTACGTTATTTACCCTGTTTGCATGTTTTCTTGTGGATGTCCTTTAAGTTTATTATAGCCCATTGACTTCCTCACTCACAACCCAGAGTGGCTTAAGTTATATTTTGACTTTTCAAATGTGAGGAATAAGTGAGAGAATTATTGGTTGAGTTAACCATGATTTTAAATATTCTGATTATTGTGAGACATTCATTTAGGTGTTTGATTTCTTGATCTGTTTCTCTCCATGCTAGTTGATTAAACAGCATCTTCCACACTGCTAAGGTGATGGTGGTTCCTCGTTACTGGTTTTGGTTGGGTGAATAAAGCCCTAATGCTGACAGCTCATTGTGGTAGGTGGTTCATGTGGCGGAGTCCTGTGAGCATTCCTGTGCATTCTTCTCTGATGATTAACACTGTGCATTAAGCCCAGCATCCCACCTGTATAATCATATAAAGTGTTAAGTCTCTCCTTGCTTCCTGTTGGCATTCACCCTCAATTTAAAAAATAAAGTTGATGTTTATTTGAGGGGCAAGTGGCTCTCTGCAAGAATGATATTTTTCTGACCATTAGTTTTTATATGGTGACGGTTTGAGAAAAGAAACCTGGTGATGTGAATCCTCTTTCTCCACATTGTCTAGTCAGAGGGACTTCATTCAGTGGTAGTAGTACAATGAAGGATTGTTTTATTGGTTGATTGGATGGTCATTAGAAAAGGTTTTCTTGGAGTCCTGTTAGTTGTATAGGCTACAAGAGAAGTAAATTGGCAAGAGTAAATTCCCTATATTTGAGGAAAAACTTTTTACATCTTAACACTCTAATAAATAAAAGATTTTATTCTAAGCTCCTATTTCTCTAGTTTTTTTTCTTAATTCCTTCCTTCCTTTCTCCTTTCTTTCTTCCCTCCCTGTCCACCCTCCCTTCTTCCCTTTCCACCCTTCTTTCCTTCCTTCCCTCCCTCCTTCCCTCCTTCCCTCTTTCCCTCTTTCTCTTTCTCCCTTCCTTCCCTTCCTCTCCTCTCTTCCTTCCCTCCCTCCCTCCTGAGTCTGTGACTGTTCTGGGTTGTAAATGAGCCAGCCTTAGGCTATAAGCATGCCTTGTTAGAAGGGGAACTGGAGGCAGTTGAGTTTAATGGGAAGACGAAAACCATTTACTCCAGTGATTTTTGTAATGGAAGCTTCTTTACCCTACTGTGAGCTATCTGGCTCAGCCATTGTTGTAGTTTTAGGAGAGGGCTGGTGTTCCAGGACACTGCACTCATCTCCCTGAGTTGTGAACCCATTAGTTGTTTTCGCTCCTTCAGGGCCTGACACTTTTTAACTGACCCTGTGATGATTGCCTACAATTATCACAAAGGGAGTATGGTGGGCTGGTGTTTTCTGCCTGCTTTAATTAAGGTCCTACCAAGTGTTGCTGCTTTTGGAAGAGCTGATCTGTGGTAAGGCTATTGAAGTATTTCTTAAAGTTGATGAACTCATGGGATGATACCTAATTATTTTCATGGACTCTGTAGGATCATTTAGAAGTAGCATTTGCAAGAACTACAGAGAAAAGCGTCCCATAAGAGATAATATGCAAGAAGACTATTGACTATAATGCATTGAAAATGTGAAACTTAAGAGCCCAAAGAGAAATTGTGGTTTCCTTTTTTCCCCTTAATCTAAGCAAAATCTTAGAAAGCATTTATATGAAGCATCCAGCAAATTCTCTGAAAGCATTTCTGCCTAAAGTTGAGTCAGTTCTACCTCTTAGGGCTCCTTAGGAATGGGATAGGGTGTAGATAATCATCAGTAAGTATTTATTAACACATCTTCGCACTGTTTAAAGCAGTGTACATTGTACATTAGGAGTCTCGAGAGAGTAACAGCGATCCCTATCCACTAGGAGTTTACAGTACAGTTGAAGAGATGAAACATGCACAAAGCAAATTAGCAGTTCAGTCAAGATGAAGTATGAATTTGGTCAGTAGAGAACAACACCGTCAAAAATGTATAATTTTAATCTTAGCACTTTGGGAGGCTGAGGCCAGAGGATCACTTCAGGCCAGGGGTTTGAGACCAGACTGAGCAATATAGCGAGATGATGTCTCTACAAAAAAAAGTTTTTAAAAATTAGCCAGGCATGGTGGTGTGCACCTGTAGTCCCAGCTACTTGGGAGGCTGAGGCAGAAGGATCGCTCAAGCCCAGGGGTTTGAGGCTGCAGTGAGCTCTGATGATACCCCTGCACAATAGCTTGGGCAAAAGAGCGAGACCTTGTCTCAAAAAATATGATGTCTGGGAGGGAGGTGCAATAAGAGCTAAAAAGGCAGAGATGAAGTGGAGATGTAGTTGAAGGAAAGGGCTTTTCAAAGGATGGGTGAGATTTGGAAAGATGGACAGACAGCAAGGATGGTGGTATGGAGAATAGTTTAAGTGCTGAGGGCAGAATGAGTAAGGGACCTGTGGTCTGGAGGTGTGGGTGATGGGCAATGGGAGATAGGTTTATTTGGTTTCAGTGTGTTCCACTGAGGAGTAGGGGATGAAATAATCACAACTGAGTTTGAAAAGAATGGGGACTATACTTAAATGGATCTGAGTAGACATCTATCTATAGATTTTTGCTAGAGGTAAACCTTAAAAGCAGAGATAATCCTAAACATGTATATTTGGCTTGAGAATGATTTATTTATTTATTTTTAAAGGCAGGCATGCTTGAGGTTCTGAAGTGTATACTTGACAGTGATGAGATCAGGTATATATCAGGGTTGTTTTTTAACTGTCCCTGTGTGCCAGGCATGCTGCCAAGTACTTTACATGTGTCATCTCGTTTTTAAATGAGGAAACAAAAGTTCCGAGGGGCCAAGTAACTTGCCCATTATCACACAGCCAATGAGAGGCAGAGCTAGGATTCAAATCCAGGTGCCCCATTACTAAAAGGTGTTTGCTGCTAGGTGAACCTGGGCTTTCCCTAGATCCTTTTGTTGGGCTGGAGAGGTTGTATTGAGGGAAAGCATGAACTGAGTTGATGACCAATATCAGCAAGGCGTAAAAGAGGCAGAGTTTAAATAAGATAAGCAGCTCTAATGTAAACTGAGCATTGCCTATGGCATCCCCTGTTTGTTGGCTCTTTAAAGTAGTAACTTCTTTTCTTATTTGTTAAAAATAATTAAAAAAAAAAAACTGTTTAACTCTCAGGGTACACAAACTATGTGGTGTTTATAATAAATTAGTACCCTTTTGTTTATGAATGAATGGAAAGGAAGAAAGAGACCTCTGGGGTTCTGGAGTTGGGGAGTATTTTCTGTTCACCCCAGGTGCCATCTTTATTGGATGGGTAGGAGGGGTGCCTTATGTGCTGGTGTCAGGGATCACTGAGTTGGCAATAGATTTGATTTACTCTAAAGAAATCCCTGCCTGCCATCAAGGTTGGGAAAGAACATGACGCTCTTGGAAGCTGGTGACCACACTTTTAGTAGAATAGTTTCCTGCTGCCTCTGTAGTTATAGTTTAACTTGCTAAGGTTGGTAGGATAAAATGAAAAGATTGCTGTAAGCACCTGCTCTATGAGGGCTGGGTTGATATGTCAACAGAATGGCACATCTGTCAGTGCCAGGAACTGGACACCTTGGAGTCCTTCCCCAGCTCCTCTTAAATAATCATAAGCTGTCTGAACTTAGTGCTCTGTCCCTGGGGAGAAGCTTTGGGTGGGAGTGCCTGCCCTAGCTGCATCCCACAACCCAGAGGGCCTGGCCCCTTCCTGTGTATGAGCTGTCAGAGGGAGTCAGAAAAATAAGTATATGCTGACCCGCTGCAAAGATTCATAAATCTGGCTCCTTGCTTTTGTTAGAAATTAGCTGGCCCTGTTGTCAGCTCAGTTGTGGCTGACCTGTCCCAGGTGAACAGTAAGATCAAGTGCTGGTGAAGGTTAGAAGCTGTTTCAATTAACCTTTTTTATGTGATTAACTCAAGAGATGCTGAAGACCAACAGTCAGGGTAAGATGGGTGCTAACTCTGTTGACTCAAAGCTAGTGTTGCTGTGAATTCTAGCACTCTGAGTCACCTCTGGGGGCAGGGTGGCTTCTGTTTAGACATTGTGAGAATGATGAAAAACAGTTTACAGGTATGGAAGGAGAAAGAAAAGCTCTATTAAAATTAGTGACATCTTTTCCTTATGTGCCAGTAATTTTTCTAAGAAGGCTTTACAGAACAATAAGACACTAAATGATCTCATTCAGGACAGCTGGAGTAAGAGCAAAAACCAAGGATCTGTTCTTCAG
The DNA here is from genome assembly GCF_041146395.1 of Eulemur rufifrons. NCBI lineage: Eukaryota > Metazoa > Chordata > Mammalia > Primates > Lemuridae > Eulemur > Eulemur rufifrons. Next base: position 4,835,853 of record NC_090997.1, on the reverse strand, counting down.
GACAGCCCCATGCTTTGTTTTCTTTCTCTAAAGGAATAATTTACACTGGGGGAGCTGAAAAGGATGCTAAATTCATTAATTTTGTTATTTGGCTCTTTTTTTTGTTCTTACTTTTAAAAAAAATGGGTCTGGTTTATGTCACATACTCCTCCCTTAAACTGGATTGTAGTTTGAGCCACTATATTACTTCTGCCGAGTGCTGGTTCAGAAGGAGAAACTTGTTATTATCTTTGTGGGAAGATTCATCCTGCTCCTCCAGCACCAGCCACTGCTGAGTGCCATCTGCCCCTTTCCATGTACGCACTCTTTCGCTCATTCTCGCTCGCTCTCTCTGCCTCTCCTTCCTTCCCTGACAGCCACCCTGTAGGAGCATTTTGTATCTGGAGCTAGAGCAGGAGCCAGTCTGCTTTGATTACATCAGAAATTAGCTGTTTTTCTAACCTGCTGCTATGTTTGTTGACTCAGACATAGAAGAGTTACTTTCTCTCCATCCAAGTGAGGGTTTAGAAATAATAGTAGGAGATATTGGAGGAGGTTTGGGAAAGGCAAATATTTTGCTCTGTGGGCCTGAAGATGAAATGTCTTATAGATCTTACTATCTACTTTGAAGTGGTCAGTAAGTTTAACACAATAATAAGGGACCAGTTTGGGGTGACTTAGTGGAATTGGGCCCAACATATTGCTCAGTTCCAAGGGCACTGAGTTTGACCAAAAGGCAGATAGTTGGTGTCCTCATCTGGGCTAATGGTTATGTGATGTGTTAAGAGGGCACCAGTGTAACCTTCCCACTGCCATGAAACCTCACAGATTCTTATTCATTCGCACATGCAGAGCTTTTCTTTGAAAGTTTAAAGATGGTTCAAAGAGAAGCTAGAAGGAAAATTTGTGTCCCTTGATATTTTACCCAGCTTGTGTTCTCTGGTAAAGGACAGGTATAACAAGAATACTCTACTCCAGTCTGATGAAAGTGCAATAATCAGAGCTGTAGGCCAGGCGTGGTGGCTCACGCCTGTAATCCTAGCACTCTGGGAGGCCAAAGCAGGGGGATCGCTCAAGGTCAGGAGTTCAAGACCAGCCTGAGCAAGAGCAAGACCCCGTCTCTACTAAAAATTGAAAGAAATTATATGAACACTAAAAATATATATAGAAAAAATTAGCCGGGCATGGTGGTGCATGCCTGTAGTGCCAGCTACTCAGGAGGCTGAGGCAGGAGGGTTGCTTGAGCCCAGGAGTTTGCTGTGAACTAGGCTGATGCCACGGCACTCTAGCCAGGGCAACAGAGTGAGACTCTGTCTCAAAAACAAAACAAAACAACCGACAGCTATGGGTTTTCTGTAGTATACGGCTATATTTCAAATGGGGATCAATGCAGTCATTAACCAAATGTTATGTGACTTCTCTGCTATTAAACCCCTTCTCCCCACAAGCTACTACTTTCTGTCTAGCTTCCAGGACGAGAAAAGATACCTTAGATAGAAACCTTCATAGTCACTTGCGTTTGGATTTTTGTTGACATTGAAATTTCTGTTAACTGACTTCTGTGACAGCAACACCTATACCTCTTGAAGTTACAAAAAACTTGCCTGTATTCCTTGATTGTGGCCACAAGATACAGTCTCTGAGGTCTTATTTTAAATTTAAAATCTCTATTTGAATATACTGAGTATTGTAGAATTGAAACATACTTAGGGGCTGTTCTACTGTTCCTTTAAAGTTCAGTTTTATTTCTGCAAAGGCTATCTGGAGAAAGAATATTTTAGGCAGAGGGACAGGTGGTGTAAGCCCTGATGTAGAAGTTGCATGTTGTATTCAAGGAGGCCAGTGCCTGGAGCAGAGCAAGGAGAGGGAGTGTAGAAGGAGAAGAAGTCAGAGGACAGAAACCAGATGGTGGAGGGCTTTGTGGCCCTTGTAAAGCTTTGGGCATTTGCTCTGAGCCATTCAAGGATTTTGAGCAGAGGGGTGGTGTGATCTGATCTCATGCTGTAAAAGAATCGCCCTGGCTCTAGTGTGGTAAATAGAGGACCAGGGTAGGAGCAGGGGAACAATAGTGAAGTTAGTGCAGTCATCCAGGCAGAGAAAATGAGGGGTTTAGACCAGGCTGGTGGCAGCAGAGGTAAGAAAAGTGGTCCAGGTCTGGATCTGTTTTGTAGCTAGAGCTAATAGGATTTGCTGATAGGTTGGAAGGAGATATAAGAGAGAATAAAAGATGACACCAAGGTTTTTGGCCTGAGCAAGTAGAGAGATTGGAACTGCCATCAGTGGAGAGGGAAAGGATGTGGTAGAAGTGGGAGAGGTCAGGGTTGCATCTTGGGGTCACTGGATATTTCTGTAAACATCCAAATGGAGGTGTTAAGCAGACTGTTGCATAGTTAGATATGGAGTGTAGGAGAGAGGTCTAGGTAGACATATAAATGTGGGAGTTATGTCACATGGGAGGTATCTAATGCTGTAAGACTGGATGTGATCCCCTAAATGGTGAGTACACGGCAGGGTTTCTCAGCTGACTAAGACTGTTGACATTTTGGGTCAGATGAGTCTTTGGGGGTGGGGAGGAGATGGGGCAGTGTCTTATGCATTATACCATGTTTAGCAGCATCCCTGGCTTTTTACCCATTTGATACCATTCATACCACCCCCCCTTCTCCCATATGTCTCCCCAAAATGTCCCCAGACATTGTCACATGCCCCCCGGGGGACATAATCTCCCCACTTGTTGAACCACTGGTATAGAGAAGAGGTCCAGGGACTGAGCTTAATACTACCTAACACATAAACCACTTCACATTAATACTATCCAAAACAACTTTACTGCATTTATTTTTATTAATTGACAACACCCTTGTGACTCCTGTAGTTACAATCCGTATTTGACAAAATAATAGGGAAATTATAAGTGACTTGCTCACATTCATACAGCAAATTGAGGGTGAGCCATGGTCTGGAACTCAGGGACCCAGTTTGAATCTAATGTTCTAGACCACACTGTAATGAGGTTTGTTGGCAAGTGAAATTTGTTGGCTATTCTTTGAAGATATTATTAGTTTATACACTTAGTGTCTGGTTGTAGAGACCTCCTTGTTCATCTGTAGGAGCTGCGAAAGAATTTGTGGCCAAGGAGAAAACAGCGCAGAGCAACTGAGGAACCTGCCCCAGTTTGCTGGCAGATTAGCACATTCTGTACCAGAAGGTCTTGCCAAGAGACTCTGGGTTTGATGATGTTACGATGACTCTCTTTTGAAAACCCAGAGGAGCCAGTAAAGTCCTCCCAACCTTGTTGGTGTTTGCATTGGCATGGGTCATGTGTGCATTTTAAAAATAAATTAAGCAAACACTATGGGCCTTAGAAAATGTCCTTTGTTTGTAACACTACTGTCTGACCGAGAATAAAAAGTATCTCCAGGAACTCTCCTTTTTGTACCTCAACAGCTTCAAAGCTGTTCAGCTCCATTTTGTTTGCTTTGGGGCTTTGAACATTGTTTCAGACTGTTCTGATACTGGGCAGTCTTATAGCTGAAGCAGAGCTCATGTTCCCAAGATTGCCAGCATATTTTATTTTGGCTGTAAGGACTTACTCTCTTCTCTGTACTCTGAATTTAGCTTTTTAATTTCTGATGAAGGTTCTGAAAGTAAGACTAGTGAAATTATAGGTTCAGATAGACAAAGTTTAATTTTAAAATGTGAGACTTTGTCTCCTGGTGTAGATGTTCAGGTTTCAAATTACTTGTTCTCAGCCAAGTCTGCTGTCATTGTATTCTAGCAGGATTGGCACAGATGTAAGATTAAGAGCTGTGGTACCTAGGGGAAAGATGTGGGCTTCCTTAGAGCTCAATTTAAAGTGAAACCTTTCCAAATCTGTGGGCATTCCCCTTCAAAGGCTTGAGGGTCTTGGTCCTTTTGCTGTGATTTCACTGCCTAAGGGTCAGTTAAAACTGTTTGCTTTACATAGAGGTAGCTTTGACATTATTTAGTCTCCTGGGTGCTCAGCTTGTGCTAATCCCCGTCTTCAAAGAATTTACTGTCTGATTAGATAGATGTGACTAGCCCACAGGAAAAAATGAAAGCCCGTAAAGATTGAGTGTGTTGAGTTCCAGTTGACTTTGAAGTGCTCATAGGAATTTGGGAGAATGAGAAAGCAGTAAGGTTTGGAATAGTCAAGAAAGTGATACCTTGATGGATGATGGCTTTGAACTGAATTAGAAGGAAGAGGAACCACATGCAGGAAGGCCCAGAGGCAACCACAGTCAGGGTGTGTTCGTGGAACACTGGCCAGCCTGGATGTGGTGAGTGAGGTGTGCTTAAAGAGGGTGGGGTAAATTTTGGAGGAAGATCTTTGAAAGCCAAGCAAAGGAGAGTTCACATTTAATGTGAAAGGAAACAGTGCCAACAATGCTTTTGAGCAGGGAAATGGCAAGGTGAAACCAAATATGGCTGAAAGGAACCAAAGAGAAGAGAGACAACTTATTCTGGTTGCTCAATCAGTCAGCCATTATAGAGGGTGACACCTGTGAATTAATTTTAAGAGAGACAGGGGAGATGATGGCTTATAAGGAAGGGGTGGTTGACAGAGGGCTACAGGAGCCTCAATGGAAATTCTGAGAGGAAGTAGGACCAGCAACCTCAGCCCATGTCTTAGCAGAACTCCCACAGTGTAGCACCAGTGGCTACATGGCTAGGAACTTGGATAAGATTCTCTTGTTTGTGTGTACCCACCCAGTGAGACTTCTATCAGTTTTTTCTTCCTTTTAGGAATTTCCTCTATCCTAGGAAATGGCCATGGGAGAGCTGTGTCTGCCAATGTCCCACTTCGATTCTAGCACACTTACTATCACATGAGATCTTTGCAGTTAGAATTCCAGATATCAAATAGCTTTTTCTGCAGTCTTTACTGAAAGAAGTCATCAAAACTCAGCTAGGATTGTCCATCTCCATGTAGAACTTGACGTGTGGAGGGAGGAGGGATGAAAGTATGGATGATAGAGGAAGGAGAGCGGGATGGATGATGGTGGTTGGAAGGGTGGGTGAATGGGGGAGGAATGGATGGATGAGAAATTCCCCAGCAGGACTGTAGAAGTTAAGAGCAGCAGAAAAACTTCCTTGCAGAGGTCAGTATAAAAAATGATTTTACGTGCCTGGCACAGCAGCGCAAATCTGTAGTACCAACTAGTCGGGAGGCTGAGGGGAGAGGTTCACCTGGCCCAGGAGTTTGAGTCCAGCCTGGGCAACATAGCGAGACCCCCGTCTCCTTTAAAAAAATGATTTTACAGGGCTTTAAAAATATATTTAGCACACTTATTAATATAACTGAGTTAAGCTTTTAAGCAGTTTTGGCACAACTAGGTGGCTATGAAGTGAGCCTGCCCTGTGATCTGCCCTCATGCATAAAAGTAAGTTTTTTCCCTATTCTTGGCTGTTTCTGATGCTCATTTTCACCAGTGCCTCAAATATATCTTTGAATTTTGGAAGACTGTCACATGAAGATGGCTTGAACAGCAATGTTAAATTCTGTGCAGAAGCCCCTTCATGCTGAAGTAGCTCTGCTATACCACCAGCAAGCCTCCCTGAGCAGTTGACTGTCACCAAGGAAAGGTCCCTGGTTTGCATATTCCTGAGAGAGTGCCCATTGCCCTGCCTATTACTCCAATACAGACTTCATTTCATTTCTAGTTAGAGAGACTAATGGTTTGATCAGGGGCTAGGCAGTCTCTGGCTTTGCCAGCCAGGCCAGGCCTGTGTTTGCGGCACAGAATCTGGACAGGACTTAGTACTAAACCCTGTATTCTTCTGTGTTTGCATTCAGTGTACATAAGTGATACAAAAGGAGCACTAGGCGGGCAAAGCGCTGACCAGGACTGGCCCAGGAAATGACAAGGAGAAGGAGGGCCTCGTGGTGTTATCTGATGCTGCCGTCAGTGTACACCAGGAGAGAGCATGTTATTTCGCAGCCGTGCAGCAAACACTCCTGTCTTTTTATTAACCTTTGTGAACCTTTTTATTTATTTAAATCAAATCACAAATAAAAGCAAAATAAAGACAGGTATGTGAAAGTTTCTGTGTTGTGGTGGTTTATCTAAACAAGCTTTCGTATAAAGAAAGAGTAACTCAAAAACCTCTTAGTGAGAATCCTGTGTCATTAGGAATTTTAGCCTTTTTTTCCCCTGGAAGATTAAAAAACAGAGAGTTTGCTCAAGTAGGGATTGGACAAGGGGGAAAAAGAAGAGCTGGCTCACCAGTGCAACATGTTTTACAGTTCATTCATTCATTTTACCGATACTTGAGTCTGCTGTGCACAAGGCAGAAATAAGCGTCAGGAACAGGTTCTACTGCTGAAAAATTGGTGAATAAGCATTTTAAAAAAATCAAAAGTTAAAAAAAACAGCTAAAACAGAACTAATGCCTGTTTTTTAGTACATTGGCATACAGTTAATATTTTCTGTCAGTGACAAATGTTTAGTACTCCTTTTTGGAAAGGTTATTTTGACTTCTGTATAATTTTAGAAAATATTCTTAAGATATTACAGGTGCACCCTCACTTAAGATCAGTGATAACAAAATCACTGGCTAGGAGTGACTCTCGCTATTCCACAGGGGCAACTATAAACTATCATGAAAAACAAATCAGAGAGGCAGTTGTTATTTTCAAGTTTGCTTTGAGGACAGGATTATAAGTATTAGATCTTAAATTGTCCTTTCAGGAGATTGTGATGGATGGGACTGAGCTTTTATGTCTATAAATGTTCTCTCTAAAAAATATTTTAGGAAGTCAGCCAAATAATGGCTGCAGTATTTGTTATTGCATTGTGGAAATACAGTTCAGGACCTGGCCCAACTGCTGTAATCTTTCAGCTGGCTCGAGGCAAAGATCTCATCCCCCACACTGGTGAGCAGGAAGGTATCTCTGTCTTAGCTGGTGACCATGGAGCCTCCATGCTTTAAGAGGGCTCGCCTGCTCTCTAGCTAAGTTTAACTTAGATCCCAGTGCTCACAGCTGTGACAACTGGTCTGTGCAAAGCTTCGGGGAAGGCTGAGGCAAGACAGGTAACACCTCAGCCCCTATGGCTCTGAACAGTCTCTTATCCCTTAGCAGACGTGGGACTACTCCAAGCAATGTAGCCTTTGAAAACTCATTTCTACGCAAGTTGGGTAGGCTTTGGGCAACTGGCCTTTAGACCTGGAGTTCTTTTCCGGGTTTATTTATGCCGTCTATTAGCATGGGTAAATCAGTCTTGCTGCTAGTCCTTATGTGATGGGACATGATTCTTCATAGAGAGGGGGTGGCTTTCACTCTGGGTTTTGTAATCATGATGGCCTTGGTTTTTGCTTGAGTCAAAGTTGAATTCAGGGTTCTGTGGTACCATCTGATGCATCTATCCCTTACCTGTTTTCTTCCTCAGTGGTGGCACAGTGGCTCAGTTGTTATAGCAGATCCATTATTGATGCCAGGTTAGTTAAAATATTTAGCATCTACTTTTCCTACATATAATAGTTAGAGTTGCTAGGCTCCAGAAGAGAATCAGTGAACGTTATCTGTATTGCTAAACTCTACTTTCAGGCTGGGATTGAGGTTGGCCGCCAAAACCTGTTACACCAGGTCTTGGAACTCCACTGGAACCTGAAATGTGGATGGGCCTCCCATTTTGAATGTGCCTCCATCCCACTGTTAGGGAAGGCCCTTCCCGCTTGGCCTCCTGCCACAGGGCACCCTGGACAAGCTGTTCTTGCAATCTCTGTCAGGCTTTTGCTCTATGACTGGTGTTACATTGCCCGTGTTCTGTGATCTCCTTGTGACACCTATAATCCTGCATGTGGGGAGTCTAGATTGTAAAGTGATTTCAAAATAGAGTTGGCTTCCTCTCCCTTCCTTGAAATGATCGCAGTTAATTTGGGGGCAAGGAAAATAAATAAAGCTTTTTCCCCAAGCCACCTTTCTGCACCAATTAAACATCAACTCCAATATGCCATTCTCTGGGTGAAAGGGAATTAGGTAGCATTTTTCTTCCCAAAAGGCATGGAACCTCAGTCAGTAAATAAAGGATCAGTGATAACCATAACAAGCTAAATGCCACCCTGAATGGTCTGAGGGCCAGGACACTCCAGTGGAAATATGGAAATGCACGTCTTTATTTCTTTCTCTGCCAATTGCGTAGAACCTGTTCTATTTTTCTGTTAAATGGGAATCCACAACAGCTCCTTGGCTAAGTCATGTATTCCCTTCCCCAAGTATTCCAGACAAGTCACAAGTACTTGCTGTATAAGGGTCCACATGAAGTGTGTGGAGCTTTGGACGAGAAAGCAAGCAGTTAAATTTAGGGTAAAGGGGAATATATTTCATAGAAAACAAATGCTGTTTGTTTTTCTTGTTTTTTTGTGTGCATTTTTTTCTGCACAAAGACTTTAAGCATGTGTTGGTTCTAAATCTTAAGGGAATCTAAGCTTTCCTTGGGTCATTCTGGATGAATGATTGTTGTTGGGAAGTGCTGGGTCAGAGTAGCCTGTTTCAAGCTGCTTTACTTTCTGCATGTGATGAATGTGACCCCCCCTACCAAGCCCTGCAAAGTGGAGTCTGAGAGCCCTTTGCTGCCCCAGCCCACACTTGGTTCAGTGGGTAGATACTATAGCCACTGAGGTGGTTGCAGCCTTAGGTTGCCTGCTGAAGGCATGGATGGCTCAGGGGCTGGCAGGCATGTGGCATTTTGGCATTTTAAACACTAGCTGCTCCATTCATCAGTGCTGTGCAGTTAATCAGGTTACCTCACCTCTCTGAGCTTGGAGATCATACTTGTCTCAGTGAATCTCTGTGAGGATTAAAGAGAACATACTAAGTGCTACTGCAGCACCTGGCACCTAGCTGATACTCCATCAGTGTTGGCCTGCCCATCCTCCAAATCCACCTCAGGATGTTTTTGTTTAGTGATACCACCAAGCAGCTAGTGACATACTTGTGGTCTTTGGGCCTTTATATGGAAAACCAAAAGTAAGACCAATTTCAGTGCTTTCTATGGAAAACACTGAAAATTTTTATCTCATGTTCCCCATTCTTAGCAGCTTGACCTCTGGCCTAACCATGACTAAAGAGCATTTTTCTCAGAATACTGTTTTTGAGCCTCCTGAGCCAGGCACTTGTGTGTACTCCTAGAACCTTAAGTCTGGAAAGATTTAAGGAGGAACCTAAGGTCCTATGAGAGGAAGGGACCTCACCCAAGGTAACTCGGTGAGTGAGTGCAAAGCTGGAATCAGAACCCACATCTCCTTCCAGCTGTGCATGTCCTGCATCCCACTACAGTGGAAACTGGGAGGGTTGTGCATGTCCAGCTAACCCCCTCCAGACAGCCCAGCCTCTCCTGGGACCTAGGAGGCTATGACCAGATGGATGGCATGACCCAGATGCTTGTATCCCCAAGCCGAACCAGCTCTTTAAAACTTGGTTTTGATTCCTGGTTACCCATATTCAAGGGAAAATAAAACCTTGGGTTTGAAAGGGCCAATATTCCTGACTTAGAGAGGTCTGACAGTCCAGGTAGTAGTCTGAGAAATATCTGCCCTCCTTCATTGATTAACTCAACAAATATTTATGTGGCATCTACCAAGGTCCAGGTACCATGCTGGGGCGATGTTAGCGAACAGAGTCATACTGAAAAGGGATTCTGATCACTGACGATCCTGCAACCAAGCCCTTTTATTGCTTTTCAAAATGGTGTATCATTTTTAAAGCAATCCAATTCTGACCCTGCCTACATTCCATCGAACTAATAGAAAATGTAATCTCAGTCATTCTTGTGCCTCCCTGTCCCAAGTTGTGCCTAGCCTAGAGTGAGGATTTTTAACATAGTTGTCAAGCATTGGAAAGTCCCCTCTGGTCTTTTGTCATGGGTATGGCTGAGGTGTCTGTTCTCTGTGCCCATTTGATCTCTCTGGGCCGGGGGCCTTGCTGCCTGGGCCAATTTGGGTGTAGGATCCTGGTGAGGCTGGTCGCTAGTTACCTTTGCCCTTCCATGTCTTGGCAATGACTGGGTCCTATCAAGGAGCGCAGACAAGGAGAATGGGGGGAGGGCAGAGGGAGCACGCGTCATCAAGCAGCGTGTTCACGTAGCTCCTTCTGGTGTTGGCACATCTTAGTGTCTCATTCTTAAGGGGAAAGCAAGACTATGAAGCCTCCTCCACCCAGCCAAGCAGCATAAGAAGTTGGAATAAACAAACCTTTTCATGTGTCAAGGCAGAGGCAGTGTAGCCGGGAGGAGGAAGAACACTGCAGTCCATCAGACTTGGTTTTAAATCTTGGCTCTACCTCTCACTAACCATGTGACCTTGAACAAGTGTCTTAGTCTCTGCAGTAAAATGGACATCAGTGAAATAGTTCTGGTAACACTCACCTGGCTTTAGGGCAGAGGTGAGGATTAAAGACAGTGTAGGACAAGCTCCTACCTAGTACCATGCCTGGGACCTAGGTGCTGAGTAGGTAGTTGCTGTTTCCACTACAGTGCTCTTGTTGATATACACGTAGTTAGCCTGCAGTAGCAGCGGCCTACATCTGAAATTAAGACGCATAAAGTGGTATATGAGGATCTTTAGCAGAGAGGTTGAGATGTTGCAAAGGAAATAGGAAAGCTTTGTGACCTGGGTGGAGAAAGGTTGGTGCCAACTGATCTAACCATTGAAAAATGGGGAATATCTCTCCAGCCTCCCCTCTCTTTGGATTGTGTGATTCAGTGAGAAATGTTAACAACTTGATACACGTAGTGTCTTTAGCCTGCTAATGTTTTGTATGGCAAGGATAACCCCGAGTCCTTGTCTGTGCATTGGGGTTTCCTTCTGGCTCACTGGGAACTGTAGATTCTTGCACTTGGTTTGGTTGTCAAGTTGCACTGCTGTGTCTACCATCACTGACTGTCTTCACTCTCTTCCAGGGGCTCCACGGGCCTTACCCCTTCGGCCAGTCTTAAACGGGTGTCAGCAAGAAGAAAAATTAACAAAAGACAGAAGGCCTGACTCTGGGGGGGAGGGGCAAGGGGTTCCTCTGGATTGCAGACCACATCGCACGGACCCCTGGCTCTGACCCCCCATCCCGGAAGAAGAGGAAGAAGCAGAACAGACTAGTTTTGAGTAAACTCAGTATGCATGTGTGAATGCTAAATTGCAGGAATGGTGTTGAGGCTACCGAGAAGAAATCCATGCAGCCACCTTGGGTTTTGTTTATTAGGCGTCAGTCTAACAAGTCCTTAGGTCACTTGGGAAGGGAAAAAAAGTTTAAAATGGGGGAAAAAAGCCATTTTTTTAAACAAAAATTATTTTGCCTACAGAGAGGTTGTAGTTTTGAGCACATGTTAATTTTTTTTCCTCTTCCCCTACTTTTTTTTTTTTTTTTAATAAGGGATAACATACTCTTTATAGAATAGTGCTTGCTCTGGAAATGATTCAGGTTAAAAGCTGGCGTGGCATGTTTGGGGACTCTGCGGATCAGTGCTACAGGAGTACATCTGCTGTGCCACATGACTCCAGAAATCTCTGACCCCATTTGTTTTTAATGGCATCAGCCAATGAGTTATCACCTCTTTTCTCTTTAATCTTCTGTTGATTTACACCTTTGACATTTGTATTCGTCAACCCTGTGGCTTGTTAGCACCAGAACCTCTCTGAAGACCAAACTTCCCTGTGTGGCCAGCAGAGGAAGCCTTGAGGACAGATCTCGGGTGACGTGGGATTTTCTGAGGTCGAGAGGTGTCCTTCTGCACACCCTTGTAACAATTCAGATTGCTTTTCTTCCATGTTTCTCTTGGCAGAGAGAAATGCCATCATGCTTACTGCTCTTTTGGATTCTTCACGCAGCGGCTCCCCATTTGCTCTGGGAACAGTGCCTCTGTGCAGAGTATGTGTGCACGCCCCGTGCACATGCCCGGCTGTTGGTGTAGCTCACCAGCAAGTGTGCAGCAGGCCAGCGTGACGGCGGCACATGCTTCTCTGTTGTCACACAACTCCTTTCCCTGTATTTCCCTTCAGTTAATTGTCCTTTGTGGTTTTTTCACAGCCGATTAGTGGAGGCTGAGCTGTTAAGGTGTGAAAATACAGCCCCAAACCAGGACTTTGTCATGGAGAAGGGCCACAGTCACTGACTACTTGATCGTGGAGACCACATTTAGATAGAAATGAGAGGACTGCCCCTGCCTCCTCCCCATCAGAATGCTTGGTTACGGCTGAAGAGGTGGGCAAGGAGCAGCCCAGCTGGAGCAGGGGCTCATTGGCTGACTGCTTACTCAGGCAGGTGTCCCCACAGGCATCCTATGGATTCTGAGTGGGCTGAGCTGTGGATATCTCCATGGGAAGCTTGAACCAGGCCAGAACAGCTGTCCGCCAAAGATACAAGAATATGCAAAGTCCCTCTTCTCTTCTCACCCCCTCCTTCCCTCGAGTCTTAGTTGGTTTGAGAGCCAGGGATATGGATCCAGCATGCGGTTGCAGGGTCACCTGTGTGTTATTACACCCCCCTCCCCCCAGGGGTGTGAGACAAGCAGGCAGACCAAGTGATGAGTGGCTGCAAGGGGTCATATAGCCTGGGTGTGGGTGAGGTCTGCCTGCCTGTCTGTTTCTGTCTGGGTGTCTGAGTTCCAAAAATGTGTGTTGTTTGTTCCTCCTCATCCTCTTTGGAGACTATTGTTTTTTAAAGCTTGATTGTGGGAGAAAAGCTTGTATGAAATTCCCCCTTTACCTCCCCACCCCTTAAAAATTAAAGGGGAAATGAACTTTGGTCCACTGGAGAAGCCCTGAGGGTGAGCGGAGGTAGCTTGCTGAGCAGGGCAGAGCAGCTGGGTCTGGGGCTAGACTAGAGCTTACTCTGGAATACCTGCTTTCTATGCACACGTGCGTGCCCCATTCCCTAGCAGAGCAGAGGGGAGTCCCTCCTGGGTGCTCACACCACAGGGTTCAGGTTGGCTTTTTGTCTGAGGGCCTTACTAGGCCCAGATTTCTGCTGCTGTTGGTGCCAATCTCCTGGGACACTGCCGCCCTGGACCCCGTACATACCCAGCTGTTCTTCCCACTCAGCAGTCTCAAAGCAGCACATCCCCACTGCCCCTGGCAGGATCGTGGGAGGCTTCACAACCCCTGCTTTCCTGGCTTCCTCATCTGCCCCACACTAGGTGCCAGTTTTCCCAGCAGGGATTCCCTGACCTGATTCAGCAGGGATTTCATAGGCCACCATTAGTGTGTCTGGCCCTGCCAGATTATCCTGCTCCTCCTCCTGCTTGTAGGCAATCAACACCTGGCAAGTTAAATGTCCTGAGCACCTTGGCTTCCTTCCTAAGAACAAACCATTTCTGTGCACATCGTTAGAAAGGTGAGCTCCTTGCAAGAGGGCCAGAGCAAGTGCAAGCCTTGGAGTAGGGTTAGGGGTGGGGGCCCATGGCTTCCCCAGGCTCAAGAGGGTATTAGTACCCTTCATTCTCCCCCTCCTCCCTAGTATGGGTTCGGAGCAATGCCTAAAGCCCCTCTCTGCTCCCCTGCCTAGTGGGGTGGTATTGGCTACCTCTCAGCCCCCGTAGTCCCTGCTCCTCTTAGAATCTTCACCACGTGGCAGGCTGCCTCTGGGCAAGACCACCAGTGTCTGGCACTAGGAGGTGAGGCAGACACCATCCTTAGGTGACAGAGTCTGAGCCCAGCTGGGGAGACAGGGGCTCAGGCTTGGGAAGTATCTGTGTGCATGGAGTGAGGTGTGTGTGCTTGGATGTGTGTGCATGTGTGCATGCCTTTTTTCTTTTTGCTGTGGAGACAGTTGAATTTGGGGCATTTTTCTAGAAGTTGTCAGCCCTCTCTCCCCCAGTAAGGCCTGGCTGTAACCTTAAGTTCATCAAAGGCACTTCCAGCCTGGAGAGAACCTCACCAAACAGCTGGTGTGGCCTGAGGGTGGCCATGGTGGGAAGGGGGCATGAGAATAAATACCTCCCCAAATTCAATCTGAGCCCCAGCAGGAGAGGATGGCAGAGTTGCCAGGCTCAGAAGGGCAAGCTGATTACCCACCCCACCCTGCCTCGCTCCGCCTTTCCTTGGTTTCCTTGGGTAAATGCAGGAGCGGCAGTGGCTGCCCTTCCGCCTCGACAGTGGTGTGTGTAGCAAGCAAGCTGGGTGGGTGTTTGCGGTGGGGCCTCACGGTGCCTAGGAGGAGACGAAGATGAGGAGGTTTTTCCTTACTGTATAAATGAATATTTGTATGATTAAATTAACACACACACAAAATTTTTTTCATATGTGTCAGTGAGTTTTATTGCACCCTCAAGCCTCCTGTGACCTGCATGGCCCATCATAGCTCTGTGGTATGTGCTTTTTGGTTTCTGGCTCTTTCTCTTTTGCAGATGGGAAAACTGAGACACTGAGGTTCATTATATGTTTGGGAAATTAGTCCTGGGATTATAATGGGGTCATGTGCCTAGTGACCAGAAAGGTAAGGAAACTGCACTCAAATGACCTGTAGGTCCCTAGGGCACTATGCCTCTGAGGGTCACCACTCTATCTCCAGCATGCAAGAAACACCAGACAGATTAGTGTTGATCAGCTAGCAAGCATTGTTTGGGCCCTTACTGTGTGTCCAGTGCATAGCACAAGTACAGGAATCCCATAGGAAGGAAGCAGAGCATCACGGGCATCTTCCTGCTGGGAAGGCAGATGAGCCAGAGTTGGGGACTCATTCCCTTCTGGACCCCTGGCATCCTAGATTTAGAAGAGGGAGTGTATCTTATGTTTCCCATGGTGGTTAGGTATAGTTCCTGGGTGCTCAGGGGGCTCCTTCTGGTTTTATTGTAGGTTTTCGTGAGCTGGACTGGGAGCCTGAGAGGTAGGGACCACACGCCAGGCAGCTGGCAAACAAACTTGGAACCTGCATACTTACATGAGACAGCCTGTGACCTTGATGGGGTGGGGGAAGGTGTTACATGGTGCTCAGAGAGCGTTGAGCAGGAGTCAGATAGCCTGAGAAAAAAACGGCAAATACGAGGGCAATGGTGGGGTGACTGGCTCTGTCCCTTCATATCTGTCCTGCTCTTCAGAGGTCAGAGCTCAAGTTTTTCCTCGGTCATGTCATCACCCCTCTGTGTTGAAGAGAGTGAGATCGCAGAGGAAAGGCAGTGGCCTGAGCCACAGCTGAATGGGTGAGTCAGGCATGGCCTCCCAGGTGCTAGCATTATTTTCACTTAACTGAAGAGCTAACTTTTCTTCTACAAATGCCTAAATTTGGCCTTCACCCTGCCTGGAAAAGCTGTGTGTTCTAGATGATGATTGTGAGCCAGGGGATCTAGGGTGCAGGAGTTGGGGGAGGGGATCCCCTGGCCACCACCCTATAGGCCCCTCAGTGAGGGAACCTGTGACCAGAGATTGCATGACAGAAACAGGTCCCACAAAGAGCTGGTCTGCTGCCCCAAGGGCCTGAATGCAACACTTTCTCAGAGAGCAGCCCAATACAGAGCCTAAGGTGAAGGAGACTGGCTCAGAGACCCCTGGGGCAAGTGCCCCCACCGTGCTAGTGCACCTGCTTTCTTCCAAGTGCCCACAGCTGTTTGTTCTTGGCAGGGGAGGGGCTCCCACCCTGTCATCTGTGTCTTCTGGCAGCTCAGACCTGCTCCCAGGCCTTCTTCAACACCCCCACTGCCGAGCAGTTATTTGCTTGGCAGAATCTGTTTGTCTTTGGGGCTGTAACCTGTCAAGAAGTCACCAGGCCCTGGGAGAAAGGAGCAAGTTTGATGGTAGCTCCTGACCCGAGCCATTCCCACGGGGGCTAGGTGACAGGGAGGGGGCTCTCAGCTGGGCCTACAAGATGGGGGGAGGTAGTTGTAGTGGTCTAAGCCCAGCCCTCCTGGCAGAGCAAACAGGCACTCAAGCTACCTCCCTGCCCCAGCTCAGGTTGTACCTGGGTGCTTCCCACCCTGTTCCTGAGAAGGCCCCTCCCTCACCTGCTTGCTGTGACCCAGCCATTTCCCAGACTCCACCTGGTGTCCAGCCCTATGTGGCTGCCAGGAGAATAGGCATGGAGGTCACTCATGGTAGCCTCAGATTTCACCGATGGGAAAGGAGCAGGCGGACGAGTGTGTGTGGGGTTGTGTTTGGAGAATGGATTCGGACCAGGCCGTGTGACCGATCAGTTTCGGGTGCCTCGTCTGTAAAGTGAAGAGGTACTAGTTTAGAAACTAGAACTTGGAAGATGAATATTTTTTTTTTGATATCTTTTTTAGCCCTGCCTTCTGAGATGCTGCGATCTGGGGGGCAGTGCTTCTCAAGTGTGGATTCTAATATAACAGGTCTGGGGGTTGGGGGCAAGACTCCGCGTTTCTAGCAAGCTCCGAGATGAATGGGTGCCTGAATGGGTGCCGCTGGCCCTGCACTCGAACTTCGTGTGAGGATGGTAGGACGTGGCCTGAGGGGGTTCACACCCCCACCCAGTCCACCCAGTCTGTGAGGCTCTGCCAGCAGTGTGTTGCCCAGACCTACTAGAATTTGAGGAAGCGTCAGTCAACTAGAACAGTAATATTCAAAAGTGTGGGCTGTGGCTCCTCAGCATTTCTTAGGGTTTATTCAGGCTGTGATTTCTGGCTTCACATTATTTCTAGTATGATGCTCTTCTGTCACAAACTACAAGTGTTTGTCCACTATAATTATGGTAATATTGGCTGACCATTGACCAACTCGTATTAAAACTATTTATTTATATGCATTACCTCATTTAATCTACAACCATCCAGATGAGGCAATAAAGGTCAGGTAAGCCTGGTGCTTGATTTATGAATGACCAGCTCCTCTGAGTGTCATGAGTCTTGTGGAAGTGGAAGTGCAGCTTCCTGGGGAGCATGAAGAAGGGGACCTTAGTCCAGGGGTGTCCGGGAGGCTTCTCTGAGGAAGTGACACTTAAGCTGAGACCCAAAGAATGGGGAGACGGGAAGGGGTTGGAGGAAACGGCCTACAGGAAGATGGGGAGAGGGTGGTGTGCTAGAGACACTGGAAGGAGATGAGAGCCTCTGTGAGGAATCTTCCTTCTGTCTGTATCTGGAGGAGGAAAAGGTTATGGGAATAGAGGCTTCCCAGTTTTTGCCCCAGCCGAGCCCGGGAGAGCTCTGCTGCCCTTGCCCCTTTGCAGTTCATTTATTTAGTGAACACTTATGTGTCGGGTAATAAGGTGCTAAGGATGTGGCAGTGACCAAAAGAGACAAAAACCCCTGCTCTCACGGAGCTGCATTCTAGTTGGAGTAGACAGTCAATAAACACAGTGTAGCACGTCAGGAGGTGACAGGTGCTATGGAGAGAAATAAAGCAAAGAAGGATAGGAGTGCTGATGAAGGGGAGAGCATTGCTATTTTATACAGGATGGGCAGGGAAGCCCTAATTCATATGCAGAGACAAAGTCTTGCATATATCTGGGGTAGGAACATTCCAGGCAGAGAGAACAGCAAATGCAAAGGCCCTGAGTAGTAAGAGATGAGGTCAGAGAGGTGAGTGGGTCAGCTTATGTGGGGCCTTGGGGTGACCGAAATGGCTTTGGCTTTCGCTCTGGGTGAGATGGGAGCCATTGAAGGATTGTGAGCAGAGGGAGGGACCTGAATGCCTTGAAAGATCCCTCTGGCTGCTGTGTTGAGAATAAACTGGGGGATGGAGGCGGGGAAGGGCAGACACAGGGAAACTATTAACAGTAAGGTGGTTACTGGGTGAGGTGAGTGGAGGAGGTGAGAAGTGGTCAAATCCTCAGTACATTTGGAAAATTGAGCCAACAGTATTTGCTGATCGGCTGGATGTAGAGTATGAGGGGAGAGAAATGACTCCTGAGATTTGGGCCCGAGCAACTAGAATCTACTTACTGGATTAACTGGTCTGGAGTAACTTGTCTAAGTCACTCGTAGCTAAGATAGGCAGGCACATGAGGAGTGGGCTTGAGGGGAGAAATCAGGCATCCTTTCTGGACCTGTTCAGTGTGAGATGCTCATTAGGCGTCCAAGGACGGTGCTGGGCCAGCAGGTGGCCATACAAGGCTGCAGTTCAGAGGGAAAGGCTGGGAAGTCAGCAGTGAGATGGAATTTAAAGCCTCGGGACTGGTTTAGGTCATCAGAGGAGTAAAACTGGTCCTTAACAGTTGGAC
Organism: Eulemur rufifrons; assembly: GCF_041146395.1. Classification (NCBI taxonomy): domain Eukaryota; kingdom Metazoa; phylum Chordata; class Mammalia; order Primates; family Lemuridae; genus Eulemur; species Eulemur rufifrons. Next base: position 4,817,756 of record NC_090997.1, on the reverse strand, counting down.
CTTATCAGTCATGCACTCCCTCAAAAGCCTGCTTTTGGCCCTAGCTCCCTCCGTGAGGATCTTCTCTGACCAAGAGGGCCCCTCCTCAGACTCAGAGCTCTGATGGTTGCAGTTAACCTTTCTCCTGTCCTAGCAGTCCCTATCCTGTCCCCAGACCCCTGTGCCCCAGCCCTCTCCCGGCTGATCACAGCAGATAAGGTGAGGGGCTGGGTGCGCCCCCACCCCGGATCCAGGTGGTGAGGGCACAGAAGAGTAGAGCCAGAGCCCCAGTAGGTCGGAGATTGGTTCCTGTGGTCCTGTCCTCCCCAAGGGTGGTCTGGGGCCCGAGACCCAAGTCCTAGAATTACCTCCTGCGGGGCTGTGGGAGAGAAGTGTGAGAGAAGAGGGGGGCTGTGTCTGAGGGGGCCTAAGGAGAGAAGTCCTGCGGGGGCCATGGTTGCCTCCACCGAGCCCCCAGCCCTGGTCAACAGTCAAAGACACCCAAGATCCCTAGTGGGCTGGAATGTCACCGCTCAGTGCCTCTGAGCACCACTCGGGGGCCAGTGGGACAAAGCAAGGGCCAGGGAAGGATTTCAGCTGAGCTGTGAGGAAATCCTCATCTCACGCGTGGTTGCTCTGAGCCATATGAGGGTTATTGGGACGTGGCCGCCTCAGCTGTTGTGCTCAAGGCCAGCAGAGGGCGCCACACTTCTCAGGCCTCACCTGGAAAGGATGGACACTACCTGGCCTGGCCTTCCCTGCAAGCATGTTTTCCAAATTCCCACTCCTCCAGGGCAAGTGTGGCTTCTGCTCTCTGCTCCCAGGTAGGCAAGCTTGGGTTTGATCCAGGCTCTGCTGCTTATCAGCTACGTGACGGGTCAGTTTATTTAGGCACTCAAACTCAGTGTCCTAGTATGTAAAACCAGGAGTTTCTATCCCGGAGGTGACATAAGAATTAAAGCCACCATAAAAATGTTTAGCATCATAAACCTGGCACATGGTAAGTATTTGATATGTGGTGACAATTGTTATATTATTATGACCCGCTGGATGTGGCAAGGCCTGGGCCTCTGAGGAGGATAGGGGACTGGGACACTCACCGGATGTTTGGGAGGCAGAGTCCGAAAAATCCGTAGCCTGCTCAGGGGTCTCTCCCTGGACCACAGCTCTTACTTCCAGCAAACCATTGCCCTGTGAATATTTCTTGGTTTGGAGTGGGAGTTGGGATGCAGGACAGGACCATTCCGGAAGATGGTCTGGGAGATCCTAATTTCCTCTAAGGAGAGGAGGCTGTGCTCCGCGGCTGCATGCAGTGGGCCCTCAGTGCACATGTGTCGGATGAAGAAATGAAGCATGTAGGAGAGACTGTGGGCCTGCCTTGTGTGGGACTGGCCTGATTGCTGGACACTGCTCAGACCCCAGACAGTGGCAGAGGCTCCTGGAGAGGGGTAAGGGGTCACAGATGTGCCCGAAGTTGAGAATGACAGCCCAGAAACCTTTGCCAGGGAACTGGTTTGGCCACTGTGGTTTACCACTTCCGAGGGTGGAGTACAGGGGCCGACACGTCTGCATCTGGCTGCCCACAAGGGCCCATATCAGTATCAGAGCCAGGGATGAAGGCCAGGGCCACAGGTGGGCACCAAGGTGGCATTTGCTGGTGTCAGATGGCACCCAAATCCACTGAGCATCTCCAGCTTTTGCTTTCATGCTTTCTCCCACCTCTCTCTTCCCACACATTTCAGATTTCTGATAGTTGAGTGTGTTCTAACCAGGGAACCATGCCCTGGGGGTGAAGGCTTGGGGTTGGGGGTACCCACAGAGAGTGGGTTTAGGATAGTTGTCAGGGTGAGTTGGGAGGGAAGTCTGTGTGTTGGGCCCTTGCTGGGCCCCCTGATGTGTGTCATCCAGGGCTGATAAAGACACATGTCCCTGATGGGGAGACAGGACCTAGGAGATGGTAAAAGTGAGCACCACTGGGGAATCAGGTAGGCTAAGGATCCTGTGAGTGGGGCCCACAGTAAGTGTGCCATGCAGGAAGCTCTGGGAGAGCCAGGCCCCTTCCAGCACCTTGGGACGAGACAGCCACCATCTGGAGCATCCTTAAACATGAGAGGACACTGCCTTCCCCAAAGTCCCATGGTCTTTCCCAGGCTTTCTCTATGATACCTGAGCCAGCGGGGAAAGCCAAAGCCCCCAGGGAAGAGAAAGAATCAGTGGTTGTTTGGGAAACAGGAACTGACTCCAGCTGGCTCCCATCCCCAAGCTGAGCAGCCGGTGGTAGTTGGGCCCGAGGGGAGGCAGCCTTGGCTCTCAGGACTGGTTTGCATGGAGCTAGGGGAATTTGCATCTTTGAGAAGTTGTAGCTATGAGAAAGGGGAGCTGGGAGCCTTTATCCAGGCCTTTGGTCTCCTGCCTCCTCTTGGGTGAGGGGCATAGGGAGAGCATGTCCCGCTGCCAGCCGCCCCCTGTCTTACCTTGTATGCAGAGCACAGCAGGATCCCAGGGCCGCTGGCTCAGGATTCAGGCCCTGTTCTGTGCAAAACATGCAGGTTTAGAAAACAGCCCTCTGTATACCTACACGTGCGTGCAGCCTTTCACAAGCATGCAATCTAACATACCTGTGACACTCTGTACTGCTCACACAGGAACATAGGTACACAGCACACAGGTGCTCACGCATTACCTTAGTTCAGACAGACACACCACTACACCCACAGGGTCACGTCTCACACCAGCCACACAGAAGCTCACACCCATATGCACACATTCATACTTCCTAGTCATTTTTAAACTCAATTTTCCTTTAAGTCAGGCATATTTGAAATTCTATTCCATCCTCCTTACAACAGCCTCCTGAAGTAAGTACTAATTTTTTGTTGTTGTTCATGTATAATTTATATACAGTAAAGAACACAAAACTTACAGGTTCAGCTTGATGACCTCATTCTTATGCACAGACTGTGTAACCGTCACCCAGGTCAAGATCTAGAATGTTTCCAGTGCCCCAGGAGCTCCCACTTGTGCCTTCCTGGTCAGCAACCTACAATAATAGGAGCCGTTACTCTGATAAGGTAAGTACCATTGTTATTCCCATTTAATAGGTGAGAAAACTGAGGCACCGTCCCACAGTCCCGAACTAAGAAGTAGCCAGACTGGAAGCTCCCAACTCCAGACCAGGATGTTACGTAGTTACCCAGTAACATGCGTGTGGACGCCCTCACACTAACAGAGGGCCACGATCACAAAGGGTTGGAAGGGCCTGCTGTGTTTTTTCCATGAAGGGAACAGCAGAGAAAATTTCAGCTTTGTTGTCAACCACACTCTTATGAGGGTGCGTCTTGGTTCATAAAGGGTCAGTGAACTCTGGTGAGCTCAGGAGCTGCGGCTCCTGCCCTGGGGCGATGGGCACAGGACACACGAAAGACACACGGAGCACAGCGTGTGCACGGGCAGGGGACACATTCAGGGACACTTCTGCACTAGAAGCCATCCAAGCATTTTCATCGTGCCCTCCATCTGTGGCAAAGCTTGACATCCACTTATTTGTTCTGTGAGTAAGTATTGGGCACGTATCTGCCTTGTGCCAGCAGTGTTCTAGGTGCTGGGCGCGCAGCAGTGAGCCCGATAGGAAGCATCCCTGTACTGTGGAGCTGGCGTGCAGTCAACAGATGAACAGTGACGGGGAGAAACGGGATGAGAAAGGGGGAGGAGAAAGTGCAACTTTAGGTGGGAGGCCGCTCTGAGGAGGTGGTGTTTGAGGTGCTGTTTGTGAAGCAGCTGAGGGGGGATTATCGTGGATATCTGAGAGAGGAGTATGTCGGCCAAGGAGAACAGCCAGAGCAAAGCAGAAAGGCAGGTGCCTGTTGTATTCAAATGCCAATTAGAGATTTCGTGCAATGCAGGTTTTGGCACCTGCCCTGCTCTTAGTGCTGTGTAACTTTGGAGGAGCCCACTCACCCTCTCTGGGCTCCGTCTCTGCACGCACATGATACGAGGCTTAGATGAAGCTGCCCTGTCCACCAGAGCCCTCTGTGTGTCCTCACCGGCCTGTCCTCCAGCCCGGGTCCGGCCGCAGGGCCTGACAGTTCCACAGCAGTGCCTCTGCCCACCCTCACCTCAGGGCTGGCCTCAGCCTCAACCCAGGGCTTTATCCCCTCTGGATGCAGTGGCCAGGGGTGGCAGTAGGGGAGACCCTGGCATAGTTTATACACGTTTTCAAATGCGGAGCATTTTCAAATATTAGCCGTGTATACTTGGAGGGTGGAGTGACATTCCCAGAGATTTGTATGTGCCTTGTATGTCCCATGTTCGCAAATCTGTTGCGAATAGTGGGTGAGAGCTGAACCTGGGTCCCTTCACACTCTACCCTCCCTGAGCACTCAGTGGCAGGCCCGGCTCGTCTCTGGAGGACCTCTGTCCTGGGTACCCCTGTCCTCTTCCCAGGGTTGGCTCCATATCCAGGGCAATCCCCTTCCCTTCATTTGCTTTGCTTCTTAAAAGCCTCCTTAAGGGAAATGGTCGCCCAAGACCATCTTGGCAAAGGAGAGGGCAAAAAAGGAGATACTGGGGATATTGAGAGACCCTATTGAATCACTTAGGAATTGTGTTCAGCTGCAGGTAGCATCAGCCTGAAGGACAGTGGCTTAGACAAGACAGGGATTTATTTTTCTGAAGGTAGGTACAGGGCCGGCTTCCACCCTTAAAGCCTCCTCATGGTCACAAGGCGGCTGCTGCAGCTCGTCATCACATCCCAGTGCCAGACACAGACGAGTGAAAGATTCAATCAGCCCCCTTTAGAAGGAACTGTCCTAGAATCTGTACCCAACAATTTTCATATATATCCCATTGGCCAGAACTTGGTTACTTATTCCTTCTATCTGCAAGGAATGCTAGCATTATTTCATCCAAGAAAATCAGAATTCCATTAATAAGAGGGAAGGAGAAAAACAGATATTGGGGAGGCGACTAGCACTCTTTTCCCTACATATGCCCTGTACTATTCCATCTCTGAGCCTTAAAAAACTCATGCTGTTTTCTCCACCTCTGAGGCCCTCTACCCTCCCCCCACCCCAGCTAGGTAAGAGGCCTGCAGCACAGCATCAGCACCTGCTGAGGTTGCGGACAGCAGAGACCCAGGGCTCCTCAGGTGAAGGGGGAGGGCAGAGAGCACAGAACAGCAGCCTGCTCCTGGTGCCCATCAGCGGGGCAGGGGGGGGCCTTGCCCGGCCCACCACCCCTCCCCCTCAGCAGGGACCGGAAGCAGGTATGGATTCCCCGGGAAGCTGACGTGAGAGGCAGCACTGCCCAGAGCTGAGGACATAGCAATGAACAAGCCAGGCCGAGTCCCCACCCCAAGTTGCTGACATTCTGATGGGGGAGGGAGACAGTCATCACGCAGGCTCAAACCTGAATGGAATCGTCACAGGTTCCCCTGAGGGCCGAGAAGGTAAATCAGGGCAGGGGGCAGCAGGAACACATTCGGCACTCGGGAGACATGCACTGAAGGTGGCCCCAAATCCCAGGTCTGTGGACCCACAAGGGGCAGGTGAGAATGCCTCAGATCCCAGCTCCAGATGGAAAGTTCCAGAGCAGGTGTCAGGTGCTGGGGCCCTCGGCCCAGGGACGCCAAGCCTGGAGAAGGAAGAAGAAGTCACAGGTGGTGGAGGCGAGTCCTGCTCTAGTACTGAGGTTAAGAGGAACTGCTGGGCCCAAGAGCCGGCAAATGCCAAGGGTTCAGGGCTGTTTTCCTCTTAGTGGTCTTCCCTGGTGGGCTGGGCCCTGGGTGTGAGGTCTGCCAAAGGAGGTAGGGCCTGCGCCTCCAGGCCCCAAAGCAGGCCCTCCTGGCAGCTCTCGGACTTGGGGGGAGCCAGCCCTACCCCCAAACCAGAGATGTGGGAAGAGCAGCCCTTTTGCCACCAAGGCTCAGCTGCTACCCTCTGAGCACCCTTTGTGGGGAAAGCTGTCCCAGGGAGCCGAGGAAGAAAGGACACAAGCTGCCTCCCCAAATTGTCTCTTTCTGCAAGTCCTGCTGCCCCTGGCCTCGTCTCTCCCCGTACTGTCCCCGAGACCCTTAGGAGGAAACACTCACTGAGATACAGTTCAAGGTGCGGATGCTGCTGTTACAAAGTGCTGACACCTTCCACGTACATGTGACGCGTGTTCTCACACAGCAGCTCCCCGGAGCCTTGCGTGGACAGACCATGGAGAATGTTCACCCTCCCTTGACACGTGTGAAGACCGAGGCCCAGGGAGGGGAGGGAACTTGCTCCCACTCCCCCAGGGGAAGGAGGGTAGTGGTTGGGGGGGTGGGTCAAGGGTCATGGATGCCAGGCAAGGACTTTGGCTTGTGGCAGCAGTGAGCGCTGTGAGGCCATATAAATCCCGTGGTAAAAATCACCAGCCGCCTCCCACACAGCCTGACGTCCATCCCTGGGATTACTGTCCTTTTGTTCTTCTGTCAGTGTTCACAAATACAGTCTCAAATTTTCTCCCATCTATCTGGAAGGTGTAGTATATTATCCCCATCTTATAGTACAGGAAACTGAGTCCCAAGGAAGTTGAGACTTGCCCAAGGTTTCAGGGTACCTGGGCCAGGTCCTCTGTTCCAGGCCTGCCCTTGGTCCCCAGCACCGTATGGCAGTGCTGAGAGGTGGGTAGGACATGGCCTCCAGTGTCACTCGTACCTGGCCTGAGTCCGAGTTCCACTGCTGGCCAGGTGTGACCTTGGGCAGTTTGGTGATCCGCTGGTCTCAGCGTCCTCACCCCTGAAATGGGACTGGTTCCTGCTTCACAGGGTCTTTGTCAGACCGTGCCAGACTCACGCTCACCTGCGGCCCCCTGCCCTCTTCTGGGGGCCAAGCAACAGCTGGGGGGCAGCTCCCCACTGTGCCCAGTGCCCCCTCCTGGCCCTGGTCCTGTGCCAGCTAGGCCCGCCTGTGCCTCATCTTCCAGATGGCACCATAAAGCCGTCCAAACCTGGGCCGCCCGGGAACAAACAGCCCCTCCCAGGAGGCCACACCCAACTTGAGACCACACCAGCACGTTCCTGCTCCCCCCAGCCTGGGGCCAGGTGTGAGAGCAGCAGCTCGGGCCAGGGCTGGGTGGTCCCCTTTCTGGGGAGGGGGAGGGGAAACAGCCAGGGCAAGGCCCCTGTGAGAGACCATGGCCACCCTCTCCGCCTTCCCTTCCTCATCCTCCCTCCTCCTTTATTTCGCCCCTCCTTCCTCTCTCTTCCTCCCCATCTGAAGACAGGCCAGCTGACCCACTTCCAGTAAGCTGTGTGATCTTGGGCAAGTCACCCTCTCTGCGTTCTAGCTTCTCCCTCTGAAATGGGGGTGAGAACCAGCGGCCCCTCCTGGGCTGGCTAAGAGGGCTGGGAGGATGCTTCGGGAGGCCCCAGCTGAAGGGCGGCCTCGGGCCTCTCCCTTGACTCCCCTACTGTGTGGGCAAGGAGGGGTGATCCTTCCTGGGGTGGGCAGGGGTGGGAAGCCTGGAGAGCTGAGGTCCCAGGGGGCAAGCAGAGCCCTCATCTCCTCCTGGCTCCCCTCGGCCAGATACCCCTTGCCTTTGAGGGCCCTGGAGGATGGAGCTGGGGCCTCAGTTTTCCCATCCGTGCAACGGGAGCCCCAGGGTTGGTGGGGATGGGGAGGGGTGGGTAAAGTGCCTGGCCCTGGGAGGCAGGAGCCAGAATGAGCAAATGCCTCAACCCTGACCCGCCTCCCGCCAGCACCTTGTTGCAGGGACTCAGGCTTCCTGCTCTGAACCTTTGATCTCCCTGAGTGCTCAGCTTTCCCCGGGCAGGGAGAGTCTGCCCTGTGCACTTCCATTCCCAGTTACAGCCTGCCTGTCTGCCATTGTGCCCCTTTGTTTCGTGTGTGTTGGGAGGAGCCCAAGTTCTCACTGTGCTGAGAGGCGATGGAACCTCCCCTCTGCCTCAGTTTCCTCATGTGTGAAATGAGGTAGTGCCTACAATGTAGGATCTATGTGAGGTCGATGTCCACGTGGTGAGAAGGGCCCCCCCCCCCCAAGGGCAGGGCAGGGCTCGGGCTCGTGGAGGTGCCCAGGGAACTCGCGGACGGGGCAGTGCAGAGGACACGGCGATGTGACCCACCGTGTGCGCGCTGTCAGCCCCGTGGCGCGAAAGGGCTGAACCGTGGGAAGACGGCACCGGGCGGCCCCCAGGCTCCCAGAGAGGCGAGAGCAGCACCGGGAGACGTGTGGGCATGAGGCAGAGTGGGAGGCAGCCCCAGTGCTGAAACCTCCCTCCCCCAGTCTTTGGGGCCCGGAGGACAAGCCCCCCCGTGGTCCCTGCCGACCTAGGAGAGGCACGGCATGGAGATTTTGGCTTCTCGTTCTGCCCACTCCCCTGCTCCCCGGGGGCCCTTGGCCGACCACGTACCTTTTCTGAGTCTGTTTCCTCATCTGGAGACCAGACCTTCCTCACAGGGATGTGTGGCGAGGAAGGCCGACAGCGTACGCAGAGAGCCGGCCCACTCAGTGTGACGGTGTTGGGGACGGCGGTGGGAGCAGACGCAGTGAGGGGCAGGTGGGAGGGCCGGCCAGGGACCTGTGACGGACTGTCTGATACAAACTCTTGGCCTCTAGAAGACCAGCCGGAGACCCAGAGGGAAAGGAACCTGTGGAGTTTGCACAGCAAGTCGGAGGCAGAGGTGGGGCTAGAGCCAGGTCTTGATCCCTCTGGTGCAGGCTCTTGGGCTGGCCGCCGGGGGCCTTGCCAGGGCAGGGTTTCCAGCTCCAGCTCTCCTCTGGTCCCCAGACTTCCCGCCGCTCTGGCCCCGGATGCTCTGCGATGACTGGTCAAGCAGGCCCACGCTGGAATCAGCTCTGCTACTGCCCAGCTGTGGGCGAGTCACCGCCCCCCGCCCTGCCTCAGTTTGTCTCTAAAATGGGTTGTTGTGAGGACCCAGCAGCAGGCCATCCAAGGCCTCCCCACCCTTCACGGCACTCACATGCTCTCTGCTGCCCCTGGGTTAGTGCCATGGTTGGTCCCCCACCTCGACCAAGGCGTCAACACTGTTGTTAATCTCCCGGACTGAGGAAACCAAGGCTGGGGAGGTGAAGGGACCCACCTGAAGTCACGTAAGGTGTCCAGCCCACCCCATCCATGTATGTGCTTCACAGATGAGACACGCCGAGCTCAACACATGCTCCCTTCCTTCACCTTCCTCGCTCCTCCCCCAGCCTTTAAGGCCTGGCCCTCCGCTCAGCCCCACAGCTGCCCCCCTCCCACCCCGGGGTCTTTGCGTCCGCCCCTGGTCTCAGCTCCCCAGCAGGCCTGAGCTCCCAGGGCAGGGCCCACAGCTGGGCACACAACTGGCGCTGAGTAAAGAAGTGGGAATGACTGAGGGAGGGAGCCGGGCAGGGTGGGGTACGGGCTTCCTCGCCTGCTGGGGAGTGACACCTGAGATGCTGGGCGGGTCCTGCTTCCCGCAGCTGCTGCCAGCTGCGTCCCAGACTGGGCGCAGGGACCCTGGCCTTCCTGACATGACGTAGGAGCCGTGCCGGGAGCGGAAGAGTTTAAGGGTCACTGGCAGGGGCGGGGTGGCTTCTGGGGGCCACTCAAGGCTGCTAAGTCCAGTGACGGGCACAGGTGGCAAGAGGTCTCCAAAGGTGGAGGAAGGGACTGTACAGAACAACCTTCCTGGGACTGACTGACCCTGTGACCCCTCATCTAGGTTGGCCATGGACAGGCAAGACAGAGTCGTGATCAGAGCTTGGCCTTGGCTGGCTTCACATCCTGGCTGTTTCTTACTAGCTGTGTGTCCTTGAGCAAGCTAATTAACTTCTCTGGGCCTCAGTTTCCCCAGCTGTAAATGGGGATTATGATACCTACTCCATAGGGCTATTATGAGTATTAATAAGCAGAGAATGAATAAGTAGAAAGGCATTAGTCTGCAGTGCCTGCACCATAGAAAGGGTTCAATAAATTCAAATAGTATTATTATTATATTTATTGTTATAAAGGCACAGAGACCATGAGAGACCAAGGTAAAGCCAAACAGGCAGAAGCCAAGGCAAAACCAAGACTCTGACTTGGTGACTATAGGTAGAGGGGACAAAGTATGGGTGATGCACGAGGCCTGGGGCCTGGCTGCCTGGTGCACGGTCAGCTCTGCCCCACTCAGCTGTGTTACTCAGGCAACTCCCTTGACCTCTGTGTCTCCATCTATAAAATAGAGATTAGAACAACATAATAGTGCACCTGCCTCACAGGGTTGCTGGAAGGATTAAGGAGTTAATATAGGCCGGGCGCAGTGGTTCACGTCTGTAATCCTAGCACTCGGGGAGGCCGAGGCGGGAGGATCGTTTGAGCTCAGGAGTTTGAGACCAGCCTAAGCGAGAGTGAGACCCCATCTCTACTAAAAAAAAAAAAAAAAAAGAAATTAATTAGCCAGACATGGTGGCTCGCACCTGTAGTCCCAGCTGCTCGGGAGGCTGAGGCAGGAGGATCGCTTGAACCCAGGAGTTTGAGGTTGCTGTGAGCTAGGCTGACGCCACGGCACTCTAGCCCGGGCAACAGAGCAAGACTCTCAAAAAAAAAAAAAAAAGTTCAGGAAACTGAACTCTCCTTCTCACTTTGTGCCTCATATTAAGAAAGAAAGGAGTTAATATGTGTAAAGGGCATAAAAGAGTGCCTTGTTCAGAGAGAACACTATAAACTTAGCAGTTACAGAGCTGTGTGACCTCAGGCAAGTCCCTTCCCTCTCTGTGCCTCCATCGCATCCCTGTACAGTGAATCACGAGGCGAGTTCAGCTCTAGGGTCTGTAGTCCTGGGAAGGGGAGTCGCACTGGGTTCGCATCCCTCCCATTTTTACAGTCCCCTCCTGCCTGATGACAGGGTCCCTCCCCAGCCTTTGTTCTGCCTCCCCCCTCTCCTTTCCCCTCCTTAAGGGTGGCAGTTCAAGGACAGAGGCAGCCCTATGGTGAAGGAACTGAGGTGGGGGGATGTTGGTCACGGGGTTGGGACAGTGGGAAGAGGAGAGGCCCTGGATCTCCTCCTGCCAACCTTCCTTGCTGCCCCTTGGTGCCCTCTGTCCCCAGGGCTGAGCGGCTGGGCCATGCCTCTGCTCATCTCCAGCTGGGTGGCGCCCCCAGAGGCAGGCCTGGCTCACCTCTCCATCAGGAGGGAGGACACTCAGAGAAGCCCTCTCCCCTCCCTGGCCTGGCAGAGCTGGGCAGGTGCTGCCCGAGAATGAAGGCAGCAGAGTCCACGAGTGCAGTCCTGGCCCCGCTGCGTGACTTCAGGCAGACCCTTACTTTATCTGAGCCTGTCTTGGGGTCTGAGCAGGCCGTGTCTCAGCCCCTCCTGTGGGGCTGGGGGTAGAAGTCCCGACCCAGGGAGGTGAGAGCTCAGTATCCCCTGACTCAGGGGGTCTGTATTGCCCACCTCTCCTCACCCCCCACCCACTTAACAGGGCCTGAGTCACTTCGGGGGAGCGGGGCCCCTGACTAGAACGCAGGGTGGGGTGAGAGCAGTCAGAAACCCCGCACCAGGAAGCAAATCCTATTCCCAGCCACCCCTCCCCTGACCCTCCTTCCCACATGCCTGTGGCCATGGTTGCCCAGGGCAATCAGATCACACGGGAACCAGGAGGAGGGAACCTGGCCCCACACCCTCTGCCCTCCCCAGGGCCGTGCCCAGACCCCTCTCGGCCACGGCCCCCGTCCCCTCCACTCCCCACTGGTGCCCCAGCCCCAGCCGAGTCCTCCGTCGTCTGCTCGTTCCTGTTTTCCACGCACGGCTATTTGCCAGGCGCTGTGCTGGGCCAGGACGCCAGGCACGCAGGACAAAGCCCTGTCTGTGGACTCCCGGCCCAGTGCGGGACGTGGACCACGAGGACTATTTCATAACGTGGGATGGGTGCTGTGGCCGCAGGTCCCAAGGACGGCAGGACCTGGAAAGGCTTGTTAGAGATGATGGCCACGCTGGATTCTGAAAGTGACGTACGAGGCATGTAGAACAGTCTGGAAGGAGGCAAGAGCCACTGTCAGCCCTATGACACAGGGCCTGATTTGTTCTTGGTTGTATCCCCGTGTCTAGAACAGCCCGGCATGCAATAAAGATGCTCAGTAAACGTGAGAATAAGTGAATGTTGGGAAGCGCTTCTGGCAGTTCCTAGGGCTGAACCAACAACACACAAGGTTGCAAAATGTGTGGGTGACTGGGCAGGGTCACTCGGGGCCTTCTGTGTCCCACAAACTCTTCGTACTTTCTCGAGGGGCATTGGGGAGCCATGGGAGGGGTGTTAGTGGAGTGACACCCCATCGTCACCCTCCACGCTCCTCGCCTGACTCTGACCGTCTGGTCCAGTGCATGGCCCTGCCCGAGCTGCTCTTTCCCTGATCAAATAATATCTGTTGGTCAGTTTAAATAAGCACATACTGAGCACCCTACTGCATGCTAGATGTCTTGCTGTAGCTGGAGGCGAATCCAACAGTCTTGCTCACACATTACCCAAGATTTAGTCAGGGACCCTTAATCTGGGGTTTGTGGAGGTGCAATTCCAAGGGCTCTGTGAGCCCCTGCATGCATTCAGGTAAGAGTGTGTGTGTGTGCGCGCGCGCGTGCGCTCAGGTAGGGGGTCTATAGCTTTTAGCAGATTTGCAGGAGTGACCAGCACCCCATCCAGGTCAAGCCCACACTTGTGGGGAAGTAAGTTGACTTACCTGCGTTGCATCTGAACCTCAGTCCTCCCCCAGCCCTGCCCCATTCCTGGCAGCAGGCGAGGGCACTGGGCACTTCCTGGGTGCTGCTGCCCGGCAGGTGTCCCGCCCACAGCCCAGGGCTTGCGGAGCAGCTTCAGCTGTATCGGCTTAGGAGGCTTCCTGGGAACTCCAGCGGCCTCGCTGTGTCTGGGAAGTCACCGTGGGGGTGGGGCAGGCCTCAGGTCAGGGACAGGGCAAGGGCAGTAACATCGGAGGGTCAGGTCAACACAACCAAAGGGGCACAGACCTCCCCGAGAGTGGCATCCTTCAGTGCTGGGTCCCACCTTGTCCACCTTCCATCCCTCCCCACACCCAGTTCTCAGAACTGCTCTGTGATTTTCTTTTATTGTCCCTTTCCCCCTCCCAGCATCCTCACTCATTCATCCATTTATTGATCTCTTTCATGTGTTCTTGGGCACTGCTTGGATGGAGGCTCGGAGAGTGGCTAGGAGCACCAGCTCTGACGTTACTCGGCGGGGCTGGGAGAAGCACGGAAGGCCGAGGCAGGCTGCTGCCGAGGCCCCCACCCCAGGTGCAGGGGCGTGGGAGGTGGGGCCCTGCAGGGGAGAGGGGCTGGCAGGGGTGGGGTGGCGTCACATGATGCCATCCTCATCCAGGGCTCTGTCTGCCTGAAACCCAGAACAGGAAGAGTCAGTGGGAAGAACGTGCCCAATGCATCTCCAGCGTCATTCGGTGGAGAGGATGCCCTGATCCCTCAGTTATGCCTCAATTTCCTCATCTGGAAAGTGGGGACAGTTTAGAGTCAAAACTGTAGGATCAACATGAGAAACAAATGAGTTGATACAGGTAACATTACTGGTAATCATCTTGACCTTGGGTTGGCCGTGGGCTCACAGTGTTTGTTATATTATTAAAAATTAAGAGAAGGCCACACATGGACCCTGGTAAGTGTGTGTCATACACCTGGTGTTATGGTTCATCCAGTGTGTACCCGAGGTCCTTTAAAGAACGCCCAAAATGCATGGCCCCAAACTCTGGCCACAGACTAGACGAGAGTGAGACGGAAAGGCCACTCAGGAGAGAGCCCACCACGGACAGAGCCTGGGCTGTGTGCTGGGCACTGCCCTTTGAAGAAGAGATCCTTGGTCCTCTTTTACCAAGAAAGGAAACTGAGGCTGAGAGCGGAAATGACTTGCCCAAGGACGCGCAGCAGGGACTCGTGCTCTGTCCCACAGCCTGGCTGCCTTGGGCTTCTCCAGCTCCACAGAAACGTCGTCCTGAGGGCCTCTGGACACTGCCCCAACTCTCAGCTCCAAACAAGTCCTGGCCTCATCCTTGGCTACAAAAGCTAGTCAGTCAAATTGCTGTGAACATCTGCACCCCCGGATCATTTCCCCTGCTCCCTACCCCAAGAATGGCCAGAACTGTCCTGCCCAGGGCCCTGGCAGTGCCCAGCCTAAGGGCAGCAGGAATGGGGAAAGGGTCCTGGCCCGGCCCCAGAGTTCCTGGGCTCCAACTCCTGCCTGGCTCTGCTGCCACTGTGCTGTGTGCCCTTGGGCAGCTCGCTGCCCTCTCTGGGCCTCAGTACAAAAGAGAGCTTGTTGGACTGGAACTCTATCTCCTGGCTCTGCCCTCCTGTGTTTGTGATTCTAACTCCACAGTGGGAGAGGGTTAGACTTCTTCAGGTCCTGATGCAAATGTCACCTGAAAAGGCAGCCACCAGCCCCCGCCCCCAACACACACAATTAAAATTGCTGTCAACATTTCCTATTCTACTTCCCTGCTTTGCTTTTGTCCCATAGCAGCAGTTATCGCCTCCTGACACTATATCCTACTTATCTGTGTTCATTTATCATCCCTCTCCAGTGCTAGAACGTCAGCTCCACGGGAGAGCAAGATTGGTCTGTCCTGTTCACCGCCGTGCCCCAGTGCCTGGCGTGCAGTAGGTGCTCAATAAACATTTGCTGAAGGTGTGACGTGAGGGAAGGTCGGGCATGTGGCAGGCCTGGGTGGCTGAGGACGCTGGACAGGGCGTGAGGAGCGGAAGGAGCTGTGTCCGGCTGAGAGGGGATGAGAGGCTGGGGCGCCGCAGGCTTGGGCGGGTGCTGGGGCGCGAGGGAGGACAGCCTGGGAGGTGCCCACGTGGCAGCGACTGGGGCTGCCCCGGGTCCATGTGTGCGGTGCAGGGGCTGGAGGGCCAGGTCCTGCTTCCCTAGGGGTCTCCCCCACCTCTCCCGCCCCTCTACCCGCCCTGCCCCCAGATGCGGTCTCCTCTGGGCCCAGGCGGAAGGCAGCGGCTGGACACAAAGGCACAGCAGCCGTTCGGAAAGGAAAGCGCACCTTGATAAGGTGGGTAAATTTCAAAGGGGCTAATGGAGGGGCCGGGGCTGCTGATAGCAGCGCCAGAGTGCTGCCAGCGGCCTCCCGCACCCCCATTCCCACCCCCCGTAGCCCAGCCCCCCAGCTGGCCTGGAGAAAAACAGGTTCGATTGTGCTCTTATCTGGGCCTGCGGTTTTGGAAGGCCCTGCTGGCCCGGCAGGAATGGGGGAAAGGCAGCCCTCAGCTCAGGTGTGGGCAGGGACCGGGGCTCGGGCTGCACCCGCTGCTCTGGAGGGGGCCGCCAGGGACAGCTGATGCCACGCCCCACGCAGGGCTGGGGAGCAGCAGGGGCACTGAACACAGAGGTCAGGGCAGGTCCCTGGAGAAGGTGGGATCTGAGCAACAGCCTGACGGAGGCGGCGGTGTGAGCTCTGCGGTTGTCAGTGAGCACTCCCGGCGGGGGAGGGCAGTGAGGGGGGCAGCGCGGCCGACTGCGCGGGACCCATTTCCCGGGTCCCCCGCCGTGTCATCTCACCTGCGGCGCTCACCGTGAGCCGGTGCCATGCTTGCGTTCCGGGTAGCACTCGCGTATCCCCACACACCTTTGAGGCAGCGCCCCTATCGTTAGCTTCCCTCTTTTAACCTCAGTGAGGAAACTGAGGCACGGGGAGGTTAGTGGTTTGCACAGCGAGGTGAGGAGCCCGGATCTGGAGCAAAACCCATTCTTGGCCAGCACCCACCCCACCCACCCCGCGCTCCGGGCATCCCGGGCCCCTTCTGGCGTGCAGGCTTCACCTTCCGGCGTGCTGCAGGACTTGCCCGTTTGTCCTTCTCCTGGTGACGGTCTCCTGCAGAACGTAAGCCCAGCGAGGCTCCCTGCTGTACCCCGTCAACCACGCCGGCCCACAGTGGCCGCCGGCACACAGCTGAGGAGCCAGCGGATCCACCTGGGCAGAGACCGGCCGGGGTCCAGGCTGGTCAGAACGCCACCCTGTGCCCTGTCGCGGGGCTGGAGGGGGCGAAGAGGATGCTGTGTGTGTCCTGCCTTCCTCTCAGGCCTGTAGGGTTCCTGGTGTGCAGCCCGACGCTGCAGGAGCCTCGCCTGGCTGGGTCCACAGGCAACTGTGGGGACCCCAAGGGCTGTGCGGGGGCGCTGGGATGGGACGAGTGCCGCTCAGATGGCACCCCAGGTGTGAGCCGGCAGTGGGGTTGGGGGGGAGGCTCCAGGGCAGGGTGTGGAGGTAGGTGCAGCCAGGCCTTGGATACAGGGAGCAGCGGCCCCCTTGCCCAGCGCCCCTCAGGAGCTCGTGGCCCCTCTGAGGACTCCGTCTGCGGAGGAGCAGGAGAACCAGGGCCTGGGCCCTCCTACCTGTCAGTTTTCCCCAGAATGGAGAGGCTCAGGGTTGTGCACTGCAGCTCACGGCACATAGTAGGTGTTCATGAAGCCAGTAAGCCCACCGATGGCTCCGCTTGGGAGGGACACTGGGGGCCCTCTGTCCCGTGAGGCAGAGAGGTACCAAGTGACTGTGGCCAGCAGGCCATGAACTCTCCTTCGGGACGGGCTGGCTGCTGTGCCTGGCCACCCTGCCCACACTGCCTGTGCAGGGTCTGGCACAGTCAGCGCCAGTCCTGGCAGAGCAATGTGTCTTGGCCAGGTGTGCCCAGGGGTCCCTGGCACGCTCCAGTTGCTGGAAATGCCTACTTCTCTGGCCCCTGAGGACACAGCCACCACCCCCTGGGTATCCCTGGTCCCCTTGTCCACCATCCAGCTGCAACATTGTGTGCTAGAAAGAGGATTCCAACAGACCCATCCCGAATCCTGCCTCTGCCACTTTTTAGGCTTGACTTTAGGGACGTTAATGAGCCTCTGTTGCCTCGTCTGTGACTGAAATGGGCAGTGAACCCCTCAGGAGGTGGACTTGTTAGGGCTGGATGAGAGAGCACACGCCACATGTGAGCACAAACCGGGGCCTGGATTCAGATCCCAGCCCTGCTATGTGTACTTGGGCCTGTTCCCTAGCCTCTCTGGTCTCAAAGCCTTTGTACCAGCTGGATGGTCCTGGGGTCCCACAAGCTCAGCCCCAGGTCCTTCACAGCTCAACGGAGGAGCCCTCCCGCTGCGATCCCACCTTCTTGTAGCTGGAGCCTGGGACTGGGGGCAGGGGCTGTGTCAGTGGGGAACCAACTGGCAGCCAGGCATCTCTGTGGCTGGCATGGGTCCCAGCCTTGTCTCTGCCACCAACTCCAGGTAGAAGCTTCTCAGAGGGAGGATGGGAGTGCAGGGAGATGGAGGCAGAAACAAGCTAGGAAGACAGGAATCGGACTCCCGGACTGACTGACAGCCGGACAGACTGCCCTTTCCACAGTCCACTGTCAACTGACGTTCACTCGTCCCAGTGCTCTACCCACAAGGTCAGAGGGCAAGTATTATCGTCTCCACTCGCAGACAGGTGAGGGAGCCCCAGAGCACCCGAGACTCGCTCGTGATGACACTGCTAGGAAATGGCTGTGCTGCGTGGAAACCTTGACCTGGGCTCTTGACACCTGCCTCCCACGGGCGGGTGGCCAGAGACGATCCGTGTGGGAGGGAGCTCAGGCCGCCGCTCCAGAAATCGCAGCCTGTGTCGGTCCCACGCTGCTGGCTGCTGCAGGGGCCTTGCCCTCAAGGAGTTAGAATCCTGGGAAGAAAAATCTGCTGGGAGAAAAATAGAGAGCAAAGACTTGGGACATGTGAGGTCTGCAAGGCCTCAGGAGGACAAGGGAAGGCTTTCTGGAGGACGGCGCTTTTGAAACAGGCCTGCAAAGGATGGGGATTCTTGCAATCAGAAGTGGGAGAAACTCGACTCAAATCCATTTGTACGACGATAAAAGGGGGAGTTACTGGTTCACCTGGGTGTCCTCACGCAATGTCAGGAGGGCGTCTGGCTCCCACTGGCGCCTTCTCTGAGCTGTGCATATTTCCCCTGGGTTGGCAGCCCCTGACTGCACCCTCAAGGCTTGGCAACTTTAGTGGCAAGAGAGAGCGTGTTATCTCAGTAGGCTGGAGAAAAGTTCCAGGACAGAGTCACACTGGGCCAGCTTGGGTTGTGTCCTGGACCCCGGGTCTGGAAGGGGTGGCTATGGGGCTGGGGTGGGGTCTGGATGGAGGGAGAGCGGGAGGGCACGCTTCGCCTGATGAGAGCTGGCCAGAGCAGGATTAGAGAGGAGACCGGGACAGCTGTGGGCAGGAGGCAGGATGTTTAGTGAACCCAGGGACCTGGGACTTGGCCCCGAGGAAACAGCAAGTAGCTATGCCTGAGGGGACAGTGTCCTGTTAGGCCTGGGGAAGTCAGGGAAATTGCCGATTTGAGTCTGGATCTGCTTTCCAGCTATGCCCTTGGCCATGACATTTTAAATGTTCAGGCCTGTTTCTTCACCTGGCAAGTGGGCACGGCAATGTCTGCCTGGCAGTGTCGCTATGAGCAGTAGGATGACGTGTGTCAGCCGTGGCGTCGGGCTCACAGAGCACTTCCGCCAGCACTCAGAGCTGTCTCCCTCCTCCAAATAGCTCCACAGTTCTCTGGGTGGGGGAGGGGACTCAGCGGGTTCACACACTGGCCCCAAGTCACAAAGCTGGAAGTTGGCAAAACCAGGACATGTACCTGGCACGGTGCCACAAGACCACGCTGGGTGGATCGCGGTCGAGGGGGTTGTTTTGCCCAGGAGTTCTCTCTCGGGTTAAGGACGGGTCCTAGCTGACCCTTCCTTCCCTGTAGCCCACCAGTGTTGCCTTGGTGGGTACCAAGCCCACCTTGGGCCCACCACTGATACCCACCCCAGAAGCCTCTTGAGGGTTGGGCCCATGGAAGCCCCAGCTGAGCAGATGGAGGAGTCCTCTCCTTGCTCCCTCTTGGTAGACCTTTTTCAGCTTCCAGAGGCTTCCTTTGTTTCTCTGCTCCAGGCTTGGGCGGGTAGAATCAGTGCCCATGTCCTGCACAGCTTAGCCCGGCCCATCCATTCAGGCCGACTCACCCCTGGAGACCCAGCATTCAAGGGGCACCCTTCCCAAGGCCAGGGTTTTCCACGGTGTGACCTGGCCCTTCCTAATGCCACCCAGCAGTGAGATATCCACTCTGGCTGCAAGATTGTTCTTCCTTCCTGTGTCTGTCCGTGTTCTTGTCTATTTCAGGTAGAACCGGGCTTGGCTTTGAATAGTAGGGACCCCACTTTAATAAAAGCAAAAAGTCTATTTCTCTCGTAAAAGTCCTGAGGCAGACAGTGTGGAGCTGGCACGGAGGTTTTATACAATCCTGAGAGATGCTGGCTCCTTCCAGCTCACGGCCCGCCCATGCTGTCCTCGTGGTCTAAGGTGACAGCCGGAATGCCAGCTACCATCGCTGCGCTCAAGGCAGCAAGATGGAGGGAAGATAAAGGAGTGGGCAAATGGTACGTGCCAGCTTGCTTTTAAGAAAGATCCCTAGATATCCTGGCACATGACACTTCTGCTTGGTCATGTAGTCACATGTGCCTGCAAGGGAGGCTGAGATAGTCTTAATTCTAGGTAGCCCTGTGGCCGGCTGAGCATCAGGGCCTTGGTTGCCGAGGAAAAGGGGAGAGTGAACGCTGGGGGTAACGAGCTATCGCTGACACCGCGTCCACTCAGTACGCATTTGTTAGGAGCTCCTGTACTGGCTCGCGTTGTAGCACTTACGGTACGAGTCACACTGGAGCACCCCGTGCGGGCGGGACGCTGCTGGCATGGAGTGGGTGCCTGTCAGGCGGCGGCCGGCACCAGTGGGCTTCTGTGACAGTGGAGCGGAGGGGGCCTGGCTGCAGGGCGAGGGCACCGAAAGGCATCGTGGGGGCGGAGTCCACCTGGAAATGTAGGGGTCTTTTTTTTTATCGACCCTGGAGGGCTGGACCACTGGGGGCTAGGAGTGGTCAGTTGTAGCCATTTGGGGGCTTTGTGTCACCCCCCAAACCACCACTCCATCCTACCTCAGCCTTCTCTGGGGGACGACTCTGACAACCCCTCCTCAGCAAGGGGCCAGTGACGATGACAGCCAAGCACAGGCTCTCTAGGTGTGCGAAGTGCAACCTTTTGTTGGAGAATTTGGGTGTCAGTTAAGGGGCAGGGGCTAGTTCTGAGGCCCTTGGGTCTTCCTGAAGCCCTGGAATGATATGTTGTGGGCAGTTACACAATTACTTGTGAGAGTAGAGAGTAATAATCGGCATTATCCGAAACTCCCACGCCTGGCAGGACAGGTGCCTGGTGCCCTTTGGAGATGATCCCGAGGAAGGAAGACCCAGCCTCCAGGGACATCCCTGGACCCACCCTGGCAGGAGCAGGAGGAAGCTGAGAGCTCGGCTGCGTGGCCCTCCCTGGACTCGGGGTGGAGGAGGCTGGGGCGGGGGTGCCCAGGCGGGTCCCTCATGCTGCATGGCCTCCTGCCTTCGCCCTTCGGGGCTGTGGGGAGCAGGTTGGCCCCGCCCTGGGCCTGGGGAAGTGAGCCACCACCGTGTGACACACAGAACATGGCTCCCACCAGACAGGGTGAGCCCACAAGCCTCGGGACCCCTCCCCAGGGCTCTAAGCCTCCCTCTGTCCCTGGCCTGGGCAGCCAGACAGCATCTCCTCCAAGAGGTCCACTCTGCCTTCCCTGCAGGCCTCCGTCGGGCACGGGTGGCCCTGGATTTCCACTGCTGTTGACTGTTCCTGGCCCTCCGCTGAGCCCTCGTAGAGCCCGGCCCTAGTCCCACTCTGTACGTCCCCTGTGCCTTGCATGTGATACGAGCTCAGGAGCTGTGCGCCAACTAATGAACGAGTGAGTGAGTCCCCCGGCTGCCAGGGCGGGCATCCCCAGCAGGGAGGGGAGGCCTGCAAGGGTTAACCGGGAGCCCGCCTGTGGTCTGAGGTAAGCAAGGAGTGTGTTTGTTCAGGTAAATACGGAAGGATTACTTATAATGGGAAATCAGGCCCCGGCCAAGTCTTCATCTCGCAGCTGCCCGACTTCCTCCCAGCACATTCCTGCACTCCACCCGCGTCCACACCGCTCCACAGACCCAGTGCCCCAAGCCTGCCCCTGCCCCCCTGCAAGCCCCCCGGGCTGGGTCTTGCCACGGTGCCAGCAGGTAGCCCAGCCCAGGGTAGAGGGCTCCCTACAGGCACGTCGCCCTGAGACCTCAGAGGGCCACCAGCGGCCCACCCAAGTGCCGCCTCTGCCCCCAGCCCTGCTGGCCCCTGGTCCCACTGGCTCCCCGGATGCCTGGCTGAGACACCACAGTGGCCCACGCTGCCCACAACTCCTCCTGGCCCCCAAGGTTGGCACTGCAACGGACAACTCCTTGGGCACCAGGCAGCTAACGGGTAAGTCTCATAGGAGGCACCAGTGCCCTGCCACAGGCCTTTTCCCTGCCAGCTGTGGGCGGTGGGCGACTGCAAGCAGGACTTGGAAGCACATTTTGCAAGTTCAGAGCTCTTTGCTCAGGCATCAGTGACCCTGTGATCTGGGTCCCTTCACCCTCAGAATCTCCTGTCCCTCTCCACATGCTGCCCGATCTGCCTCTCCAGACCAACCCCAGGGGCTGAGTGAGCCCCTCTGGCCCAGCAAGCCCACGCCGGTGGGCTCCACGCCGAGCCCAGCCTGCCCAGCCCGAGGGAGGCAGCTCTGCGGGTGCAGTGCCTGGCCCCCGAGACCCAGCCGGTTCTGCTTGGCTAGTGAGACACAAGTGGCCCTTCTGCTGCTGCCAGTCCCAGCTGCTGGGCCAAGGGAAGGGTCTCCGTGGTGCTGGGCCACCAGCGGGCAGGGGCTTGCTGGAACCTCGCTCAGGGCCAGGGCCAGGGTTTGAGTTGGAGCAGGCAGATAGGCCCAGAGCCCGGGCGGGGCCGGGCAGTGGTGGGCACAGGAACCGGGCGGTCTGGGGTCGCTGCCGAGCAAACCCCCTGAGCACTTGGACACCAGGGAAGCTGAGGGCCCATGGGCCCCGGTCTGGGCACACAAGGACAGCAGCAGTAAGGATGGCTTGAAGGTGCTCACTTCTAAGATTTGCCAGATTCCTGGGGGAGAGAAAGGTGGGTGATGGGGACGACAGAGTGGGAAGCCGAAGGGCCTGGGTGACTGGGTGCCCCCAAGGCGGGCCAAGGTGTGTGCGTGTGTGTGCGTGTGCACGTTGGGGTGGGCAGGCCCACTGAGCTCTCCCAGATCCCGCACCTCACCCTCCCAGCTGGAGCCACCCAGCAGCCCACACCCAGGCCACATGCCCCGAGAGATGTGTCTCCTTTATGATGGTCATAGCATTTCCCCTCCTCCTTGGCCAGGGCTGGGGCTTGGCCTCATTTCCTGCCCCCACCTCCCCAGTAAACAGCTTCACAGCAACCCCCAATAAAGCTGCATCTCCCCAGCGCCAGCTGCTCGGCTGAGTAACAAAGCAAACAGGCATCCAAGCCGCCCCAGGCCCGAGGTGGCGGGCAGGGATGGGAGGAGACGCCCCACCGGACAGGTGGGCCCAGGCTCGGCTCAGCCAGGCCGTGGAGCTGAGCTCACCCCCACCCACTTGCAGGAGGGGCCAGAGCCCAGGACGCCAGCTTGGAGCCTCACCGCCCCAAATTCACAGACAAATAGAGCAGGGAGCATCCTCAGAGCTCCTGGGAAGGCTGAGGTGTGTGGAGGAGATGGTCTCTTGCCGCGTGGGGACCACCCTCCCCTCTGAGAGCCCAGCCCCTACCAGACCTGTTATTGTGCTTGATACGTTATAAAACACTTCATTACAAGGACCTCTGACTTAGGGCTTCTCTTCAACCAAACCTGACGGAATAGGGCTGCACCCACTAGGTGCTCAATCAGTGCTCAGAAATTATAACCCTGGCAGTAGGTAAAAGAACCAGGAGGACCCACCTTTTACCACTGACGTGGCTGCAGTGTAGTCTTGGAGCATGACTTTGTGCTAAATGACTTGATGCAGCCTGACTGTGACCTGGGGGAGTCAAAGACCCTCTGGGTGGACAGCAAGAAGGGAGGGGTGACGGCCCGTATCATATGATCTTGGGCAGGTCACTTCTCACTGCACTTGCACTGAATGAGAAATGAGACGGTTAAACAAGATGTTAAAGGAGGCTTCATGGAGGAGCCAATCTGGGGCGGGGTCTTGAAGGCTGTGTAGGAGTTGGTTAGAGGCAGGCTGGCAGGCAGGATTTACCAGCCTATCTCCTAGGCCTGGGGCGGGGGGAGGTGGGGGGGCAGGAATTCCTGGCTCTGGCTCCTCCGAGAGGGCAGGGAGTGGTGGGTGAGGCTGGAGAGCTGGCTGGCCCCAGGGCAAGGGCCTTAAGCCTCCCTCCCCTCCACCCTCAACTCTTCCCCAGACTCCACACTTCAGCCCATTCCCCGTGCCCACTATCACCACCTGCTTCCCTCGTCTCCCTCATTGCTCACCCCATTACCTCTCTCCTCCCTCATCTCGGCCCCACGCCCTCCCCTGCTCCCAGGTGCACGCTCAGCCCATCGTAATTCACAAGGAATTTCCATTCACCCTCCGTCTGGGTCTTCACAACCCTCCAACCGCTCTTGACAGCCCATCTAACAGACAGGACAACTGAGTCTCAGAGGCGGCTGAGTCACTTGCCCCAGTCCCAGAGCTAGAGAGCAGAGAGTCAGGGCTCAAACCTGGTCTGGGACCCTCCTCCCCTTATCCCCACCCCCACCCGGCTTCATGCCCCACCCTGAGCCCCCAGCCAAGCGAGTGGCCTGTCAGGTGGAACAACTCTTCCCAAAGCAAACTTTACACAAGCCGAGTTGCCCTGGGCTCTTCCTGACATTTAATGCCAGGCTCCTTCTCCCGGCTGGTTTGCATGTTCTCAGCCTGGGAGGCCCCTGCCAGGTTCTCCTCTCCCACCTTTCAGTGGCTGGGGGTGGCCGAAGGGAGCCTCCTCCTTCCTCCCCAGCCAGTGTGACGCTGCTGGGGGCCAGATGGGCCCGGGGCCCACCCAGGACCATAGAAAGGGGCAGTGAGGTCTCTGGGCATCGCCAGAGTCGAGGCACTTCTCCCTCTGCTTCTAGCTCGGGGCTGGGGGAGGGGTGGCCGGATGACCGCGGGCTAGGGTTCCAGCAGTGAGACCGGTGAGGGTGGGCCAGGCCCCTGTGCTGTAGGGCCGCACGTTGTCCCGAGGCCTCCCCACGTCTCGCCACCCCCACCCCCACACCAGGACACAAGAGGGGCAAGCGTCTCTGCTGTCCCCACACTAACGGGAATGCGTCCCCCTTACCCCCTCATAACCGCCCCCCCATCTCGACCTCTTTTGAAGCAATTTCTGTTCTTAGCGTCTCAGGACAGTTTGTTCTGGACTTTTGTCGCTGTAAAATCGGAGTGCCTTCACTTTGTCCAGACACCCCCTTCCAAGCCTGGAGGTGTGCCCCTGCCCTGGGACTGGGACCTTCTCCTCAGCCTGTCAAGGCTTTGCAGACTCGCCAGCAGGGTTTGTGAAGCGCCTCTGCCCTCGCTGGTCCGTGAGCGCCTGCAGGGGCTGGACACGAGCAAGAGCAGAGACAGCAGCCACCACTGCACACAGCCCTGTCGGGAGACCATAAGGCCTTCCCACGTCACTGTCCCGCCTGGTGACTTCAAACTCCAGAGACACAACTGTCTTTATGAGCCCCCATTTCACTGATGAGGAGACTGAGGCCGAGGGCAGCCAAGGTGCCCCAGCCAGGAGCCCAAGCGGAATCCATGTGCTCTGGCGCCTCCGAGGACCTGGCTGCCAAGCTGGTGCCAGGCCTTGGGGAACGACACCCACAAAAGCTCCCCGCTCCTGTCCTGTAGCGAGTGCCGGGAGGCCCGGGGGGAGGAGGGTAGGGAGGGAAGGGGCTGCAGCCGCCCCTGCGAGGAGCGGAGCGCGTGGGGCTGCGAGGTGAGGGCGACTGAGGCTGCGCTGGAGGGAGCAGGGCGGCCACGCGGGATGCGGGCACCAAGGCGGGATGTGCAGGCGGCCGGGCAGGCAGCGCCAGGAGGGCCGAGGGCCTGACTGAAGTGAGACACCCTTGCACACAGCATGTGCGCAACCAGGGCCGGACGAATTTCTGGAAAAGCCCAAAAGTGAGGCAGAATTGTACCCTGTCCCCACCCCACCAGCATCACTCACTCCAAGCCCCAGGCCCGCCTGGGCTGGGGGTCCCTGCTGCCTGGGGGGGCTGGGGGGCGGTGCTGGGGGGGGCCAGGCCTGATGGGCAATTAGTGAGGGGAGGGACAGCCTGGGGCGGCCCTGCTTGGCCAGAAGGGTGGGCTGAGTCTTTCAGGGCCTCTGGACACCAACTCCAGGGACAGTGGGGGACCCCCAGCCACACCCCTCATCCTGCCAAAAGCGTCAGCCTTCAGCTGTGCCTCTGCCTACAAGGGGGGCTCAGGGGCGGCCACCTCCGTTTCTCTGCCATCCTCCTTCCGAGTCCGGGTCAGGCTGAGGGGCAAGACGAGGCCCGTGGGTCACAGAACCCCGACAGTGCGGCTGGAAAAGTCTTGGGGGGTGCCTTGCCCCCTCGGAGTACCGAGGAGGAGACTGAGGCCCAGAGGGACCAGGGACCCGCCAGCGTTTCACATTCGGTGGGAGCAGGGCAGGACACCTCCAGAAGCTGAGGCCTCGGGTTCTTTCCAGGCCGTGTCTCCCCTTTGGAGCCGACTCCAATACGAGGGTGCGCCTGGGGCTGAGCTGGGTCCCTGTGCCTCCAGGCTGGTGGCACCCAGGTCACCAAGGCCCCACCAGTGCGACCCCTGTGGAGCTGTGATTCTCAGGGGCTGGGTTGGCAGGTGGCCTGAGCAGAGGCAAAGGAGGGTCGGTAGGGGTGACCGTAGGGGTCGGAAGGTGCTAGACCTACCAGCACATCTGAAAAGAGGGTGGAGCTGAGTCTTGAGTTCGAGTCCCTGCTCAGTCTCATGTGGACGCATGCAGGTCACAGTGCCTTTGTCTGTGAGGCGAGAATGACACTGGCTGCCCAGGGACTGGCTGGGAGGGCCCAGCAAAGCAGTTTATTAGTTTGACCTCCCCGTCGCCCCAGGGAGAGTTGGAAGTGGTGTCAGCGAGGGTGTGGGTGTGGATGCCTGAGACGCCCGTGCAGCGGGGCACGGAGGGGACTTCGCTGGCACGGATGTGCCTGGGCTCCTGGCTGCCCATGGGAACCGAGGGAAGAACAGACCACACCAGGGTTCCTTGATGCTCCCCTGGCCCTTCTGTTTCCTGTGCCCCATCGTCCTGCTACCTGCCCCTGCCCCCAACTGCCACTCTCCTGCCCCTTCACAGTCTCATTGCATCCCCCATCCCGCCCTACACACACCCGGCTCCTGGGCCCACGAGCTGCCCCCAAGGTGAACCCCCCACTGAGCCAGGCTCCCACAAAAGTTAGGTGAGTGGCCTGGACAGGTCTGTGCCCGGAGGAGGCAGAGAAACCGGGGGATCTAGAAGAAACCCTCTTCTCCTATGCCCATGTGGAGTCCAGGCCAGGCCAGGCCGCTCAGCCGCCCCCCGGGGTCCGCCTCCCTTCTCTCTGCCCTTGGAAACCCTGGGGCAGCAGGTGCTTGGGGATGGCCACGGTGGGGTGCTCGAGAGAACTCTGGGGCTGCCCACCGGAGGTGTCCAGCCTGAGACCGCTTCCTGGGCAACAGGGTGGTCTGTCCAGCGGGGGAGGACAGCACCAGGGCAGTAAGAGGAGGCCTGGGCACGTCTCTGGGGTCCAGCTGGTGTGAAGGGCGAGGTTGCTGGGGTTCCGTGGGAGGGTGGGAGCGTCGGGGGAGCAGAGACGGGTGGGAGGAGTGGAGAGACAGGGAGAGCCGGGGCCTGAGGCCAGGGCGTGTGGGGAAGCCAGACTTGCTGCCGCACAGCCAGGGCCTGGGCTGTGGCCTGGGACTCCGGTGGCCTGGGCTCCTCTCCAAGGTGCTGCCCGGCTGACTGGGGGCAGACCCAGGTGGCCCCTGCCCACTCTGCCTGGTTCCGGGCTAGGTCCTCGGCCCACGGTCACAGTTCCCACTCTGGCTCATTAAAGGGGGCCAAGGGTTTGCGTGGATGGAGGAGGGGGAGGGGCTGACGGTCAGTGCGGTGGCCGCTGTGGGGAAGCTGCCCCCGTCGCAGCTCCTCCTGCAGTGGGCTGGCTGGGGGCTGAGCAGCAGGGCCAGGGTGGCTAGCTCTGTCCCCCGAAGCACCTCTCAGCGGGGCCTGGGCTCTGGGAGGGCTGGGGTTGGCTCTCAGGATCGAGGTGCACACCGCCATCCCCCCAGGATGGAGGAGCTGGGAGCCTGGGCCAAGCAGGTTGCGGAAAACAGGCTGCAACCCACAGCCCAGGCCGTAGTAGAGACCTCCCAGGCGACTCCGTTCCCTGGCGCTGTGGTCTCAGGAGCTCTCAGGGGATCTTTCACTGGTGCCAGCTGGTGGCAGGAGATGAGAACCTGGGAGGCAAGCGGGCCCCAGGGCACATCCGTGGCTGCAAGGGGCGAGGCCAGGCAGGGCAGTGGCAGAGAAAGCTGAGCCGAATCTCTAACTTTGGGTCCCTCTGCCCTCTCTCCTTAATCTGCCTTCCTGGAGGAACGGGAGGTGCTGAGAGAAGGGTCGCTAATCCTCCCGGCCGCCACCCCACCGATCTGGTCCTGTCTCTGGGCCGTGGCCTCCACCAGCTGTTACCGAACTTTCTTTGTCTGGAGTGGGAGCCAGGGCTTCTGGGGCCGGAGGGAGCCAGGCCACGCTGAGCCTTAATCCAGACACGTGGCTTAATCCAGGAGAGATCAGCTCGAGGTTTGGGAGCTGCAGGCATCGCTCAGGAGACGCAGCCCCGCGCCTGCCGGCAGAGGCTATGGGGAGGACTGGGCCTGCCGTCCAGGGGACCGGGACCTGGCAGGTACCTGGCTTGTCCCAGGACCCCAGGCCTATGAAGCAGTGGCCTAAGTGTCAGGGGGCCTTGGGCTGGCGCTGGCTCTGCTGTGTGACCGTGGGCAGCCCCCTGCCACGCTTTGAGCCTCAGCTTCCCCAGTGCACCTGTGTCCCCTGGGCAGACAGTCACCCGTGGATCTGCTCATGGATGGATGGCATGGCACAGGGAGGAGGGCTTTGGGCGGAACTGTGGTGAGAAGGAAGGGACATCCTGTCAGGGGACAATAACACGAGAGAACATAGCCATGTCGTCCCCACAGCACGGGGCCCAGTGGGAAATGCCATTCTCATTAGAGCCTGGGTATTTGGTCACCATGTCAATCCCTGGTCTGGTCCGGACGCTGCCACTAACCAGAGCTTGAATCCCTTCCCTACGCTGGGCCTCATTGTTCCCACCTATGAGACAATCACATAATATACGGCCCCTTCCAGCTCCGATTATCTGGGCGGGGCAGGAGGTGGGCTCAGAGGTGGGCATGAGCCACGGGATGGGGCAGGGCAGGCCGTGGGGAGCCATGGGGGGCTCTTGAGCACAGAGGTGTCTGATGAAAGGGTGTTGGAGGGAAATGAGCTCGACAGTGGGGTGAACGAGCAGCCAGGACGTGGGCATGGACTTTGGAGGATCAAGGAGCCCAATCAGGAGGTGGCAGACCCCCCAGGAAGATGGGACTGGCCAGAAGAGGATCCTCAGGGTCCAATGAGCAGAGCCCAGCCTGGCAGGTGGGAGCCTGGGCAAGCGCGTGAGTCCCTGGCCTCGCCGTCCACATATATAAAATGGGGCTCGGGAGTCCACGGCCCCCAGGCTGTGGATAGTAAAAGGGGTGATGTGTGTGGATGCCCTGGGCACGGGGCATGGGAGGTGCTCACCGTGCAGTTCCCTCTTCTTCCCTCCCGAGTCCAGCCGGGAGCCTGTAGGAGGTGCCTGAGTTGCAGGCTGGGCCCACCAGCCCCTGGCTCCCCCACCAGTCCAAGCCTCCCCGCCCCCAGACC
Source organism: Eulemur rufifrons (assembly GCF_041146395.1). Lineage (NCBI taxonomy): Eukaryota > Metazoa > Chordata > Mammalia > Primates > Lemuridae > Eulemur > Eulemur rufifrons. The sequence goes on along the minus strand of NC_090997.1, from coordinate 4,788,902 downwards.
TGGGCTGCCTGGGGGCCAGAGGCTTCCCCAGCACCCTGGCCTGCGGAAAGCCAGGCCTTTCCTCTTGCTGCACGGCTACTCATTAACTTGTTTTTCACCCGGGAAGTGTCGGAGCTAGGACCAAGGCTTGGTGGAGACCCTCTGGCATTTAGGGATACGGCGAGGGCGAGCTGAATTGCGGGGTGTGGGGGAAGCAGGACTTCTGTGCTGGTGAGGGAGCCTTGGGGCAGGACTCAGAGGCCTGGGTTCAGGGCATCGACCTCTCCGCACCTTGACTTCCCGTCCGCAACGAGAATAAGGCCCGAGCCGCCTCTCCCTGAGGACGGGACGGATGCGAGGGCTTCGCGGTTCCCTCGCAAATGTTCCAAGGATGTGTCGTTACATCCGACCTGGCAAATGCCGCCACTCACCCGGCCCATTCATCCCCACCGACCCCTCACACTGCCCTGCCCTGAAACACAGCCTCTGCCTCCCACCCTACCTGTGGCTGAGGCCGAGCAAACAGGAGGGCCGCAGAGGAAGCGAGCTCTCTTGCTGCTTGGAAAAGCTTCTGCCTCCCTGGCACGGGGCCCAGGGTGCTGGCAGAGACTGTCCTAACGTGGCAGGCACAGGGGTTCTGGGGATGTGGATGGGGCGGGAGCCAAGCAGGGGGTGATGAGGGAGGAGTGGGGGACCAAGGGGGGGTCCCCAGGGGTGGAGCATCCACGGGGTAGGGCGTGGGCACAGGCCAGGGTGGGGACGCAGGGCCAGAGTGAGCTGTTGGCTCTGCCTAGGTAAATAATGTGGGCCCACGGCACACACTGGTGTTTGCACAGAAGGACTTGAAATGATTCCAGACCTGCCCTCTGTCCCTCACAACCAGGGCCCCCCCTCAGTCTCTGCCCACCCCACCTCACCCTGACCTTTTCTTCCCTGTCACTTAAAGGAGCCCTTGAAAGGAAGAGTTGAAATCAAAGGGAACACCCTTCTCTCTTGCTGGCATTCTCTCCGCCACAGGAAACTGCAGGGCTGCCATGTAAGGTTGGGAAAGTTGGGCACTGCACAAGGGGGGTGGGCAGAGGGAGCTGAAATTCTACCTGGGCTCCATTCACCAAGCTATGCTACCCAGAGAGGAAGGGATGGCATTTTCTAAGTTGTACAAAGGTGTCAAACGGGCTAGCTGCAGCCCTAGACCGGAGGTATCAGACTGGGTTCTTTCCCTTGTCGCACCTGCAGAGGTAAGTGCCAGCTGCACACTAAGGCTGAGCAGGTCGGTCCCACAGGGTGGCTGGAGATGGGCCAGGGAGCCCCCCTTCACTCTCCAGCGTCCCTGTGTGGCACAGTGAGTTCTGCTGCGGTTAGAGAGGCTACCCAGTCTTTTGATTAAAGCCTCCCCCTCCTCCTGGCCAGATGCCTTTAAAGCAGCCGTTCTGCAATTTGAACATGCCTCCGACTCACCCGCAAGCCTCCTGAAACGCAGTGCCGGCCTCCCTGCCCCAGAGCTTCTGATTCGGCAGCTCTGGAGCGAGCCTGGGAATGGGAGTTCTGACAAGTTCCCGGGCGGTGTTGGTACCGCATTTGAGGACTACTGCTTTCCTACTGCTTTCAGACACAAACACCCTTGAGAAAGGACACTACTCACTTGCCCTCAACAGGTTTATCTGCTCCTTTGCTCCTGTCTCAGTTGTTTCCTGTATCATTGGCAGCATGTATCTGCTGTAATCTTCCACCTCTGCCTTGATTATTCTGGAGTCTCAGGCCCCCCGAATCACTGAACAGCCCAGAAGGCCCCGTGTCCGGGTGCGGGTCATCTCTCCATTCCCCTGCCTCTCCCAAACTGTGCCCTCTGATACGGGACTGAGAGCAAAGGGCCTGCGTGATCGGTGGGGAGCGAGGCCCCCCGACTGCACGGATGCTGAGTGGCGCCCTGGAGGGCCTGGCGGGGGGCGGCGATGAGCAGCAGGCTGAGTTGCTGAGGGTCTTGGCTGCTCCCCGGAGCCTGCCCCTCCTCACCTCTGCTGCCCCCAGGAAAGGCTGGCTGGGTACCTCCTCCAGCAGCTGCACGTTCCCCCAGGGCTCAACGGGACAGGAGAGGGCCCTGGGGGCTGGGAGGGCCCCGGGGCAACACTGGAGGCAGGAGGGGGAGGTGGGTGGGAACCAGGAAACTGCCCTGGCGGGGCAGCATGCCTATGAGTTCTTACTCAGTGGCCAACTCAAGAGTGTTAGGCTTTGGGACTTTATTCACAACCCCAGATGGCCCTGTAGGAGGGGCGGGGCTGGCCGACTCCCCACCACACACCCCCTTCTCCCATTCTTCTCTCCCCTGCTGGTGAAGTGATGGCAGCCGTCTCCCTTCCACCTCCACGTCTGTCTCTGTCAAGGGCAGAATAAAAGAAAACAAGCTTTGCTACAGTAGCAAAGATTTAGATTAGGTTAGCAGGAAGGGTTTGGACGTGAAGGGCTCCTTGTCCAGGCCTCAGTTTGCTCATCTGCCAAATGGGGCTAATCGTGCCTCCATTGTGAGGACTGAATGGGGCTAAGAACCTCAGAAGATTGCCTTAAGCACATTAGGTGTGTAAAGATTTGCTGCTCCCAGCCAACCCGGCTTCCCTGGGGGGCGAGGGATCTATCTGTTTACAGTCCCCCCCACCACTGTCCTTCCCAGCCAGAAGCCTGTCTGCCCAGCCCTGTCCCAGCTGCCCAATGACCCAGAAGCCCCCAACTCTCCTGGGCCCAGCCCACTGCCCACTGGGCGCCTCATCCCCATAACCAGCTTAGTGGCCCCATGGGGATGGGGAAGCAGTCAGACCTGACTCTCTTTCCTCTTTCGCTTCTGTGGACGCAGCCGCCAGCCCGAGCAGCAGTGGCATGGGCAGCGCCAGCCCAGGCCTGAACAGCGTGCCCCCCGGCCGCCTCCTGCTGCCCCCCGACACGGCATCGAGGACAGGCTTGGAGAAGGCAGCAGCAGGGGCGGCAGGTCCCGAGAGACGGGACTGGAGCCCCAGCCCGCCCGCCACGCCTGAGCAGGGCCTGTCTGCCTTCTACCTTTCCTACTTTGACATGCTGTACCCCGAGGACGGCAGCTGGGCTGCCAAGGGCCCTGGGGCCAGCACTCGGGAGGAGCCGCCTGAGGAGCCTGAGCAGTGCCCGGTCATTGACAGCCAAGCCCCGGGGGGCAGCCTGGACTTGGTGCCAGGGGGGCTGACCCTGGAGGAACACTCACTGGAGCAGGTGCAGTCCATGGTGGTGGGCGAAGTGCTCAAGGACATCGAGACAGCCTGCAAGCTGCTCAACATCACCGCAGGTGAGCCCCTGTCCCCACACCCACCTCCATAAGGGGGTCACAGACAGGGCTGAGGTTGCTGGTGTGGGTTGAGGCACTGCTGGCTGGACTCTGGCCACCTCTGCCCAGCCCCAGGGAAGCTGGCACTTCCAGACACACAGCCCCTAACAACAGTAGCTGTGAGCCTGGGCTGGGAAGGTTTTGACCCATCTCTGTGCCCCAACCATGCCGGCCTACTGTCCCCACTTGGTAGGTGCTGGGTGGCATGAATGCAAGCGCTACACCAGCCTGCCCACCGCCTCCCCTTGCACCCCTCTCCACTCTCCCCCACTCACTCACACACCAGCCGCGCCCCTACCTCCTGCCCCCTCGACTGCTTCCCCGCAGCACTTCCTGGCGTCTGCCATGCTGTGCACCTGACTGACTTACCTCGTTTACTGTCTGCCTCCCCCACCAGAGAGTACACCCCACAGGGCAAGGACCTCCATCTGTTTTGTCCGTCCCTACTCCCCTGTTCTTTGGAAAGCACTTCGAACAAAACATGCTCAAAACACCGTGGTTGGATGAATCCAACAAGAAGCACTTCCTGATAGGCCAGGCCCTGTTCTAGGACTTGGGGATTGAGTGGTGAACACAACGCAAAAGTCCCCATGTTCACGGAGCCGGCATTACAGGGAGGGAGACAGATCATAAATAACGTGTCACTGTCTGGTGGTGAGGAGGGGACATGCTGGGGCCGGGCACGTGTGTGTCTGCCAGGCCTGCGGGCGGTGGCTCTGGAGCCGATGCTATGGGCTGAGGGGCTGTGGGTCTCCAGCCCCCTGTCCCGCCATCGTCTCTCCTGCTTCAGGCAGGCTTGCCCCGTTGCCCTCAGGCTTCAGGTGGGCATGCGAGCACCCCCGTCTGTGCGGCTTCCGCTGGGAGGAGGGTCTTCGTCCCCCGTTGGTGTCCCCACCGGAGGCAGCTCCTGCCAGTGACCCAGTCCTCCAGTTCCCCGGTGCCCACGCCAGCCCCGCCCTGGGAGGTTCTCTACAGGCCTCTTTCCCACCCTGGCGGGGGAGGGGTGTGCCCTCTGAACAATGGGGACAGAAACAAATTGCTTTGACCTCGGGGAGAAAAATGAGTTTATTAAATGAGGGCAGCCTATCCTGCCGGTCACCTAGCTGGGGCAGTGGCTTAGACCATGCTGTTCACTTAGAGGCCCCATTGTGACCGTACCCACCAGCCTGCCCCCCGCCCCCCGCTGCTGTGTGCCCCGCCAGGCTCACTCCAGAGCAGGCCCCTCCCCTGGCCTCTGCGGCCTTAGTCGCCCCCTAACCAGCGGGTGCCCCGCCATTTGCTTGTTCAACACGTGTGCACGGAGCCGCGGCTCTGCACCCAGCCCTTTGTTAGGTGTGGAACAAGCAGATGGAGTTCTCTGTGCCTCAGTTTCCTCATCTGTAAGATAACGGGGTGGGGGCAGTGTTGGGGCTGTAAGACTAATTCCTGGTTAGGTTTTACTCTGGTTCCTTGGGGGTTTGGGGAGGGCAAGAGGTATCTGGGGGAGAAGCTCAGGTGTTTCTGGCTTAATGTCACTGACCACTCCAGGGCTGGGGCTCCCCTGAAAAGTCCTTTGGAGGGGCTGCAGGGGTCTGGGAGGACCCGAGGCCTGGGTGGGCTGGGGGTGCAAAGGCACCAGGCTACCCTGCCCTGAGCCAAGTTTGTTTCTAGGGTCCTGGCTCCTCCCTTTCATCCCCCTCTCTTCTTGGGTACCCGTCTCCACAAGTCCCCCCAAGGCCCTGCCTGGGCCTGGCCTGTCCATACTCCTAGGAGCGAATGGTCCCAGGCCACCATGGGTGCCCCATCACAGCAGGGGAGGCCACATTCGGGGCAGTGCCCTCAAGCAGCCCCTGAGCTGACAGGGTGTCCCTTGCTCAGACCCTGTGGACTGGAGCCCCGGCAACGTGCAGAAGTGGCTCCTGTGGACAGAGCACCAGTACCGGCTGCCCCCCGTGGGCAAGGCCTTCCAGGAGCTGGGGGGCAAGGAGCTGTGTGCCATGTCGGAAGAGCAGTTCCGCCAGCGCTCGCCCCTGGGCGGGGACGTGCTGCACGCCCACCTGGACATCTGGAAATCAGGTAGGACATGGCATGGGGGAGCAGCCCCTTGGGGCTCCAAGCCAGGGATACTGAGGGGGATGGCCAGGCCAGGATGCCAGCCTCGGAGTTGCCCTCCACTGGGGAAGCAGGCCCTTGGCCCCAACCGGGACTCTGTTCTGAATCTCAGCCCCCACTGCAGCTGCCTCCCGGATCCTGGTGAGCTCCCCCACCCCCACCTGCTCCCAGCCCTGGCCAAGGCCGCAGAAGGTAGGACAGAGCACGTGGGCAGCTAAAAGGTAGCAGTCAGACAGCCAGGGCACAGGACGTCAGAGCTGAGCGCAAGCACAGATACTGGGAAGTCCTTATTTTTCCCTTTTAAAATTTTGTTTGTTTTGCTTTGTTTTTCATTAAAGAAGTAATGAGAGCCGGGCGCGGTGGCTCACGCCTATAATCCTAGCACTCTGGGAGGCCGAGGCAAGGGGATCGTTTGAGCTCAGGAGTTCGAGACCAGCCTGAGCAAGAGCGAGACCCCGTCTCTACTAAAAAAATAGAAAGAAATTAGCTGGACAACTAAAAAATATATATATTAAAAAATTGGCTGGGGCCGGGCGCGGTGGCTCACGCCTGTAATCCTAGCACTCTGGGAGGCCGAGGCGGGTGGATCGCTCGAGGTCAGGAGTTCGAGACCAGCCTGAGCAAGAGCAAGACCCCGTCTCTACTAAAAAAAAATAGAAAGAAATTATATGGACAACTAAAATATATATATACAAAAAATTAGCCGGGCATGGTGGCGCATGCTTGTAGTCCCAGCTACTCGGGAGGCTGAGGCAGTAGGATTGCTTAAGCCCAGGAGTCTGAGGTTGCTGTGAGCTAGACTGACGCCACGGCACTCACTCTAGCCCGGGCAACAGAGCGAGACTCTGTCTCAAAAAAAAAAAAAAAAAAAAAAAAAAAATTGGCTGGGCATGGTGGCGCATGCCTGTAGTTCCAGCTACTTGAGAGGCTGAGGCAGGAGGATCCCTTGAGCCCAGGAGTCTGCGGTTGCTGTGAGCTAGGCTGACGCCACGGCACTCTAGCCCGGGCAACAGATTGAGACTCTGTCTTAAAAAAAAATAAAAAAGTAATGAGGCATAGATATGCTTGTTAAAAAAAAAAAGACCATAGTGAGGCCGGACGGTGTGGCTCACACCTGTAATCCTAGCACTCTGGGAGGCCGAGTTGGGACTATCGCTTGAGCTCAGGAGTTCGAGACCAGCCTGAGCAAGAGAGACCCCGTCTCCACAAAAAATAGAAAAATTAGCCGGGCATGGTGGCGCATGCCTGTAGTCCCAGCTACTCGGGAGGCTGAGGCAGTAGGATTGCTTGAGCCCAGGAGTTTGAGGTTGCTGTGAGCTAGGCTGACGCCACGGCACTCTAGCCAGGACGACAGATTGAGACTCTGTCTTAACACAAAACAAAAAACAAACCAGAGTGAAAACCAGTATCTCCATCCCCCTCCCTACCCCAGCTTCCAGTCCTCCTAGAGGCAACCGCTGTGACCAGTTTCTTGGGTATTTCTCCAGGGAAAGTCTATGCATAGTCAAGCAAATATATGTGTGTGTGGTTTTTACTCCTATTTAAGACCTAAATAGTACCAGCGTATCCCGCTGCGCCGCACTCAGCAGTGTATCTTGGCCCTTGCTCCGTCCCCATCCGCCTGTATACAGCGGCCTGCTGGGCGCCACCATGTGCCCTGCGCACAGCCGGGCTCGTTGGCGGATGTGGCGTTTGCTCAGCGAGCTAGTCAAGGCCCTTGCCCCTAGGGGCCCGAAATGCATAAGGGGACGGGACCCACTCCTAGGACCCCGTCAGGGACCGGTGCCCTGCCCCAGCCCAGGCCCCTTGCCAGGGGATGGCCGGTGCCAGCCCGAGGGGACGCCAGCAGTGACCTGGGCGGAAGCTGGCTGCCTCCGCCCCCTGCCAGCGGGGCGGGCTGGGGGAGGCGGAGAGGGCCGGGGGAGCTGCAGGATGGAGGGCAGGGGGCCTGTTTGCATTACGCCAGGCGCTGAGTGAGGCGCTGTGCGGCCTTCCCCACCTCGAGCCGCGGAAGCCTGTGAGGGGCCCGGCCCCGTGTGGCAGGTGAGGAGGGGGAGGCAAGAGACAGCCTCTGAGGCCCCTTCCCGCTTTGACGTCCCGAATTTTCTTCCAGGAAGCAGCTGCTTGTAAACAGCTTGCCTTCCCAGCTTGGCAGGAGGCAGGGGGCCACAGGGGAACCCCCACCCCAGTGCCCTCCCTCCTGCACCCCTGGGCCTCTCCTGGGTCCCCAACCTCCTCTCCTTGCCCCGCAGCGGCCTGGATGAAAGAGCGGACCTCGCCCGGGGCCATGCACTGCTGTGGTGAGCTGGGGGAGGGGGCGCCTGGCGGGCAGGGGGCTGCCCCGAGGCGGCGGGGTGGCCGCGGCTGCCCACTCACCGCCCTTCCCTGGCCGCCCAGCCTCCACCGGCGAGGAGGGCTGGACCGACGGCGAGGTGGACTCGTCCTGCTCCGGGCAGCCCATCCACCTGTGGCAGTTCCTCAAGGAGCTGCTGCTCAAGCCCCACAGCTACGGCCGCTTCATCCGGTGGCTCAACAAGGAGAAGGGTGAGCGGGCTCCCGTGGGGCGCCGTGCGGAGGGGACCCAGCAGGCCCTAGGCACGGGGGAGGGTGGGGACAGGCCAGGTGAGGCTGCCCCGCCTTTGTCCTGAAGGCCGAGCGGGCCACTCTCATGGGACTGCGCCGTCTGTGTGCGATTTGTGTCTGCGCCCGCTCCTGGGCAGACTGTCATCTTGGGGACCCTCAGCGCCACACAGGGCCGGGAACGTAGCAGGGGCTTAAAACTACTTGCTGAGAGTGCGACACAGTCTTTGCCCTCAAACATCGTGGCTTCGCTGGAAGGACTCAGGATGTCCAACCAGAAACACAATGCGAGCTGCGCGTGTAACATTAAAGTTCCTAGTAGCCACATTAAAACATTTTTAAAAACAGGTGAATTAAATTTTAATTATACATTTATCTAATCCAACATTATAAATTATGGTTTCCACATATAATTAATATGAAAAATCATCAATTTTGATAATTATAATTAATATACATTATTTTACTAAGTCTTAGAAATCTAGTCTGTAATTTATAGGTCTAACACATCTCAATTTGGGCTAAGCCACATTTCGGGTGTTCAAGAGTCACATGTGGCTGGTGGCTACTGTGTTGGACAGTGCAGGACTTGGGTGGGGTGTGTGTTGGAAAAGGCTAGGAGCCAAGAAACCTGAGTCCTGGGCCCTTGCTGCCATAGTAGCTGTGGTTGCCTGGACTTCAGTCTTCTTATCTGTAAAATGGGCTAGATTCATTCGCCCAACAGGCCTTCACTGAACACCAACTCTGATTCCACACTCAGCCGACTTTACAGAGAATTCTAGTGTCCTGAAGGTTTGGGGAGGGCTCAGCAACTCTCCAGCCTTGAGGGGCCTGCAGCGTGCAGGAGAGAGAGCCGTGAAATGAGCTGGTGTGTGGAGCATTTCAGGGCTGTGATGGGGCTACGGGGGCAGGAAGGAGGGATTAGCTGTGTCTGGTCCAGAAGGACCCCGTGGAGGCGGGATGGTTAGATGGGGGTGGTGGAGGAGATGCTCCTGCACAGGGGGCGGTGGCCCCGGTGTGCCTTGGGGACTGAGAGTGAGCCAGTCTTTGGGGACAGGGAGATCAGGGAGGGCCCTGTGGTCTGGAAAGCCTCCTGGAAGGGGCGTGCTGGCCTGGGCCTTGGCAGGAGGGGTTAGAATGAGAATGGAGGGTACTAACGATGTAATGACTTGTCCCAGGGGGCATTTTCTCAGGTTCCACTCTAAGCGTTTTCGGTAACAACCCAACACCCCATGGTGGTCACGACAGCCCCTCTTACAGACAGAAGGAGCCTCAGACAGGCTCTAAAGGGAGCAAATGGCAGAGCCAGGACTCAAGCCCAGTTGGCTCGGCTCCAAATCCAGTCTCCTTCCACCACCTCGTATTTATTAATCATGCCAGAAAGGGCTGTGTGGGCTGCAATGTCTGAGAATGGCAAAGAGGTCGTTTCAGGCTTGGAGCTACAGGGACACAGGTGGTGGGTGTGAGGGCTGATCTTGCCAAATGAGCCGCGGGCACTGCTGGGAGCAGCGCAGGGCTTTGGATTAGGACATGCAAACCCCGCAGTGGGAACCGAGGCTGGCAAAGGCCAGGCCCGCAGAGCCCTAAGGAACCCACTAGGTACACAGGCTCACCCTGCAGCAGGACGTTTTGGCTCCAAAGTATTCTCTACCATTTATCTGGGCATGTGGCACGTGCTTCGCACACATTTCTCTAGCCCTCACCACGACCATGGGAGTAGGTCCCCACAGCCTGGCCCTGCCTGAGCAGAGGGCGGTCTTGGCGCTGGCTCCCTTGGTTCCCAGGAGACTGACCTGGTGGTCTGGGTCTTTCTCCTTCCTGCCGCCCCACTTGCACCACCGGCTCTCTCTGGGCCCTCCTGCTCCCTCAGGCATCTTCAAAATTGAGGACTCCGCCCAGGTGGCCCGGCTGTGGGGCATCCGCAAGAACCGTCCTGCCATGAACTACGACAAGCTGAGCCGCTCCATCCGCCAGTATTACAAGAAGGGCATCATCCGGAAGCCGGACATCTCCCAGCGCCTGGTCTACCAGTTCGTGCACCCCATCTGAGACTGCGGCCAGGACCCTCCCGCCGGCCTGCACCTGCCTTGGCCAGACCCTGGGCTGGGGCAGAAAGGGTAGTCAGCTGGCATTCCGGAGTCCAAGGTCAAGGAGGGGGTGGCCACCACCCTCAGGGGTATAAGTGGGGCCCGGGGACCCCAGGGCGGGGTGCTTCCTCCTCAGGCCTGAATGCTCACGTGCCCAGACTTCTGGAGGGTGGAGGGAGGCAGGGCGGTTGCAGGTGTTCACCGCTCTCTAGGTAAGGACAACCCTCTAGCAGCCTGTGACCCGGAATTGCCAGAGCAGAGCCTACAGAATGGCAGTGACTTGGCCAAGGCCGCCTGCAGTCCAGGGCTCTCTGCTACACCCCCACCTCCCATTGTGCACCATGCCTGGCATGGTGCTAGGAGACGTCTGCACCCCTAAGTTGGGGACCCAGGGGTGCCCCCAGGAATGGATAATAAAGATATTAGAGAACTGACTCATCCCCAATGTTTGTGCAGTGAATGGCACAGCCCAGAGGCCATCAATGGTCAAGAGCGATTGTGGTCACAGGAGCCTGGAGTGGTCAAGGGAGGCTTCCTGGAGGAGGTGGCATTGAGCTGAGCCTAGAAGGAAAGGGATAACCGATTGGTAGAAGCATGTGGGAGAGAGGCAGTGAGTCCTCGAAGCCCAGGAGGGGCTAGAACAGCCACCCTGGTTTGGGCTGAGAGGAGGGAGGCAGGGCTGGGACCGAGGAGGGTCTACACATTGGGACTGGAGAGCGGAAGGTGTCCTCCGCATTCTCTTGCTCTGCTGTGGAGCAGGGCTCTGTGCCTGGGGGCGGAGGGGCAGAGCCCTTGTCTCTGCTCTGGCAGCTAAAGGAGCTAGACTACACCGAGGGGCATGGGACGGGGTGGGCGCTTCAGTCCCCTCGTGGGACACTGGGTTTGCAGCAAACAGGGTGGGAGAGGTTAGCCCATTTGCAGTTTCTCCTGAAGACCTCAGAGCGCCACGTGAGAAGCTGCGAGCCCGGGGCGGGGTGCGATGGGGAGAGGGTGTGCGTCAGCGTTCGTGCCTGTGCTGGCGGACACAGGACCTGCCGCTCACTCTTCCGGGCAAAGCAGCTCACTCAGCTTCCTCATGCTTCCCTCGCACTTGTTCACCCAAGCGTGTGTCCTGAGGGCCTACGATGTGGCAGGTACTTCCACTGCTTCTGTCACTGACCTTCCCAACAAAACTATGCGGTAGGGGTTACTCCCCCATTTTGCAGATGATGAAACTGAGGTTCAGGGTGGTTAAGTGACTTGCTCATGGTCACACAGCTGATTAACAGCAGAACCAGGAACTGAACCCACACCTGTCTCTCCCCAGGGACAGGGCCCTCCGCCCCGCCATGCCTCCTGCTTCCTGATCGACCAGCACCCTTCGCGCTCTATAACCCTCACCCTCCGAGGCCTGGCTTCCAGCCAGCGCCACCCACACCACCAAGGGTTAAATGCTGTCTGCACTGCTGCCTCTGCCCCCGGCAATTTTATTGTCTTCAGAGAAAGTTTACTCCTGGCAGTGAGCAAACAGCACCTTGGCATCTGTCGGCTGCGACTGGACTGGGAGGAGGAGAGGGCCCTGCCGCAGGCCTGAGCCTCGCTGGGCCCTGCTGTCTCCCAGCCCCAGGAAGGGGCAGCCTGGGACCCTGGCCAGAGCAGGCTCTGCTCTGCTGAACTGGTTTTGTCTCCAGCTAGCCGGCTGTCCCTGGAGCCACTTGCCTGTACGTCCCCAGCTGGGCCCAGGCCTGGCAAGGCCTCAGATCTCAGGCAGGGGCTGGGGTGGAGGATGGGCAGGGGACTGGACGCTCCCACCCGCAAGCCCTTGGCAGGCACCCGCCCACCCAGTGACACCTTGTGAGCTGGAAGCAGCAATCTGCGGACTCCTTTCCCTCTCCCACACACCTCCCTACCAGAACCCCACCTGCCCAGTATTCCCCGACCCCTCTCCACAGGACCCCGCCCCCAGGGCTCCCTGTAACTAAATGTAACTGCTTGAGCACACAAGACAACAAGGCCTTCTGTCTGTATTTGAACGTTCCTCCGTCTGGCTGAAACCAGGGTCTCAGACCGATTTGGGGCAGTAGGGGACATGGGGTGGCAAATAGATTCAGTCCCCGCTTGCCGTTTCTCCCCGCCCTGTGCACACATGGGGCCGGAGGAAATCGTCCCTGAGTAACGGGTTTGTGTCAGGGCCCTGCCAGGACCCGAGGGGCCTCAGAGAGACCGCTCACCAGACTGGAGGGAGCTGGGCCCCCAAGCTGAGAGGGGGCGGGGACCCAGTGAACGAATGGTGGAGCTGGGGCTGAACCGCCCTGCCCAGAGGAGATGTGTGGGGCCGGGCAGCGGGAGCGGGAGAGCTGGGCCGGGCCTGGCAGAGCAGCCGAGGCCGAGAGCCCGTCCTGCCCACGCCCCTGAGAACTTCTCCCTCCCAGGGGTCCCACATGGAAACGCCTTCAGATGCAGGACACAGGAAAGCTGCCGTCACAGCACGTGGAGCCTGGCACTGTGGACAACCAGGTACCACAGGCCTCAGCAGTCACTGTTTTAAAAATCAAAACCTGTTTGGGGGCCACATTCACCCTTGAACCATGAGTCTGGGACCCTGAATGCCCCGGCTCTCCTGGTCAGGGCTTGTCACTGTGCACCCAGAACCTGAGGCCAGAGCTGCAGGAGCCTCCAGGGTAACCCTCCCCAGTCCAGACAGGACCAGGACGCCCGCCAGGCGAAGGGACCGGCCCGCAGGCGCCCAGCCTGTGGGTGACCGGCCGGCACAGCACCCAGTTTTGCTCGGGCACCACCTCCCCACAGACATCCCAACCTCGAATGGTTCTCAGAAGGCTCGGAGACCCCCAGGACTAAGAGACACAAGACTCCAGATGACAACGCCCAGCCAGGTTGACACAGTTCTGGGTTTTATCCACAGTCATACAATCACAACTTATATATATATATTTGTATTTATATACCTTTAAATTACACAATCATGTACAAAACAGGTGCATTGCTGAGACCACAGCACTTTTCGGAGTTTCACAAGTGTCAGAACTAATGGAGTCAGGAAGCCTAGGGTGGCGGGTGGCGGGGCGGCCCTGGCTCCTCACAGAACCAGGTCACACAATGGTGGTTAACTGGGGACAAAACACATTATCGCCGAGCCCCACCAGGGCGGGCCCGTGCAGCATCGAGGGTGCGGGCGGGGGCTACAGGAGGAGGCTGTGGGCACGGCGAGGGGCACGGCCCCCACGCTCGGTGTTGAGTGCCCCGACACCAGCACTGATGGGTGGGGCTGGGCTCCCGGAGCTCAGGGACTTCCAGGTGGGAGACCCTCCTACTTTGGGGTCCTGAGGAGCCTGGGTACCGAAAGAGAGTGGTCCTAAATGGCCATGGAGGTGGTTGCTCAGAAGGGATGGGGGTTCGAGTCCTTGCCCCGGCGTGGGCAGCTAGAGTGCTAAGAGGGACAGGCCTAGGGTCCAGCCAGGGCCGCAGCCCCTCCCCAGTGCTGGGAAGCCTCCGGCACAGGGAGAGGGAGCCCAGGCCCCAAGGTGCAGATGTGCTGGCTCCCTGCCTTTCCAGGGTAAGCGCCGAGGGGCAGCGGTGCCAACCCCAGCTCCCGCCTGGGGAAAGGTAGGAGAGGCTTTTGCTCTGCAGCTGGGAGGACGGCAGGCTTCCAAAATCTTGCTTCAGGCTCTCAGGAGCCCAGCCAGGGCCCAGAGACCAGGCAGTGATAAGGACAGGGGTGCTGGTGGCAGGGGGTGAGGATTGCCTGTCCCTGGGCTGCCGTCACCCCTGTCCCCGAGGGAGGCCTGCCGAGTTTGGGCCCTGCCAGGATCCTCCATGCCCATGTGAAGGTCGGGGCCTTGAGGCCGGGGTCTTCCACTCCCTAACAGTGGGCTGCTGGGAGCAGCAGCAGCAGGGAGCAAAGGGCTGAGGGCCGACAGAGGGCTGGGCTAGCACGCTCTCTGTGCCTGGAGGCCCAGGAGGCCCGGCGGTACAGGAGGGAGGAGGTGTCTGCAGTCCAGAGGCCTAGCAGGGGCATCCTCTGTAACAAGTCTCACCTGGGGCTGCAGGACTTCTCAGCTCCTCTTCCCGGAGGTCCCCAAGAGATATTTCTCCCAGCTACTCCCCCACCTCTTGGGATCTTGTCCAGCGCCGGTCTGCTTCCCCAGCCCCCCACCCAATCCTGTGGGACAGGCTGGTACCTAGCACTCTGCCCTACTGCTGTCACCAACCAGATGGGTCCTTTGCCCCGACCCACCCCCAAAAGTCCTTTAACTGTGACCCAGGCTTGGAGAGATAGAGGGGGTCCCAGCAGGGGGAATGTTGTTCCAGGGGCTGGGGGGCAAGGAAGAAAGACATGGTGACTATCCTGCTCCAGAGGGCCAGGGCTCCCCCTTCCTGCCGAACTCAGCTGCAGGGTTTCCTCTGACGGTCCCAGGCTGGAAGCTCCCACGGGCCCTGCACCGTCTCCCAGGCAGGCCGGGGAAGGGCAAGGGGTGGTTAGGCCAAGAGCCTTGCAGGTCCGAGGCTTGGTCTCAGGGAGGCTTGTGTTGAGCCCAGTGATTCTACGGTTCTGGATGGACAGGGAGGGAACAAAGGTGGGGGGCAAGATGCCCTCCTCCCCAGGAAACGGGAGGAAGCTGCTACTGTTGCTGGCTATGCTGTGGGTTTTGGGGTCCCCACCCCTGCCAGAGGACTTGTGAGAGGGGGAGGGTCTCTGCAAGTTGCTGAGGGGTATGGCTCTGAGGAAGAGCCTATGCCCAAAGTGCTGACCGCTGGAAAGGAGGGCCCAGACAGGGCCTTGGTCCCTCACATGGGCCTGGAGCTGGGCGGGCTGGCACAGACACCCTCCTGTATCCCAGGGACACCATCACTTCCTCCAGCTCACCCCTCTTCATGTCTGGGGAGCCTAGGGACCCCTGGGAACCTCTATGGTGGAGGAGGGTGACCAGGATGGGGCCAGGACTAGGAGGGCACTCCCTAGGACAGAGTGGAAGACTAGAGATTGGGGGAGCCTCCCTTCTCGGGGTCTGGAAGGGAGGCCTTGAGCATAGGGTGGTGGTGGAAGGCGGAACAGGGTGCGGGGGAAGAAGAGGTTAGGAAACCAGGCCCAGGGAGCAGGGGCAGGTGCCGGCAGCCTGGAGGGAGTGGGAGGGGGGTAAGGCAGGGTAGAGGGTCCAGGAGACATCCCTCAAGGCTCAGGGGACTCTTTGGTGGAACCTGAAGAGCAGATGTTGTGATGTTGGGCTATGTCCTAAGACCCTCACCTGCCCTGGGGCCATCATCCCAAGCCCTACCACCCTGGCCTCCGGGTGGCCCTGCAAATGCTCTGTCTCTGTATTTTTTGTTTTGTTCTGTTTTAACTTTTAAAAAAATAAAAGCTTGATCGGAAAATATGTCTGGAACTCTATGGCGAGGGAAAGGAGACGAGAGTGGGAAGGGGGAGGCGGTGGGCAAGGAGTGAGGGGGTGTGGAGGGAGCCGGGCAGCTAGATGGCCTCCACGTAGTTGGCGGGGTAGAGGCCCAGCTGCCCGCTGTCCAGCCGCCCGCGGCACCAGCCCTGCTCATCCTCCTCACCCAGCTTAGTAAGCTCGTCTCCTGGAAGGGGGACACAGGGAGGGGCTCAGAGAGGGCCACCCCTCCCTCAACACACTCCCCGCTAGGTGAGCCCTCCAAAGCCTCCCTCCCCATTAGTGCCCAAATGCTCCGACTCTGACTCCGTTAAGTGCTCTTAGATATTGGCCACAGGCCCCAGCCTCGGAGACCGGCCCCAGTCCCCCTCTCAACATCCACGTGCTCCCTGGCACCGAGATCCTGGCCTACTGATTCGCCTCATGGGGCCGGCCCCGCCCCCGGGCCCCGCCTCTACCCTCCGCTCAGGTCCCGCCCCTGCCCCAGCACACGGTCACCCAAGGACTGGCCCCGCCCACGCCAGGCCCCGCCCACGCCAGGCCCCGCCCCATCCATTCCCCACAAATCCTAGCGGGCCCTGTCCTCAGCCCCGCCCCCCACACCCAATCCCGGCCGAGCCTCCCCGGCGCCCTCGCGTGGCCGCGCCGCCGCCTCACCGGCCTTGAAGCTGAGCTCGTCCTGCTCCTGGCCGTCGTAGTCGTAGAGCGCCCGCACGCGCACTCCTTTGGCGTCGTCCTCAAAGGGGTTGGCACCCCCATTGGCCTCGCTGCCCCCGAAGGGGTTCCCGCTCTCGTCGTCGGACCACTCTGTGGCGTAGGGCTGGCCTCTGTCGTAGCTACTCACGCTGAGTCGCAGAGGGAGGACCCAGCTTGAAATCCCTCCCCGCCCTCCGCGCCTTGTCCCCAGGGCTAACCCCTCCTAACCTGGGCTCTGCCCCAAATTCTACCAAGGCTGGAGCAGGGATTGGCCGCCCAGGAGGGGGTCTTGAGACAGTGACCCTCATGACGGCTCTTCAAACAGATGTGAGGCAGTGCCATTCGCATTATTATTCAGTTCTTGAAGGAGAGGGCACAGAAGGGGACCCCAGAGAACATCTGAGCCTTGATCTGAGAGGGAAAGTACCACCTAATGGTTAAGGATCCCGGAGTCAGACCTCCTGGGCATCATACCCGCGGAGGTTTACTATGTGACCTTGGGCAAGTCACTTAACCTCTCTGGGTTTCAGTTTCTCCCTCTGTAAAATGGGAATATTTCACACTAGCCTAGAGTAACTGGAGGCTTAAATACATGGAAAATGCTTAAAACAGGGCCATTCACAGTGGGTGCTCTAGAAGGATCGGCTACCACTGTCTTTTAGCGGAGACACGGTTGCTGTGATCTGGACCATTTCTTGTCTCCTGAGGCAAAACTCAGCTGCCCCAGGAAGACTCCTTTTGGCCCCAGGAAGCTCCATGGAGGCACTCACCTGCCACGGTCCCCAGCCTGGGATGTGGACTCCATCGCCCCAGTGGCATTGGTCAGCGTCACTCCCTCTGCCTTCTTGGGCTGTTTCTCCTTCTTGGCGGTGGTGTGAGGCAGGTCTGGGTTCCACTCCTGGTGGGGACAGGGGAGCAGTCGGGCTTGGGGGCTGTACCCTGAGGACCCTTCCACCCTTTCAGGCTTCCCTTCTCCAGCCCCACAAATCCTCACCTCAAACTGAGGCCAGTTCATGGGCATGCCAGGGCCACTGGTGCTGCGGAACCATCTGAGGTCCTCCTGGGCGTCAGCCCCCCGGATGGCCTGCTCCAGCTCACGGTACACGTGGATGTAGCTGTGGACAGGGAGATGTGGGGAGGCGGAGAACAGATTCACCATGGTCCCTCTTCATCCTCAGTGAGGGCCCAGAGCCCAGGCAAGGGACCAGAATGCTGGCCATGCCCTCCAGGCAGGAATCAGGCCGGCTTTGCAGGGAGCAGCTGCAGGCATGCCCAGTGAGCTCCCTTCTCCTTCCCCATCTTAGCCACTCACCGTCCATCCAAGCACGTTTCTGGAGTCCCTAGCATGCGTCAGCTTGCAGCAGGTGGCCCCTGTGTTTGGAGCCTCTTCCCCCTTGGCCTCTGCAGCTCTGCCCTCCCCTTCCTGGCACTGTGAGGCAGGGCCTGGGATGCCCTGCACCCATTACACCTTCTGCTGGCTGTCCCTGTGCCCTCCATGCCCGCCATGCCGGGTACCTGCTATTCTCAGCTAGGTTGAGGTGACGTTTGATGTCCAGCAGCACCTCCTTGAGGAAGACCAGCCGCTTTTCCTCAAACTGCTGGCACTGTTCAAACACCTGCTCCATGCCCTCCATGTACTGGGGCGTGGTCTTGCCCACATCTTCCAGCACCTTCTCATACTTCTCCTGTGTCTGTGGGCACCAGGGTGGAGTGTGGGTGGGACCTAGCCAGGCCTGCAGCTCCCAGCCGCCACCCACTCCAGGGCTCTCACACCCTCCCCTGCCCCCGCCACCCCTGGGCCAGCCGCACCTTCTGCACATCCTGCTTGCACTTGTCCACTTTGTCCTGCAGCTTCTTTTGCTGCTCAGGTGTGACTGACTGCTCCGACTTGCTGTTCATCTCCCGGGTCATGGCCAGCTTCTCCTCTTTGCAGGCCAGATGGTAGGCCTTCTTGGCTGCCTCCAGCTGCGGGGGGCGGGGGGGAAAGGGGGCGGGGCTCCCACTAGTGAGCAGGAACAAACCCGGTGGCATCAACTCCTCCCCCGCCCACTCCCCGGGAGCTGTGAGTGCATGTTCTTAAGGGGCAGAAGGGGTGCAGGCCCTGGCTCCTCCAACTGTGCGGTGTCCCTGCGTGGCACTGCCTGCTCCCCTGCAGATACGCTCCTGTCAGGCAGTGCGGTGCCGTCCTGTCTGTGGATCCAGAGGGCAATGTGCCCTGCTGCCCCTGCCGGTACCTTTCCTGGGGACAGTGCCTCTTTTTGCCTGCGGGTCTCTTTACCCATTGGGCACTGTCTGCCCATGTGTGGCTATTCTTCCTGGAAGGCAGTGCTGCTCCCCTGTGGGCGCAGTCCTGGAGGGCAGTGCCCTGCCCACGAGATCTGTAGAACCCTCCCTGTGATCAGCTCCCTGTGATCAGACTGGCCCTCTGAGCTCGGCCGCCCACCCCGCCCCGTGCGTGGCCGCGCCCGCTGAGCACCTCCTTCATCTTCTTGGCCCAGGGCTTCTGGGCCTTGCGGAAGCCATCTTCTGCCTCCTTGGTCTCCTTGAAGCCGCCCATGATCTGCTTGTGATAGGCGTCCTTCTGCCAGTTCTTGACCTTCTCCAGGTCGTCGTTCAGCAGGCTGTTCTTCACCTCCTGGTGCAATTCGCTTACCTTGTCCGCCTCGGTCATCATGGCACCCCAGGCCCGCTCCAGGCTGCCGTACTGTGGGCCTGAGAGAACGGCAGTGGTCTCGGGGAGCCTCATCAGCCCCCGCCCAGAGGCTCCCCTCCGGCCTCCCTTCCCTGAGACTTTCCTCTTCCTCCCCATGGTAACGGAAACGCCCTCCTCTGCTCTCCCGATGCATCTATCTATCCCTTTTCTAGCCGCCAACTCCAGGAAGCCTTCTCTGGGCGCCGCACCCTCATGCACTGCGCCCTGCAGCCCTCCCTGGGCTCTGCCTGCAGCTCCTGCCCCTGCACCTCCTCCCCGCCTCCCCACCTCCCCGTCAGCGTGTGAGCCCCACGGGAGCAGCCTGGACCCCCTGAGCTCTCACAAGCCCAGCACAGAGCCAGGCACACAGTGGGTGCCCCAGGAATGTTAGCTGAATGCAAAACTGAAGAACCAGCTGGCGACAGGTGCCAGGAGGCCACTGTGGACCAGTCATTCCACATTCACTTATTGTGTGTGTGCTGGCACCAACTTCACGCCAGGCAGTGTGCTGGGGGTACAGGCCCAGCCCCTGCCCTCCTGGGGCTTAGAGTTTAGTGTAAGAAAACACTTATGTATACAGATATATGTAAACTCCACCTTGAAACTGTTCTAGATGAAAGGAATCTGGAGACACGACAGCTAGACACAACATGTGGCTCTGGATTGGATCTTGGACTGGCACCATTTGCTATAGTAAAATTTGCATACAGGCTGTATTAAATGTCCCAATTTTGATAACTGAACTATAGTTACATAAGCAAATGTTCTCATTCGTAGGCAATACATGAAGAATTCAGAGACAAAGAGGGCCGATGGCTCAAATTTCCTCTCAGCTGGTTCAGAAAAAAGCATGCGGACCAGTGGGGAGGCCGCGAGGAAAGAAACAGGGCACTGGCGACTCTGGGGAAGGGTTTGTGGAAGCTCTCTCTACTACTGTGCAACCTCCTCAAAGTCGAAATCATTTCAAAATAAGAAAATTTTTTTGTTTTGCTTTTTGTTTTTTAATCTAACCTAAAGTTGTACAAAATAGAGCTGAACAGGGAGGCCTGGTTTGGTCTGGAAAAGGCCTTGGCGTCAGTAGACGCAGGGCGCACGCACGTGCCCAGGGCTTCCAGGACCCAGACTGTGGGGGGCCCTGCTTAGGACCTGGGGGTGTGCAGAGGGTGGGCCCGGGGTGCACCTTTCTCGATGAGCTGGCGCCAGCGCTTGGCCCAGTCGGTGAGCTGCTGTGCGTACGCCTTCTCGATCTTAGCGCGCTCCTGCACGCAGCTCATCAGGTCGTTGCACAGACGGTGGCCGTCATCGATGCGCTTCACCGTCCGCTTGTAGTTCCCCACCTGGTGGCCAAGCAGCCAGCTGGAGCCCTGCGCGCTGCGGTCTCCCCGCCCCCGCCCCCGCCGCCCCACGCATGGGGGCTCCCCACCCTCCAACTCGGGGAGGCCCCGGCACCCCGCGCCAGACCCCATCTGCATGCACCCTCATCCCACTTTAAACATCACCACCTCACCGCCACAAAATGCAGAAGAAAGTTTATAAGTTGGACTTGGGCTAGAATGAATTATTCATGTTGCTCTTGTGAGCTAAATCCATTATATTTATATAGTCATGTAAGCGTTGAGTTGAGCTGCAGCTTTTTGACATAATATTATGTTTTGTAGACATCTCATTAAACACTTATTAATTTAAGTTTGGCAGTTTTCGTTTTGGGTTTCGGGAGCCAATAGCAGTTTCTTCCCTCAGGTCCCAAATATTTCCAGAGGCTCCCAAGATGCTGGCTTCTAGTCTTGCCTCCACCCCCACGTCACGGTGGTGCTCCGGGAGCTCATTCCCCCTGTGTCCAGTGCTCCTCCCCTGCCCACCTCACAGGGTGGGGGCGGGAGCAGCTCTGAAAGGCCGTGTAAACTGTAAAGTGCTATACCTGCCTCTGTGTGACATGTTGGAGTCTGAGCCAGGGCCCCCCCAGACCACGGCTACAGCTGCCTGCTGGACACGGAGGACCTGGAGGGCCCAGGGGCAGGCAGGGGTGAGGCCTGAAGTCATGGGGACTGGGGACATGGTGGGAGCCTGGGCCCAGGGAGCATTGGGCCTCACCTCCCAGAAGCTGTCGGTGGTCTCCTCCGGAGCCAGTGAGGCCTCGTCGTAGGAGCCGGACATGGTGCAGCGTGTGGGGACAGACAGGTGGCACGGCAGTTAGCAGGCTGGGCTGCTCATGCGCTGGGAGGGTAGGAGAGAGGTCCCTGGAGACAAGGGAAGTGCCCCCACATCCCATCCCAGGCCTGGGTCCCCAACCTGATGCGGCGATGAGGCTCCACAGAACCAAGCTTGCATTGGGACGGGGGCTTCCTGCCCAGAGCCTGGCTCACCAGACCTAGGGGTACGCCAAGATTCACCCTGTAGCACCCTTGCGCCCACCTCCCCATCTCCCCCCTCCACCTGCTCCCACCCCAATCCATCCTCCAGCTCCAGCGTGAGCACCTCTCAGGAGCCGGCCCCAACCCCTAGAGCCTGCGGTGCCGTAACTGTCTACGCGCTCCTGGACTCTCGGAGTGAAACGTTAGGGCCACACGATTGTGCAGGTGCCTTACAGCAATCTGGGCTTCGCTTATTAGACACACACAGCTCCTCAAAGCCAGACTTCTAGGCTCGTCTTTGTGCATGTCCTGCACGTCCTCCCCAGGGCCTGGTGACCTGTAGAGCCCACTGGGGCTTGATGAACCCCCCTGGCTTCCCGAGTCTGGCCCCTCACGTGGGGCTGCTGGGGCCTGCGTGCTCCCCCCGCCCCCCACCTGCTTTCCCCTCAGCACCACCCACCCTGACCCCGCCGGATCCATGCACCAGGCCCAAAAACCCTCCCCAGGTTCCCCAACCCCTGATCCCAAAATGATGCAGACTCCCTGGTCTCGGCCCCTAGAACTTCCTCCCAGCCCCCAACTGGAGCAGGGACCCAAGCTCCCCAGGAAGCTGGCGGCAGGCCCCTCCCCCTCCAGCCCAGGCCCAGCACCTCCTCAGTTATCTGAGCTGGGGGCCCCTGTAAATGCCCTTCTGGCTGTCCTCGCTCTGAGTCTCAAAAGCCCCCATCAGCTGCTTACGAGTCTCCCGAGAGCCTCAGATGTGTGGCTTCCTGGGCCACAGGTCAGACCACCGCGATCTGTGAGTGTCTGGGGCGGCTGTGTCCGCCCTGGATCTGTCCAGGCAGGCATCACAGTTGTCCAATCTAGGCCATGTGCTGCCCCAGGGCCGGGGGTGAGGCACTCCCCTCCTCCCCTCCCCCAGCCAGGCCTCGCTGCCACCGCAGGCAGGAATGGCGCAGCAGTCAGGAGACAGGACTCAGAGGGCCAGGGGCCTGGTTTTCAAAGAGGCAGCAGAGTCCAAGCCAGGCCTGAGCCCACTACGAGCTGCCAGCCTCTACCTGGCTCCTGGCCCTGGGGGACGCCTCCCTGCCTCTGCACTGCAGCCGCCGGGACCGTGACCCCTGGCGGGTGAGGACACGCAGAGAGGGCTGGCCTCTGCAGGATTCAGCCCAACCTGACCCCCGCCCTCACCAGCAGCTGGCTCTCAGGCTCAGAGCAGGGGTGCCAGCACATGGGGGTCCTTGGTCAAGGATGTCCCTCTCCCTTCTGGCCTCAGTCTCCCCATCTGTCCAGGCCTGGTGCTCTCTTCCCAGTAATAACCTAGCACTGCCTCCTGCACCCCTCAGGTACCTGAACATGTTTTGTTCCCTCCCTTTTAGCAACACCCCGGCCAAACGTTGCCATAAACTCATGCCCAGTGCGGGTGGGTGAGAGGGAAGGTGGCTACGTTTTAAGGGACAAAGAAATGAGTCTTTGAATTCTTCCCTTCTCCATTTGCAACTTTTCACTTATAAAGCAGTAACTGCTTCATAGAGAACATTTTAACTTTAGACACAGAGAGATAAAAAGCAGGAAAGCAGGGGTGTTTGATGAAGCCCCTTCAGCCGGGTCAGGCAGTATCCCTGGAATCACAGCCCCTTCTGGACCCCTGAATTCACACAGAAAGAACTCTGCTCCGTGGGACTCCCATAACATGGGGGTGTCAGGGGACTGGTGGGGGGCACTCCGTCATAGGAACAAGGGTGGAACCCCAGCCACGTGTCTCTTAGCCACGCAGACGGAGGTAGCCTGGCGAGACGCGAGCGTGTGAAGTCCTGGATGTGAGGGTGTGGCGCGCACCCCTCACCCGGCCACAGCGCTTCTGGGAACGCACCTTGCAGCCAGCTGGGCGAACCGAGTGACAGTGACGGCGGTTATCCCGCCTCAGTGCAAAAGGCTGGAAGCGACCCGAACCCGTCCACCGGGGACTAGTTCAGTGAACTGGGGTGCAGGTCTGCAACGGACGCTCTGGTCCTGAATGGAAACGTCCCCAGACCATGTCACCAAGGCAAACTGAGCAAGGTGAAGAACAGTGTGGCTGGGGAAGAGTATAAGTGGAGAATATTTTTGGAAGACGACGAAAGGAGCCAGTAATGGCGATTGCCTTGGGGAACTGGATGGCTAGGGGACAGGGTGCGAGGGACATTTTTCACCATGGGTCCTTTTGTGCCCTTTTCATTTTGCCTTGTGTGCTCGAGTTGCGTACTTTTTAAAGCCTCCCCCCTGTGTCAGGGGAGAGAGCTAAGAGCCAGCACGGAGGGTGTGCTCTCGGCATGGAGGGAGGGGCGGTGCAGCTGGGACCCGGAATGTCAGGGCACAACGCCCGAGGGCCACTCTCCTTCTTGTCCAGACAAGGAGGCCAGGCCACGGGCAGGTGAGACTTGCCAGGGGACAGCCTTGGTGTCGGCAGGTGATGGGTCTCCCTGGACCTGGCTGAGGTGGCATGTGCAGCAGCAATAGCTCCAACCTTGGAGTCCGTGTTCCAACACCAATCTGCTGTGTGACTATGGGCAATTCACACGGCCTCTCTGGGCCTTCCTGTGAAATGCGGATGATACACCCTGTCTTAAAGCTTAAATGAGACGGTGAGTGCCCAGCCCACAGCACACTCCAGGCGCTCCCCACTCTAGCTGAGGGCCAGACCCACACGGGTGTGGGCTTAGGAAGGTGGCAGGCAGGGTCAAGGAGAGGAGGCCGGGGGGCCGCGTGTGAGCCCTGAATATAGCATGGCCAGACACACCGTCCTGCTCTGCCCTTGCCTCCCCCAAACTGGCCTCACAGCCCCGCCTGGGGGCAGGCAGAAGGCCCAACTCTGGACAAATGCCATGTCCTTCCTGAAGGGCAGTCAGTGCCTGCTGTCACTGAACAGGCTGCATCCCTCAGTCGGAAAGGGATGTGGCCGGCACCTGGCACTCCCCACGGGCGGGCTCCGTAGGCTCTTAGCCTTGCTCAACCCTTCAAAGGGCACAAGGCCCGTCTGATTTCTCTCGCCAGGGGTCGTAGGGCTATCTTGGCCCTGAAAGCCCTTGACTGTGAGTAATGACAGCTGGCATTTATTGAGCATATACTGTTCACATGTCTCATCCAATCCTCGCCACAACCCTACAAGGCAGGTCCTGTTGTCACCTCCACATTGTAGCTGAAAATCCAGAGGCTCGGGGACGTGGCTGGGACAGAGCTTGTCCAGGTGCCTCTCGGAGTGAGCGAGGGCACAGGACGGGAGCCCAGCATCACAAACACCCCCTGCCGTTGTACGTGAGGCTCTCACAGAAACGATAATGGCCAGCAGGGCCCGAGGGCCACCTCTGCCCTCCGCGCTGCGAAAAGCAGCCATGAGAGGTAGGGACTATTATTAATGTCACCCTGCTTGCAAATGAGGAAACCGAGTTATGGAGCTGTGAAGTAACCTGCCAAAGGTAGCCCAGTGTGATGGTTTTAGGTGTCGGCTTGAGTGGATTAAGGGATCCCCAGACAGCTGGGAAAGCATTATCTCTGGGTGTGTCTGTGAGGGCGTGTCTGGGACTGGCATTTGAATCATGGACTGAGCAAGGGAGATCTGCCCTTGCCCAGTGTGGGCAGGCGCCATCCAATCGGCTGGGGCCCGGATAAAACAAAGAGGCAGAGGAGGGGTGAGTTCGTGTACGCGCGCTCTCCCCCTCTCTCCCCGGTCTTCTAGAGCTGGAACACTCCAGCCGCTGGCTCTGGGACTGGCCTCAGTGGGGCCTGGTCCTCAGGCCTTCGCGCTTGGACTGAGCCTCGTCCCCTGGGTCTCCACGTGCAGACGGCCTGCCGTGGGACTCCCAGCCTCCATAACCGTGTGAGCCAATTTCCCTAACAAATCACCCATCTATCCGTCCATCTATCCATCCTCCTGGGCCTCTCTCAGCCAGGAGGACGTGCAGCTGGGACTTGAACCCAGAGTACCACCCAGGCACGGACTCCTCACCACTGCACTTCTACATAAGGTGGCGCTGACGCCAATGATGGCCATCACTAGCTGCATTTGCTGAGTGCCCGCTGTGTGCCAGGCACTGCTCTGGGTGCTTTCTGTGCTTGCTCTTCACTCACAGATGGGGAAACTGAAGCACGGAGCGATTAGCACACCCAGGCTCCGAGATGGTCAGTGGTGGGGCTGGGACTCGGTGCTCTCCCCAGCTGCGGCCCCTGCACTGGTCCCCTCCGAGCCTCACTCCCCAGGACCCCCGACGGAGGCCAGGCGGAAGCAAGAGGTGGGGAAGGAGGAAGGAGAAGCGGGGAGGGCGCCGAGCTTCCCTGAGCCCTTGCCTGTGCCAGGCCCTCACGCCCAGCGCCTCGTCCGTTCTCACACAGTCCCGGGGGGCCTGGCTGCTGCTTCTCATCCAGAGGAGACCGAGGCTCGGAGAGGTAAGCCAAGGTGGCACAGCTCAGGGGTGGCAGAGTAGGGACCCGCCCGGGTGCGTGCCGCCCAGAGCAGGATCACAGACTCTGGAAGCAGATACTGGCTCTCATCCGGCGCTGTTATGTGTGGACTGTGGGACCTCGAGTGGGTCATTTCCTCTTTCTGGGCCTCAGCTTCCTCCTCTGTACAATGGGCTGTTGCAAGGATCAAATGGAGCACTAGACCTCAGGGGCTGGACCCGTGCCTGGCACACAGTACGCTCCCCACGGGTGGCCCTCGTTATTCATTTGCCGCCAGTGCTGCCGGGAGCAGGGCGGGGTCCCGTCTCAGGCGGGCCCTCTCTATCTGTGGAGCCAGGGAAGGGGCCCTGCCTTCCTTGCCCACGAGGACGGTGCAGCCCACGGTGTGCAGAATGGGGGCCACGGGGCTCCACCGCCTACCACCACGAGGCCTCAGCCAGGTCCTGTAATGGGGGTCTTAGTGTCCCCCCTTGCGCAATGGGGTTAGGCAGAAAGAAGCCCCAGGATGAAACGTGTCCCTCCTCAGGCCCCGGGCCTCCTCTCTCAGCTGCTTCTAAGAGACCCTGGAGGGCAGGGGCCTTGGCCACGCTCCCTCCACCCCTGGCTGCGGAGGGGCCAGAGGAGTGAAGAGCGGGAGGCCTGGGGGCTCCTGCAGTGGGCGTCGCCCCAGCCCCCCCACCTGGGCAGACCCTGAGTTCTACCTCCCCCGCCCTGGGGAGTCTGGCTCCTTCTCCCGCCCCCACTTACATGTAGCTCCTTTTCCACCCAGCACCCTCTTCTCCCCGTCCTCACTGCTCTATTCTCCACAGCCCTTGTCACCATCGGACGTGCTCTGGACATTACGGCCTCCATCACACTTAGTGACTTCCTCTCCCACTGGAATGTCAAACTCCATCTGATCAGCCATTTTTATCTGCCTGGTTCTCTGCCATGTTCCCAGCGTCCAGAGCCCGGCACACAGTGAGTGCGCGACACGCTTTTATTGAGTGGGTGACTGAATGCCAAGGGCCTTCTGCAACATTCACTCAATAAATAACAGAAACAGTGAATTCTGAAGCCCAGAGCCAAATACGGTTACTTGCATACAGTAGGTGCTCAGTAAATGTCGATGATGATGGTGGCACAACCAAGAGCCAGAGTCCCACAAGAGGGGGTTCCGGAATCCCATCTGTCTTCTGTTTCCAGCCCCTGCCCCTCCTGGCCTGCCCTTCCCCCTCCCAGCAGTGGCAGCGGCGCAGCGGCCAGGCCCAGTCCCCGGTCCCTTCCCCGAGCACCAGCTCCCAGACAACTGCCCCATGGCACCCCAGCTCCCAGACGACTGCCCCACGGCACCCCAGCTCCCAGACGACTGCCCCACGGCACCCCAGCTCCCAGACGACTGCCCCACGGCACCCCAGCTCCCAGACGACTGCCCCACGGCACCCCAGCTCCCAGACGACTGCCCCACGGCGCCCCAGCTCCCAGACGACTGCCCCACGGCGCCCCAGCTCCCAGGGACCCCAGGCACACAGACACAACAGGTGTGCTTACCCACTCTCCACTCCCCTTTCAACTCCAGCAACCATTTTGAGCACCTGCTGTGTGCCAGCCTCTCCACACACATTCTCTCTAACGCTCACGGCCCACTGAGACGGCAGCGACTTCCCTGCCTTTTCTGGGAAGTGACCCTGGTCCAGGGTCACACAGCAGGGAAGAGACAGCGGGTTCCAGACCCAGGGGTGAGTCCTTCCCCTGTCCCTGCTCCCAGCCCTCCGTGGGGGTCACTCCCCCCATCCTGGCCTAAGGCCTTGTCCCCAGGGACGGGTTCAGCTCAGACCTGGGTGGGCTGTGGGGGAGCCAGAGCTGCTGCCCCCTCCCCGGGGTCTCGGGTCCCACAAACATTCCCAGCAGCTCCCCTGCCCCTCCCCTCAGCCAGAGAGGGACACACAGTGTCACCACAACCTGACTTGCGGTGACAAGGACACACAGGACTCTGACCAGTCTGTGCTGGGGCTTCCAGAGCAGCAGGGAGGATTCGGGTTGGCCGTGAGGTGCTGTCCTTCCACTGCTCCCCGAGGGTGCACCCCACGTCCAGGCCTTCCCCGCTGGCCGGGGCGCATGCTGTCCTCCCATCGCTCACCTCTCCCTGCAAAAGCCCTGCTTCCCTTCAAGGGCCAACTCAGTTCCTCTCCCTCCAAGAAGCCTTCCCTGAACACCGCAGCCCCCGCCTACCCCTCCTTCCTCACCCAGCACCGGTTCTTAGTCACATCCGCCTTGACCCATGTCTTGCTGGCTCAGGGTGGCAACCTGCTCTCCCAGCAAGCACAGGCACTCCCGCCAGGTCAGCACAGGAGCTAAGGGCACTGCCTACGGGCCAGACAGAGTGACTGGAGATTGGGTTCAAGTCCCAGCTCTACCACTCGCTGGCTATGGGGCCTTGGCAAGTTACTTGAATTCTCCATACCTTAGTTTCCTCATCCGCACAGTGGGGGTGATGAGACCACCTACCCCATGGGGCTGGTGTAGGATGAAATGAGTCCCCAGTGTGGGAGACCCTGCTCTCTGGAGGGCCTCACCCCCTCAGCTGATGCCCCCAGACTCTTAGGCCTCATCCAGGACCCCAGGTCTCCAGGTCCCCGTGACAGGAAGAGCCCAGGCCTGGCTTCCTCTGGCCTTTCCTTTGGGTCTAAACACCAGGCCTGGGACCTCCTGTCTTCCGACCTCAGGGCCCGGACCTTCTGCTCCTCTCCATCTCCATCTTTGCTCCTTCCGGCCACCCCAGAGGCCCCGGGGCCTCTTTCTCCTCCAGAAAATCACCGCAAAAGGCGGCCCCGGCACCGCCCTGCTCCCAGGCCAAGGGGCCGAGCAGCATTTCACGGAGGCCGCAGGTCTTGGGGTGCCGCTGTGGGGAGACTGCCCAGGCGCTGCGGCCTGCAGGGAACCGGTGCTCACGCTCCGGTGCAGGCAAAGCGCCAAGGAGCAAATCAATGTCTCACGCTGGGTGGTGACAAAGGTTACAAGAGAGTCCAGCAGGGCGAGAGAGACAGGGTGGAGGGTGCCTGCGAGGGTGGTGTTCGCACACCCCACCCTGTGGCGGGCTGCGTCTGCGGTGTGTTCCACGCTGCCCCCCGGGGAGCTGAGCCCTGGCTGCCCTCAGCAGTAACCTTGGTGGCTGCCTCCCCTCCCCGTCTCATTTGCCCACACGCAGGCCACCTCCCGCACGGACCACATCCTTATCTCAGGGTGGGCTTCTGGGGAAGCCCAAAGTGACACACCCACAGGTGGGAGGCAGGAGCGGGAGCTGGTTAGGGGGACAGGGCCCCACCCTCTCTGCTCTGGGTGCGTCCCTTTTCTCAAGACCAGTTATCACCTAGCTGTCCCCTCTGCAGGGGTCTGTCTGTCTGTCCTGAGCCCACCTCCTCTGTGGCCGCCTGGAGAGCAGGGGCCAGGCCTGCCCCCTCCGTGGGTGGCGCTGCTGGGGGTGCAGCATGCTCTCCCGACCGCACAGAACTCGGGGATGAATTCTGACCAGGAAGAAGGGGCCATCGGCCCTCTCTGTGCGGCGGCACTGTGGTTGGACACATGCGGCTGGCTCTGCTCCCCTGCCCGGCTGGGCCTGCTGTTTGGCCACAGCTGGAATGGAGAAAAGTAGGAAATGTGGACCCGGCCACGCCCAGCATCCTGTCCCACCTGATGCTCCTGGGGCAACTGCCCAGAGAGGGACATCGCCTTCCCCTGCGAGGACAGAATCAGGCCTCCAGCATGGCTCAGAGGCTGAGGGCCAGCCACCCAGACGACGCTCCTGGCTTTAAATTGCAGCCCTGATCCTCGTGGTGCAGACCTGAGCCACAACAGTGAACAAGATGGAAAACTCCCTGCCCTCGTGGGGCTGACATTCTACAGGGGCTGGGCAGGCAGGAAACCAGACAAATACATGAATGATAAAGTGTGTGAGAAGGTGACAAGGGCTGTGGAGAAAAATAAGGCAGGGAAGGCGTTGGGGTGGGGTGGGAGGGCTAGAAGTGACACTGTTTCCTACAGGGTGGCCAGGGAATGTCATTCTGAGGAGGTGACATTTGAGCAAAGACCTGGGGTAGGTGAGGCAGACCGGCCAGTGCAAAAGCCCTGAGGGAGAAGGCGGCAGGTGAGTGAGGAGGAGGGACAGGGGCTGGGATGCAGAGGACCTGGGGCTTGGTAGTTCAGAGTGACGTGGGAGCCACTGCAGGGTTTGAGAAGAGGGGGGATGTGGTCCGGCTTCCATTTCAAAGGGTCCCTGGCTGCTGGGGGGTGAGTAGACTGTGGGGGGGGGGCAGGCAGGGGACCTCCAGGAGGCAGCTGCAGTCCTCCAGTGGGGAAGGGGGGCTCGCAGCGAGGAGGGAACACTACAGGCCTGAGGGGGCTGGAAATACTCGCCGCCAAGCCCACAGGGTTCCCGGGTGGCCGGGACGGGACTGTGAGATGAGCAAGGACGCCGCCCTCCGGGGTCTGGGCTGAGCAGCCAGCAGGCAGGCAGCGCCGTTTGCTGAGATGGGGATGCCAAGGGACACGCAGAGCTGGGGGAGGCGGAGCGCAGTCAGGGAAACCTGCGCTGCCCGCCAGCTGCCCGCCAGGAGCCGACTGGGGGCATGTGGGCAGGGGCCACCCTGGGCCAACCTGCTCTTCCAGTCCCGGCCCAGCCCCCGAGAGCTTAGGCCACCGAGTGCTCCTGGGCCTCCCGTGAGCTCCCTCTGGTGTGGAGAAGGCCAGGGGGCGGGGCGGGGGTGGGGGGGGAGGCCAGGGCCCAACCTGGCTTCCAGGCAGGTGCCTTGGGCTGTGGGCACACCGGGTGCCATGGGGTGGGGCTGGAGCCCACTCTGGGGGGCTCACACCCCAGAGTCTGGAGGCAGGAATGGAGGGGAGAGACACAGCACGCAAAGACAGACCCCAGGGACACACGAGCAGAAGCATGACAGGGAGCCACGACAGTGGCCCA
The DNA here is from genome assembly GCF_041146395.1 of Eulemur rufifrons. NCBI lineage: Eukaryota > Metazoa > Chordata > Mammalia > Primates > Lemuridae > Eulemur > Eulemur rufifrons. The sequence continues at coordinate 4,758,308 of NC_090997.1, read as the reverse complement.
GAAAAGGCGGGCCAGGACTGGGAGGTCGGGCCAGGACTGGGAGGTCGGGCCAGGACTGGGAGGTCGGGGCAGGACTGGAGCGGCTGGGAGAGGGACAGCTCCTTCCAGCGCTCACCAAAAGCACCTGCCCTCTGGCCTCCCCAGCCTCTTCTCCAGCAGGGACAGGGAAAGCTCCGGACTGGTGACTCTGGCTGGTGGCTGAGGCCAGGCCCGGCTGTAGGAGGGGAGGCAGGACAGGTGCCAGCCCCACCCTGGTGGGAGCGGAGGGTGCGGGGGGGGGGGCAGACAGTGTCAGTGTGAACAGGCAAGTCTGCACCCCCACCCTGTGCCTGCCACCCCCAAGACCTGCCCCCTCACCTCCCAAGCCCTTGACCCCAGAGTGGGGGCCCCTGTGGCCAGCACTCCGTGGACGTGCACCTAATGTGTGCAGAAGTGAACAGAGCCACGCAGCCACCCGCCATGGGTCCCCATGTACCCCAGCCACCCACCATGGGTACCACCATGTAGTCCCCTGTCACAGGACCCGTCCTGGGCCCCGCACCAGGTCCTCGGACCCTGAGTGCCCAGGGGAAGGGGAAGCCACACCCTGTGCTCCCAGCGGGCGTGCGGGTAGGCGAGGCAGGTGGGACAGGGCCAGGCCTCAAGCACTCCTGAGGGTGCACAGCCCCCCACTCCTCTCGGGCTAGGGTCTCCTCCCCAGGCTGGCCAAGGTCCCTCAGCTCTGTCCAGGGCAAACGTGGACCAGGCGCGCCCCACCCCTGCAATCCTGCAGGCCCCTCCTGCCCCTCCCTGCCCAGCTGCTCCCCAGCGCCGGCCCCACCCGCTCCCAGCGGCAGAGGCTCCTCCGCAGTGCCCCCGGCAGCAGCGGAGTCTGTCCCCAGGAGCAATGCAGCAGAGGGACAGAGAAGGGAGGAGGGCCACAGGCATTCCCACCCCAACCCAGGCCTGCTGCCCTGCACCTTAACATGGAGGCCCTGGGCTTGCCGGGAATGGGCACAGGGGTCCTTTGGGAGATCTGGGCTGGGGGGAGTTCATGTGGCCCACAGGGAGAGCGAGGAGGGGGCAGTGGAGAAGGATACCTCCGGCCTGACCAGGGGCCCTGAGCCCAATGCCTGAGACCATCCAGGGCTAGCAGGGAGGCTCTGGCATCGAGGGTGGGTGGTGAATCTGCTTGTTCCAAGTGGCCAGACCTAGCAGTGCCCTGAGTGGGCAGGGGGCACCCTCACTTCTCCTACTCCACTCCCCCCACTGTCTTGCTCCAGACTGTGGGTCCCTGGAGGCTCCAGCCCCTCGGCCCACTCGCAGGGAGTCCGGACCTGTGGCAGGGGTGGAGACAGGGATGGAGGAGCAGAGGAGGACGGTCCTCCGGACAGGGAGGGCCTCTTAGGATGCCAGCTGTGCCCCAAACCCTGCTCCCCGCCAAGTTGCTGGCCCCGACCCCTCTGAGCTGGCCTGTGTGCTTCCTCCCAGGTGTCGCTGTCCACACAGCCTCTTCCAGCCATCGGCATGCCTACCTGGGCCCGTGTGGGCACCAAGCCGGGGGCAGGTAGGAGCTTACTGCCCCCGCTGGGCCAGGCCAGGGCCGGAGGGGCTGGCTGTCCTCCTTCTCCTCCGTGGTGGCGGGCGGGGAGGGGGCCTGGCGCCGGGCTGGGGGCTCTGTCTTCCTGGGTTCCCTCCTTGTTCACTCAGGAAGGCAGCAGCGCAGAACTGCAGGAGCCAGCTCCCCGCCTCCTGCCTCCTCCCCGCCCTCCTCCCAACACGCCTCCTTCTCCAGCCACCCACCTCCTTCTGCTCGTTTCTATGGCAACTGGGCAATGCTCCGCACAGACAGCCTCCCTCCCCTGTACAGCAGGGGACGCCGCCTTCTGCATGGCACCCGCATCAACACTTCACATGCAGAGAGGCTGGTGGGGACACAGGCTCAGGCCGCCACACTCGACTGGTGGGGCCCTGCTCCAGCTCCTTCCCTTTCTCCCCAAGATCCTGCCTCCCAACTTCCCTCCCAGACATATCAGCTGCACCCTTCCATGCCCTTCCCTTGGGTTCTGAAAATCTTACCGCAGTGCATGCCACTCTGTAAAACATTTCTATGTGTCTAATCACGTATTCTCTCATTAGATTAAAACTCCAAATTTCATTTTGAGTTTTTTCTGGGCCAGGCTGAGTATGAGATGCTCATCCACAACGTTGTGCTATGAGGCTTCATACCCATTTGACAGATTGGAAGCTGAGGCTCACAGCAGTGAAACAACCATCTGAGCGCCCAAGGTTCCTGGGCTAGCTGTTGGTACGGACGCCCTGTGACTCCAGCTCTGAATCTTCTCCCTCAGGCCTGGCTGCCACACAGCCTACAGAGTCCACATCTAGGTTTGCACAGCACGTGTGTATCCACACACACCCATGTGTGTCCAGGGTGTGTGCACCCCAGCAACACACTTACAGAAACATTCCTTACAAGTATTTGCACACAGGCATTTCCAAAAGTCTGTGTATCTACCTACACATGTACACACACCACACACACATGTAACTGTAACACTAATATCAGCATACACACATCTTTAAGACACATGCACACACATCTACATGGATCCAGAGCATGCAACATGCAAACTCTTCCTACACAAGGGTACAGTGCACGCACAAGTCCCCACCTGAGCCTTGTGGGAGGGACGCGGTGAGAAGCTGCTGCCCAGGAGGGGATTTGACCGTCTGTTCGGCCCTGCCCAGGGATTGGCACTAATCTGATCTCAGCAGTGTCTCAGCTCTGCTGCTGGGGGGGACAGGTGAGGGGAGAGACAGGCTCCACCCTTCCCCCACCTCATTCTGAAAACCCAGACCAGATCCTGCCCACGGCCTCCCGGCCTGTCCGGCCCTGGGACTTGGAGTCATGGCAGGGTAGAGTGAAACGGTCCCTCCCTCCCGGGCTGCAGACAGCCCTGCTGTCCCCCAGGGGCACAACTTCAGGGGCAGGGAGTGGCAGGAGACCAGAGTGGGGACACAGCCTGCCCCACAGGACATGCTGTCCCCAGCCCAGTACCACTTCAGGCTCTCAGGCAAAGGTCCCCGCAGCCCCTCTGTCCCAGGGCAATTCTCAGGGACCCCACATACCCAGAGAGGGCAGATACGACAGGAAAGACCCAGAAGCCCACCAAAAATTCAGCAAAAGGCTGCCTCTTGCCAATAACAATGGCCTTTCCGTATTCACCACATCTAAGAGCCCTCTCCATGGTAAGACTGCTGCCAATTAGAGTAAGGGGAAAAAAATCACCCGGGAATAGACGAAACAGAGCACTTTACTCATTTAACAGCTATTTACTAGGCCCTGACCCCATGCCAGGGACTATTCTAGGTGCTGGGATACAGCTGTGAGCAAAACAAAAGTCCCTCCCCCTAGGGCATGGCGAGCTGGTGGGTTTACTGAACACCCGTCCCAGTCTCAGGGCCACTCTGGCAGCGTCTTTGCTTGTCACAGCAGTCTTGCATGGTGAGGCCACCAGACCTATTAGGAAACAGGCTCTGAGAGATGGAGCAATTTGCCCAAGATGACAATGTCAGTCAATGGCTGGGCTGGGATTTGAACCCTCCGCGTGCCGAGCCTTCTCCAATGTTCCACATTGGTTTCACTAAGAAACACAGGAACAGCCACCCAGTTTCTAAAAGTTTCACAGCCAAGTTCACAGTCTATCCTTAGATCAAAGGCAGGACAGAGTCGCATGTACTTGAAGTATCAGTCAAGTGGTAGGACCCAAGTGAGGACCCCCAAACAACCTCAGAGGTGACTTCCAGCCTTGCCTTCCTTGAGCCAGAAGCCCCACATCGGCTGTCCCCAGGCCTGGAGGTCCTTGCAAAGGGTCAGGCGGAGGCCCAGGCGGGAGGGCGGGGATGCCTGGTGCCCAAGAACAGAGGCAGCCTGGAAAGCGAGGCGGCCTCAGCGAGGGGGCGGGAGGGATTGAGTTCCCAGGTGCTGTAAGCAGAGCCCCCTGCCCACCTGCCAGCCCCCAGCCCCGGATCGTCTTTCTCCTGAAGAGCTGGGCCCATCCAGGGACACCAGGGACAGCTGCCCGCCCACCCACACGCCTTCAGCCTGATCCGCCCATCTGCTACCTGGCAGAGCCTGAGCCCTGCCCTCCCACTCGTGATTCCAGACAGGGCCTGCGGGAGAAGCTGACCCCTCTGCCACCCCCGCCTTCCCCAGCCCAGGGAGCATCCACCCCACCCCGCCCCCACCGTCAGCCTAATCTGGCCCCATTTGCTGCTGGGAAGGCCCTGAGTTACCTGCCTGTAGCCCTTTGCTCCCCCGCTTGCTGGTCCCGTGCCGGCCCAGGGACCACACACACACACACACACACACACTCTCACCATGCCACACCTCAGTGCCTATTCCTGGACCTTAACTGTGTTCCAGTCCCACAGGGGGGATCAGCCTACAAACGAGGACAGTGTCTTGCCCAGCCACAGAGCAGTTGCCCTTGTGCCCTTGGGAGAAGCCAGCCCCTCTCTCACCCGCTCCTTGCCTCCTTGCCCAACCCCCAAAGCATTCATTGCCCCCCCTCCCCGACAGCTCCACACAGTTATCCCACATGCTCCCCAGAGCCAGGGCTAAAGCAATCAGGGCTCATTAGCTGCTGTTTTGCATCTCATTTACATAGCATTCCCATGACTGTCGAAATGCCAGAATCCGCCCCAACCCCTGCCCACAATAGGCAGGGCTGGCCGGCTCTGGAGAAGCAAGAGGAGGAGGCTCTACCTAGGATGGGTGCGGGGGCTAAGCGAGGGGGCAGGCAGTGGAGACAGGAGGATCCGAGTGAGAAAATCTCCATCGGCCCAACAGGAACCCGGGGCCCTGCTGAGTGCAGGCACCGTGCATGGCATGTTACACTTTACCACTCGTTTTCCACACAAACCATTTTACAGGTGTGGAAACTGAGGCTCAGAGGAGTTAAGTCCTCACTACTCATAACCTGGGCCCAGGACAGCACTTTGGGCATCACCTGCAAGCTGACGTCCGGCCCAGCCCAGTCATCTTCCGTCGGGATGTGCATCTTTAGAGGATCCGGGAGATCCGGGTGTGCGCCTGCTGGGTGGAGGCACTCACCCTACAGTATAACACACGGCCGGGAGATGAAGCAGTGCCAGCACTGTGGTGTGTCTGACTAAATCCCATGCTGTCTTCTTTAGTACATTTCACAAACGTTTCCTGAACACCTACTATGTGGCAGCACTTTAGGGTAGAAGACAGCAGAGAACAACGTCCATAGCCCTGTGGACATTTCATGCCAAAGGGAGAGACACATGATCAATAAAAGTTCAAGTGCTGATTAGTGCTAGCAAGAAAAATAATGTGGATTAAAGGAACAGAGAGTATGAGTGGGGAGACATTTTAAAGTCCTTCTTTGCAGAGATGACATTTGAACAGAGACCTAAATAAAGGGAGAGAAGGAGGTATGTGATGATTTGAGGGAAGAATGCTGAAGAACAGGGATGCCAAGAATATACAATGGGGAAAGGATAGTTTCCTCAACAAATGGTATGAACAAACTGGATATCCATATGCAAAAGAATAAAATTGGATCTTTATCTTACATCATGCACGAAAATCAACTCAAAATGGATTAAAGACATAAACACTTGGCTGGGCGAGGTGGCTCATACCTATAATCATAGCACTTTTGGGAGGCCAAGGTGGGAGGATTGCTTGAGGCCAGGAGTTCAAGACCAGCCTGGGGAACACAGTGAGATCCCCATCTCTACAAAATATTAAGAAATTAGGCCGGGCGCAGTGGCTCACGCCTGTTAATCCTAGCACTCTGGGAGGCCGAGGCGGGAGGATTGCTCAAGGTCAGGAGTTCAAGACCAGCCTGAGCAAGAGCGAGACCCCGTCTCTACTAAAAATAGAAAGAAATTATCTGGCCAACTAAAATACAAATATAGAAAAAATTAGCCGGGCATGGTGGCACATGCCTGTAGTCCCAGCTACTCAGGAGGCTGAGGCAGTTGGATCACTTGAGCCCAGGAGTTTGAGGTTGTTGTGAGCTAGGCTAACGCCACGGCACTCACTCTGGCCCAGGCAACAGAGTGAGACTCTGTCTCAACAAAAAAAAAAAAAAAAAAATTAGCCAGGCGTAGTGGCTCACACCTGTAGTCCCAACTACTTGGGAGGCTGAAATGGGAGAATCGTTTGAGCCCAGGAGGTCAAGGTTACAGTGAGCTATGATAGGGCCACTACACTCCAGCCTGGGTGACAATGAGAACTTGTCTCTAAAAAATAAATAAATAAAGACATAAATATTTAAGACCAAAACCTGTAAAATTCCTAGAAGAAAATATAGGGGAAAAGCTTTATGACATTGGCCTTGGCAGTGATCTCTTGGATATGACACCAAAAGCACAGTCAAAAATGCAAAAATACACAACTGGGGCTACATCAACCTAAAAGCCTCTGCACAGTGAAGGAAACAATCAACAGAGTGTAAAGGTAACCTACTAAATGGGAAAAAATATTTGCAAACCACATATCTGATAAGGGATTAATATCTAAAATACATAAGGAACTCCTACAACTGAATAGTAACCAGCCAGATTTAAAAATGGACAAAAGACTCCAATGAAGACATACAAATGGCCAACAGGCATGTTAAAATGTGGTCCAGCCTGGGCGCGGTGGCTCACACCTGTAATCCTAGCACTCTGGGAGGCCGAGGCTGGAGGATTGTTCGAGGTCAGGAGTTCGAGACCAGTCTGAGCAAGAGCGAGACCCTGTCTCTACTAAAAATAGAAAGAAATGATGTGGACAGCTAAAAATACATATAGAAAAAAATTAGCTGGGCATGGTGGCACATGCCTGTAGTCCCAGCTACTCGAGAGGCTGAGGCAGACGGATTGCTTAAGCTCAGGAGTTTGAGGTTGCTGTGAGCCAGGCTGATGCCACAGCACTCTAGCCTGGGCAACAGAGCAAGATTCTGTCTCAAAAAAACAAAAAAAAAGGTGGTCCACATCACTAATCACTGGGGAAATGCAAATCAAAACTACAATGAGATATCACCTCACACCTGTCAGGATGGCCATTATCAAAAAACCAAAAAATAACCAATGTTGGCAAGGATGTGGAGAAATTGGAACCCTCATACACTGTTTATGGGAGTGTAAAATGGTATAGCTGCTATGGAAAGCAGTATGGAGCTTTCTCAGAAAATTAAAAATAGAACTACCATATGATCTATCAATACCACTCCTGGGTATTTATCCAAAAGAATTAAAATCAGGATCACAAAGAGAAATTTGCATTCCCATGTTTACCACAGCATTATTCACAATAGCCAAGATGTGGAAGCAAACTAAATGTCCAATGACAGATGAATGGATAAAGAAAGTGTGGGGCCAGGTGCGGTGGCTCATGCCTATAATCCTAGTACTTTGGAGCCTGAGGCAGAAGGATCACTTGAGCCCAGGAGTTTGAGGTTGCAGTGAGCTATCAGGACGCCACCACTCTAGCCCTGGTGACATAATGAGACCCTGTCTCAAAAAAAAAAAAAAAAAAAAAGAAAGAAAGAAAGAAAAAGAAGAAAGTGTGGCATTAGTGGAATAGTGTTTGGCCTTTAACAAAAATGAAATCCTCCCACATGTCACAACATGGATGAACCTTGAGGACATTATGCTAATGAAATAAGCCAATCACAGAATGACAAATATTGCATGATTCCATTTACATGAGGTCTCTAACGCAGTCAAACCCATAGAAGCAGAAAATAGAATGGTGGTTGCCAGGGGCAGATAGGAGGGGAAAATGGGAAGCTGCTGTTCAATGGGTATACAGTTTTAGTTTTGCAAGATCAAAATGTTCTAGAGATTTCCTGTACAACACTATGCCTATATTAACAATACTGTACTGTACATTTAACAATTTGTCAAGAGAGTAGATCTCATGTTATGTGGGGTTTTTTTAACCATAATAAAAAATTTTTAAAAGACATCATACCGAGCAAGAGAAGGCAAATTTAAAAGAGCACACACAGTGGGTTCTATTTATATGAAGTTCAAGAAGAGACAAATCTGGATTTCTGATTCCTGACAAGATGGATTAGAAGCACTTCTCCCTAGTCCTCCTGCTGAGCGCAGCTAACACTCCTGGACATTATATATAAAACATAAGAAGACTCTAAAAGGTTGAGAGAAGAAAGCAGACTTACTAGGGGCTTAGGACCTAAAGAATGACACAGTGACAAGATCCCTGGGTTTTCTTTCTGCCCAGACTTGGAACTAGAGAAGTCAGCAACTCAGAAATACCAATAAGCATAGACAAAAACAGCCCCAAGAAAAACCTGCTTTCCAGCCAAAGGACCAGGAAAAGCATAGCCTAGTAAGACAAAAATCTTTACAATGACTGCCCTCCTATAGCCAAACACCACGGAAAAAACTACAATCCCAGCCCTGCGCCCATCCCACGAGCAAAGGCCAAGGGGAGAGCCTTGCATGGCTGCAACCTGGTACCCCATCCTCCACCGTCAGGGTGATAACAGAAGAACTAGGGGGAGCCAGGACTTCCATTCCACCCAGCAATAACAAGGCACCCCTCCCCTCCATGCTGGGTTGTGTCAGAGGAGACTTTGGTTAGGGTTTTCACCACTACCCAATAGTACCCAGGTCAGTGGAGACCACGTGGGAGCAGTAACGAGACACCTGTCCCTTCCCAGACAGGGCAGGATCAGTGGAGGTCTAGTGGGCCAGAACTCTTACCACTTCCCATAAGTAAGGAGGTATTCCTGGCCCCCACCAGGGTGTCAACCAAGGTCAAATGGGGGACCTAGATTTTACTTCCATTAATAAGGCCCAGTGTTAGAGGAAGCCTGCTGAAACAGATTTCAAGAAGAGCCAGTGTTTCATAACATAAATACCCAAAATGTCTGGGTTACAATAAAAAAAAAAACTTGTCATACCAAGAACCAGAAAGATCTCAACTTGAATGAGAAAAGTTTAACAGATACTAACACCAAGATGATACAAGTACTAGAATTATTTCACAAGGACTTTAAAGTTGTCATCTTAAAAATGCTTCAACAAGCAATTATGAACACACTTGAAACAAATGAAAAAACACAGAAAGCCCTAGCAAAGAAACAGAAGACACAAAGAACCAAATTGAAATTTTAGAACTGAAAGCTCACTTGATGGGCTCAACAGCAGAATGGAGATAAAAGAGGAAAAATCGGTGAACTTGAAGATAAAACAATGAAAATTACCCAATCTGAACAACAGAGAGAAAATGGACTAGGAAAACAAAAAACAGAGCCTCAGGAACCTGTGGAACTAAAACAAAAGACCTAACACTCATGTTTTTAGAGTCCAAGAAGGAGAGGATAAAAAGTAGGGCCTGAGGGCCGGGCGCGGTGGCTCACGCCTGTAATCCTAGCACTCTGGGAGGCCGAGGCAGGTGGATTGTTTGAGCTCAGGAGTTCGAGACCAGCCTGAGCAAGAGCGAGACCCCGTCTCTACTAAAAATAGAAAGAAATTAGCTGGACAACTAAAAATATATATAGAAAAATTAGCCGGGCACGGTGGCACATGCCTGTAGTCCCAGCTACTCAGGAGGCTGAGGCAGGAGGATCGCTTGAGCCCAGGAGTGTGAGGTTGCTGTGAGCTAGGCTGACGCCATGGCACTCTAGCCCGGGCAACAGAGTGAGACTCTGTCTCAAAAAAAAAAAAAAAAAAAAGTAGGGCCTGAAAAAGTATTCAAAGAAATAGTGGCTGAAAAAAAAGGCTGAATTTGGCAAAAGACATAAATAATGGATTTAAGAAGTTGAGTGACTCCAAACAGGTTTAAAACACCAAGAAACCCACTTCAAGGCACATCATAGTCAAACTCCTGAAAACTAAGGACAATGAAAAAATCTTGAAAGCAGAGAGAAAGAAATGACACTTTATCTGAAAAGGAAAAATGAATAACAGCAGATTTCTCATCAGAAACCATGGAAGCCAGAAAAAAGTGGTAGAACATTTTTCAAATGCTGAAAGAAAAGAATTTCCAACCCAGAATCCTACATCTGGAGAAAATATTCTTCAGGAATGAAGGAGAATCAAAGCATGCTCAGATGAAGGAAAACTAAGCATTTGTTGTTAGCAGACCTACGCTAAAAGAATGGCTAAAGCAAGTTCTTGAAACAGAAAGGAAATGATAAAAGAAGGAATCTTGGAACATCAGGGAGCAAGAGAGAACAATGGAAAGAGTAAACATATCTGTAAATATGACAGACTTTCCTTCTCTTCTTGAGTTTTCTAAATTATGTTTGAGGGTCGAAGCAAAAATCATATTGTCTGATGTGCTTCTCAAAGCATGCAGAGGAAATATTTAAGACAATTAGATTATAAATGGGGAAGGCAAAGGAACTTACAGTGAGTAAGTTTTCTACACTTCATTTGAGCTGGTAAAATGTTAACACCAGTAGACTGTGGATGGATGGGTAGAAAGATACAGACATATAGCTATAGGTATATGTATATGTATGATAACAACTAGAACTACTAAAAAAACTATACAAAGAGATATACTAAAAACAAAACTACAGGTAAATCAAGAACAGGCAAATCTAATTGCTGGAGCTCAAGGTCAGAACAGCAGTTGCTCCTGCGAGGTATCAGCAGGAGGGAGCATCCCTCTAGGGCACTGGAGATATTTTCTATCCTGATCTGAGTAGGATCTTTCACAGGTGTACAATTGAGTTGCATAGCTAAGATTTGTTATACTTTAGTTTAAAAATTTTACCTTTATAAGTTATACCTCAATTAAAAATAAATAGAAAGATTATTGCAACAGTCTAGGATAGCGATGATGGTGCAGCGGGAAAGGTGAGATTCAGGGCATCCTGTAGGGACAGAGCCACAGGACGTGCTGTGGGTGAACTGTTTTCCATGCCACCACCCCCATGAGCTCCCCCAGCCCACTTTCTCACCTCTGGTATGTCAGGGGAATAGGACAAGGACACTCAGAACCACAGTCCAAAATGGCGGCTGCACCAGGCCCAGTGCCAGGCATGCGGCAGCGCTCAGTGCATGCTCCAGCATGGTTTACAGTTAGCAATACTCATACCCCTCACTTCCATCTGGTCCCTCCAATTCAAAAAGCACTTTCCTTCCCATTAATCTCTGCAATCTATTACTTCTATATTACACACAAGGAAACGGGTATGAAAGAAGCTAAGGAATGTGTACAAAGTCACACAGCTCATGGCAATTTAAATCAGGCTTCTGGATTCTAAATACAGTGCCCTTTCCGGGGGGCCTCTGACTTCCAGGGGTCCATCAGAACCACCTGGAGGTTTGTACAAAATGGACATTCTGATTCAGCCACAGAGATTCTGATTCAGCAGGGGTTTCAGTTGCCTACTGCAGTGTAACAAAGCTCCCAGCGGGGTAGTGACTTAAAACGTTTGTGATTTTTTTGTGGATTGGCTGGGCTCAGCTGCATGGTTCTTCTCTTCTCCATGTCTTCAACTGAGGCAAAAATGGTTTCTTCATTCACATGACAAATCCTCAGCTGGGATGGATTGGGTAGCTGGCCGCTGGCTGGGTGTCAGGGTAGCTGAACCCACTTAGATGGCAGCTCGGGGCTCCAAAAGCACGCATTCCGAAAGGACAAGTTGCAGTGTGCAAGCGCTTCTCCACCGAGCCTCTGCTTGTGTCACACTTGCCAAGGTCTCGTTGGCCAGAGCAAGTCACATGGCCAAGCCCAGAGGCAACATGGAAGAGGCTATACCAGGGTGTGAGTATCAGGAGGGGTCCATGGGTAGGGACAGGGAGCACCAAGGTACCTGTCCACCACAGCAAGTCTGCGGTGGGGCCCAAGAATTCACATTTTTTACAAACTTCCATCCTGATAATTCCCCCATCATGATGCTGGTGTTCCAGTGACCATACTCCAAGAACAGGTCCTATCCAATTGACACCACCACCAAAGAGACTTTTAAATGTCCCCACCTGTTGTGGTCACTGATCAAAGGAAATGCCACAGACACCATCATTGTCCTGGGGGAGCGACAGCCCAGGGCAGACACACACACACACACTGGGACACAAGAAAGCTGTCCAGACACCGGCTTCTTCAACAAACCCGGGGCACTGACTTTCAGCGCTGACCCCACCCCATTCCAGCTGAGCCGCCTTGCCCAGGTCTCTCCCCTCCCCAGGTGTTGGTTTACCCCCCTCAAAGTGAGGGGGATGGACCAGATTAACCACTTCTTACTTCCTCACCACCATGGGACCCTTTATGTATTTCTTCACCAAGGAGACCCGTGTCTCAAAAGATTTTTGTCTACCAAAGAAATGGCACATGCTAAGTAATTTTTTAAAAATTGGAAAATGAATGACTTTTTACTCAATTAATTACTGGGTAGAGTTTCTGATTAGCATGGAATAGCCAACATTTCTACACTGAATTGAGAAAATTCCCACCAAAAGCAAAGAGCTGGGAGGTACACGCAGACCAGGCTGCCTCAGCTTGGCAAATGTTCAGTTTGGGTACATGTCTTTGCAATATTCAGAATAACTAAAGGCCTGTCTGGAGCGTTGGGGGCATCCAGCTGTGACCGACTGCACAGGGTGTCCCCTAAGTGAGAACCTGCGCAGCCCTAAGCACCCTGCATGCTGAGTATCTCTTGGTCCCAGTACCTCTTGGGGAGAGCACGCTGCCAGGCACCGCAGAAAACCTGTCCACTATGGCAGCCGCTAGTGCCATGTGACTGTTTACACTGAAATTAATTAGAATTAAATAGAACTGCAAAGTCAATTCATTAGCCACATTTCATGTGCTTAATAGCCACGTGTGGCTAGTGGCCACCAATTGGACAGTGCGGGTAATAGAGCATTTCCATCACCACGGAACGTGCAAATGGACGGTACTAGAAAGCACAGTTTAGAAATACAAATGCAGGCATGTCCAATGTTAGAGGCTTGATGGTGGGTCCTTAAACCTCAGATTCCAGCCGCTCCACAGCTTGGATGATACGATGGAGCTACATTTCCAGGACAAAAAAAAGAAACTGATTCCAAAACAGCAAAAAATCACACACAGGGATGCAGCCAGCCTTTAGAATCACATACCATATTTAGACAGAAGATGATTAAGCTCCTGATAAGACGGCACCGCCAGTGATACTTGGAGTGAGCCACTGCCACGACGCCTGGCAAAACCCAGCTTTCCTCAGGACTCCCTCACCCTCAAAGAACACAGAGCAAGGGGGCCATACATTTGTAGCCTGACAAACAGAAACCTCTCTGACCCTGCAGGTCCCACACTTTGGATCTGCGCTATTTCAGCATCTATTTCTAAAGAAAGGGCTTGCTCTGCAAGGCATCAGTGTGGGAAAGATGGTGGGCATGTCTGCTTTAATTATGGAAGTAAGTTTGGCAGCCACTGCCAAAACTTTGACAGCAGACACTGTTGACTGTCGTCTAATCAACTGCCGCTCCTCCGTGCTCCTCTGCCCTTGCTCACCAAATCCTGAGTGCATTAGCAGCGATTCAGGGCAAATGCTGATCGGCCTAAGGCAGGGTTTCTCAACCTCAGGACTATTAACATTTTGGGCTGGATAATTCTTTCTTTTTTCTTTTTTTCAGAGACAAGGTCTCACTCTGTCACCAAGGCTAAAGTACAGTGGCACAATCATAGCTCACTGTAGCCTCAAACTCCTGGGCTCAAGTGATCCTCCTGTCTCAGCCTCCTGAGTAGCTGAGACTACAGGCACGCACCACTATGCTCAGCTAATTTTTTCTATTTTTAGTAGAGATGGTGTCTCGCTCTTGCTCAGGCTGGTCTTGAACTGAACTCAAGTAATCCTGCTGCCTCAGCCTCCCAGAATGCTAGGATTACAGGCGTGGGTGGATAGTTCTTTATTGTAAGGCTGCCCTGTATATTGTAGGATGTTCAGCAGCATCCCTGGCCTCTACCCACGAGATACCCGTAGCACCCACCCCTGAGTCTCCAGACATGACAAAAATGTGTGCAGACATTGTTAAATATCCCCTGTGGGGCAAAATAACCCCAGCCTGAGAACCACTGGTCTAAGGCTAAGACTCTAAGCCAATGGTTTCCAAACTTAAGCTTGCATCAGAATCACCTGGAGGACTTTGTCCAAACAGACTGCAGGGCCTCATACCCAAAGTTTCTGATTCAGTAGGTCTGTGGTGGAGCTCAAGAATTTGCATTTCAGGGCCAGGTGCAGTGGCTCACGCCTGTAATCCTAGCACTCTGGGAGACCAAGGCGGGAGGATCACTTAAGCTCAGGAGTTCGAGACCAGCCTGAGCAAGAGCTAGACCTCGTCTCTACTAAAAATAGAAAAATTAGCGGGGCGCGGGTGAGCGTCTGTAGTCCTGCCTGAGGCAGGAGGATCGCTTGAGGCCAAGTTTGAGGTTACAGTGAGCTATGAGGATGCCACTGCATTCTAGCCAGCAACAGAGTGAGACTCTGTTTCAAAAAAACCCAAACAGACAAGAATTTGCATTTCTATCAAGTGCTCAGGCAATGCTTATGCTCCTGGTCAGGGACCCCACTTTGAGAACCATTGGTCTAAGCTCTTTGACACTTGTGTTCCCCTGGCCAGTCAGACCAGAGGGAAAGTGCTGAGGGGCTCCTAGGAAAGCTTTCTCATTGAAGATAAGAGACTTGGGAAGAAAGTCCTTTGTCTTCTTGGACATTCTGGAGTCTGCATATGATGTCTGGAGGTGTGGCAGCCATTTTGTGACTCCAGTGGGTAGTTAGTTTGGAGGCCAAACTCACCCACCAAGAATGGGAAGAAGTTGGTCCCTTGAGGTTGTTCAGTCACAAAGTTAACCAACTATGTAGCATTCTTCTCAAGAGATCTTTGTGAGAGAGACAACGAATCTTCCTTTTTGTTTAAGCAAGTAGTTCTCAGACTTTGCTGCCAATTAGAATCATCTGGGAAGTTTTAAAAACTCACCCCATACCAATCAAATCAAAATCTCTGAGTGTGGGGCTCAAGCATCAGTATTTTCAAAAAGTCCCCCTCAGGTGTTTCAAGGCACAGCCAAGTTTGAGGACCCTCACCACTGAAGGTGTGGCCAGTGGCCCATCAACACCAGCATCATCCAGAAGCTCGTCAGAAAGGGAGAATCTCAGGTCCCATCCCAGACTCTGAGGCCAACTTACGGTCTGTGTTTTAACGGTCATATGTGATCCACATACACAAAATTTGAGAAGCCATTTTGAGTTGATTTTTTTGTCTTGAGACAGAGTCTTGCTCTGTCGCCCTGGGTAGAGTGCAGTGGCATCATCGTAGCTCACTGTAGCCTCCAACTCCTGGGCTTAAGCGATCCTCCTGCCTCAGCCTCCCGAGTAGCTGGGACTACAGGCATGAGCCATTATGCCCGGCTAATTTTTCTATTTTTAGTAGAGACAGGGTCTCACTCTTGTTCAGGCTGGTATCCAACTCCTGAGCTCAAGCGATCCTCCTGCCTTGGCCTCCCAGAGTGGTAGGATTACAGGCCACCATGCCTGGCCTTGAGTTGATTTTTTTGTTATTTGCATTCCAACTGCTACCATTTTTAATAAATCTGCAGGGCTCACACATGTGAACACAGGATTCACATGTTAAATCATGTGAAAGAAAGATCCCGGTAGTGTGTCACTGCAGAGCAAGGTGGCATGTCCCATCAAGCTGTCCATGCCTACACTTACAATTTAGGAATTCCACCTCTTGGCATACAGCCTAGAGAAAACCTCACATGGCTCAAGAAAACAAATACAAAAATGTCCCTTGCAATTTTGTTCTATCAGAAAAGAGAGAAAATCTAGATGTCCGTAGTTGGGGAAATTGATGAGTAAGTCATGGTACATTCATACTACCGTAACGTTAGCTAACATTTCTGAACAGACACGGTCCAAAATGCTTTACATAGATAGATCACCTTGTTTAGCCTCAGCAGTTCCCTCTAAGGCAGACACAGAGCAGTAACTTCCCCAAGTAACTGCATAAAACCTGATGAGCTAGGCAGGATTCAAAACCAAGCAGTCTGGCTCCAGAACTGTCCTCCTAATCATTACACTAGCCGCATGGGGGAAAAATCCCCCAACCCCCTGACCTCTCTACGCAGATGTGCCTCTTCTTTCCACAAACCCCCCCCACCCCCCGTCATCACAACACCTACAATACTCAACTGCAACGATGATTTTCATGCCAAGGTGCTGGCCCCCTTACATCACCTGGAACAATTTTTTTATCCTAGTAAAATACACATAACATAAAATTTACCATTTTAACCATTTTTAAGTGTACAGTTCAGCGGTATTTATTCACATTATTGTGCAACCTTCATCAGCATCCACCTCCAGGACTATTCTACCATCCAAACAGAAACTCTGTGCCCATTAAACATCTGCTCCCCATTCTCCTCCCCCCAGACCCCAGCAACCACCGTTCTACTTTCTGCCTCTAGGAATTTGCTAAGTGGGATCACACGGTATTTGTCCTTTTGTGTCTGGCGTCTTTCACTTAGCATGACGTTGTCAAGGTTCATCCATGTTGTAGCATCTATCAGAATTTCATTCCTTTTTAAGGCTGAATAATATTCCATTTTATGTATGTACCACATTTTCTTTATCTATTAATCTGTCGATGGACACTTGGGCTGTTGTCACCTTTTGCCAGTGTGAACAACGCTGCTGTGAAGGCCAGTGTCCCAGTGCCTGTCGGAGCACCTGTTTCTAGCTCTTTGGGGTGTACGCAGGCAGGGTTCCCTTTAGTGCGCTTTGCTTTGTGGGAACACAACATTATGATTTTTTGCAAATTGAAGGTTTGTGGCAGCCCTATGTCGAGCAAGTCTGTCACTGTCATTTTTCCAACAGCGTATGCTCACTTCGTGTCTCTATGTCACATTTGGGTAATTATCACAATATTTCAAACTCTTTCATTATTACATCTAAGATCAGCGGTCTCTGATATTACTATTGTAATTGTTTTGGGGTGCCACAAACTGTGCCCACATAAGACAATGGACTTAAATGAAAAATGTTACGTGTGTTCTGACTTCCCCACCAACTGGCTGTGTCCTTGTCTCTCTCCCTCTCTTCAGGCCCCACTGTTCCCAGAAACACAATGATATTGAAGCTAGGCCAGTCAATATAGAGGGCTGCAATGCCCTCTACATGTTCAAGTGAAAGAAGAGTCACATGTCTCTCACTTTCGATCAAAAGGTAGAAATGAGTAAGCTTAGTGAGGAAGGCGTGTCGAAAGCCGCAACAGGCTGAAAGCCAGGCCTCTTGCACCAGTTAGCCAAGCTGTGAATGGCGAAGAAAAGTCCTTGAAGGAAATTCAAAGTGCTACCACAGTGAACACATGAAGGGTAAGAAAGTGAAAGAGCCTCGCTGCTGATACGGAGAAAGCTTGAGTGGTCTGAATGGAAGATCGAACCAGCCACAGGATTCCCTTAAGCCACAGCCTAATCCAGAGCAAGGCCCTCACTCTCTTCAATTCCATGCAGGCCCAGAGAGGTGAGGAAGCTGAAGAAGGTGTGAAGCTAGCAGGGGTTGGTTCACGGGACTTAAGGAAGAAGCCATGTCCACACATAACAGTGCCAGGTGAAGCAGCAGGTGCTGATGGAGAAGCTGCAGCAAGTTATCTAGAAGATCTAGCTAAGGTCATTGATGAAGCTGGCTGCACTAAACAACAGATTTTCAAGGTAGACAGAACAGCCTTATCCTGGAAGAAGATGCCATCGAGGACTTTCATAGCTACAGAGGAGAAGTCAATGCCTGGCCTCAAATGACAGGCTGACTTGTTAGGGGCTGATGCAGCTGTGACTTTAAGTTGAAGCCAGTACTCATTTACCACTCCAAAAGCCCTACAGCCCTTAAGAATCATGCTAAAGCTACTCTGCCTGTGCTCTAGAAATGGAACAACAAAGCCTGAATAACAGCACATCTGTTTACAGCATAGTTTAGTGAACATTGTCAGCCCACTGTTGAGATCTCCTGCTCAGAAAAAAAGATGCCTTACAAAATATCACTGCTCATTGACAATGCACCTGGTCACCCAAGAGCTCTGATGGAGATGTACGGGGTGATCAAGGAGTAATTTTGACTTTCAAGTCTTATTACTGAAGAAATGCATTTGGTAAGGCTATAGCTGCCATAGATAGTGATTCCTCTGATGGATCTGGACGATGTCAATTGAAAACCTTTTGGAAAGGATTCACCATTCTAGATGTCATTAAAAACATTTGTGATTCACAGGAGCAGGTCAAAATATCAACATTAGCAGGAATTTGGAAGAAGTTGATTCCAACCTTCATGGATGACTTTGAGGGGGTCCAAGACTTCAGTGAAGGAACTGCAGATGTGGTGGAAATAGCAAGAGCACCAGAATCAGAAGTGGAGCCTGAAGAGGTGACTGAATTGCTGCAGTCTCATGATCAAACGTTAATGGATGACAAGTTGCTGCTTATGGATGAGCAAAGAAAGTGGTTTCTTGAGATGGACTATACTCCTGGTGAAAATGCTGTGGATATTGTTGAAATGACAGCAAAGGATTTAGAATATTCCATAAACTTGGTTGAAGAAGCAGAGGCAGGGACTGAGAGGATTGACTACAATTTTGAAAGAAGTAAAATGCTATCAAATAGTGTCACATGCTACAGAGATATCTTTCATGAAAGGAAGAGCTCATCAATGCAGGAAACTTCACTGTCTTATTTTCAGAAATTGCCACAGCCACCCACCTGCAGCAACCACCAGCCTGATCAGTCAGCAGACATCATGCTGAGGCAAGACCCTCCACCAGCAAAATCATGACTCGATAAAGGCTCAGTTGATATTAGCACCTTTTAACAAGGAAGTATTTTTAAGTTATGTACATTGCTTTTTTGGACATAATGCTAATGCACACTTAATAGATTACAATATAGTTTAAACATAACTTTATATGCATTGGGAAGTCCAAAAATGCATGGTGGTGACAGAGCAAGGACAGTGTGGGGCAGGCTGTCCTGGCTGCTGGGGAGGCTGCCTCGGGCAGGGCTGGTTGCAGCCGTGGGGGCCAGAGAGGAAGGCAGCTCAGCAGGAGCCGAGCCTGTGTGGAGCAAATGGGGAGCCCAGCCTCATCGGAGAAGCTTCCCAAGGAAGACAGAAGGGGCCATCGTAGCAGCAGCTGACATCTGTGGGAGGCCTGTCTGCGCCTGCTTTCCACCGTGTCTCCTCACCTCTAAACTGGGGTGACAGCAGCACCTACCTCACAGGGTGGCTGAGAGGATACCTGGAGCAGGACAGGAAAAGCACCTGGAACAGCACCTGACACAGGGGAAGTGCTCAATAATGTCGGTTATTTGAAAGTCAATTGGAAACCTTTTGGAAAGGATTCATTATTCTAGACACCATCCAAAACATGTGTGAGTCACAGGAGCAAGTCAAAACATAAACATTAACAGGCGTTTGGAAGAAGTTGATTCCAACCCTCATGGATGACTTTGAGAGGTTCAAGCCTTCAGTGGAAGAAGGAATTACCTCCTTTAGTCTCAACAACAAGCCTAAGTGATGCATGCCGTTATCTCTATCTTTTTAGAGCAGAAATTGGGGATCAGAGAGGTGAAGTCAGTTGCCCGATATCACACAGCAGGAATGAGCCAGGATTCAAAGTCTATTCTATCCAGCCCAAAGTCCAAAGCCTTTAGTCCACAAAACTTGGGGACCAAAGGCTGGAGTCCCGGAATCCAGGAATCCAGAGCTGGAAGGGGCCTCGTGAAGCTATGTTGTCTGGTCTAACCCTTTCATTTTGTAAAGAAAGATAACCAGAGAAAGAAGCATGTCAGACTGAGGATGTGGAGCTGAGGTTTCTAGACAAACCGACGGGTAGGACAAGCCACTGCCTCGGCCTCGGCCGCAGTCTGCCCCCAGGTCAGCGAGCCTGTGTCCTGTCTCCAGCCAGCGCAGCTGAAGGTGCTGGGGAGCTGGGGCACAGCCAGGAGGCAGCGGCTGAGAGCCTCTGCTCCAAGAGCTCATTCGTCTGCCTCCCCCTCAGGCTGGCAGAGATCAGCCTGAGAGGCACCCATCCCCCCACGCCCCTTGGCCTGCAGCCCAGAGACCCCTTGGCAGCCCCCCACCGCAGCCTCCTACCCACTGCCAGGAGGAAGTCAGACAATTACAGACGACCTTTGCAAGGGAGCAGAATGTAAACTAGGCTCCATTTGCCTGTGCAATCTTCATAATTACCATGGCAATTATTCCCAATGAGGCATCGCGACCAAGCCTTCAGCCCAGGTGCAGAGCCCCCCAGCCATCCCTTCCCCTCCCCATCGCAGGCTGGCCTTTGTCCCATGGCATAATCACCTGCCTCTCTGCTCTCCAGCTACAACCGCATGGGTGGGTGACTGGCAGCTGGCTTCATCCCCACTGCAGAGATGGGGAAGCTGAGGCTCAGCCTTGCCAAGAACAAGTGGCCTGGAAGCAGTTGAGTTCGGAAGGAGTTAGACCTTAACACCTCACCTGGGCCTCGTTTCTTCCCACTCAACTGGGCCTGGGCGAGATAGAGGGACCCTCAGAGGAAGTCTCTCTTCTTTAGAAACAGGGAGGAAATGGAAACACAACTGGAACTCATGGCATAATTTAGGGAAGTAGTTTCTAAACCTGGATGTACAAGAAAATCTCCTTCTAAAAAAATGAGCATTCCTGTTCCCTGCCGTGGAGACTGATTCTGTTGAAATAAGGTAAAACTCAAGTGTTCCTGTCTTGATTTTTGCTTTTAAAGTTCTCTCGTGATTTAAATAATCAGTCCACATTTGGGAAATGTTAGGAGGTACAGGAAAGAATTCCTGAATATTTTTTGTTCTTTCCCCCACTGTCAACATTTCCAACAACCAAAAGCTCCTTCTTTTGCACATCTAAACCAACACTGGAAGAGTTAAGGGAAGAGATGTGAGTCATTCACACGTTAGTATAAATAAGTTTACGCAGCTAGCTTTCTGCCTAATGCCTAGCTGAGATCCTGCCCACTTGGAGAGAGGAGGGGAGAGGGTGCAGGGTGGGGGAGGAGAATTATCGTTGACAGAGGAGGAAAGGGAAGAGAGCAGGAAGAGGGAGGGAATAGAGGTGTGTCTGAGAGAGGTGTTAAGAGTGAAAGGCCTTGAACTGAGCCAAATGACTTGAACCGTGCGACCCATAATGGGAAAACCAGAGAGAGGCTTGGACCTAAAGTAAGGAACACTCATGCCAGAGCCCAGACAGCAACCAAGCAGCGTTCACCTCGGCTGTGTGGGAGACACTGAGCACAGGGCAGAGACCTGCCTGCACAGCCAGTGGCTGGGGAGTGATCTAACTCCTCAGTACCCAAAGTGTGGTCCAAGGACCACCCGCACCGACATCACCTGGGAGTCGGTTAGAAAGAAATGCAGACCCTTGGGCCCACCAGACCTCCCGAATCAGAATCTTCTAACAAGCCCCCAAAGGCTCCTGTGTGCAGGCAGGTTAGAGCAGCTCTGGTCTAACTACTAACACTTGACCACAGCGAGCTCTGGGAATCACCTGCTCCTAGGAGGACACTGAGGGGCAAGAGGTGGGGCCGCACCAGGAAGCTAAGAATGGGGCGGGCGCCGGGGCCCGGGCAGAGCAGGCTGAGCTCCTCCAAGGAGCCAGCCAGAGCTGCTGTTTAAGGGAAAGGGAGGGCAGGATAGGACAGTAAAATTCAGCAGTAGGTAAATTTGGGGCCCTCGACTTGGAATTTCCAGCTGGATTTAAGGCTCACTTTGCCATTAACTTGCTGCGTGACTTTGCACAAGGAACTGGCCTCAGTTTCCTCTTCTATCAAACGGAGTTGATACTGTGTTCTCTTGCTACCTTTTGGGGCTGTTGTGAGGCCCACAGCAGCTAAGATGACAAAGCACGTTGGAGACCATGAACCCCTGGGCAGGGTGAGTCACCGTGGCTGCCTCCCAGTGTCCTCAGGAGACTCCACATAAGCCTGGCCTCCCAGGTGGCAAAATTTACCCCTGTTGCCTTCCCATCCCCTTAAGAGCTGCAATTTCATGCTGAAAGGAGTTGGACAAACCAGGTCACACGAGGATGTTACTATCTGACAATATTTCAATGTGTCTGCCAGGATTTGGTTTTAAAGACACTTGGACTTAGATATCAGGTGCAGTCAGGTGGGGGTGGTCCAAGGATCCCACATCCTCCTACCCGCCGGGGAGCACTGGTTCCCCACCTGGACCGCACAACAGAAGCAGAGACGTCTGGACCATCAGGATGGCTAAAATGAAAGGACAGGCAATATCAAGTGTCAGCGAGGCTGCAGAGCAACCAGGCTGCCAAATGCCACTGGAAGGACTGTAGAACCACTTAGGAAAACTAGGCGGCAATATCTACTGAAGTTCACCACCTATATACCTTAAACCAGCACTTGCACTCTTGTGTCTATACCCAACGTGCACATGGCCACCAAAACACACGGACAAAAATGCTCACAGCAGCAATATTCATATTAGCCCCCAAACAACCCACATGTCCACCAATAGTTGAAAGACTAAGTAAATTGTGTGCAGTGCTACACACTGTGCTGCCCAGAAGCCCGGCTTCAGAGGAAGGAGTTCCGTCCCGGCAGGGGCTATTTACTGCTGCCAACTCTCAGAGTCCCCCCAAGAATGGCCCTCCACCTGATGGCCCCTCCAAGGGGAGCTCACATCCAATAACTGGTTGGCCCAGGCCTGAATCCCTTGCTTAAGTCGGGACAACTCTGAGGCGCCACCCCAGCCCCATCAGTCCCTGTGGGATCAGCTGAGGCCTGTGTTAAAATGGCACCTCGGTTCCCTCTCTCACTCTCCCCATCGCTCCTCCCCTGCCTTGTTATAAGTGGTGTTCCTGGGAGCACTTCCCAGCGACGCGCCTGCACACACATCTCCAAGTGGGAACCCAACCTACCCCAGCTGGTGTCAGGAGTGACTCTAGGAAGCAGCCTCTGAACACGGGGACCTGGGAGCTGGGTCACCCACCCGTCCTTGGCACTAGGAAGAGAGTTGATGGCCCCACAAGAAGCCATGATGAGACCGTTAATGCTCTCCAGGCTTGGAGAGGAAGCGTGTTTACTGCAGGGGCAACAGCTCCTGACTCTGCGAGGCTGGGGAGCGCTAACTCATTATACAGCCTACGGAATGGGGGGCTGTTCTGGGGCTCACGAGCACTGGAAAGACAAGGCAAGGCTGACGGTGACTCATCACTAATTTAAGGCCAAGTGTGAAAGCCAAGGGCCTCCTTAGCAGCATATAAATTCTCCTCCCCTGCAGCTGGAGGGAGGAAGATGCTGAGGAGCAGGCCAAAGTTTAATTATGAGTGGAGCACAGCAACAGGAAAGGGTGAATTCTCAGCCCAAGAGGGGTCTGCCGCATCGAGCTCAGGCCCTGTTTGGGAATGAATGAGACGCAGAGTGACCCCTGGCCTAGCTCCCTCTGCTTGAAGCCCTGCAGCCCCACCCCGACCGCCAGACCCGTAACTGGGGTAAGTCACACCCTCGCTCGCTGGGGCTAAGGCAGGAAAGGCTGGCTCGGACAGAACATCACGTGGGCAGAGGCCAGGAGGGTGCACCCGGGACTCAATCCGGAGGGCCTGCGCCAAGGGACAGGGTGGCACATCACGTCGGATAGGGAGAGATAATCCCATAATGCAAGAGCTAACACTGTGGCAAGGACCAGCCAAGACAGTGTAACAGACAGCCTGGAGAAAGCGACGGCCCACAGGACAAGAAGCAGAAACACGAGGGCTGCCGGGCCAGGCAGTGGAAGAAGGATCCAATGGCTCGGAGAACTGGGCGTGCTCGGGTGGGTGCCACGCCAGGCCAGAAGCCCACCAGTCGTCTGTCTTCTGCAGGGAGGCCAGACAGACACTCCGTTTACCAGAGCCACGAGGAAAGCCCTGAGCTGCTCCCGAGTGAGTGTCGTCTGATAGTCAGAGCTGCTGTTACAGAATGGGCACCCCGACAGCTGTGGAGATGACAGGACCCCAAAGGAAGAGGCCAGGTGGCAGCATTCAGTGACCAGAAGCAAGGCGGGGGCAATTAGCACAAGCAGCAGCAAGGTCAGAGCTGTCTGACCCACAGTGGTATGGGAATGACTAAGAGACCGGGTGTTCCCGAGGGCCAGCAAACAAGGACACTGCCCACTCTCTGTAATCAACAGAATTAAAGACTTGATGATCCAGGGCTGAGGGCAGCAACCCAATAAAAGTCACCATCCTTGGACAAATTTCCAGACTTGAGCAAGGTTTCAGATCCAGCTGACTGAAGGAGAGACCCGGTCGCCAGGAGGAAGGACCCTGCAACCCCAGGACAAGTATACATGGCGATGATTCCACCAGTCCCTCCCAGGAGGACTTACACGCCATTTATTTGGGTAACCGTACACTGGAGAAAGAGGAATACCCAGGCATTTCAAGGACTGTCAGACACATGGTCTAAATGAACGTGGGGACTGGGTACCCAAAAGGTCATCATGGCCCCTGTGAGGGTGGCAGCGTAGGGGGCTGGGGGATGAATGAAGTCCTGGCCCAGGTTTGGCCCACAGGGAGTCTGCTGGGTCCACAGCCCGCCCAGTGTCATCGCTCTGGCCCCTGAATGTGTAACTGGAACAGACACACATGGCAGAACCCCACACTGCTGCCCTGGCCTGTGAGGCAAATGCTATTGTAGAGGAAGCCTCTGAAACTGCCCCCAGCAAAGGAGGTGTGGCTCTGGGCGCGTGACAGGATCTGCGGGTCTCACCACAATGTACCACCCAGAATTGTTGCTGGCTGGGGTGATGAAACAGCCTTTGGAAGATGCAGCTGATTAAGAGATCCGTGGTACAGCATGGTGGCTACAGTTCTCAGCAACATACCGTATTCTTGAAAATTGCTAAGAGAGTAGATTTTGACACGTAACTACCATGTGAGTTGTATTTAACTCGTGCTAGTTTTGAGCCCGGGGACTCGTGATGCATATGTAACTCACAAGTCTCTTCACCTTGGAAGCTGCGAGAACTATTTTTCAAGCTGGATATAACTCATGCACAGAAAACAATAAAAAATAACATTTTTCATTAAATTAGAAAGGATCGGCTAAGTGCAATGGCTCAGACCAGTAATCCTAGCACTTTGGGAGGCTAAGGTGGGAGAATTGTTGAGGCCAAGAGTTCAAGACCAGCCTGAGCAACATAACAAGACCCAGTCTCTACAAAAAATTTATTTTGTAAAAAAAAAAAAAAAAAACTGTTATGGCTCTTTTAGAGTTTGTCTAGCAGGTTTTCCAGCCCTCACTGGAAGACCCTAAAAATTAAAAAATTTAAAAAAAGTATCATTTGGTTTTTGAAGTTGTTTTTTTTTTTTTTTTGAGACAAAGTCTCGCTCTGTTACCCAGGCTAGAGTACCGTAGCATCAGCCTAGCTCACAGCAACCTCAAATTCCTGGGCTCAAGCGATCCTCCTGCCTCAGCCTCCCAAGGGGCTGGGACTACAGGTGTGCACCACTGTGCTTGGCTAATTTTTTCTATTTTTAGTAAAGATGGGGTCTCACTCTTGCTGAGGCTGGTCTCGAACTCCTGAGCTCAAATGATCCTCCCGCCTCGGCCTCCCAGAGTGCTAGGATTACCGTGTCTGGCCTATTTTCAAAGTTTTTATTCTATTTTTGTAATAAAACACTGTGGCCCCAAGGAAAAAAATTTTTTTTCTAGTGTGGCAGTCAACGTGATAAGGGTTCAGTCACAAAACTATATGAGGTAATACATATGTTAATTAGCTTGATGTATCCATTTTACAATGTATATGTATTTCAAAACATATTGCACACCATAAATACATGCCATTTTTATTTTTCAATTTGAAGGATGGAGAGCCAATCTTCTGGGACACAGTACACACTCTTAGCTATTGATCACTGTGTGGTGCTGTATCACCGTGGTCCCCAGTGGGACCAGAATAAATGCATCCCAGAACTACGGGGTACAGGTAGGAGCAGCCCCACTCACCATCACACCCAGTGACAACTTGGTGCCTTGCAGAAATCCTGGGTCCCAAGGGGAAGCAATTCCACCAGGAGACAGCAAGAGTCCAATTAAACTTTCAGCTACAGCTGCCACCACTTTCCTTCGGGTTCCTTGTGGCAAGATAGCAGCGGACAAAAGAGTCACCATCCCGGCAGGAGTGATGGGCCCTGATCATCAGCAGGGCCTCTGTGAAAGCCTCGTACTGTCTGTACGCCAGGGGCAGGGAAGGGTAGCTGTGGCATCCAGGCAGTTCCCTGGGCATCTCTTGGTGCTCCCTTGCCTGGTGTTGATGGGAAATGGCTGAGGGCCACAGCCAAGGTCTAAGAAGGACAGGATGAGGGTCTGGGCCCACTGGCCAGGAAAGCCGCCTAGAGCAGCAGAGGTGCCGGCCGAGGGAGCCTCGCACGGGGAGTTGAAGAGGGAGAAAAGGAGAGTGAGTTGTGGCCCCGAGACCTGCCGCTGCAGCGGGGACTGGAGCTCATTGCACTGCCCTTCCCCAGGAAAACAGGCCAACCAGAATCCTGAAGAAGCTGTTCCCAACGGGGTAAGTTACTAGAAGAGCACAGGTTTCCAAGCAGCCTGAGGAGTGGGCTTCAGTGGATGCCGAGAGGTGCCCAGGTGTGGCCCTCCAGGGCTGAGGCACTTTGGGCCCAGCTGTCGGCAGTGCTGCCTGCTGGGGGCCCTCAGCTGAGTCTCACCCTGGCACCTGCCCTTGGCTGAAGGGAGCTGCCCTGCCCAAGGCCAGGCCTCCTCCTCAAGAGCCACCCCAGCTTCAGGGCTCCATGTGGTGCCAGCCGAGGCCTCCACTGTGACTGCTGCTTCAGCACGAGCCTCCCTCCCTCAGGCCTGTGGACGCCAAGAGCAACCTCGTGCATCCAAACCTCCAGCTCTGACTCTGCGTCCCCAAGGACCAGACCTATGACAACCACACAACAGTGCAAAAGGGCAAACCTCTGCCACCCACCACACCACGGAGGACTCCCACAGCCATAACCCCGAGCAAAAGACACCTGACACAGAAGAGCATGTTCCACACGCCTCCATTGGTATGAAGTTTGCAAACAGGCCGATCTGATCCTGTAGAAGTCAGAATGGTGGTTATGAGGGGCAGATATTAACTGGGAAGGGGCATGAGAGAACCTTCTGGGGTGCTGGAAGTGTTCTGTGTCTTGTTCTGGGTAGTGGTTCCAAGTTCATGGATAAATGCACTTTTTACCTCAATTTAAAAAATTACCAATGCCCAGGCCTTGGCCCCATTAAATCAGAAAACTCTGATGTGCAGCCAGGGTTGAGAAGCCCTCGGCCGGGGTGTGCTGAAGTGGAGAGGAGACACTGTCCTGCAAGGTGAGCGACTGGACCAAGGCTCCAAGGCAGAAGGAAGGAGCGTGGAAGGCAGCCCGCAGGGTGGGTCGGAGAGGGAACAAGCAGCCCAGGGGGATTGCACCAGCTCGCACGCAGGGGAGGGAGGAAGAGGCCCGGCAGTGGCAGTGGCAATGGCACCCTCCCGCTGCGTGGCCTCGGGGCAGCCCCGCCCCGGTCCAGGCTGGTGTCCTCCCTGCTGGGGCAGGTCGGACCAGGCCCGGGGACGGGAAAGGCAGGGTGTAGTTGCATCCCGTACCCACGCTCGGTGGCCTTGGAACCCTCAGACACTGCTCAAATCCAGTCCAGTCCCTTCCTGGCAAGTCACCCCCTGCCCCCAGCGTGTTCCCATCTGCAAAGCAGCAGTGACGGTGCCTGCTTCACACAGGGGTGTGAGAACCGCTGGAAGACAAATGTTTCCACAACACCTCCTCTTTCTTCACTCTCAGCTGACGACTGCGCTGCTTATCCCTGGAAAAAAAGGGAGCTGTCTAGAGACGACACCCAGGGCCCTGCACCCACCCTGGGCTCTCCTCCTCTGGGCGCAGCCCCTCCCATCTATGCTCCCCCCCACATCGCTCCAACGCGCCCATGCCCGGCTTTGCCTTGCGGAATCTCTCCCATCCGGAGGGAAACGCGCTGTTTGTTGTTGCTCTCATTTAAGAGAAAACCAAGGCCCTCAGACGGGCCCCTGTGTCTGCTCCCAGGGGGCAGAGGACACTCCTGGGAAGGCTTGTCCATCGTTCCTGTCCACACCCTCCAAAGTCTCCCCAGTCGGCCTCCCCCCCTCCCCAGCCCCAGGGCTGTGGCTCTCCATCTCCTGTGCTGGGTGTGGTGCTGTTCCCCTGACTTCCACAGCGCTCATTTCCTTGCCTTAGGTCTGTGATCAACGTCCCTGACCCCCACTTCCCCCCCATCCAAAACAGCCAGCCCATCCCCCTCACTCCCTAACCCCTCACCTGCTTTATTTTTTCTATTTAACACTTATCACTCCCTGATATATATATATACATTTTAAAATTAATAGACTTATTTTTTAGAGCAGTTTTAAGTTCACAGCAAAACTGATCAGAAAGTAGAGCGTTCCCATAGACCCCCTCCCCCCCATAGCCTCAATACCCTGCATCTGTGTGGCACGTGTGTTATGAATGACAAAGCTACATTGACATGTCATCATCACCCAGAAACCACCATCCTAGCATCATACGAACAGCTGCCCTGCCTAGAAATCCTACTCATCCCGCCCCCCGCCCCCAACCCCTGGCAACCCCTGACCTTTTTACTGTCTCCATAGTTCCACCTTTTCCAGAATACCATATAGTTGGAATCAGGCAGCCTTTTTAGATTGGCTTCTTTATTTAGTAACATGCATTTAAGGTTCTGCCTTGTCTTTGCATGGCTTGATAGCTCATTTCTTTTGAACACCCAATAATATTCCATCACCTGGATGTGCCACCGTTTATTTACCAGTCACCTATTACAGGACATCTTGATTGCTTCTAGATTTGGGCAATTAAATTCCTTGACATTCATCATACACAACAGCATGTTAAAGACCGTGATGAGTCCTGGAGGAAAGAAAATTTACCTTGGTTGATCCCAGTTTTTCCCAAATTTGACCATGGACAATTTGTCCAGGTGCCACCTCCCACCCTCGACTTCCTGGGTGCCACAGGAGCTTGTCCTCTGAGGACGAACTGGGACAGCCAACGAAGGCCTTGAAGGAGGAGAAAGGCTGGGAGTAACAGAGCAGAGCAGGGACACCCAGGCAAAGGGGCAGAGCAGGGATACCCAGGCAAAGGGACAGAGCGGGGACACCCAGCAAAGGGACAGAGCGGGGATATCCAGGCAAAGGGACAGAGCGGGGACACCCAGGCAAAGGGACAGAGCAGGGACACCCAGGCAAAGGGACAGAGTGGGGACACCCAGGCAAAGGGAGTGGCTGGGTTCGGAGGCCTGAAGGACGTGAGCCCAGCTAGGCTGGGGACCCCTAGAGCAGCAACAGGGATAAATTGGGGACCGACTCTAGTGCCCTACAGCCACAGAGCAGCCAGGCTGTGTGGCCCTGGGCAAGCCACTTCCCTCCTCCGTCCCTCAGCACCCCTGTGAGACGAGGGGACTGGGCAAGGCTGGTCCTTACAACCCAAGGCCCTATTCCCAGAGGCTATCGGATGGGTCTTCAGTTGGTTTCTAGAATTCAAAAAGTCTAATGCCTCTAAGACTGGAGTCAACATTCTCCATATATGGATACACAGGAAAAAGATAACCCACAAAATGGGAAAAAATATTTGTAGATCATATATCTGATAAGAGTATAGAACCCAAAATAAAGAGTTCTGAAAGTTCAACAATAAAAAGACAAGTTATGCAATTAAAAATTAGGCAAAGGATATAAAAAGACATTTCTCCAAAGAAGAAATACGGAAGGCCAATAAACACATGAAAACATGCTCAACATCATCAGTCTCAGGAAGACACAAATCAAACCCACGCGATGTCACTGCACACCCACCGGGATGGCTACGATCAAAAAGACAAGCAACCAGTGTTGGTGACGATGAGGAGGAATAACTTTCACACGTTGCTGATGAAAATGTAAAACAGCACAGTCTGGAAAACAGCCTGGCAGTTCTTCAAATGGTTAAACACAGAGCTGCCATATGATCCGGCAATTCTGCTCCTAGGTGCACGCCCAGGAGAAATGAAGACATATGTCCACACAGAAACTTGTCCACAGATGCTCACAGACGCATTATTCGCAATAACTAAAACACAGAAACAAATCAAATGTCCATCAACAGATGAGTGGAATTAAAAGCAATGAAGTAGTTATATGCTACCACATAGATGAACCTTTAAAACATTACATTAGGTGAAAGAAGCCGGTCTCAAAAGACTTATATGATTTCACTTACATGAAATGCCCAGAATAGGCAAATTTACAGAGACAGAAAGTTGTCTGGTGGTTGCTGGGAGCCGAGGGAAGGGGAATAGGGAGGTGACTGCTAATGGGCACAGGGTTTCTTTTTGGGGTGATGGAAATGTTCTGGCATTAGATAGTGGTGACAGTTGTACAACGTTGTAAATATACTAAAAGCAACAGAATTGTACATTTAAAAAGGGTGAATATGGTATTTGGAATAATATGGTATATGGAATTATATCTTAATAAAAATGTATTTATACACAAGATCCACAGCTCCTTGGAGAGATGGCTGAGTCCAGCCATGAGGAGCCAAGAACATCTTTTTACCGAACAGCAAGAGCATTTTCAAAGACCAGCACGGTCGCATGACAAGGAGAAAAGTGTAGTGGAAATGGGACCTTAACTTGCAGGAAAGGTGGGACAGCCGCAGCTCCTGGGGCTCCTGGCCTCCCCACGCCCCAAATCCCCAGCCTGACCTCCAGCCCAGCACGCGCTCCAGCAGGCCACGCACGCAGGGAGGTGGGCTCATGTGTACATGCTCTGCATGTTACTTCCCGTCTACAATTCACACATATAACCCCCAAGTTCTGCTAAGGGGGCAAAGTGCCTCCTCATGCAGCCCCTGGAGGGAGCCCCCAGGGCTGAGGTCTGGGACAGAGCTCCAGCCTCCACTGCCACAGCCCAGCTGAGCAATAGCTGGGAGGCTAGGGGGCTGGGCGGTGAGGGGGCCCTGGGGAGAGCACGGGGTTCAGGGATCTGGAGCTGACACAGGCCTGGGGCACCTACTGCCGTGCTCCTGCCCCACAGACCCCACCACCACCGAGGCAGTCTGGGGGGGGCCCGTCACCCACATCCCTCAGGTGACAGTTTCATGACTTGGTTGCTACCTGTTAGGCTTGTCTTGGCTCTGTTTGGCAGAAAGGAAGCCTGCTGTGATTTGTCACCCGCCCTCAGCCCTGTCCAGGGGCACCCGAGCTGAGCCAAGCCAGCTTTGTGGCTTACCAGGCCAGCTGGTGTGAGGGGGAGGGGCCGCCAATGCCCAGGCCCCGCTGGCCCAGCCCGTCAGGGCCAATGACACGGCTGGCAAGGGGGGCAGAGGCAGGGATCCTGGGCTCTGTCGGGCAGGGAAGGCCTCTCAGCAAAGGTGCCCCATCTGGGGCAGGGCCAAGTGGAACAGGGGAGATGGCAGCCAGTCACCCAACACCCAGGCAGCAGGCAGCGGTGGCAGCCTGGTGACCGATGGAGCTGCTGATAGAGGTGACATCAGATATCCTACTGTGGGTGGGGCTGGGGAAGGGGAGGCAGGAAGGGAGACAGCCACACTCAGACTTGTGCACTCACTGCAGGACCTTGGCTGCGCCTTCACCCCTCTGCAGCCTCAGCTTCCCCATCTGGAAATGCACTGCTGTGAAGGCGAAGTGCGCCCACCGACGTGGAGCCCGGCCCAGCGTATAGTGTGTGCTCAAAAACATCGCCGCTGCGATTATGGTGGTGGTGGCCAAATGCTGGACGGACCCACTGCCTGGGAGCTCCGGGGGACAAGGACAAAGCATGCTTCATTCACCACCGAATGGCCAGTGCCCAGTTCAGTCACACAGCACGCCACACTCAATTCATACTCATCCAACATCCCACAGAACAAATACACGAGCAAAACTATAAATGAGCAGCCACTGAGACCATCCACCAGCTAATAAGACGATCCCAAGCAAGGATCTGAGCTCCCTTCCCAAGGGTGCAACCTTAAGCAAGTCACTTCCCCCCTGAGAACCTCAGCTTCCCCACCTATGAAATGGGAACAATGATAATTAATAAATGCCATCTCTAGGCCCTTGTGGCGAGGCCCAATGCAGAAGATGGATGGGGAGTGAGGAGGTGCCATTAGTGCTGTGCTGTCAGGCGGGGCGCCCATCTCCAGCTGCGGTGGGTGCTGGCCGCTACCGCTCACAGCTGCCCCCTT
Organism: Eulemur rufifrons; assembly: GCF_041146395.1. Lineage (NCBI taxonomy): Eukaryota > Metazoa > Chordata > Mammalia > Primates > Lemuridae > Eulemur > Eulemur rufifrons. The sequence continues at coordinate 4,726,065 of NC_090997.1, read as the reverse complement.
CTCCTGAGCATTCATTGCCCTTGGCTTACAGGTGCTGCCTCACCTGCCTGACGCTTGGGAGGCTAGGCCCTTCCCGGGGTGCAGAGGCCTGGCCCCTTGCCTCAACAGGGCGCACCCTGTGGGACTTGCTGTCCATGTTCTGGAGCTCCCCATGGGCTCGGGCTTCAGCTGAAAGCACATCTTCCCCACCCTATCGTGAGCACGGCTGCAGTAAATCATTTTCCCGGGATCCCTGTCTCAGCTCTGCCTCTAAGGAACCTGACCTAAGACAGGAGATAGTTTGTAAACTATGAAGCACCGTGACGAGTATGGGCTTGTTTTATTTTCCAGGAAACACTGAAAGGAGACGGGCCGGCGATGTGAGAGTAGGAGGAGGTCTGCTCTGTGGGCAGAGTCATGCTGCCCTGCCCCCACCCCAACCCGGCCTCCATGGAACCCACTGGCAGGTCAGAGGAACCTGTAAGGGCGTAATGCCAGGGATAAGCACTAGGAAGGACCGTGATGCAGGGGCAGGGGATGGAGGACAATGGGGGCTGGTCTGATGAGGTGGCCTGGGAAGGCCTCTCTGAGGGGTGGCGTGGACAGAGATGTGAACATCGTGAGCCACGCAGAGAATTCCAGGCCCTGGGAATAGCAGTGCAAAGGCCCTGGGGCAGGGTGTTTCACAGGTCCAAGAAATGGCCAGGAGAGCAGCGAGGCTGGAGTGGGTGAGACGAGGTGTGAGGTATTGGGCAGCAAGGTCACCCAGGGCCTTGTAGACGGTTATAGGGCTTTTTCTAGCACTTTGGCTTTTATTCTGAATGAGAGGGGAGCCACTGAAGTGTTCTGAGTAGGGGAAGAATGTGATCTGATTTAGATTTTATTTTATTTTATTATTTTTTTTGAGACAGAGTCTCACTCTGTTGCCCGGGCTAGAGTGAATGCCGTGGCGTCAGCCTAGCTCACAGCAACCTCAAACTCCTGGGCTCAAGCGATCCTCCTGCCTCAGCCTCCCGAGTAGCTGGGACTACAGGCATGCACCACTATGCCCGGCTAATTTTTTCTATATATATTTTTAGCTGTCCATATAATTTCTTTCTATTTTTAGTAGAGATGGGGTCTCGCTCTTGCTCAGGCTGGTCTCGAACTCCTGAGCTCAGACGATCCGCCCACCTCGGCCTCCCAGAGTGCTAGGATTACAGGCGTGAGCCACCACGCCCGGCCTGATTTAGATTTTAAAAGGATCTCTTTGGCTGCTAGAGCAGGAAGGGCAGGGAGCCCAGGCAGAGGCTGCAGCAATAAACCAGGGGAGCTGCGGTGCAGCTGAGGAGCGAGGGCGCAGCGGAGGTGGCGAGTAGTGGGATTCTGGGTGTCCTGACGGTGGAGCTGGAAGGTTTTAGAGATGACTCGGTGAGGAGGTGTCAGAAGACAGATGCATCCAACTGCCAATTTACAGAGAGGACAGAGGGACATGCTAAACTACACCATGGGGATGCAGCCAACAAAAACCAGACTGTGGGAACTTCCACAGGACAAATCACCTGCTTGCTTCAACAGAGAAACTGCAAAAGAATAAGAAAAAGATGGAGAAGAAAACCAGGGATTAAAAGAGACTAACACATATCAACTAATCACAGTGTGTAGACCCTACTCGGATCTTGATTTAAACAAACAGTTCAAAAAAAAAAAAAGACATTGTAATGTCTGAAACAACAGGGAACATGAACACTGAGTGGATATTGATTATATAAAATAATTATTACTTTTTAGGTGTAATAATGGTATTGTGATTATGTTAGAAAAAGCCCTAATCATTTAGAGCTATATCTTGATATATTATGATGAAATGACGCCTGAGATTTGGTTTGAATTATTACATTATTGGGGGCTCAGGGGTGGGAGAGGTAGAAATGAGACAAGACTGATCATGAGTTGATAACTGATGAAGCTGAGTGATGGGCACCCAGTGGTTCACTTAATATTTTCTCAACTTCTGTAAATGCTTATATTTTTCCGTAATGAAAAGTTTGCACATAAAAGAATAGGAAGTAGAATCCAAGGGCAGGTACCGAATGGCCTAAGGCCCCTCAGCGAGTCAGAGTCAGGGCCAGGACCTTGGCCCGGCCCCAGCCCCCCGGCCCTCCAGCCCTGCCTCAGCTGCCTCTCCCGCACTCCGGCGACCGGTCAAGGCTGGACCCAAGTAGGTCAGGGATGGGATCTGTGGCCCCGGGGAAGGCCCAGGTGGGACAGAGTAGGGCTGAGGGACGCAGAGTCTCTGCCAGGCCCCGCGGGAAGGCGTGGGGAGCGCCGTGGGCCACCTGCCCCTGAAGGTCCAGAGAGGCGGGTCATTTAAAATGCCCAGCATCAGCAACCCAGACCGGCCGCCCCTTGTGTCCTGTGCCCATTTCCTCCCCGGCCCCTGAGCCCACTGCTCACATCCCAGCCTTCACAGCTTGTCCCTGCTGCCACTCTGCCTGGAATGCCCACCACCTTCCGCCTCTGAATCTGACCACCCTTTCCTCCCGCAGGAGACCACCCACCCCCCGTCCTGCAGAACACACCTGCCTCCAGTCTCACTCCTCGACAGCAGGGGCTGCGGCTCGGAGACTGTGAGCACAGCGTCTGGAGCCAGGCTGCACAGCTGTGAACGTGGCCCAGCCACTTCCTCACTGCGTGACCTCAGCAAGTCCCTTAACCTCAGTTGCCCCATGTGTAAAATGGGGACAGCCTCATGAGGGTACTAGGAGGACTAAATGAGTTAATAAATATGGATGAACAGAACAGGGCCTGGCATGTCAGTGGACCCCAGGCCCTCTCCTTTGTGCCCCCACAGGACACCGCGGCGTCACGCAATCACCACTTCCCCGGACACGTGGCTTCTGCCGTGCTTCCTCCACCGCCGTCCTGAGACCCAGACAGCACCCTGCGCCCTTTCCCATCCTGCCAGCTTGCATCCACCACAGTCTGGGGGAACAAAGGAGAAACAGTCCCACCAGGGGACCCGTTAGAAACCAGCCACAAATAAAAACTCATCAAACCCAGGTGGCAGCATGTGACTCAAATGCCATCAGATTAAGGGGAATGTATTTTACATGCTCATTTTTTAGCTTTCTAAGAAAAAAATCCCGGGTATTATCAAGCACAGTTTTAATTTTTTTATGAGTAATGATGTTTGTTGTAGAAAATGCAAGCGCCACAGGATGGCTGAAATGAAGAGGAAACATCCCGCCTCTCCTGGCCCTCAGCCTCCCAGCGATCCCCCCGCAGCGGTAAGCCCTAATCACGCAGGTGTGCAGACTCCTACACATTTTTATGCGAATATGAACACACAGGTACCTATGTACATATGTCTATTTTAACCATTGGATCACAGTAAACACATCGTTCTACAAAGTCACTTGCTCTAACCTATCAATACATTGTGACCAGGACCCACACTGGTATTCAGTTCTGCCCCAGTCTTCTCTCTCATCATCCCCAAGCACCTAAAACTGCCCGGCACACAGCAGACATCAGAGAGCCACTGACTAACTGGAAGAAGGGACACCTGCCTGAAATCACAGCGTATCGAGAGGGCCTATGGCCCCAGGCCTCCTGAAGGACGTCTAGTTTTGCCACACTGACTGTCTGTGCCCAGCCATCCTGCACCCTGCTCAGAGTGCACCTGTAGGATAAGTCCCAAAAAGTGGAACTGCCGAGTCAGAACTTGTACCACTATTGTCAAAAAGATAGTGCCAGCTACTCTCCCCAGCTGACGTGAGAGTCCCAGTTCCCCATACCCTCAGCCAGATAAGAGCTTCATTATGATGAGGATTTTTATTTCTTGAACGGATTAACCTTATTCAGTGACTCCACCCTTGATCATCAAATCTCCCTTTGTCCCACCCGAATAAGTGAGAGAACTGTCACTTCATCATTTCTCAGCAGCGCTAGGGGCCAAGAGCCACAGTAAGGAGCTGCTCTGCAGACAGCACACACAGAAACAGTTGACAGATGCCAACTTTGAAACATCTCACGTATTTCTAAAAACGGACATGTTAATCTTTTGAAACTGTCAACTTCAAACAGGCACCTATTGGCCCCTCCCTCAATACCAAGGAAGAGAAAACTAGGACCCCCACATTCTCCCTCTCTCTCCACCCCTCCCCACCGCAGCCTACAGTGGCCATGTTTAGTTAATAAAAATTGAAGACACCTAGTTAAATTTGAGTCTCAGATAAACGACAAATAAAATTTTTTAGTACAAGTATGTCCCATGCAATATTTGGGGCATTCCTGTATTCAAAACCAACAAAAACAAATTTGTTGTTTATCTGAAATTTAAATTTATCTGGCAAACCCACCCCAGCGCCGACTCCGCATTTTATTTTTTATCTTTTTTTTGAGACAGAGTCTCACTCTCTTGCCTGGGCTAGAGTGCCATGGCGTCAGCCTAGCTCACAGCAACCTCCAACTCCTGGGCTCAAGCGATCCTCCTGCCTCAGCCTCCCGAGTAGCTGGGAATACAGGCACGCGCCACCATGCCCAGCTAATTTTTTCTATATATATTTTTAGCTGTCCATATAATTTCTTTCTATTTTTAGTAGAGACAGGGTCTTGCTTTTGCTCAGGCTGGTCTTGAACTCCTGACCTCGAGCAATCCTCCTGCCTCGGCCTCCCAGAGTGCTAGGATTATAGGTGTGAGCCACCGCGCCCGGCCATCAAGTGATTTTTAAGTAGTAGCCAAGGCCTCCTCTGCTGTCCTAGTCTTCAGGCGTCCTGTGGCCCCTGACACCCAAGCTTGAGGTCTCCAGAGGCACCAGCCCCACCCCCACAGACACACCCCTCCTGGAGAATCCCCCCCCCCACAGTAGACTTCCTGCCTCTCCAGAGCCAGGGGGGCCAGGTCCCTGTTGGTCTTGCCCCCTTGGCCCGTCTCCAGGTTCCTTCCAACCCATTTCCTGGCGGGGAACACTATCTGTTGCCTCAGCTGCTGGGGTGTGTCTGCAGGTGACCTAGGTGGCGGCCCCTTCAGGGACTGTAGCTACTGCAGAGCCACCTGCCCAAGCGCACGCCCACAATCAGTGCCTGCTGGATGCTGGTGTCTGAAGTTCTGCCATCTCAGCAAATGGGCTCTGAAGGGCCACTCTGGCCCCAGAGCACCCCGTGGGGTCCTCTGAGGTTGCCTGCGGGGACTGACCAGAGCTCCTCTTCTCCGTCCGTCCCATCCTGCTTCCTTCCTCCTTCCCACAGCGGGCCGGGACTGCTGCCCCTCCTGCCTGCCAGTCCCCGTTCACGGCCCTATCTCAGCCCTCGCCTCCAGTCCAGGGTGCCCCTGGCTGGAAACCTGCCACTAAGTGCCCACAGTGGGTGGGTCTGACGGTGTGGCTACTGGGTTTCCTTCATTTGGCTTTCCAGTATGTTCTAAATTGTCCATGGCAAACACGCATTACTTTTGTAATAAGAAAAAATAATAAAAGCTTTTTTTCTCTTTAAGAAAAATGTAGAACCAAACCAAAGCAGCCCTCTCCCAATCCCTCTACCTGCTTCCCCAGGGGGGACCCCCTAAACCAGGGAATGCCCCCAACCCACATGTCCTCCCTGTCCGTTCTGTCCTGCCAGGCCCACAGCCAGTTTCACTTCTCCAGCGAAGGCTTTCTACCATGAACTTGATCTTGCTGGGGGGCACATGCAAATTTCTGAGTGGGTTCCTCACCTCCTAACGCGAGAGGGAGAATGCTAAGTATGTTCAGAGATCGGTGCGAGTGGTGAGGAAAGTACATGACAGGACCAAAGTCACTGACTCCACAAGTGCGAGCTGGGGCTACTGTGCCAGGCCCTGGGGACACAGGAAACAAGACGCAGACTCCACAGCCCTGTGCGGTCATGACAATCAAAAGCCCGAGAGGACACGGTGTGATGGAAGTTCCAGGAGGGGCAAGCAGGCTGGGGAGGGGGTTCATGCATGGGGCCCCCCAGCCCAAGCTGGGGAGGCTTCTGGGAGGAAGAGAAGTCTCGCTGGGCTCCTGAGGGTGAGAGGGAGTGGGCAGGAAGGCAGAGGGAGAGGAGGAGGCAGAACAGCCTGTCAGAGGCCTGCAGGTGAGAGAAGTACAACTTGCTGTAGGAACTGAAAGCCAGGCAGGGCAGCTGGGGGCAGAGGGAGGGCGAGGAGGGAGAGTCAGCCCAGGCTTGGGAGGGTGGCAGAGCCCTCAGGGAGACTGCATGGCCACCAAAGGAGCAACAGGGCCAGAAAAGAGCTCTGCAAATGTTGACGTCCTTCACAGACACAGCCTTGTGGCTAGGCCAGAACCCTTGGTGGCAGCCTCTTTCTCTGACCAGGGTTTGCTCCTGCATGCAACGGGGTCGTGAGACCTGCCCAGAACTGGCTATGCGGCCCCCAGAGGCTGAGGACAGCCTGGCCTGGGCCTTCTCAGGCTCCTGACGCTGACCTGGATTTTCCTCCTAAGGGCTGGGACAGAGGCAGAGACCTCAGGTCTGGGCTTAGTACCTCAGGAATAAAGGACCAACTCAGTGGCCTGCAGAGAGCTAGACCCTTCCACCAGGCCTTCCACCAAGCTGCACTGGGCTTGGGCACTCAAACCAGGGCCCAACACCACCTCTGGAGCCAGCGGGATTGTGACACATAGCTGCCCATCATAGCCATAGCTGCCCCTCAGCTCCAGGCTTAGGAAAGGCCTAAATAGAACTGCGTGGTTTGGGTGGCTCTCTCGTCCTGGGGGGTAGAAAGCAGACCCAAGAGGGGGCTCACCTCCCTCCTTCAGGTTGCCAGCACTTCCCAGAGTTCACATTCATGCAATCATTCATTCATTCCACAGATATTTACTTGGTGCCAAACCTGGTCAGGTGCAGGGGCAATGACAGAGATAAATCAGGCACGTTCCCAGCCTGAAAGTACTTCTGGTTTAGAGGGCGACAGAGAAGACACAAATAACCGAGCCACGAGGCAGACTGGGTCCAAGAACACAGGGGCAGGAGGCAAGGATCTCACCTGGGCTATCAAGGCAGCTGCCTGGAGCGGGTGGCTTGAGAGTGGTGATTTGGACATGTGATGGGACAGGCAGGATAGGGGACAGAGCCCCCAAGTCACTGACAGACAGTCCTGTTTGCACCCTAGCTGTGCCAGGGGCTGGGGCAATGCGGGTTATTTATGGTAGTGCCTAGAAAAAAGCAGCCATATGTGTCACTGCCCGTGTGGTGCAGAGCTGGGCTGTTGGGGTAGGGGACACCTGGGGGTTTGAAGCTGGTCTGGCCAAGCAATGGGATTTGCCACTGTGTCCCCCACACCCTGATGACCCTTGAGCCTTTTCCCAGGCCCTGTACAGTGAAAACAAGGGAGAGAGATAGCTGCAAGAGGCAGCAAGTGGCCCAGGGCTTGAAGAAGAGGGCAGCGCCAGGCAGCCCATCACGGGCCTTTCAGCATCACCTCCTTCTCGCCTCCTCCCTCCCATCCCAACTGTGGGGGAAGGGGCAGAGGGACAGAAGGAAATACCTTTAATCAGAAACCAGACAGGCATCAGCTGCTGTGTTTCTCTCCAGCCCACTCTGATCCATAAATAGCCTACACACCAAGCTGGCACGAGCCCACCCACCCCTTCTGGTAGCAGAGCACCCCAGGCCCAGGCCCCAGCTTCGCAGGGAACCTATTTCCGGCGCTTTCCCCAGGGTAAAGGCCTCTACTGCAGACTCCCTGCCCAAGGGACCCAGCGCAGGGGCATTCTGGCACTGCCCGGGTGATGCCTGCGAACTCCCCACTACCTGCAAAGCATCCCCGGGCTGCCCACCTCTCTTCAGGCAACTGCACAATCCTCCCCGCACCGCCCCCTCCCCCGCGCTGGCCCAGGAAGATGTCAGTCCGGGGCCCACCGCCAACACGCACTCCCTAAGCGGACCCCCACCCGACCCCAGCCTTCTAGCCAAGGGCCAGCCCCCCGCCTACCTGGAGGCAGCGGCGCCGAGCACCCCCGCTGGCGCCACGGGGCGAAGCGGGGCGTCCGGGGCCGGCTGAAGCCCGGACGACTTCCCGGGGGAGTGAGGGGCCGGCGCTGCCGCCGCCACCGCGTCTCTCCGGGCTCGCGCCGGGGCTGCGGGAAGGAGGAAGGTCAGAGCCGAGGCGGGCGGGGGGAGGGAGGCGGCGCGGACGCGCGCAGATTAGAGAGGCATTTTTAGCGAGCCAATGGCAGCGCGGGCAGGGCGGCGCGGTGGCTGCGCAGGTGGAGGCGCCGCGGCTGCCGGGGAGGCAGCGAGCGCTCGGCGGAGCGGGGGCGGGGGGAGGGCTCGGCTCCGGCTCCCGCAGCCGCCCCGCCCGGCTCTCCCGCAGGGGGCCTCGCGGCGGGCGGCGGCGCGGCGAGCCCCTCGCGCCCTTGCTCCCCAGCCGCCCTGCAGGCGCGGGCCGCACCTGGGGTCGCGCCGCCGCTCTGCCGTTTCCCTGCCTGCTCTCCGAAACCTTGCGCCGCTCTGGGGGTATGTTGCAGGAGTGTGTGAGCAGGCTCCGGAGTGACGACCCCCGCCACCATCACCCACCCGTGCCCCGATCCGCCCTCAGCTTCACCCAGAAGCTCCGACTTGATCCCATGCTGGGGCAGAGTCACTAACCCCGATGCCCTAGTTCCAGCTAGACCTGCTGTCACCAAAGCAGACTCCAGGTTGTCTCCTTGGGGCTCTCTGGGAGCTTGGGGGCCTAACAGGTGACCCCCAACGGCCTTCACTCTTCCTGCCTTGAACGCTGAATGCTCCCAGAGCCTGGACACTGCAGCGGGGAGTGGGACGGTGATTCACTCAGCACACACCGATTGAAGTCCTGCTATGGGCCAGTCACCGATGAGGGGCTGGGCTACAGCAGATAATAAAACAGACCAAGTCTCTGCCCTCCCATAGTTCACACTGGTGAGGGAAGACAGATACTAAATATAAGTAGTCTAAGTGTATATTTTAAAGTGCTGTGCACAACGTAGAAAAATAAGGCCAGGGACAGGGAAAGAGGCGGGTGATTGGTGGCTCAATTTGAATGTGAGCCCCTCAGGTAGGCGTGCAGACTCCAGTTTGCCACAGACCTCACCACCCCCTATTGTTTGCACCTGGGATGATCACGTGTTTATTTCCTGACCTCCCTCTCTGTGCTGAGCAGCTTCAGCAGAGGCACTGAGACTCATGACCCACGGGGAATATCTGAGTGCAGCATTTATTCATTCAGTAAGAATTCTCTGGGCACTGGCTGTATGTCAGGTGTCGAAGCCTGGAGGAACTCAATACCTACTTGAGGAGTCCAGATGGCAGTATCTACCTCAAGGCTTAACAGGACAGCCAAGTGGGTGGACAGTGTTCCGGAGAAGGTCAAAAAACTCTGGGTTAGGGCCATCCAGGAAAGCTTCCTGGGAGAGGCAGAATTCCAACAGGTGCTGAATGGTAGCTGGGATTCTGATGAGCCGAAAAGGGCAGGAGGCAGGGAAGAATTACTGGGAAAGGCCAGTGAATCCAGGGGACATTTGGCAAGTGGCTGGGGCTGGGGTCCTGGAGCATTGCTGGACACCCTCTGTGCAAGGGGTATGCTGTCGCCTGGGGCTGATGAAGCCCCCACCCCCTACTCCCACTCCAGCAGTTCCTGGTCCCAGTTGCCCTGACCACAACCTGGAATCTCCCAGCGGCCCCAGGAGGAGGAAAGTTGGGGGGTGGGGGCAGAGAGAAGGCGCAGCTGCTTGCTCACTAGGTGAAAATGGTCACGTTACTTCACCCCTCTGAGGCTCAGCCTTCTCCTCTTCATAGCTGTGCAGCAAGTTGCTTAATTGATCCATGCCTGGTTCCCTGGCTTGGAAAGTGGGCATGGCAACAGCACCTGCCTCACAGGACAGTCTAGGTGAACCGCTCAGCAGTAAGCTCTCGGTTAACTTTGTTGTATTTATGATGATGATGATGGTGGTGGTAATTACACTTGCCCATAGGGTTATTAGAAATAGATGAGGACTGTAAGGCACCTAGCATAGTACCTGGAACCTAGGATGTGTGCAAACAATGGTATTAATACTCATAAAAGGTCATTAACGACATGCGGCCCCAAGTCTTTCCCCTTTTGGTCCACCACGGTACTGTGAAATTCCCTCCTTTAGACAGAACTTTCTTAATATAAAGAGGCTAATTCCCCAAGAGGCTCTTAAAGTGCAATGTAGAATGAATAGACTTTAAAAACCTGCCCCTCCCCTACTAATACAGTAGCCTGGCTCAGTGTGTCATCAGGAGCTTCGATGTAGATGAGATGGAAGCCAGGACTGGTAAGTTTTGAAAAGGCAGTGCAGTCCAGAGCATGGGACACTGACTGAGAGAGGACATTCACTGTCCCTTGGCAGCCAGGCGTTTGGTGGAGGATGGCAAGAACAGGAAGAGGGCATTCACAGGGGATGAAGTTGTAATGCCAGGAGCCAGAGCCTCTTGGGGCAGTGTGGGGAGGGCAGTGGCTGGGCAGACCTGATTAGGCAGATGAATGGGGGAGGGGAGGAGGGTGATGGGGAAAGGGGGTGAGGGAGAGGAGAAGCTGGGCTTATTCCGTTAGGAATTGAGGGATGCCTGGGACTGAATTCAGACCTTGGCAGCCCCAAGCTGCTGAAAAAATGAGAGCAGAACACACATACACACAGACACACAAACACCTGCCCTGTGTAATCCAAAATAAAATGTTATTTTAGGAATTGACACAACTTCCATGATTCCTAAAATTAAACTAGCTTCCTTCTAGATTTTCTGACTTATGTTCATCAAACAAGAATTTTTTTTCTCTTTCTCTCTCATCTTCTCTCTCTTATTGTTTTGTGCTCCTTCCCAGAGAATAAAATTTTCTCCCTTTGCATAGCACTTTTCAAAGCACTTTTCATATCTTTTGTCTCCCCAACAACTCACTTTTTTCAGTCCCATTAAATCTGACCAGGCCGGGCACCGTGACTCAAGCCTGTAATCCCAGCACTTCAGGAGACCGAGGTGGGAGGATCACTTGAGCCCAGGAGTTCAAGACCAGCCTAAGCAACATAGCAAGACACCGTCTCTACAAAATGTAGAAAAATTAGCCAAGCGTGGTGGCAAGCGCCGATAGTCCAGCTACTCGGGAGGCTGAGGCAGGAGGATTGCTTGAGCCCAGGAGTTTGAGGTTGCAGGTGGTATAATGATACCACCACACAGCCTGGGCAACAGAGTAAAACCCGGCCTCAAACAAACAAACAAACAAACTGAAACCCAAAAAACTGACCAATATTGCCTTCCATGGGACCTTCTTTCCAACCTAGAGCTCCAAGCCTCCCCTGTTAGGCTTCCTGTACCGTACAGAGCAAAGAGGCAGGCACGGCCCTCCCAAGAGGAGTTTTCAAATGCAGACGAGACATGAAGGACATGTAGACAGGACAAACCAGCACTGAACAAGCGTGTGAAATCAATGAATGAATAATGGATTGGTAATTAATATTGCATGTTTGGCCTGGGAGAGAAGGAGGGTGCTGGGGAGGCTTTGAATTCCCTTTTGTTCCATCCAACATGAAAGGCTTCAAGGAGGGGGTGAGGTTTTGAGGAGTTTCTCTTTTCTTACCACGTCTCTGGTTGAAAAGGAAGGACAGGCATTTCTTCCCAATTTTGGCAGAGCAGGACTCTGAAGCCCAGAGAGGGAAAGTGACTGGTTCAAGGTCACACAGCACATCGGTGACAGAGCTGGGGCTAAAAACAGATCTCCTGACTTCCGGTCAGGTGCTGTCTTCACCCAGTGATTCCTCCCACGCAAACCTGAGTGGGGTGGGGCAGGAGAGAGTGTGGACAGCGATTGGCCCAGTGTGGCATTTTATTTTCTGAGCTGCCTTTCTGCAGCTCACAGAGGTGAGCAGGACTCCCCCCACCCCCAGGGACAAAAGTACTTTAAAAACAGCCTCATATCTCCTTCTGCCCTCGCCTTATCCTCCCACCAGCTGGCTTCACGCTTGCAAATTGGGTTCCGTCACCTGCCTGGTAGACGGAGGCTGTTGCCAGCTGTGCCCTGAATCCTGAGACCAGGGAGTCAGAAGCTTGGAACTGTGGCTTTCTCTGTCCATGACTCATGCCCAGGAGTTAAAAATTCCCTGAAGATATAGCACCTTGACAAGACCCTCAATCTTGGGAGGTGCCTGGAGTTAGGACCCAGACACAGCGTATACTCAAGAGAGGAATCACTCCAGGACATACAGAGACTTTGGCAAAGACAGAGCCCTTTTCCTGGACCAGGCATTTTCTAAGCTTTATACATATAAACTATGGGGATGGATATGATTACTAGCCCCTATTTTACAGACAGGAAAACTGAGGCCCAGAGAGGTTAGGTAACTTACCCAAGGTCACATAGCTGGTAAGTGGTGGAACTGGGATTCAAATCCAGGCAGCCTGGTTCCGAAAGCCGTGTTCCTAATCATACAGGTAGGAAAGAAGCGAACGTATACTGAGGGCATTACTATATACAGGAGGATTTTACATACATGCTCTCATTTAGGTACTCTTATCCCCATTTTACAGCTGAGGAAACTGAGGCTCAGTGGATCCTTTGGGGGGACCTTTCTCAAAGTATAAAAAGGGAGGACATTTGAGATTGTCCTTAGAGTACTGGCTCTGGAACAGGCCTCAGTGGCCCAGACGCCATCGCCACCTAGTGGCATTGTACCTTAAATGTAAGCAGAATGTCTAAGCAGAGGAAGGCTGTCAAGTTCAACACAACCAAGACTTTGGTTTTCTGTTTTAATCTCTGTGCCCTGAACAATAGAGAAGTATAATTCACTAATAATAATCTTTTATATTTAAGATGTGGTCCTGGGCAGAGTTTGACATTTGTAACGTCATCCTCAACATTGATAGTCGGGAGAAGGGGAATCTGTACAATGTATTGATTTATCAGTTTTCCAAGGGCTGTCACGTGCATTGTTTCATTTGACTCTTACCACATTGAACGTTACTTTAACTCCTACTTTTTTAAATGAGGAAGTGAGACTCATCAAAGGGCATTGATTGTGTTGTGTTTGAACCCAAGCCGGATGGCTCCGGGACTTGTGTCTTATAACTGGAGAGGCCCCGCTGAGTCAAGCTCCCATGCTCCCAGCCCAGAAAGGTTGGAAGAGTTGCGCAAGGATCCCAGTGAGTCAGTGTCAGGCCTGGGTCTCAAACCCAGGTCTCCTGCATTTTAGGGCTGTGTTTCAGTTTCTACTTCTTCCAGAGCCAACCCCACCTGAAGAAGAAAACAAGGTTTAGTCAAAGGCACTGCCATGAGGCTGAGAAAATGATATTCCAAAGTATGTTGCTTTGGCATGCTAAGTACTTTGTTTTTATTTTTTGGTTTTTTAAATTTTTTTTCAAGAGACAGGGCCTTGCTCTGTCTCCTAAGCTGGAGTGCAGTGGCTCAATCACAGCTCACTGCAGCCTTAAACTCCTGGGCTCAGCAATCCTCCTGCCTCAGCCTCCCGAGTAGCTGGGACCACAGGTGTGCACCACCATACCTGGCTGATTGTTCTTATATTTTGTAGAGACGGGGGGTCTTGCTATGTCACCCAGGCTGGTCTCGAACTCCTGGCCTCAAGTGGTCCTCCTGTCTCTGCCTCCCCAAGTGGTGGGATTACAGGCGTGAGCCACCACGTCTGGCCAGCATGCTGAGTACTTTGAAATAAGGAAATCGGAAGGCCTCAGAAGCAGCCTTGGAAGCAAGTTCTCTCTGACCTTCTCATGCCCTCCTGTGTCTCGCTCCTCTTTCTCCCCTGCACTGAGTCATAGAAATCAGAATTTCTCTTCTCCGAGGCAGGTAATAGAAACTACAGCCCCTCTCCCCCAAGGCAAGCCATAAAACTTAGAAAAGTCACTCTCTCCCTTCTCCCTTGAAGACCCTCACTCTAGAAGGGTCCTGTGTCAAACCCAAGAGGAAACAATGCCACACAGAGAGACCAAGAGGACTCTGGCCCGACAGGCCCTGCGGGGCTCCCCTCCGGCCATCACCCCTAAGCATACCCTCTGTCCAACCGCATTTCCACATGGCTGTCTGTTCTTCTTCAAACTTAAGCATAAAAATAGATAATTTTCCCTGGGTCTTCAAGTCTTCATTTCTGAAGGCTCTCATGTCACATAAAACTTTGATTAAATAAATTTGTTATGCTTTTCTCTTGTTAACCCGTCTTTTATTAGGAGTGTTGTCCGAGACCCTTATGTTGGGTGAGGAATGGAATCACCCCTTTCCGTTCCTACAAGGCTCACAGCTGCAGAGCACCCCTTCTCATTCACAATCTCTTCAGGTGGTGGCTCACGCCTGTAATCCTAGCACTCTGGGAGGCCGAGGCAGGAGGATCTCGTGAGCTCAGGAGTTCGAGACCAGCCTGGGTAATAACAAGACCCTGTCTCTACTAAAAATAGAAAACTTAGCCTGGTATCGTGTTGAGCGCCTGTAGTCCCAGCTACTTGGGAGGCTGAGGCAGGAGGATCGCTAGAGCCCAGGAGTTTGAGGTTGCTGGGAGCTAGGCTGATGCCACGGCACTCTAGCCTGGGCAACAGAGTGACATTCTGTCTCAGAAAAACAAAAACAAAAACAAAAACAAACCCAATCTCTTTTTTGCTGCTTTTCAGTCTAAGAGCATGGGGTCATCCTTCCAGCTGCGCCTCCCTCATCGTGCAGCCCAGCGTTCTGCCAGGAGAAGAAAGCAACAGCTCTGGCAGGTTTGCCCACTCAGCCCCTTGCCCTCCTGTCTCCTGTCCCCTTCTGATGCTGCCCCCCCTTCCCAGAGCCAGGCGGGCCAAACCAAGAGGAGTTGGGAATACATCACGGGGTTTAGGGCCAGGGGGCTGCATCTAATCCTGGTTCTGTCACCAACTCACCATGTGGTAGGCCACATGGCTGGGACACTTCACTTCTCAGCCCTTGGTTTCCTCACCAACACAGTGAAGCTGGATCACAGCATAGTGTGTGTGTGTGTGTGTGTGTGTGTGTGTCAGAGCTAAAGCCTGAAAACCACCTCCGTGTCCCTCCGCAGTAGGCTTATTAAACACATCGCGGCACAGCCAGGCAGTGGTATATTACACAGCTGATAGAAAGAACTAGGCTGCCCTTCGTGTTCTTATATGAAACAATCGCCAAATATCTACTTTAAGGGGAAAAAGCAAGATGCAAAACTGTGAGTATAGTCACTACCGTTTGTGTGTTTTAAAACAATGTAGTGGTGGGAGAATGCGTGCTTACGTTGCTTGTACATGCAGAGCATATTTCTGGCAGGACATGAGGACCTGGGAACGGTGGCTGCATCTGGGAAGAGAGCCAGATGGCCGCACACCGGGCAGGGAGACTGCTCTAGAAACCCGCATGTTCCTCTTCCACATTTGAACCAGGTAAATGTTCTACCTACTCAAAAAATTACATGACAAATTTTAAAGATAAGAAATAAATACAGTGGGGGAGTAATCCTGACAACCACCATTCACGTGGACCTGCTCTGTCCCTGACGCTACTCCGAGTGCCGCCCAGCCAGCACCGCACTGAGCTGTCGCAGCAGAGCTGTGAGGCAGGCGTGAGCACCATCCTCCGGCCTACCGATGGGGAAACCGAGGCATCGCTTGCCACAGCGTGCCCGGCTCACGCAGGGAGGAAGCAGTGGTGCTCGGATGTGCATGCGGGTGGTCTGACGCCACACGCCGCTGTACCGCCTCACCTGGACCGGCGTCGCGGGCAGCTTGGCTCTTTGGAGAGTCAGAAGTGCTCGGCAAAGGTGAGGAAGCTTTGCTTATCTGGGCAAAAGCTTAGCTGACAGCATTTTGAGGCCGTGATGGATTGTGCTTTCCAAGATGGCACTGACAATGGCTCCCATCCCCCGCGCTCTTCTGCAACGTGACCTTCGTCTTCCCATCAGGAGGTGAGGCCCGTCTCTCTGCCCCTTTCCATCTGGGTGAACTGTGGCTACTCTGACCAACAGGAGATGGCAGAAGTGATACTCTGCTAGTTCCCAGCCTAGCGGCTCCTGCTTCCTTCCTCAAGTAGGTGCTCCTGTCAAGAGCCGTCTGACAGCAGCACCCTTAGCAGCTGTGAGAGGGAGAGAGAACTTCCAGCCCAGCCCGGCCTCGAGACCCCAGCCCCAGCGGCCATCTGACTGCAAACACACACGAGCCCTCCGGCGAGACAGCCACCCGGCTGAGCGGGTGGACCCGCAGAATGGGAGAGATGACCGTACGTTGTTGCTTGACGCCACTACACTTTGGGGTGGTTTGTTATGCAGTGAGGGGGCCAGAATGGAGGCTTTAAAGTGAGGTTGCTCGTTGTGGGGCCCGTTCTTGGCTGTGGCTCAGCTGGGCAGAGTGGAGGCGGAGAAGGCAGAGACCCTGGCCAGGCTCCTCGGTGTCAGCGTCCAGCAGCAACGGCCATCGTGAGGTGTGGTCCCAAGTGTTGTCACGGCTCCACCTCCTTGTCTCTCTTGGTCTCTGCTTTTGCCCTGATGGCCCGGGTAGCAGCATTAGCACCATTTCTGGTTGTACTGACGGGTGTACTCGGCTGCCCCTAAGCCGTAAGTCACCACTTCACGGCATCAGTGGATCAAATGCTGAAGCAGAGGACGCTCCCTTCGCTACCTGTCCTTGGAACTTGGCCTGTCCTCGGTGCGCAGTGGAATGGCTCAGCCCCTTCATTGGGCCCTGGACTCTTCTAGGTCCTGCACTGTTTGTTCTCTTTCTCTGTGTAAGTTTCTTCATGATTTCACTCATGGACTAAGAGACAACGTCAGGCGGTGAGTGTTCTACCCAAGCCACAGTTCATTTCTTCATTCATTCCTTGTACTGAATGAAGGGCCTGCTGTGTGTCCCAGGCACTGTTCTAGGTGCGAGGAATATGGCCATGAGCAAGACAAGCAGAATCCCTGCCTTCATGGGGCTCACAGCCTGGGAGGAAAGGCAGATGATAGGCAGATAATCAAATAAATAAAAAATAAAAAATAAAAATAAAAAATAAAAAATAATGTCAGGTGGTGGCAGATGCTATGAAGAATAACCCCAAAGTGTTGGGATTACAGGAGTGAGCCACTGCGCCCGGTCGAGTATGGGATTTCTTTTGGGGTGATGGAAATGTTCTGGAACTAGGTGGTGGAGATGGCTGCACAACATTCTGAATGTAGAATGTGATTCTAAAGTTAGACAATAATAGGGGATATTCTTTATAGGAGAAGTCAGTGAATGTTCAGAAGAAATAATCAATATAACGTAAAAATGACCTGAAGAAAGAATCAAAACTTCTGTACCAAATTCACATCGGCAAAATTTGATTAGAGAAATTATACTTGGTAAAAGCAATGGTCCTTGGTCACAGTAAAAGGTATTCCTTGGTCACAAGGAACACTCATAATTGCAGGAGCTTTAAACAATGGCACTTGCTATGTACTCTCCCCACAAAAATTCAATAAGTCATATGCAATTAAATAAGATTATTAGAAAGGAATTCATCCCAATGATAATCTCAGCAAGTTAAACATCAAAGTGGAAAAAATGTTATTGCGTGCTGTAGAAAATTACTTAAGGAATTGTCTTCTCTTAATACTATTCACTTCAGAAAATACTTTCTCGGCTGGGTGTGGTGGCTCATGGCTGTAATCCTAGCACTCTGGGAGGCCGAGGCGGAAGGATCGCTCGAGGTCAGGAGTTCGAGACCAGCCTGAGCAAGAGTGAGATCCTGTCTCTACTAAAAATAGAAAGAAATTAGCCAAACAACTAAAAATAGAAAATATTAGCCGGACATGGTGGTGCATGCCTGTAGTCCCAGCTACTCGGGAGGCTGAGGCAGTAGGATCGCTTGAACCCAGGAGTTTGAGGTTGCTGTGAGCTAGGCTGACGCCACGGCACTCTAGCCCGGGCAATAAAGCGAGACTCTGTCTCCAAAAAAAAAAAATAAAAATAAAAAATAAAAAAATAAGGCCGGGCGCGGTGGCTCACGCCTGTAATCCTAGCACTCTGGGAGGCCGAGGCGGGTGGATCGCTCGAGGTCAGGAGTTCGAGACCAGCCTGAGCAAGAGTGAGACCCCGTCTCTACTAAAAATAGAAAGAAATTATATGGACAACTAAAATATATATATACAAAAAATTAGCCGGGCATGGTGGCGCATGTCTGTAGTCCCAGCTACTCGGGAGGCTGAGGCAGTAGGATCGCTTAAGCCCAGGAGTTTGAGGTTGCTGTGAGCTAGACTGACGCCACGGCACTCACTCTAGCCCGGGCAACAGAGTGAGACTCTGTCTCAAAAAAAAAAAAATAAATAAATAAAAAATAAAAAAATAAAAAAATAAAAAAATAAAAATAGAAAATACTTTCTCAATGAAAATTATAATAGAAATAAATCTGATTAAATTTTATGTTAAAAATGGGGTCAATAGGCAAATCTTCAGAGACAGAAAGTAGATTAGTGGTTTACAGGGGCTGAGAGGAGGGGCGAATGGGGAGTGACTGCTAATGAATATGGGATTTCCCTTTTTTCGGAGACAGGGCCTTGCTTTATCACCCAAGCTGGAGTGCAGTGGCATCATGATTGCTCACAGCAACTTCAAACTCCTGGGAGCAAGCGATCCTCCTGCCTCAGTCTCCCTAGTGGCTGGGACTACAGGTATGCACCACCATGCCCGGCCCATTTTTAAATGTTTTTTAGAGACAGGTCTTGCTTTGTTGCCCAAGTGATTCTCCTGCCTCAGCCTCCCAAAGTGCTGGGATTACAAGAGTGAGCCACCACACCCAGCCAAGTAGGGGGTTTCTTTTGGGGTGATGAAAATGTTCTGATAGTGGTGATTGTTACACATTTTGAATGTAATAGATGCTACTAAATTTTACACCTTAAAATGGTGAATTTTATGCTATATGAATTATTTCATATAACTTTTCATTCTGTTATATGAATTGTCTGTCTTTGTGCCAGTATCACACTATCTTGATTACTATCACTGTGTAGTTTGTTTTGAGATCAAGAAGTATGACCAGCCTGAGCAAGAGCGAGATCCCGTCTCTACTAAAAAAATAGAAAGAAATTAGCTGGACAACTAAAAATACATAGAACAAATTAGCCGGGCATGGTGGCGCATGCCTGTAGTCCCAGCTACTCGGGAGGCTGAGGCAGAAGGACTGTTTGAGCCCAGGAGTTTGAGGTTGCTGTGAGCTAGGCTGACGCCACGGCACTCTAGCCCGGACAACAGAGTGAAAATCTGTCTCAAAAAAAAAAAAGAAGTATAAGACCTCCAACTCTGTTCTTCATTTTTTGTTTGTTTGTTTGTTTGTTTTTCTTTTTGTCTTTTAGACAGGGTCTCACTCTATCACCCAGGCTGGGGTACAGTGGCATGACCTTGAACTCCTGGGCTCAGGTAATTCTCCCAAGTAGCTGGGACTACAGGTGCATGTTCTTCATTTTCAAGATTGTTTTGTCCATTTAGGGTCCTTTGAGATTCTATATGAATTTTATGATAAATTTTTCTATTTTTGTAAAAAATGCTGTTCGGATTTTGATATGAATTGCACTGACTCTGTATATCATAAGGCCGCTTTTCTTACCTCCCTGAGGCTGCCTGGCCTGGCCAGGGGAAGCCAGCACAGCCCTGGGCTGGGGCGGTCCTCACCCCCCACGCTGGCTCTGCCACTTGCCAGCTGTGTGGGAGTGAGCCTGGGCCCAAGGCTCAGCTTTCCCATCTGCAAGACGGAGCAAGCAGTGGCCACTCTGTGGGGCTGTGGACTGTCAGTCATTTGAGGACACAGTGGGGGCCACAGTGACGGAGAGCACCCTGCTACTCCAGTGCTCACATCCACCTCCTGAAGGGAAGAATTTTCCTCCTGAAAAACCATGATCTTTACTGAGAAGGACAGTTTGGCGCTTTGTGCAGAAAGGAGAGTCCCTTGATCTTCTCTTTCTCCTCTCTGGCTCTGGGTTTGTGTCCCAGACACTGGGTCTGTAGTGGCCCTAAGTGGTAGGCAGGCCACAGAGGCACCAAGCCACATCTGTCCTCCTCAACCCACGCTGTCCCCTTGTCCCCCACTTGTAGTCCAGTAGTCAGAGGCAGGAGCTGAGGATCCCAGGCCCACCTCTGAGCACACCCTGCCCCTGCCCCAGGCCCTGAACTCAAATGAAGAAAGAAAAGCAACAGTGGGTGACTGCAGAAATGCACAATGACAGCCAAAGTCCCTGTCCCACCCTCCAAAGCTATAGCCCTCACCCAAATTACAACACATCCCAATATCCTAAAACCCCCAAGCTCTGCCACTGAGCCTGGCTGGCACCTGACCCCAGAGACGGCAGCTGCAGACTGATACACTGAGCCAGATGAGCTCCTGGGGTGACCCTGGCCTCTGGCAACACAAACCTGCCACCTCTGATCTGCCACCTCCACTCAGGAGCAATGGGGGAACCACAGGCAGTGTCACACATTGCATCAGTGGCCCAGCTCTGTTAGTGGGGCAGATCGCTTAGCTGAGGACCTCTGAGTGGGGCGGTCAGTTAGAAGACAGGGCTTAGAACCGGCTGCAGCATGACTCTAGTCAGTGATTTTCAGAATATGTGCCTCTAGCTGCAACTTATGAATTCACATATTTATATTAAGGGTTTGCTATGGGACCTTAGAGCACAAAGTGCCTTGCGGAACTCACCCAAGCCAGGCTGCAGCAAAACCAAGCCAGAGCAGGGATGTGCTGTGGCTGAGTTCCCAGACCCGTCAGACCCCAAGGAGCCGAGAGTGTCACTGCGCCTGACTGAACCCCCATCACAAGCGCCAGGAGCAAACTGCCATGGCAGTGCCTGGGCCCTGGGCCCACTCCAGAAGTGGGGCCTCTGACTGTCCCTTGTTCCCTCCCCATTCCTCCATGCTGGGGGATGGGCCTCTCTGCCAAGGGCTCCCCATCTCCACCCAGGGTCATGTAGCAAGAAGCACCGGGACCTGAGTGTCTATGCATCACTCTACACTCACGCAATAAATACTGGCCATTTTCTGCTCTGAACACAGCTCTCTCATTTTACAGCCATTGTCCCCACTTTGCAGAGGAAGACGCTGGGCCTCAGGGAAGTAAAATGCCTTGCCCAGGAGCACACCAGTTGGCAATGACCTGAGGCCAGAATATAACAATGACCACCTGTCTCACCCTCCTTTTTGCTAGTTCCTGTGGGGTAGGACAAATGGTGGCCTCCACAGATGTCCATGTCTGAATACCCAGAACTTGTGAATATGTTATATTACATGGTAAAGAAAACAACCAAAAACTTTCCAGATGTGGTTGAGTTAAGGATCACGAGATCAAGGGATTATCCTAGATTATCTGGGTGGGCCCAGTGTAATCACAAGTGTCTTTGTAAAAGGGAGGCAGGGGGAGATTGAGTGCAGAAGACAGCAGGGCAATATGACAACAGAAGCAGAGACTGGAGTGATGTGGCCTGTGGCCAAGGAATGCAAGAGGCTTCTAGAAGCTAGAAAAGGCAAAAACAGATTCTGCCCTGGAGCCACCAGAGAGAACCCCCTGCTAACAGCTTGATTTTAGCCCTGTGACACATTTCAGACTTCTGTCCTCCAGAACTGTAAGAGAATGGATATATAATGTGGTTTTTTTTTTTTTTTTTTGAGACAGAGTCTCACTCTGTTGCTCAGGCTAGAGTGCCGTAGCATCAGCCTAGCTCACAACAACCTCAGACTCCTGGGCTCAAGCCATCCTCCTGCCTCAGCCTACCGAGTAGTTGGGACTACAGGCATGCACCACCATGCCCGGCTAATTTTTTTTTTCTATATATATTTTTAGTTGTCCAGATAATTTCTTTCTATTTTTTCAGTAGAGACGGGGTCTCAGCTCTTGCTCAGGCTGGTCTCGAACTCCTGACCTCAAGCGATCCTCCCGCCTTGGCCTCCCAGAGTGCTAGGATTACAGGCGTGAGCCACCTCGCCTGGCCTATAATGTTTTAAGCTACTAAATTTGTGGTGATTTTTACAGCAGCAGTAGGAAACCAATATACCCATCTAGCCTCTAACTCTTGCATCCACCTTGCAAGAGTTATTTCCATCTAACAGACGGAGAAACTAAGGCTCAGGGAAGCTAAATGGCCTTCCCAAGATCAGCAGCTGGGAAGACATGCGGCATTCCAACAGACCCCTGCGCCCCTACCCAGGGCAAAGATGGGCCCAAACCCAGAGCTCTGGGTACCACCCACACTATTTCCACTTTACCGGCCGTGTGGCTTGAGGTTTATTGGTTGAGCTCTTGTGTCTCAGTTTAACCATCTGTAAAATGGTATTATAACTCTAACAAAGCTGGCACACAGTAAATAGGCAACCTGTTTTATCTCTTATTGTTCTTAGTGTTGTACGAAACTGCCGTTGGCTGCATTTGTTTGGCAGCCATTCCATAGGACCAGAGCCCCTCCCAGAAGGCTGTGTTCCACATACTTCTGTACCAGCGTCATCGCGTGCTGCTGACACCATCCTGAGAAGCCGGGGAGATCAGGCAACCTCCCCGAGCCAGCCTCCCGAAGGCTTAGAGTGGATAATAGGAGCCGACAACTCCCAGCAACACACCCACAGCGTGCCCATCCCCGCCCCGCGTCCGTGCCTTTCCTAAAGTAAGCCCCTGCTCCACCCGCCAGGGACATGGAACAATGCAGGGTCACTCTGGAAACCTGCTGGGGAAAGGCAGGTGTGTTCAGGGAAGAGTTTTTCCCTCTCCAGTTTGTCATTGCCATGACCCGGTCTCCTGGCTGGGCCCTTAGGGACTGAGGCCCCAGGAGCACCTGTGACAGGTGAGCCATGCACATGACCTGGAACCTGGATCCTCCTCTGGCTCTGGCATCGCACTGAGGAGTGAGCTTAGACAAGGCCCTCTCGGCCCCCTCTCTGGGCCTTGGTCCCCTTTTGGGCAAAACAAAGTACTTGATTTTCATAGCGATATTTGCTCCGTGATTGTTACTGAAATCTAACCCTCAGGACGCTGCTATCTCTGAGTAGGTGCTGTTACATCCCCATTTTGCAGATGTGAAAACTGAAGCGCAGAGAGGACAAGTTGCTTTTCTAGGGTCGCTTTGCTTGCCAGGCAGTTTGGTTTCAAAACCTGTTTTCTCAACCATGCCATTGAAGACAAAAAACTTTACAGAAGTTCCGGAGGCCTTGCTTAAAATGCAGCCTCCCCCATCTTTGCTCCAGGGATTATGACTCAGCAGGTCTGGTGCAGCCAGGAACCTGTCATTATTAAAAGCTCCCCCAGGTGATTCCCAGATGGGACCTGGGCTACACTTTGAGAATCAGAGCTCTAAATGTTTCCCAGTTCAAAAAAATTCAATGACGCCAAGTGTGGGGAAAAGGAGTACCAAGGGACAACAGTACCCGGGGCACCCGGCTTCCTCACTCCTCCTCGCTCATCTTTGCCCCTCTGATCCACTTTGGCTCACTGAGAGCCTGACAGCAAGATATTTGGGAAGTTCTGGCAGGTGGAGCTCCGTGTTTCACTTCTAAAGGATGAAAGGGACAGCCTGTGGAATTTGACCAGAGGCAGAAAGTCAGATCTTCACCTTGAAGGGAGAAAGCCAGGCACAGAAGACAGCTGGAAGGAGAGGCTCAGAGTCTGCTCTCCAATTTGCAAATATGGCCAGGCGCGGTGGCTCACGCCTGTAATCCTAGCACTCTGGGAGGCCAAGGCGAGGGATCGCTTGAGTTCAGGAGTTCGAGACCAGCCTGAGCAAGAGCGAGACCCCATCTCTACTAAAAATACAAAGAAATTATCTGGACAACTAAAAATATATATAGAAAAAAATTAGCCGGGCAAGGTGGCGCACGCCTGTAGTCCCAGCTACTCGGGAGGCTGAGGCAGGAGGATTGCTTGAGCCCAGGAGTTTGAGGTTGCTGTGAGCTAGGCTGACACCACGGCACTCTAGCCCGGGCAACAGAGTGAGAAAGAAAAAAAAAAAGGTTCAATTTGCAAATATCCATGTCTATGACTGAGGAAAGTGGAAGTTCTATGGCATCAGCCTAGCCGAGTTTTCCCAGCCAGCCCCAGGAAAAAAGGCTGAGGCATCAGAGAGGAAAACACCCTGCCTGTTGGTCCACCAGGAAGTCGAGGCCCCAGGCAGGAGAGACTGTTGGAGTGGCCCTGACACGACAGCTTATCCGCCTTCCCCTTCAACTGTCCTCACCCTCAGGCTGCAGGGAGCTGTTAGGCCAGGCAGATTAAGACTCTGGGGCCGGAAGAGAGGGAGGAGGGTGCCCGTGACACTCCAGGCTGGTAAATCGCCCGCAAAGCTGCAGCCCGCACCCAGAGTCATCATTTATGGCGCGGACCAGAAGGGCTGATTTGTGCTTTCCTCCTGCTCCATCTGGCCCTGCCTGGCAGGGCTCCCGGCTTGACTTGCCGCGGACAGGGCCATATGTCCTGCCAGCCCTGGGAGGGCCAGCCAGCCACTGGGGCGGGGAGGAAAGATGGGAGCTAATTCCTTTCCACAGCATGGGTGCTGCGCCAACGCTCGTGCTCCCAAAGCCCGGGGTGGAAACTCCATACCTGCGTGGAGTCCCGTGGAGCCGGACACCGGGATTCCTTTCCCTCCCCCACGCCATCCGTTAGCGACAGTGATTGGCACAGCGTTCAGTTAGCCTGGGGCAAGCCTCCTATGCGGCAGGGATGCACCTGCTTGGGCTCCGGGGAGACAAGCCTGAGCTGGAATCTCCGAAAACCGCACACCTGTCCCGCTCGCCTGCACCTGCGGCCCTCCCCTCAGGAGGTGGCTCGGTGTCCTGCCCTGGAATCAGCGGGTGTGGGTCTCCAGACCTGCTCCTACCGGCGGTGGGAGTGACTTTTAGGAACCCAGTAGGCTCTGCTTTTGTGCTGTCTGGGGAAGCCACCACTGTGCTTTTAAAAAGCTCAGATTACTGAATGACAGGGACCACCAAGTGACCCTAGCCATCCAAAAACCAAGTTTACAACACTAGTGACAAGCTGTCTCCACGAAGCCTGAAATAAAAGTGGGTGAGGACAAACCACCAACAGCCACAAGACTTGCAGGGCAGAAGCAGAGGGAAGCCACCGGGGCAGCATCGGGTGGACCTGAAAACAGGAGGACCCCCTAGAAAGCGTTGTTGGCCAGTTTGAGGAGGGCAGCAGAAAGTGGGTGCAACCACGTGCAAGGAGCTCGATGGGGCTGAGGCAGCCCATAGAGTTCACGGAGGTCCTACAGCTCTTGAAACAGCCCCCCAAGGCTCCCTGCTCTGTGGGACAGGAACCCACAGAAACTGCTGGGCATGGAACAAAATTGAGCACCAGAATAGGGACAACAGAAATGAAGGACAGAAGGGCCAGACAAAAGTGGACGGGCCAGTTATTAATTTATTGCCTCTCAGTTCCAAGCCCCCCTTTCTTCCTTATATCAGATGAGCTACTGAAGAATTACAATATATTTCCTAGTTCTGTCCACCAAAAAGGCTAACTCAATAACAATAGCATCCCCAGAGCCTGGACTGTGGTCTTGAAATACTGTTTTCCATGAAATCAGGGCTTCTTGGAGAAATGCCCTGTTTCAAGTCTAGAGCAGGAAAGCAGAAGGTTCAAGACGAGCCAGGATCACCTTGACACACCAGCTAGCTAGGAAGGCCTCAAAGACTAACAGGATTATGTGAAAAGGATTCAGGAGCCGGTTTGAAGAGGCTCCCACTGATCATGTGAGCTTCAGTAAGGATAAGAATCGCAGTGAATTCAAATCAATCAAATAGGTTTAAATCCATGGGTTCGTAATACTATTAAAAAACAATTGGTCACCAATTTATTTATCTTGAAAACTGGTAAATAAATGAATCAAGCATTTATCCTGCCTCCCTTATACGAACTATATTAAATAACGGGTAAGGAAAGCATCACCTTATAAAAGTATGACAATGAATAAAAGAAAAAGCAGCAATAGAATTAGAATATCATCATATTGAATTGAATTAGCCGATGTAGGCACTAAGCATCAGTAGCTGCTTACACCACAAAAAGAAATAACCAGATGTCACGCGCCTCCTGAGAGAGGACCACACCACCATCTGAAATGTTGCTGAAGAGACCCAAGTCTGGCCAAACCTCTACACACACGTCCAGCCCCCAAGTCACCAGAAATGTAGGGAACAGAGGAACACGTCGAACTGCACCATGCGTGTACAATCAGCAAAACCCAGACTGTAGGCAACTCGACAGAGCTGGCGGCCCAGGTACTTGGATGAATTTATTGTAAAGGAAAAGAAAAGGCGATGGAGAGTGTGGCCAGCGTGCCCTAAGTGACCCCCAACAAGTCCTGGCCCTCCTCCGGAGCGTGGGGGGGACTTGTGACTGACTTGCTCCTGGCCAGTAGAACCGGGCAAAGGTGCCGGGCAGTGGCCCTGCTCGGTTTTGTTAGAAGACTCCATCTTAACAGACTGGAGGGAGACACTCTCCTGCTAGTCTTGAGGAAGCAAACAGCCACACTGCTGTGCCCAGCCTGCGGGGAGGGCTGCGTGGCGGGGAACTGTGGGCAGCCTGCAACCGACAGCCAGCAAACACCTGGGACCCTCAGTCATACAACCACAGGAAATTAATTCTGCCAACAACCTGAAGGAGCTTGGAAACGGAGTCTTCATCCTCAAACCCCTGGATGAGAATGCCACCCAGACAGCACCTTAACTGCAGCCTGTGAGACCCAGAGCAGAGGATCTAGCTAAGTTGTGCCCAGCCTTTTGGCCCATGCAAGCTGTGAGATAGTAACTGTGTGTTTTAACCCGCTAAATTTGTGATAATTTGTTATGCAGCACAGAAAAAATAATGTAGAAGGAGAACTTGTAAATTAAAAAGACTTCTCAAGGTTTCTTCCCTGTCATTCCTTTCTATTTGTGTCTTTTTGTTTTGTTTTATTTTTTGGGCTACAACATGAATGAACCTTGAGGACATTAGTTAAGTGAAATAAGCCAGTCACAAGAAAGACAAACACCGTATGATCCCACTTATGTGAGGTACCCAGAGTAGTCAAAGGCATAGAGACGGAAAGTAGAATGACGGTAGCCAGGGGCTGCGGGGAGGAGGATGGAGGCTCCTGTGTAAAGGTACAGAGAAGGTTTACAAGATGAGAGAGTTCTGGAGAGGGAGAGTGGTGATGGTTGCACGATATGATTGTACTTAATACCACTGAACTACACTCTTAAAAATGATGAATTTTATGCTATGTGTATTTTACCACAATTCTTTTAATAGGAGAAAAAAATCTGTCAAAAAAAAAAAAAGACGTATCAAGTTTTTTTCCTATCTCATTCTTTTTTATTTCTGTCCTAATTTTTTTTTTCCTTTTTAAAAAATGGGCTTTAGTTTTAGGTTCACAGCAAAATTGAGTAGAAAGCACAAAGAGTTCCTGTATCCCCCTTGTCCCTGCCCCCAATGCCTCCTCTGCTCTCAGCATCCCACACCAGAGTCCTGCATTTGTTACCATCAATATTTGTACATTTAAAAAAACTGTTTATTTTGAACTAACTTTAGACTTAGAGAAAAGTTGTAAAACTAGTACAGAGTTTCTTTACATCCTTCAGCTTGCTCCCTTAATATTAATATTAATGTCTTGTATAGAAAAAGGAAATTAACATTAGTACAATATTATTAATTAAAATACAGACCTTACTTGAATTTCATGAATTTTTCACTAATTCTCCTTTTTGGTTCCATAATCTCACCTTGCATTTAGTTGTTATTTTTCCTTAGCCTCCTTCAATTTGCAAGTCTTTCCTTGTTTTTTATGACACTTATCAAGTTTTTGGTTTTTTCTTTTTCTTTTTCTTTTTTTTTTTGAGACAGTCTCACTCTGTTGCCCGGGCTGGAGTGCCATGGCGTCAGCCTAGCTCACAGCAACCTCAAACTCCTGGGCTCAAGCGATCCTCCTGCCTCATCCTCCCAAGTGGCTGGGACTACAGGCATGCGCCACCATGCCTGGCTAATTTTTATAAATATATATACATATATATTTAGTTTTCCAGCTAATTTCTTTCTATTTTTTCTTTTTCAGTAGAAAGGGAGTCTTGCTCTTGCTCAGGCTGGTCTCAAACTCCTGAGCTCAAACGATCCAACCACCTTGGTGGCCCAGGAAGCTAGGATTACAGGCATGAGCCACTGCAACCAGCCTGGTTTTTTCTTTTTAATGAACAATCCAAAACAATTTTTTAAAGAGAAGAATAAAGTTGGAAGGCTTATACCACCTGATTTCAACACTTTCTGTAAAGCGACAGTATTAGGAAGGTGTGGTATTGGTGTAAGGACAGACTTGCAGATCAATGGAACATAAAAGAGTCCAGAAGTAGATCCACAACTTCATGGTCTATTGAGTTTCAACAAAGATGTCAAGGCAATTCAATGTGGTAATTCAATGTCTTTTCAACAAATGATGCTGGAAGAACTAAATATCCATTTGAAACAAAAAGAATCTGGATTCCTATCTCACACCATACACAAAATTTAATTTGGAATTGATTGTAAACATAAGTGTAAGTGTTAAAACTAAAAAATTTCTAAAGGAAAACAGAAAGTCTGTGACCTTGAGGTGGGCAAAGATTTCTTAGGACACGAAAAGCACGGATCATTAGGAAAAAAAGGTAATAAATTAGACTTGATCAAAATTTAAAAACCTGGACTTCAAAAGACACTGTCAAGAAAATGAAAAAGACAAGAAACAGAGGAGTAGAAAATAGTCATAATACATATATCTGAAAAAAAGACTGATATCTAGATTATATAAATAACTCCTACACTCAACAAGACAAATAACCCAGTTTTTAAAATGGGCAAAAGAGTGAACATTATACTTAAAAATGGTTAACATGGTAAATATTATGGTGCATATATTTTACCATAATTAAAGAAAAATTTAATGGGCAAAAGATTTTTAAAGCCCTTTCAGAAAAGGAGATATATGAATGGTTAATTAAGCACATGAAAAGATGCTCAACATTATTGGTCATTTAGGAAATGCAAATTAAAACTATAATGAGATACCACTGTATACCTATTAGAATGGTTTAAAAAATTAATTTAAAAGAAAAATCTGACAATTCTAAATACTAAGGAGGATTCAGGGTAACCAGAGTTCTCATATATTGCTGATGAGAATGTACAATGGCACAGCCACTTTGGGAAACAGTTTGACAGTTTATAAATTTTAACGTACCCCTTCTATACAGCCTAGCAATCCCATTCCTGGATATTTATTTACCCAGGAGAACGAAAGTGTATGTCCATGCAAAAACCTGTACACCAATTTTCATAGTAGCTTTGTTCATGATAACCAAGGACAGGTAACAAATGTCCATCAAAAGAAGAATATGTAACAAATGTTGTATATTCATTCAACAGAATACTATACAGCAATAAGAAGGAAAGAAATACTGATACAGGCAACACCAGGGTTGAATTTCAAAAACATTATGCTGAATGAAAGAAACTATACTCAAAAAAGAAAACAACATATGAATCCATTTATCCGAAATTTTAGAAGAGGGAACTCTAACATATGGTGACAGAAAGGTCAATGGCTGCCTAGGCCCAGGACTGGGGGAAAAGGATTGAGTATAAAGGGGCACAAGGGAATTTGGGGAGGTTCTTATATCATGATCGGTGGTCACATGACTGAATACACCTGTCAAAACTCAGCTGAGCATGGTGGTTCATGCCTGTAATCCCAGCACTTTGGGAGGCCAAGGTGGGAGGATGTTTTGAGCCCAGGAATTTGAGGTTGCAGTGAGCTATGATGACGTCCCACTGCACTCTAGCCCAAGCAACACAGTGAGACCCTGTCTCAAAGCAAACAAACAAACAAAAAAACCAACAAAACTCATCACATTGTGCAATTAAAATTGAATTTTGACCCGACCTGGTGGCTCAAGCCTGTAATCCCAGCACTTTGGGAGGCTGAGGTGGGAGGACTGCTTGAGGACAGACGTTCAAGACCAGCCTGAGCAACATATCAAGACCCTGTCTCTAAAAAGAAATAGAAAAATTAGCTGGGTGTGGTGGTGTACACCTGTAGTCCCAGCTACTTGGGAGGCTAAAGCAGGAGGATCAGTTGAGCTGAGGAGTTTGAGGTTGCAGTGAGCTGGAATGATGCCCACTCTACTCTAGCCTGAGCAGCAGAGCAAGACTCTGTATCAAAAAAAAAAAAAAAAAAAAAGAAGAAGAAGAAGAAGAAGAAGATTGATGAATCTTATTTTATTGGATGTAAATTATACCTCAATAAAGTTGATTTTTCAATAGGCGAGACTGAACTATGGTGTCTAGTGATGCACACTTGGGTGATAAACCTCCTCAGAAGTGCATCCTATGAGCCAGGATGGGGGACACTGTTGGGTGGGACCAGGCCTGCAATTGAGATGGGGAAGGGAGGGCTTCTATGGGGGCAGGGTAGGGGTATGCCAAAGTTCTAGTTCTTGACTTGGGTGGTGATCACAAGGGCATCTGCCTTACTAAAACAAAGCCATACCTTTGTTTTCTGTGGTTTCCTGTATCTGATCTTATCTTATAATGGAATTTAAAAAATAAATTGAAAAGATAATTACTGATAAGCATTTATTGAGCACTTTCCACGTGCAAGGCACTGTTGTAAGCACATCACTTGTATTAACTCTTTTAATCTTCCCCCACCCAACCCCCTGGGGTTGGTACTGCCATTATCCCCAGTACAGAGACAAGGAAGCCCAGGCACCTAGAGGCTAAGAGACTTGCCCAAGTCCCCACAGCTGGGCTTGCCGCCGGCCGCGTGGCTCCTGAGTCTGTGCTGTCAACTGCAGGGGTAAAGGAGGCTCTGATGGGGGAGATGAGTGGAAGCCCTCCGGGGGGAGTGTGGCCACCTTGCTCGGTGGACTGTGCTGGGGAAGGAGGCGCAGTAGAAAGAGGATATCGAGGTAGGAGTTTCAAAACCAAAATGCACCACAACCTTCATTCATTTCTTTTTTTTCTTCATTCTGTTGGTTTGGTATATTACATTGATTGATTTTAATTTTTTTGAGAAGTTTGAGAAGAATTGGAGTTACAGCTTTTAACGTTTGAAAGAATTCATTAGTCATGCCATCTGTTTCTAGAGTTTTCTCTGTTGGGAAGTTACTGATTACTGATGTCGACCTAAAATGAAAAAGCTGAGGCAAAATTAATGTAAGTAGAGAATCTATTTGGGCCAAGCCTGAGGATTACAACACAGGAGCATAGATTCAAATTGCCCGGAATATACACTCCCTCATTCATTGTTTTAAGCAGTCTTTACCGAGACTCTCTGTGTGCCAGGCACTGTTCCAGGCTGCCAGGGCCCCAGCCCACAGGCAGAAATCCCTACCCTCATAGAGCTGACATTCCAAACTTTCCAATGTGTCAGTTTTTCCAGCTGTGAAATGGGTACACAAAGTTGTGGTTAGGCGACTAATAAGAATATAAGGAAGTAGAAGAAATGCTCAGAGGTTTGCAGGTGATGATGTATGGACAAGACCTTGATGGCGATGGGGGTCACCTCCAGTGTGGTTCACCTCTGCAGCAATGTGGGTCATCTCATATCTCATCCAGAGCAGGGACACAGGCAACAGATCCAACAGGCTAGAAATATGTGGCATTCCCTGGACTCCGTTGTTTCCGCTTTGACATTGGTCATAATCAAATAATTCAGGAAAATAGTCACCACAGCACCAGACAGGAGCAGTCAGAGGGACTGCTCCAGACATGATAGGCAAAGAGGTGGCAGTCATCAAAGGAGAGGTTTGTCCTAGTGGAGGGGATGACCTGGCTCCACTTGGAGGAGAAAACAGGCCCCCAATCCCGAGGTGCCAGATATGGGCGATCCGAGTGTGTGTGTGTGTGTGTGTGTGTGCGCGCGCGCCTGTCTGGAAATGTGTCAGCAGCTATCTACCTACATATCACAAACTCACATATGCCCTGGGAGCTATAAATGAAGATTCCCAGCACAGATGGCTCTTTTGAGGAGGTTCGGGAAGAGAGAATGTGCTGCAGGACTGGAAAGCTATTCTAGGGGTGGCGAAGGGAGATGAGGGAAGAGGTGAGACCCAGGGTGTCTCTTGAGGAATGTCTGGTTTGCTGTTGTTGCAGCCAGTGCATCGCTGTACCCGGGCCGTGAACCAGTGTCCTCTGCCCCATTCCCAGAGCCCTGGAAATAGAGAAACTTCCTGAGAACGTGGGGCTGGCCAGGGGTGGGGGCTGACCGTTCAGGTCTTTCTCCACTCCTGCTGCGATAGGAGAGTTTATTAAAGGCCCAGTAATCTCAAAAGAAAGGAACTACAACTCGAAAATCTTCACAAGCCATAGTGTACTCAATTCCAAACTGGGGAGACCCCCAAGTGTTCCTAGGGACCCAGACCCTGGCTTCTGTCCTTAGTAGAGGCCCTCGGGTGTTTATAGATTCCTCAAAGTCACTGGTTCTCAACTTTGGCTGCTTTAGGAACTGCTGTCGCTCAATATTTATGTCCACCAAAAGACACGTACAAGAACATTCTTAGCAGCTTTGTTTATAAATAGCCAGACACTGGAAACAACTTAAATTTCCATCAACTGGTGCATATTTCAGCAAATTATGGTGTATCTTTGCAGTGGAACACTGCTCAGCAGTAGTATTAATAATTACCTACAGATACCTACAACATGCATGATTCTCAGACCTAATGATGGAGAGGGAGCAGGTGGCTGGACACAAAGTACACATTGTGGTGACATCAATCAGAATAGTGTGCACGCAGGGGAGGGGGTGGGAGGATGGTCTGGAAAGGGAGGTTCCTGTGGTATTTGGCTATGTGCTATATCTTGATCTGGATGGTAATTAACATGGATTTATGCACACACACAAACATACATGTAAAAATGAATTGAGTTGTAACCTAAAGCTCTGTGTAGTTTACGGTATGTATACTACACACCAGGAAAAATTAAAAGGCAAAATACTGATGCCTAGGCCCCACTCCACAGCGCCTGACTTAATCCGTCTGGGGTGTGGCCTGGGTGAATGCGTTTTCAAAGCCTTCCAGGGGATTCTAACTGGCAGCAGGAATGAGCTTGCCTCTCACGGCCGAACCGGGTATCTGGCTCCCTGCCCCTGGCCTTGGCCCCAGCAGGATAACCTCATGGCAAAGGGACAGCCTAGGACGGGGGGAAGCCTGTAGACTCTGCAGTCAGAGCCCACTTTCATCACCTCCAACCTCTGTGACCTTGGGCAAGAAATATCCATTTCTCTAAACTTCAGGGGTTTTTCGTTTGTTTTGTTTTTTGTCTTTAACATCTGGCAGGTGGTTGCACCTATATCTCGTGGGATATATCTCATGCACAATATAGGGTGGGAGTGGTAAAAATAGGGTTGTTCTTTATCAAGGTAATCTCTTTAAAACATTCGTTTAATCCTGTCACTACTGCTTGAAACCTTTCCATGGCTTTTTACTGCACTTTGAATAAAACGCTGATGCCACCTGAGGCCGACGGCCCGTGCAGCTGCACCTTGTCCACCACCTCCCAGCCATGCTGGCCTTGCAGCCCAAGCTCTCTCCTGCATGGTGCCCTTCCCAGGACTCACCCCAAGCCTGCCTCCTTCTCTGTGGGTTTTAGGCCAAATGTCACCTCCCCCCATGACTCTGTCACTACACCCGGATCATTTTCTTCATAGCTCTCAGCACATGGAAGAAGTACCTGGTGCTTGATTTGGGATCCACGTATGATCCTGTCCCCATGTGGTCCAGTGCCGGGGGCCCAGTGCCTAACTGCTCGATGGAACTCAGCGAACTCCATGATGCGCCAGCATCTGAGGGGACTTTTGTAATGTCGGAGGTATTATTATTTCACCTTCTTCATCACTCAGTAACCTCCCATGTCCTCTGCTCTTCATGAAGTCGTTTCTTATTTTGAAACACGTACTAAGTAACACGTGAGACATTGTGCTAAATGCTGGAGAGGACACTAAGAGGAGGGGGAAAGGCATGGCCACTGTCCTCAAAAAGATGCCACCCAAGGACAGGGCCTTCGTCCAGTTCCTGCTCACGGACATCAGCGCAGAGCACGAACAAGCCTCAGAGGACGACGGGACGGTGGGCACCAGCAGCCCAGGGAAGGCCAGGCAGACGGAGAATGGCACGTTGGTGATGGACGCCGTAGACAGGCCACTGCAGAGATAGCTCAGCAGCTCCTCCTCTTACAGCGAGGGCATCAGCAGGCTCCACGGCCGCACGGCCAAGAAGGAAGGGACCTGGAAACCGATGGAGGCAAAGGAGGCTCAGACAGGGAAGGTCAAGCTGTCTGTGTCCTGGGACTCCTCCTCCTGTCCCCGCCCTGGCTTCTAACTATTGGCTCAGTCTCAGGACCAACAGCCCCATTGTTGGCAGGATCCGGGAGCCCACGCAGCCCTGGGCATTCTGCTAGGTGACCACTCCATGGTGGTGTTGCTTCCCGGGGTTTGTACCTGGATCTGCTACACAATGTCCTGTGGTCGCCTAAGAACTTCTTTGAGTGGATGCCCAGTGGGAACCTGGTGACCCGTTTCTCAAGGCTCGACAAAGAGGACTGGATGATCCCACAGGTCATCAAGATGTTCATAGGCTCCCTCCTCCACACACAGTGATAATGGACCCTGTTTTGAATCAGAGGTAACCCAGCAGATAAGCAAAGCCCTGCATGTAGAACAGGAACTGCGTGCATCCTGGAATCGATGCAGGGAAGTGGGATAGGGTATTGCTGCTTGTCTTCCTCCAGATAAGGGTAGCCCCAGAAACAGGCTTAAGTTAAGCTCCTAAGAAACAGTTTATAAGAAGCCAGGTGAGGTGGCTCACGCCTGTAATCCTAGCACTCTGGGAGGCAGAGGCGGGTGGATTGTTTGAGCTCAGGAGTTCGAGACCAGCCTGAGCAAGAGCGAGACCCGGTCTCTACTAAAAATGGAAAGAAATTATACGGACAACTAAAAATATATATAGAAAAAAAATTAGCCGGGCATGGTGGCGCATGCCTGTAGTCCCAGCTACTCGGGAGGCTGAGGCAGAAGGATTGCTTGAGCCCAGGAGTTTGAGGTTGCTGTGAGCTAGGTTGACACCACTGCACTACTGCACTCTTCCCCAGAGCAAGAGAGCAAGACTCTGCCTCCAAAAAAAAAATATATATATATATACAGAGAGAGAAAAATCGGTGAAATGAAAGATAGAAGTGAAAAAAATAATCACAACACCGTGCAGAGACTAAAAGAGAACATTAGAGAGGAAAAAATAAGAGACATGAAAGTCTAATAGATGTCTAGGTGAAGTCTCATAAAGAAATAATAGAGAAAGTAGAAAAGAGACACTGTGAGAATATTTTCCAGAATTGTTGGGAGACAACACACTTTATTTATTTATTAAAGACAGGGTCTCGCTGTGCCACCTAGGCTGCAGTGCAGTGGCATGATCATAGCTCACTGCAACCTCCAGTTCCTGGGCTCAAGGGATCCTCCTGCATAAGCCATCCAAGTAGCTGGGACTGCAGGTGGGTGCCACTACATCTGGCTAATTTTTTTTTATTTTTTGTAGAGACTGTAGAGATGGAGTCTTGCTATGTGGCCCAGTCTGGTCTCCAACTCCTGCCTCGCCTTCCCAAAGTGCTGGGATTATAGGCATGAGCCACCATGCCCAGCTGACAACACATTTTTAGATACACTACAAATCTCAAGTTGGGTAAATAAAAACAAATCCATGTCTAAGCATATCATATCAAAATGGTAAAACATCAAAAACAAAAAGAAGATCATCAAAGCAACCAGCAAGAAGACAGGTGTGACCGCTCACTTCCCAGCAGCAACACTGCAATGCAGTCTCCTGAAATAGTCTCCCAGTTCTCTTCCCTTACTAAGGCGACAGTGACCCTGCCACAATCTCAGATCATGTCACTCCCTGCTTAAATCCCTCCCTCCAGTGGCTCCCCAGCTCACTTGGAAAAATATTCAAAGTCTTTATGTGATTTTATTTTTCACGTTTACATCTTTTACCCTCCTGGAATGTTTTCTAATGTAAAACATTTTCCCTCCAAATTGTTGGCCAGTATCTCAGCACCATTTCCTCAATAAGCTATGCTTCTACTTATCTGAAATACCACTAAATTGTTCATGAGAGGAGAATTCAGTTTTAGATTTCTTTGCATGTGAGGTGCCCATGAGACACATGAGTGCAAATGCCCAGTATAATTTTAGATAAAGATCTCGAAATGTGTCCTGTGGGAGAGAGCTGGGTTAGATCGGGCAAGGGCATCATCTGAGACCCTGTGAGGATCTGAGGTCACCTGGAGAGGATGTGGAGTGAGAAGAGGCTGAGGAGGAACCCACAGCTCTTCCCAGCTCACCCTGAATGGCAGTGTTCTCGTGGTGCCTCTGTCCCTGGGTGGCATCTTTTTTTTTTGGCAAATATATTAAGATTTTTATTTTTCCCTTTTTCTGAAACAGGTACTTTAGATCGCCTAAAGGCTGGCTCCTCCACTGGGGGCTTGGGTCTTCTCCTTTTATGGGGCACCTCTTTACTTTGGTACAATGGACCCATGATTTTACTTGGAACAATTTCAATGAGGTGTGAGTTAGAGTTGTTAGAGGGTCCCTTCCACTTCTTTGTTTTCAACCAGGGCAGGGACTTGAAAGAGGCAAACTCATGCATAGCGGTTAGCTTTTTTTTGAGACACAGTCTCCCTCTCTTGCCCCGGGTGGAGTGCAGTAGCATCATCACAGCTCACTGCAACCTCAAACACCTGGACTCCAGCGATCCTCCTGCCTCAGACTCCTGAGTATCTGGGACCATAGGCACATACTACCAGGCCCAGCTAATTTTTCTATTTTTAGTAGAGACGGCGTCTTGCTCTTGCTCAGGCTGTGATTTTTCTCTTCAAATGTGTCAGATCTATTTTTTAGTCTTTTTTTATTAAATTTTAATCTTTTTAGTTTTTGTTTTTTGGAAGTTTTATTTTATTCTTTTTCAGATCTTCTTGATTCATCCTTAGATCAACTTGTTCCTTGTCCACATGTTCAAGCTTCTTTTTTTGTTTTATAAACATGTTATTAATACTTATTTTTCCCACCATCTTAACCACTTTTAATTTACAGTTCAGAAGTGTAGTTACATTGTTGTGCAACCAATCCCCAGAACTATTTTCATCTTGCAAAACTGATGAATACTTATTTTTGCACTTGATCTTAGCCAAAAGGCCAAAATACAATAAGTACTTATTTTTAAACAATGCAACTATAAAAACACTTCGGGGCCGGGCGCGGTGGCTCACGCCTGTAATCCTAGCACTCTGGGAGGCCGAGGTGGGCGGATCCTTTGAGCTCAGGAGTTCGAGACCACCCTGAGCAAGAGCGAGACCCCACCTCTACTAAAAATAGAAAGAAATTATATGGACAGCTAAAAATATATATAGAAAAAATTAGCCGGGCATGGTGGCGCATGCCTGTAGTCCCAGCTACTCGGGAGGCTGAGACAGGAGGATCGCTTGAGCTCAGGAGTTTGAAGTTGCTGTGAGCTAGGCTGATGCCACGGCACTCACTCTAGCCTGGGCAACAGAGTGAGACTGTGTCTCAAAAAAAAATAAAATAAAATAAAAACACTTCGGGAAACTATAGGTGAATGTTTATATCATCTTGAGATGTGGAGTGACTTTTTAAGCATTGCACATGTCTGAAACCATCAAGATTTGAATATATAATCACAGAGTTGTACAAAAGGAATTTAAAAAATAACATAAAGAATATTTTGAAATACTATGACAATCAAGACAAGTGAAAAACTGGGGGAAATACTTGAAAATATGTGGCAA
Source organism: Eulemur rufifrons (assembly GCF_041146395.1). Classification (NCBI taxonomy): domain Eukaryota; kingdom Metazoa; phylum Chordata; class Mammalia; order Primates; family Lemuridae; genus Eulemur; species Eulemur rufifrons. Next base: position 4,688,336 of record NC_090997.1, on the reverse strand, counting down.
AGTGTTAATAGCTTTAATATGTAGAGTGACTTCATATCAGTAAGGAAAAGAATAAACTCTGAATAGAAAAACAGGTAATAGAAATGAACAGATAATGTACAATAGAAGTGTCAACCTAACAGAGAGAGGCTCTCTAAAAGAAAATGATATTTCGTGGGCATTGCAATGGGAATATACATGCCACAGTACTAAGCTATGTGTGTATTCAGGAAAGTAAAGGAACACAAAGGAAAAATGGGGAGAATTACATAGTATTTTTGAGATAATTATCCTTGGCTACAAGGATCAATAACAAGGGTGGCACCAATCTGAGCTTGGAAAGGCAGTTGCTGGGCAGATGTTCTCCCTTCTTTCTGTAAGGTTTCGATGCCTTTGTGCAAGGTTGTAATTTTTGCAGTCTTTTAGGATAGTTCTTGTTATCAGTCATTTGTGCGTAACAACCTTGCCTTCATGGTCTTCCTCAGGTCAGTTTGTCAGGGTTATTATCACAAGTGACTTCATTTTGATTCTGACAACTTTCACAGAATGAACACAAATTCTAAAAAGAAAAGAAAAAGAAAAATATTTAACCACAGTAGTAATTGAAGAAATGCAAATTAAAAGAATAGTGAGATTAATATTTCTTACCTGTTAGACTGGCAAATATGCAAAAAAGTGATATTATTCAATGTGAGTAGGGTTAATGGGGAAGTAAGCCTTGTTAATATCGATACTTGCTGACACAAGAATAATCAATTAAGCCTTCCTGCAAATCAACGTGGCATGTGTCAAGACCTAAACATGCATGTTTTGTTACTCAACAATTATGCTTCCAGAAATTTACCCTCAGGAAAATACTGGGCAAGGGTGCTAATATATGTGTAGCATTGTTACTTATAATAGTGAAAGATTTTTAAAATATAAATCTAATCATAGGGTGATTAATATCCAGTAGACTATTACGCAGTCATTAACATTGTAGTTATTAACACGAAAAGAGAATCACGACATATGGGTAAGAAAAAAAACCAGCTTACAGAACCTATCATACATACTACATATACAAAACATCCTATTTTTGTCAAAAAATGTATTTGTGTGGGTGCATATGACTTTGAAAGAGTTTTTCTGGTTGATACGATTCTGCTTTTATTCCTTTATTGCTATTGTTATTATCTGTATGTTCTCTCCCTTTTGCTGCTCAAAGAGCATATATTACTAGCATAGTAAGTTCAGCGTTTGGCAGGAAAAAAGAAGTAGCGTGTTTCTAAAGGGACAGCCCAAACATAAGGGTCCATTTTTTGATATAGCACATAGGCTCAAAAGAAACACGCCGCGGTTTGCTCCTGCGTGTGCCCCTCAGCCCGTCAGGGTCCGGGGTCAGAGCCAGCCGACCCTCAGGCACCGCCGAGGCCACCCCAGGCACGCGCGGGTCCTGGCGGGGGGCGGGGCCGCGCCAGCCCGGAAGAGACGCCGCGCCGCGCATGCCCCTTCCTTTCCAGCCGCGGCTCCGAAGCCTGCTGCCGTCGCGGTGAGGTCCTCTGGAGTTCGGGTTCCATCGGCCCCCATCCGGGCCACCCTGCTGCCGTAGCGGCCGCTCCTCCCCAGAGTCAGGGCGAGGGCTTCTCTTACTCTCCCCGCATACCCATTTCTGGGCAGCGACAAGGGATGGGGGGCGTATTTGAGGGGGCAGGGGGTCACTAGTAAGCAAAGATTGGCGTCCGGATGGCCGAGGGAGGAGGAAGGGAGGATGAAGCACTTGCTTGGCGGAGGCGGCGTACCATCTGCACGCTTTCCCTTCGGGACAGGAGTCCTTGGGACTGTCGCCTGGCCTGGCACTCTGGTTTGAGGGGGAGTGGTAGGAAATGAGGGTGGGAAGGCCTTAGCCCTTCGGTTTCGGGTCAGCGGCCCGTCAAGAAGCGAGGGCTTTCCTCCTCCTGGCCCTCCGTGCCTACCTTGAGGTACGGCCGCCCGGTTCCTCGCTAGGTACAGTCACTCATGGTCTCTACATACGCTGAAAACACAGGGTCTCCTCCCTCCCGCCTGCCCCCGTATACCGCTGTGATTGTGAGCGCTTATGGAAGTCTGGAGCAAATACGCACCCTTGTCCCCGTTTTGTCTGAACGTCTTGGCGGCCTTTTTTTCACCTGAATTGCTTTTCGGGGTGAGGAGGGTGCTGGTGTCCGAGTTTGTAGCCCTCCCTTCTGCATGGTTTCTGGGGTGTGTTTGAGTTTTCTACCCATTGGGCGGTGGTTTTGTGGGGCCATTTTTGGGTCGTGTACTTGATTGCTGGACCCTGGCCACGTTGCTCCGAAGTGCTCTTGATGATCGCTTCCTTCTTGCAGATGTTGATGCCCAAGAAGAACCGGATTGCCATTTATGAACTCCTTTTTAAGGAGGGAGTGATGGTGGCCAAGAAGGATGTCCATATGCCTAAGCACCCAGAATTGGCAGACAAGAACGTGCCCAACCTTCACGTCATGAAGGCCATGCAGGTATAGGGGTGAAAGGGGGAGACCGTTGCATTGTTGGGTGGAGGTAGAGGGGTTTTCCATTAATGTTTAAGGCAAATTCCAAGGAGTGGCCAGGACAGCTGGTGCTGCTTGCTGCTTTGAAGGGCAGTGAGGTACATTGGAAACTTGTTTAGGAAGCTTTGCATGTCATTTCTAGCTCCAAGCTCCTAGTTATGTCATAACGAGTTTTCTGCTTTACAGTCTCTCAAGTCACGAGGCTATGTGAAGGAACAGTTTGCCTGGAGACATTTCTACTGGTACCTTACCAACGAGGGCATCCAGTATCTCCGTGATTATCTCCACTTGCCCCCTGAGATTGTGCCTGCCACCTTGCGCCGCAGCCGTCCAGAGACAGGCAGACCTCGGCCGAAAGGTATGGTGCCCAAATAAAATGGCCTCCAGTCTGCTCTGAAGCAGCCCTTTGGAGGGGATAGTTTCTTGTATGAGAGGGATGGAATTGTTCCTGATAACACATTGGTGTCAGCTTTAGAGGGACTGTGGCATGCAGGACCTTGGACCAAACCTGGAACATGGCTTGCGACCTGTAATAAAACTGGACTTAGGCCTTCAGGCCATCCATGACATTGCATTAAACATGAATAGAATGTTAGCCTGTGGCTTTCTTCCCCAGTACTTGTGCAAATGTCCAGACGTGGTAGCACACTGAGCATTTTCTAGCAGAGTGAGGTGGTACTTGTCCTCAAAAAGTCCAAAGCAAAGCTGTTTATCACATGTGAAAGCAACAAGGAGTTTTGTAGAGTCTCTTGGCAACAGTGGCAAAAATTATGAAAAGTAGAATGGGGGAGAATTGATATTTGAATAATTATGGTGTGAAAGGATATACATCTGTGTGGTGAATTACCTTCTGACTCTGGAAATCACTACTGGCTCACAGTTAAATGTTATGGTTCCTTGTCAAGTGAACTTTGTAGGAGCTGCAGAGAGTTTGCGGGCTGGGGTGATGAGAACAGATTGCTAAACATAATTGTCAGACCGTCCGGGTTCCCCTAAAGAATGTGTTTATAGAGTTCAGGGATCTGTGTTTGTTATGAAATTCCTAAGGGGTTCTAGTGGTTAGAGTTACATATCTCTGGAGCAAATGTTCTCTACTGCATCTTGAAATTACCTGGAGAAAAAAAATTCTTTTTTTTTTTTTTTGTTTTTCATGGAGTTTATTCCCATGGAGCTCCCAGACAGGGTTCAATATCTGGGCAAGAACTTTTGTCTAATAATGCCCCATCTGTGTCTCACTCTTTCTTAAAGAATACAATTTGAACATTTGAAACAGAGACCTTAGACATTACCGTCCTCTGTTTTGTTTTTGTGTTTTTTACATTCTTCCCCTGATTACAGTGTATTTTCTGGGGAATTTGTTTTTGTTTTTGTTTTTTTTTAAATTTTTATTTATTTATTTTTTGTTTGTTTTTCAGCTCATTAAGGGGGTACAAAAGATCAGGCTATATACATTGCCCATGCCTCCGCATCCCCCCAGTCTGAGCTTCAATTGTGTCCATTCCCTAGACAGTGCACATCACACTCATCATGTAGGTGTGCACCCCTCCCCTCCCCCCACCCCATACCCCCCAGTCAGAACTTCAATCGTGTCCATTCCCCAGGCAGTGCGCGTTGCACTCATCAAGTAGGTATACACCCATCCCTTCCCCCCAGCCCCGACCTCTGTCCGATACCCAATTGGTGTTAATCCCAAATGTGCACTCAGGGAAACCAGTTTGCTGGTGAGTACATGTGGTGCTTATTTTTCCATTCTTGGGATACTTCACTTAATAGAATGGGTTCCAGCTCTCTCCAGGAGAACCAAAGAGATGCCATATCGCCATTATTTCTAATAGCTGAGTATATTCCATGGTATACATATACCACATTTTGCTAATCCATTCATGAATCGATGGGCATTTGGGTTGTTTCCACATCTTTGCGATTGTGAATTGTGCTGCTATAAACATTCGGGTGCAGGTGTCTTTTTTATAGAATGACTTTTGTTCTTCTGGGTAGATGCCCAGTAATGGGATTGCTGAGAAAAAAATTCTAATGTCTGTCTGCACTGAATCTGTCTTACAGTTTCTGATTTAATGAGCATACTTGGGCCTGGCATTCATTTTTAACACTCACAATATGATGAGGTTTTTTTTGTTCTTCTTTAAAGTTCATATTATTTAGTTCCTATTCGAATTGCATGAGTTCCAGGTAAGTTCCAAAGCAATTGGGTGGAGATAATACTAGATTAAATGTACTTCTTGTGTTTATGAGAATTTTTCAAAGTAGCTTTTGAGGTCTGTAACTTAATATATATCCCACAGCTTGACAGGTTTACAGAAAATCACAAGAGGAACTAAAGGATTCTTGGTAGCCTCCAGATGATATATTTATTATCGGACTTGGGGCTTTGAGCTTAAGATGCCTCCTTTCCATTTGCATACTCAGTTTTCCACTTGGATGGGTCATGTTCTAAATTTTGGCTATTCAGATGTTAGTAGAAACAGCTGGTTTTCTGAATTTGCTAAAAATTGGAAAATGCCTTTTTGTTGAAAAACAAAATAGAAGAAGGCAATCTTTTTGCAAATATGTGGCATTTTAACTGAGATGTGTGTTTTCTAGGCTTTTGAGGTATTAAACTGTCAATGATAAGTTTCTGTGAGGAAATAGAAGTCTGTAGCTGACAGCTCTAGGTACAAGGAGTCACGTGCCCCCATTAACCCATCATAACCACGTGGTTGCTGAGTAAGAACAGGAGAGTATTGGCAGTTTTCCTGGCCATAAGGGAATAGAGTTCCCAGGTTGCCCTGCGTTCACAGTGTGGTTTAATTTATGCAGGTCTGGAAGGCGAGCGACCTGCAAGACTCACAAGAGGGGAAGCTGACAGAGACACCTACAGGCGGAGTGCTGTGCCCCGTGAGTAATGGATCTATTAGGGTTGTTGGGGTAGGATCTCTGGATTCTCACCGTTGGCCCTGGTTGAGGCTCAGCCCTTGAAGATACCAAGGTGACCAGGAAAGATCCTTGGTTTCAATCTCCAGATCATCAGAACAGCCACAGTCCTTTGTGCGTCTTTCCTTATGCAGGGATTTGATAGATGGGAATTAGAAGGGAAACCCTCTGAGTTGTGGGCACAGAAAAACCTTAGTTGAAGACCTTGAACTGAGCAAAACTGCAGCTTTCAGGAAAGCAAAATACTTTTCCTTGTTCCAGGTTGTGTTCTGTGTTGTAAGCGCCCGACTTTGGCTGGGCTCACTTAACTTACCTTCATTGTTTTCTTGCTGCAAGAATCAGTGCAAAATAGTCTTGTTTTTGAGTAGTAGATGTTTGTTTATTCAGAAGATAAGCCTTTGTGTATGGGCTGGGGAGATAGTAGTTTACATAACAAACCAAAGGCTCTTTTCATTGAACTCGCATTTTAGTGGGGGGAGGAGTGAGTATATGTCAGTTGGTCTGGGCGATATGGGGGGTGGGAATTAAAGCAAAGGGGGTGGGTGTTGGCAATTTGCAGTTGCGTTTTCAGAGAAAGTCTTAGAGAGATTTAAGCCAGCCAGTAGCTAGCTAGGGGAAGAACATTCCAGGTAAAGGCCCTCAGAGAAGATACCTGGCTTATCTAAACAATAAACGCTTGTAATCCTAGCACTCTGGGAGGTCAAGGTGGGAAGATTGCTTGAGGTCAGGAGTTCGAGACCAGCCTGAGCAAGAGTGAAACTCCGTCTCTACTAAAAAAAAAAAAAAAAAAAAAAAAAAGAAATTATCTGGACAACTAAAAATACATACAGAAAAAATTAGCCGGGCATGGTGGCGCATGCCTGTAGTCCCAGCTACTCGGGAGGCTGAGGCAGGAGGATTGCTTGAACCCAGGAGCTTGAGGTTACTGTGAGCTAGGGTGACGCTACGGCACTGTAGCCCTGGCAACAAAGCGAGAGTCTGTCTCAAAAAACAAAAAAATAAATAAAAATAAACAATAGAAGGCTTCAGGAGATGAGGGTGTGGGCCATGGTAAGGACTCCGGGTGTTGCTCTTGAGTAAGACGGGGAGCCCTTGGTAGTATTTTGGCAGAGCAGTAAGAAAATTCAACTTCTTTTAAGGAGTCACTCTTCGTTGTAGAAACCGTTAATTGTGACATAAAAGCAATGTGTAAAAGGAATTTCTAACTTCTGCCACTCTTATTCCCTCTTGTCATCTTTCCTGACTGCTTATAAGTAAAATAGAAGTGGCTAATTGACCTGAATACCTTACAGCGTAGTAGTGAGAATGAATTCCTGCAGCCCTTGGTTCAGAAGAAGTTGATGATAACTCATACTAGAAGTTACGGCACATGGGGGAGTCAGTTGGGGAAGCTGTTTTATATCGGCCTCACTACCTCCTTCCCGTAGCTGTAATGTAAAACTTCCTAGTGGCCACACTTGAAAAGCAAGCAGAAATTAGGTAATTTCAATATTGATACATTTCAGTATTGAGATATTTTACATTCTTTTTCCTTAAGTCTTTCAAATCTGATTTGTATTTTGCACACATCTCGATGTGAACCAGTGGCTGCCATTTAGGGGGTGCAGGGCTGGATCTTTCATCTGATCTGCTTCTCTCCCTTGATGGTGAAGTTGCTTTTTGCTTCTGTGGGCCCTCATTGCCTTCACCTCTTGGTGTTTCCCTCACTGCACTCCCTTTGTGAGCTAGGTGCTGATCTGGAGTGGGTGGTAAATAACTCAGTGATGAGAGTGAAGATCCTCTGGTACCACACAGGAACGGCATACGGCCAGGGCTTTCTTGGAGAGAGAATAGTTTGGGTTGTGAGTTTTGAATGGTAAAATAAGGAAGGCTGGGAAGGGTGCCCCAGGAGAGGGAGGGATCAAAGGTGGCTCAGAAGGTGTTTCTCACTTTTGTTGTAGCTTACTTATGCTTCATGGGCTGGTAGGTAGGTACATGGGTTTTCTGCAGGATTCGGGTCAAGTGAATTGTCTTCTTTTACCCTACAGTAGATTAGATCATATGAGGACTCTAAATTGGTGTTTTACTTTCCAGCTGGTGCCGACAAGAAAGCCGAGGCTGGGGCTGGGTCCGCAACCGAATTCCAGTTTGTAAGTATCTCCCCATTCACACTCTGTAAGCAGTTGCTTGTTCTGGCCTCAGTCTTTTGGCCCTGCAAGTACTGAGAATGGTATAGTGTGGTGGGCCCTGAACTCCCCAGTTTTTCCCCAAATTCCAAATAAATTTTACATTGAGACATAGCATGCAAACTTATTAAATATATGATTACTGAGATGAGTCTCACAAATTGATACATGTGCTTACTGGTATTTTCTGTTTCATTTATGAGGGTCATAACCTGAAATAGTTTCAGGAACCAAAGCTTAAGATTGAAGTAAACACTGGAGATTAGGTGGGCTCAAGAACCAAATCCTTTGTCTTTCGGATGACACGATCTTAGTTTCCTCTGCCTCAGTTTCTCCATGTATAAAATAGAGGTGATAATTATAGCTATCAAGGTAATTGTGAGATTGGTTAATCTAGGTACAGTGCTGGCATGGAGGCTGGCATATCACTTTTGGGGCAGCAGCTGTCCTACGGCAGGTCTCCATAGCACACAGTTGCTGTCAGAAGGAAAAAGGAAGCGTGTACGGTAGAAACAAGATAAGCCGTGTGCTGGGCGCTTTTGTGTGTGTGTGTGTGTGTGTGTGTGTGAGAACACACTCTGAGTGGGTGGCCATATTCCCATTTTACCAATGAGGGAACAGGCCTAGATACTGTGTGGCCCCACAGCCAGTAAGGGGCAGGGCTGGCATCGATGGCCCGCATTCACTCTTCTAGCTGTTTACATTTGGGGGCTTCTCCAGTGATAATGAGGCCTGAAAATTAGTGAAACCTTGAAAGAGGTAGAACCTGAATGTTGCTAATGCTGATGTCCTGTGCTTTCTCTTACAGAGAGGCGGATTTGGTCGTGGACGTGGTCAGCCACCTCAGTAAAATTGGAGGGGGGGGTATTTTGTGTTGAATAAACCTGTAGTCAGAAAACTTGCGTGTCCATTTTGTTTGCATTGTGTAGCTGGTTTAAGGGTCGGAATGTAAATGGTTTGGGGAGTTGTCCTTGTCCAGGATGATGTCACTCATTACTGTTGCCATGTGTCCTTGTTGCTTTAGCCAGCACCTCCCTGCGGAGTTGTGTCCAGTGTGATACTGCTGCGTAGAGGCAGTCAGAAAGCTGAGCATCTTCCCCAAACCAGCCATGCTAACTTGGCTCTGCATGGGGGAGGCTGGCATTTGTTAGCCTAGAATTGGGATTTTGTGCCTGCTCTCTGGAACTGAGAAGTGCTGGGGAGGGAAGATGAAAGGAAACAACCAAGGAAATGGTATTCTTAGAGTACATCACAGACGATGTATGGGGAAGGTGCACGGGAATGGTGTTTATAAATATGGATCTTAAGGCTCAGGGTTTGCTTACAAGAATCACAGGAGAGGCTTGGTGTGGTGGCATGTGCCTGTAGTCTCACTTACTCAGGAGGCTGAAGCAGGATTGCTTGAGCCCAGGAGTTTGGGGTTGCAGTGAGCTGTGATGGCACCACTGTACTCCAGCCTGGGAGACAGAGTGAGGCCCTGTCTCTTAAAAAAAGAAAAATTACAGGAGAAAACAATGCACAAAAATATATTGGGAAAGAACTGCCTGGCATCTGAAATTCTTGGGATTTTTTTGTCTTTCCATGATAAGACTAAATACTGGGCAATCGGAGCTCTTGCAGTCCCAGGGCTCCTTGAAAAAGGAGAATGCATTGTAGTTTTCCTGGGGCCTTCGTGAGTGGTGGTCCAGCGTATGATGTGACGGTGGACAAGAGCAGTGCGATCTATGCTCGGATGCCAGAGAAGGGTTTTGATGGGAAGTGAGGTGGGGTGAAAAGACCTTCCGTGGGTCCACAGGCTTGGCACTGTGCCAGAAAGCCTTCGAACAGCTCAGAGATGATCCTACAGACTTTGCTCTGCTGGGCAGGATACCAACCTTGGCTTGCAGATCAATCCCCGTGACTCTGGTTGCTGTAAATATGTGCTACTGGGGTGGGGTTGGGGGTGGTTAAGGCATCTGAGACACCAGTTCCGGGCCAACTTGTGATGGACAGGCCTGCCAAGGTAAGGTTTTTCAGCCAGAAAAACTAGTAGCTAATCAGAGTGCATCTTATGGGTTCTGAGAACTTGGGAATCTAGTTTGTGGAGTACTGTGCGCCAAGCATTGTAGAGGTGGACAGTAGTTGGTCAAATGAGATGGATGGTGAAAATCCTAAACTACACAGAGGCAGCTTCCTGCTGGCAACCACCTTCAGTCTTGATAGGCAGTTGTAGTGTAGACCACGAGGTGGCAGCCGATCGCAACTCCAAATAGGCACTTAGCTTAGTTCTGGGAGGTGAGTTTTGGAATCTGAACCACCAATAAAATAGAAGCTTGCTTTGGCAGAAAGAGGCAGTATCTGGGGAAGCTCATTTCAGCACAGCCTTGGCTGCCTTGCCAAAGATTGCCTTTTATCCAATTTTTCTGCTGGCTTGAGTGATGTGGTTTGCCCATGTTCACACGCCTTGTGATTATTTAACCTGGATTCTGCTGTGAAATGTTAGTAGGCCCTGCCTTTCTGTTTCCCACCGAGGCCAGCAAGTGAATGGGTTTCCTCCACAGCCTTAGTGACTTTCTGACCCTAAGATGTCACTTTTTCAGCTAGAACTGTTTGCCAACCTCTTCCCTTGTGATTTAAATTAGTCCCAGAATATATTCTGTAAGCTCACCCGTGGACTCTGGGGAAACCTGAGGAGTCTGTAGGTCGTCAGAGCATGTGGATAAAAACATGCAGGTGCAGGTTCTTGCTGCCTGCCCGCTCCCCACCTGTTAGATGGACCACCCCTGCCTATCAGTAATCATTCTTTAGCTGCTCAAGCAGGGATCATTGCTGGTTACATGCTCTGAGAAACAGAAGGCTCAAAATTTGCTCTTAAACAACCTCGCCATCTAGTCAGGAAAATAAAACCAAAGCTACACATTAAGACTTCATGACAACAAATAATCCATATAGATGGTAAATTGTTATGTCCAGACTCAATTCTAAGGAAAGGGACACGATTGAAGGCCGAAGTGGCCCCGAGGTGGGTTTGTGGGACAGCAGAGGGATGAGACTAGTTAGGGCATCCTGAAGAGGTTTTATTGGAAAATAAAAATGTCAGATGGTGTCAGGTTATGAAACTGATGTCAAAAAATTAGTGGTTTTTTTTTTTTTTTTTTTTTTTGAGAAAAGCTAGGAAAAAACATGTGAATGCTATTACAAGTACCTGAGAGGGTCACCTGGGGGAGGATGGTGGTTGTGAGAGACAGGGAGGGGCCCACCTGGGTGGCTGCATGGGCACAGCCATCACCAGGAAAAAGCTTTAGGGAAGTTTTGACCCATCTTCCAGGGTTGGACTCCAGGTGTGTCCGAGCCTCACATCTGCCCCCCCAGCCCCATGTCTCAACAGCTAATCCCATCACCACTACTATCACCAATAAACTCTCCAAAGGATTTTTAAAGTTTTAGCAGTTGAAGATACATTTTCCAAATTTAATACAAACTTACTGATGTGGACACAAATCCCTTTTTCCTGGAAAATAGAGTCCCCTTACAGCCAGTGCCAATAGCAGCTTTAAGTCTGGCACTTTTGAAGCCCTGCTTCTGTTTTGATTAATTTGGTAAACAGACCATTAGGAAGCAGCTACCATGTGCCTATGTTAAAAGCTGGGAGACAAAGATGTTGAGATGGAATCAGCTTAAAGGATTTCCCTAGAGATTTGGTTTTGAGGAGGTTACATCCTGTATCCTTCAAGACCTAAAGGCCGGCTGGGCGCGGTGGCTCACGCCTGTAATCCTAGCTCTCTGGGAGGCTGAGGCGGGTGGATCATTTGAGCTCAGGAGTTCAAGACCAGCCTGAGCAAGAGCGAGACCCTGTCTCTACTAAAAATAGAAAAATTATATGGACAGCTAAAATATATATAGAAAAATTAGCCGGGCATGGTGGCGCATGCCTGTAGTCCCAGCTACTCAGGAGGTTGAGGCAGGAGGATTGTTTGAGCCCAGGAGTTTGAGGTTGCTGTGAGCGAGGCTGACGCCACGACACTCTATCCCGGGTGACAGAGTGAGACTCTGTCTCAAAAAAAAAAGACCTGAAGGCCCAGGACAACACTTCCTCTCTGGTGCCTGGCATGGGCCTCCCACAGGGCAGCGTGGACTCATTGAGGCTAGGCATTCTGTCAGGACAGATTCACATTTTCTGGAGTTTTACACAGATGGAATTATACGGTATGTACTCTTTCTAGTCCGGCTTCTTAGTATCATTGTTTTGACATTCATCAGTGTTGTCGGATATATCAGTAGCTCCTTCTTGTCGCTGAGTAGTATCCCATTATATGGATATACCACAATTTGTTCATCCCTTTGCCTGTTCTTGGGCGTTTGAGTTGCTTCCAGTTTTTGGCTCTTGTGACTAATGCAATGAATGGTTACATACAAGCTTTTGTGTAGAACTGTTTTCATTCTCTTAGGTGTATACCTAGGAGTGGAGTTGCTGGGTCTGTGGTAACTACGGTTCGCATTTTGAGGAACTGCCAAACTGTTTTTCAAAGTGGCCGTGCCATTCTACGTTCCCACTCACCGTGTGTGAGCTTCAGTGGCTTCTCGTCTTCACCAGCACTTGGTCTGGCCAGTCTTTTAATTTTAGCCATTCTAATAGGTGTGAAGGGTTTAGACTTTATCCTGCAGATGATAATGAGCCAGTTAACAATATTAAGGTGGGGGTGGGTGTGGACAGGGAAAGGAAGTCGTTGGTCAACAGGTACAAAGTTTCAGTTAGGAGGAAGAAGTTCCGGTATTCTATTGGGCAGCACAGGGACTACAGTTAATAATACAGAATGTATTCATTTTGTATATTTCAAAATAGCTAAAAGAGAGGATTTTAAATGTTCTCATCACAAAGACCTGATGAATATGCTAATTAGCCTGAGCTGATCATTCCACAATGTGTACATGTATTGAAACATCACCGTGCATCTCATAAATACAGTTATTTTGAATTAAAAATAAAACTTAAAACCATATGAAGGTGAGGGCCGACAGGACCAGGCGTGCTTGGGTGCTTGGCAGATCCTTGACCGCTGCTGCAGCATACAGTAGGCTGAATGTGGGTCTGTGAGCGACCGCACCGGGGCAGCGAGTGGTCATGGGTAAACACTCAGTCAATAGTGACTACAATGCACATTCAGGCTGCTAACGGGAAAGGGAGGGAAAAACCCATCATTTGATTGCTCAGTTTTAGAAAGGGAAACTAGGACAGAATGAGGGCAGTTGGGGGCGGGGGAAGGGATGAAAGGAATTGTTTAAAAAGTTACAGCCCATAGAAAGCCCAGAGCCCATTTCTATTTAAAAGTGCTTTATTAAGAAGCCTGTGATAAATGCATGGCACAAGTCCAAGAGAACAGCCACTCTTGAAAAATAAGCCCTACATGGTTTACTGACATATCAAAGAGGCCATTGTGAGGGAAAGGGCATCTTTAAAAATAAATAAATATTAAATGGGAGAGGATACCCCAGCCGAGGGAATAAGGTGGCCTCAACATGGGACGAAGCTTATGAAACTGACAAGTCAAATGAGATTTAAAAATTCTGAAGAGTAACTGCAAGAAATGTCAAAGTAAATAGTTCTAGTTTATTTAAGTGCGTGAAAAGTAGGAGGTCAGTTTGAGAATCTAGGGGCATCATTTTATTAATGTGCAAAAAGGGTACTGGGAGAATGAGCAGTCAACAGCCTTTATTTTCTTTTTGAGACAGCATCTCGCTCTCACCCAGGCTAGAGTGCCGTGGTGTCAGCCTAGCTCACAGCAACCTCAAACTCCTGGGCTCAAGCGATTCTCCTGCCTCAGCCTCCCGAGTAGCTGGGACTACAGACATGCACCACCACGCCTGGCTAATTTTTCTATTTTTAGTACAGATTGGGATCTCAAACTCCTGAGCTCAAGCGATCTCCCAACTCAGCCTCCCAGAGTGCTAGGATTACAGGCGTGAGCCACTGCACCCAGCCCTCAACAGACTTTTTGACATCTTTGCATCCATTACACGTAGATTTCCCCGTCCATTAAAATAAAATTAAAAACAGTATGGAAAATTTTCAGCATATATAAAATAAACAAGATTATAATTTAACCCATCAGTACCCATCCCTGAGCTTCAAAAATCATCAACATTCTGCCATTCCTCTTTATTTAGAGATGGGGTCTTGCTATATTGCCCAGGTGGAACTCAAACTCCTAGACTCAAGAGATCCTCTGCCTCAGCCTCCGGAGTAGCTGGGATTGTAGGCACGTGCCACTGCACCTAGCTTCTGCCATTCTTGTTATATTTATCCCTACACCCACCTTCCTCCCCTAACTTGATAATTTAAGTCAGGTTTATTGAGATACAATTTACATGCAATAAAATTTGTTCTTTTTAGGCATAGAGTTCTGAGTTTTGATAAGCAGTCATGAAACCACTACCACAATGCAGCAATAGAACTTTCCCATCACCCTGAAAAGTTCCCCAGTGCTGCCCATTTGTGGTCAACCCCCTGGTAACCACTGTTCCTGGCCCCTCTAATTTTGCCTTTTCCAGAATGTCAGAGAGATGGAATCGTATAGCATGTACTCTTAGGTCTGGCTTCTTTCTCTCAGCATAATGTGTGCATGTATTAGCAGTTTGTTCCTTTGTCTGCTGTAGGACCTACTACAGTTTATTCGTGTTTCTTTTGTTTTGTTTTGTCTCTATCTGAGATGGAATTTTTTTTACATAGAGGCATTTTTAGGTAAAATTGATATAGAAATATACAACTCTTAACTCTACCTTTTTGACAAATGAATACAACCATGGAACCCACACCCCTGAGAAAGACAAAAGCAGGCTCCAACATGAGGAACTGGTCTGATCCTTACAGCTAAGCCTTGTCATATTTGAAGCTGGCCTACCACTCACAGAAAGGCCATGCCATTCTTCTGTTGCACCTAAACAATGTCATCAAACATCAACAATCAGACAAGGTCACTTTGTGACTCTGATAAAGTAGACAGAAAATCAAGACCGCTTCATAATCTCATCTAAGCACAGACAAAAACAAGTTCACTATGCAAACCACCAAAATATAAAACATTCCCCTCTACCAGCTAAGACCAGTAACTGATGCTTCCCTACTAGTTATAGCTTTAGCCATGTTCATTCCTCCTTCTAGGTAAGTTTTTTTTTTTTTTTTGAGACAGAGTCTTACTCTGTTGCCCGGGCTAGAGTGCCATGGCATCAGCCTAGCTCATAACAACCTCAGACTCCTGGGCTCAAGCGATCCTCCTGCCTCAGCCTCCCGAGTGGCTGGGACTACAGGCATGCGCCATCATGCCTGGCTAATTTTTTCTATATATTTTTAGTTGTCTGGCTAATTTCTTTCTATTTTTTAGTAGAGACGGGGTCTTGCTCTTGCTCAGGCTGGTCTCTTACTCCTGAGCTCAATTGATCCGCCTGTCTTGGCCTCCCAGAGTGCTGGGATTACAGGCGTGAGCCACCGCGCCCGGCCTCTCTTACACTTCTGGTGGTCAGAAATCCAAAATGGGTTGGTAGGACTGCATTTCTTCTGGCAGCTTTGGGGAGCATCTGTTTCTTGCTTTTTCTAGCTTCTAGAAGCCACTTGTATTCCATGGCCATTTCCTCTATCTTAAAGCCAGCAAGATGGCATCTTCAAATCTCCCTCTCTCTGACCTCTGTTTCTGTCATCACATGTCCTCTGTCTCTGACCCTCCTTTCTCCCTCTTTCCCTTATAAGGCCCCTTGTGATTCCATTGGGCCCATCTAGATAATACACGATGCATCCCCATCTCAAGCTCCTTAACCACATCTTCAAAGTTTGTTTTCCCTTGTAAGGTAATACAATACATTCACAAATTCTGAGGATTAGGACATAGACATCTTTGGCAGTGGGGCGGGGCAGGGGGGTGTCATTATTCTGCCTACCAAACTGGGCAGATATATCCAGAAGTAGAATTGCTCAGTTATTAGAGAGATATGTTTCACTTAATCAGACACTGCCAGACAGTTCTCCAAAGTGTTTGTACCATTTTATATTCCCAACAGCAATGTATATGCGTTCCAATTACTCAACATGCTCACCAAGATTATTTGATGCAGTTTCTTTTATTTTATTTATTTATTTATTTTTTGACAGAGTCTTGCTCTGCCTCCTGGGCATCAGCCTAGCTCACAGCAACCTCAAATTCCTGGGCTCAAGCGATCCTCCTGCCTCAGCCTCCCGAGTAGCTGGGACTACAGGCATGTACCACCGTGCCCAGCTAATTTTTTCTATTTTTAGTAGAAATGGGGTCTAGCTCTTGCTCAGGCTGGTCTTGAACTCCTGACCTCAAGTGATCCTCCTGCCTTGGCCTCCCAGAGTGCTAGGGTTACGGGTGTGAGCCATCGCACCTAGCCAAGTCTTTTTAATTTTAGTCATTTTGGTACAGTTTAGTGGTACCTCATTGTAGTTTTAATTTGCATTTCACTGATTACCAATGCTGTTGAGTACTTTGTGCTTATTGGCCATTTACATATTTTTCTTTGTGAAGTATCTGTTCAACTACTTTGCCTTTTTTTTTTTTTTTTTTTGAGACAGAGTCTCACTCTGTTGCCCAGGCTAGAGTGAGTGCCGTGGCGTCAGCCTAGCTCACAGCAACCTCAAACTCCTGAGCTCAAGGGATCCTCCTGTCTCAGCCTCCCGAGTAGCTGGGACTACAGGCATGCACCACCATGCCCGGCTAATTTTTTCTATATATATTTTTATCTGTCCATATAATTTCTTTCTATTTTTAGTAGAGATGGGGTCTCGCTCTTGCTCAGGCTGGTCTCGAACTCCTGAGCTCAAACGATCCGCCCACCTCGGCCTCCCAGAGTGCTAGGATTACAGGCGTGAGCCACCGCGCCCGGCCCTACTTTGCCATTTTTAAGTTGAGTAGTTTGTCTTTATTATTATTATATTAAATGGCAAAAGTCCTTTATACTGGTTACAAATCCTTTGTCAGTAATAACTCTTGTGAATATTTTCTCATAGTGTGACATGGTTATTTTCCTTAATGTATCTTTTGATTAACAGAGTTTTAAAATTCTGATAAAGTCTAATTTATCATATTTTTCTTTTAATGTTATTGCCTTCTGGGTCCTCCTAAGAAATCTTTGCCTACCCTCAGGTCCTGAAAATAGTCTATGATTTCTTCCAAAAGCTTTATGGTTTTGACTTTTATGTTTATGTTCCGTCTCACATTAATTTTTGTGTATAGCATGATGTAGGGGTCAAGGTTCATTATTTTTCTGTATGAATATCCAGTTGTTCTAGTGCCATATCTTCCTTTTTCCATTGATTAGCATTAGCTTTTTTTTCAAAAACCAGTTCATTTGATATAAGTGTGGGTTGATTGTGGACTCTCTTTCATTGATCTATATGTCTATTCTTAGACATATATTGTTTTGATTACTGTTGCTTTAGAGTATGTCTTAAATTCAGATAAGTCCTCCAACTTTGTTGTTTTTCAAGATTGTTTTGGCTATTTTTGGTCCTTTACTATGTAAATTTTGGAATCAATTTCTAACAAAAAAGCCTGCCATGATTTTGATTGGGATTGCTTTGAATATATAGATCAATTTGGGGAGAACTGACTTCTTAACACTATCACATCTTTCACTTCATTAATGTGGTATATATTATATCTCTCCATTTATTGAGATCTTCAATATCTCTCAATGCTTTATAATTTTTAGTGCAAAGTCTTTTGTTAAAGCTATTCCCAAGTACTTTCATGATATTTTAAATGGAGTTGTTTTATTTTAATTTTCCAATTGTTGTCTGGTAGAATATTAAAAATGATTGACTTTTAAACTTTTTAATTGAAAGGTAATGAACATACAGTAAAACGCACAGATCTTAGGTATTCACTCCAGTGAGTTTTGCAATTGCGTACACCTGTATGACCACCACTCAAAACTATAGATCAAATATTTTCATCCACCCAGAATGTTCTCTTGTGCCCTTTTCCAGTCAATTCTTTCCCCTTCCCCCCATAACCACTGTCAAGTTTCTGTCACCCACAGATTAGCTTGGTCTGTATTTGGATTTCATGTAAATGGAATTATGTACCATATATTTTTTTCTTGACTGGCTTTGTTCGCTTAACATAATGTTTAGGGGATTTATCTGTATTGTTGCATGTATCAGTAGTTTGTTTTATTTTGTTGGTGAGTAATATCCCATTGCATGAATATACTACTTTGTTCCTTCTGCTTTGATGGACATTTGGACTACTTCCAGTTTGGGGCTATTAGCAACAAGGCTGCGGTAAACATTCTTCTACAAGCTTTTTTGGTAAACATTTGTCTTCACTTCTGCAGGGTAAATACCTAGGAGTGGAATTTTCTGAGTCATAGACTAGGCATATCTTTAACTTAGTAAGAACTTTCCAAATAGTTTTCTAGAGTGGTTGCTTCATTGCACAAACACTACACAATTATTGTATGAGAGTTGTGGTTGTTTCACATCCTAGCAAACATTTTGCTGTTATGAGTCTTCTTTTATTTTACTCATTCTAGTAAATGTGAAGTGGTATCTCATTGTAATTTTAATTTAGTTACCTGATAACTAATGATCTTAAGTGCTTTTTTATGTGCTGGGCATTTAAAACTAATTACACTATCATTTATATTTTTGGGCATTTTATATCTTATTTTGTGAAGTATCTGTTCAATTATATTTTCTACTTTTAAAAATTGAGGTGTTGATTGATCTGTATACATTTTAAAATATATTTTGGATACTAGTCATTACATATGATTTTTTTCAGGCTTGTCTATTCATTTTCTTAATTATGGCTTTTGATGAGCAGGCTTTATAACTTTGATAATCCAGTTCAGAAATCTTTTACCTTTTGTAGTTTGTGCTTTTTTGTGGCCTAAGAAATTTTTGCCTACTCTCAGGTCATGAAGATATTCTTTTATATTTTCTTGTAGAAAGATTATGAGTCTTGGTTTACATTTAGGTCTATGATAACCTCAAGTTCATTTTTGAGTACAGAGTGACATAAGGGTCAAAGTGGATTTTTGTAAACAATATTTTATTATGAAAATATAGGCAAATTGATAGAATTTTCCATTGAACACTCATAGTCCCACCACCTAGATTCTACCATTAACATTTTGTATATTTACTTTATTACTTATCTATTTGACATCCATCCATTTGTCTATCCATCCATTAATCTATCTTATATTTTTAGTGCATTTCTAAGTAAATTGCAGAAGTACACTACCTCCTAAATTCTTTAGCATGGATATCATTAATTATAGATCAATATTATTTATGCAAGTGAAATACACAAATCTTTTAATTTAAAAAAAATTTAATTGACAATAATTGTATATATTTATGGGACACAAATCTTTTTTTTTTTTTTTGAGACAGAGTCTCACTCTGTTGCCCAGGCTAGAGTGAGTGCCGTGGCGTCAGCCTAGCTCACAGCAACCTCAAACTCCTGAGCTCAAGCGATCCTCCTGTCTCAGCCTCCCGAGTAGCTGGGACGACAGGCATGCGCCACCATGCCCAGCTAATTTTTTCTTTTTCTTTTTTTTTTTTTTTTTGAGACAGAGTCTCACTCTGTTGCCCAGGCTAGAGTGAGTGCCGTGGCTTCAGCCTAGCTCACAGCAACCTCAAACTCCTGGGCTCAAGCGATCCTCCTGCCTCAGCCTCCCGAGTAGCTGGGACTACAGGCATGTGCCACCATGCCCGGCTAATTTTTTGTATATATATATTTTAGTTGTCCATATAATTTCTTTCTATTTTTAGTAGAGACGGGGTCTCACTCTTGCTCAGGCTGGTCTCGAACTCCTGACCTCGAGCGATCCACCCGCCTCGGCCTCCCAGAGTGCTAGGATTACAGGCGTGAGCCACCGCGCCCGGCCCTGGCTAATTTTTTCTATATATATATATTTTTTTTAGCTGTCCATATAATTTCTTTCTATTTTTAGTAGAGATGGGGTCTCGCTCTTGCTCAGGCTGGTCTCGAACTCCTGAGCTCAAACGATCCGCCCACCTCGGCCTCCCAGAGTGCTAGGATTATAGGTGTGAGCCACCTCGCCCGGCCGGGACACAAATCTTAAGTGTTCTTTCACAGTGTTGTGACACTGTGACCTTTGGCAACCCAAACCTTTATTAAGATATATAACTTTGCCATCATTACAGAGTTTCCTCATTCTTCTTCCCCATTAATCCCCATGCTTCACACCCACGGTGGCAACCATTGTTCTGTTGTGTTTGGGTTTGGTGTTTTTTCCCACCATGCATTAGTTCTGCCTGTTCTAAGACTTCGTATAATGGGATCATACAGTATATACTCTTTTGTATTAGGGTTCTTTCACTTAGCATAATGTTTCTGAGATTCATTTATGTGTGATTCAGTAGTGTGTTCCTTTTTATGGATGAATAATATTCTGTTGTGTAGCTATACCACAGTTTGTTTAACCATTCTTCTGTTGATGGTCACCTGAGATGTTGCCAACTTTTGGCTATTATAAATAAAGCTACTGTGAACATTCTTATATGAACTTTTTGTGGACACATGTTTTTAATTCCCTTGGGCAATGCCTAGAAGTAGAATTGTTGGGTCATAGGATACATTTGTTTAAGAACTTGTCAGTTTTCAAAAGTGGTTGTACCATTTTACATTCCCACCAACAAAGCAGGAGAGTTACAGTTGCTTCACATTCTCCAAACACCTGGAGTTGTCAGTCTTCTTTTATTTCAATATTTTAAAATTTAGCCAATCTGGTGTTTTTCAAATGGTTTTAATTTTCTTTTCTTTTCTTTTCTTTTCTTTTCTTTTTTTTATACAGAGTCTCACATTGTTGCCCAGGCTAGAGTGCCGTGGCGTCAACCTAGCTCACAGCAATCTTAAACTCCTGGGCTCAAGCGATCCTCCTGCCTCAGCCTCCCGAGTAGCTGGGACTACAGGCATGTGCCACCATGCCCGGCTAATTTTTTCTATATATTTTTTAGTTGTTCAGCTAATTTCTTTCTATTTTTAGTAGAGTCGGGGGGTCTCACTCTTGCTCAGGCTGGTCTCGAACTCCTGAGCTCAAGCGATCCTCCCGACTCGGCCTCCCAGAGTGCTAGGATTACAGGCGTGAGCCACCGCGCCCGGCCTGGTTTTAATTTTCATTTCCCTGATGACAAATGATGTTGAACACTTGTTAAGGTGCTTATTGGTCTTTCCTCATATATATATATATATGATTTTTTGTGAAGTGTCTATTAAATCTTTTGCCCAGCTTTTAAAAAATTAAACTTTTAATTTTGAGATAACTGTAGATTTGCATGCAGTCGTAAGAAATAACACAGACAAGAACCTGTGTACCTTTCACCTGGTTTGCCTCACTAGTAACATCCTGCAAAACTATATCTTGAAAAAAAATATTGCAAAACAATATCACAAGCAGGATATCGATACTGATATAGTCCCGATACAGAATATTTCTATTACGACAAGGATCCCTCATGTTGCCCTTTTGTAGCCAAGCCCACTTCCCTCCAATACCCTCCTCACATGCTGGCAACTGCTAATTTGTACTCCATTTCTGTAGTGTCATCACTTCAAAAATGTTATTTAAATGGAATCCTATAGTATGTAACTTTTTGGGATTGGCTTTTTCTTCACTCAGCATAATTCACTGGAGATTCATCCAGTTTCTTTCATGTATCAATAGTTCATTCCTTTTTATTGTTGAGTTGTATTCCACGGTATGGATGTGCCAGGATTTATCCATTTACCCGCTGAAGGACATTGGGGTTGTCGCCAGTTTTTGGCTCTCGCAAATAAAGCTGCTATAAACATTTATATACAGATTTTTAAGTGAACATAAATCTTAATTTCTCAGGGAAAAACACCCAGGAGTGCAGTTGCTGGGTTGTATGGTTTCTGCATGTTTAGTTTTTTTTTTTTTTTCTTTTTGAGACAGGGTCTTGCTATGTTGAGCAGGCTGGAATGCAGTGGCTATTCATAGGCACGATCATCGCACACTGCAGCCTCAAATGCCTGGCCTCAAGTGATCCTCCCACCTCAGCCTCCCAAGTCTGGGATTACAGGTGTGACCCACCACACCCAGCAGAAGTTTTTTGTTTTGATGAAGCCTGATTTGTTAATTGTCTTTTATAGTTATTGCTTTCTTGACTTAGCTACCTTTTAACTCACGAAGATATCTTATGTTTTCCACAAGAGTCTTTATGTTTTAAGTTTTTATGTTAAATTCTATGATCCATCTTGAATTTATCTTTGTGTGTGATGTGAGGTAGGAGTCATAGTTCATTTTGTCCATATGGGTACCCCTTTATTCCAGCACTATTTGTTAAAAAACCTGTCCTTTGGCCAGTGTGGTGGCTCACACCTGTAATCCTAGCATTTTGGGAGGCCGAGGTAGGAGGATTGCTTGAGGCCAGGGGTTCCAGACCAGCCTGGGCAACATAGCAAGACCCCATCTCTACAAAAAATAGAAAAATTAGCTGGGCATTGTGGCATGTGCCTGTAGTCCCAGCTACTCAGGAGGCTGAGGCAGGAGGATCACTTAAGTTCAGGAGCACGAGGTTGCATTGAGTTATGATGACATCACTACCCTCTAGCCCAGGCAACAGATTGAGTTGAGACCCCTGTCTTAAGCTGGGGGGTGGGGGGGGGAGGGACGGGGAGGCTGTCCTTACTTCATTGGATTACTCTGGTATCTCTGGCATCTTCCTTGAAAAAAAAATGTAAATCTATTTCTGGGTTCTCTGTTCTGTTCCACTGATGTATTGGTCTATTCTTAAACCCATATTACACCATCTTGATTACTGTCATTTTATAGTAAGTATTGAAATTAGGTCATATAAATACTCTGTGTTATTTTTCAGGTTTTTTGGGGGGGGCTATTTTACATTGTTTTCATTTTCATATACATTTTAGAATCATTCTGTCCACATCTTCCCCCAAAACTGCTAAAATTTTTATGAGTTTTGTTAAATCTATATAACAATTTAGGGAGAAAGGATGTCTTTTCATTTTATTTTTAATTTTTATTTTTTTGAGACACAGTCTCACTCTCTTGCCTGGGCTAGAGTGCTGTGGCGTCAGCCTAGCTCACAGCAACCTCAAACTCCTGGGCTCAAGCAATCCTCCTGCCTCAGCCTCCCGGGTAGCTGGACCACAGGCACGCGCCACCATGCTCGGCCAATTTTTTCTATTTTTAGTTCTTTGGCTAATTTCTTTCTATTTTTAGTAAAGATGGGGTCTCGCTCTTGCTCAGGCTAGTCTCGAACTCCTGAGCTCAAGGAATCCTCCCACTTCGGCCTCCCAGAGTGCTAGGATTACAGGTGTGAGCCACAACGCCCGGCAAGGATGTCTTTTCAATACTGAGTTTCCTAAACCATAAACATGATATATGTCTCCATTCATTTAGGGCTGCTTTAATTTCTCTCAGCAACATTTTGTAGTTTTCAGTATACAGATCTTACACAATTTTTATGAGATTTATTCCTATTTGACATTTTTTGATGCCATTGTAAATGGCATTTTGTTTTAAATTTAATTTTGCATTTATTTGTTACTAGTGTATACAAATATATCTAATTTTCATCCATTGACTTTGGGTTTTTGTTTGTTTGTTTGTTTTTGAGAAAGAGTCTCGCTGTGTTTCCCGGGGCTAGAGTGCTGTGGCATAAGTCTAGCTCACAGCAACCTCAAACTCCTGGGCTCAAGCGATCCTCCTGCCTCAGCCTCCTGAGTAGCTGGGACTACCAGTGCATGCCACCACACCCAACTAATTTCTTCTATTTTTAGTTGCCCAGCTAATTTTTTCTATTTTTAGCAGAGACAGGGTCTTGCTTCTGCCCAGGCTGGTCTTCAACTCCTGACCTCAAGCGATCCTCCCACCTCAACCTCCCAGAGTGCTGGGATTACAGGTGTGAGCCACTGTGTCCAGCCTATATATTGACTTTGAATCCTTTCACCTTGCTAACTTCACTTATTAATACTAGTATTTTGAGCGTACCTACCTTTGGATTTTCTACTTACAAAATTATGTCTTCTATGAATGTTAACAGTTTTACTTATTTTCCAATCTTTATGCCTTATAATTATTTTTCATGTTTACTTCACCAGCTAAGATCTCTAATACAATATCTAATAGCAGTGGAGGGAGGATATATTCTTGCTGATGTTCCTGATGTTAATCGGGAAGCATTTATTCCTTCACTAATGATATTACCTGTTGTTCATAGGTGTCCTTACCAGATTGGGAAAGTTTGCTTCTATTCCTATTACTGTATTTCACTGTATCTTCTTCAGGATTTGTGTGTGTGTTTGTCTGTGTGTGTGTTTGTCTGTGTTTGTGTTTATGAGGGATGTAGATTTATAACTTCTTTTCTTGTACTGTCTTGATCAGATTTTGGTATCAAGATTATTTTGACCTCATAATTTGAAAAGTATTCTTTTTTCTTCTATTTTCTGAAAAAGCTTGTGTAGAATTTGTATCACTTCTATCTTGGATATTTGATAGATTTCACCAATGATACCACCTGGCACTGGAATTTTCTTTGTAGAATTTTTTTTAATAGACTTTGTTTTATTTTTTGAGACAAGAGTCTTACTCTGTTGCCCTGAGTATAGTGCCATGGCATCAGCCTAGCTCACAACAACCTCCAACTCCTGGGTTCAAGTGATCCTCCTGCCTCAGCCTCCCAAGGTGCTAGGATTATGCGTGAGAGCCACCGAGCTTGCCCCTTATAATTGACATCTTACATTAATATGCTACATTTGTCACAATCAGCGCCAATACATTATTGTTAACTGAAGTTGTGAGAAGGTTTTTAACAAATTCAGTTTTTAAAATATATTTTTAAAAGTTATTCCAATTTTCTATTTCATTTTGTGTCATTTTTTGGTAAATTTTGTTTTTTCTAGGAATTTGTCCATTTCACCTAAATTGTTGAATTTGTTGGCATTAAGGTTTTCATAATATTCCCTTATTGCTCTTTTTAAAAAAAATTCAGATTGAATTAAGCTGCTATCCTTATTACTCCTTTGATGTCTATACGATCTGTAGTGATATCTTCTTTATCATTGCTGATATTGATAATTTGTTTCTTCTTGTCTTTTTTCCATGATCGGTCTTTCTCATAATTTAGAATTTTATTGATTTTTTTCAAAGAACTGATTTTTGGTTTTGTTAATTTTTTTTCTATTGATTGCTTTCTATTTCATTGATTTCTTTTCTTTACTAATTTCTTCCTCTATTTAATGTGGGTTTAATTTATTTGTTTTGTTTTTTGAGACAGGGTCTTGTTCTGTTGCCTGGGCTAGAGTGCAGTGGTGTCATCACAGCTCACTGTAACCTCAAACTCCTGGGCTTATGCAATCTTCCTGCCTTGGCCTCTTGAGTGACTAGGACTATAGGCGCATGCTACCACGCCTGACTATTTTTCTATTTTTTGTAGGATGGTCTCAAACTCTTGGCCTCAAAAGATCCTCCTGCCTCAGCTTCCTAAAGTGCTAGGATTACAGGTGTGAGCCATCTCACCTAGCCATATTTTTTTTTTCGAGATTCCTAAAGTGGAAATTTAGATAATTGATTTTAAGCTTTTCTTCGTTTCTAATACAAGCATTTAAAACTATGTATTTCCTTCTAAGCTCTGTTAGTTGAATTCCACATATACTGATATTAGTTAGTTAGAAATACTGTATGGTTTCCTCTTTGTCTCATGGGTTATTTAGAAGTAGATTATTTCGGCCCTGCTCGGTGGTTCACGCCTGTAATCCTAGCACTCTGGGAGGCCGAGGCGGGAGGATCGCTCGAGGTCAGGAGTTTGAGACCAGCCTGAGCAAGAGCGAGACCCCCATCTCTACTGAAAAATAAAAAGAAATTATCTCAACAACTAAAAATATATAGAGAAAATTAGCCGGGCATGGTTGTGCATGCCTGTAGTCCCAGCTACTGGGGAGGCTGAGGCAGAAGGATCGCTTGAGCCCAGGAGTTTGAGGTTGCTGTGAGCTAGGCTGATGCCACGGCACTCTAGCCTGGGCAACACAGTGAGACTCTGTCTCCAAAATAAATAAATTAATTAATTAAAAAGTAAAAAAAAAAAAAAATAAAAAAAGAAGTAGATTATTTAATTTACAAATATTTGAGGCTTTTATAGTATCTTATTATTGCTTTTTTCTGAGATGGTCTCTCTTTGTCACCCAGGCTGGAGTACAGGGATACGATCATAGGTCACTGTAAACTCCAACTCCTGGGCTCAAGTGATCCTCCTGCCTCAGCCCCCAAAGTGTTGGGATTACAAACGTGAGCCATTGTACCTGGCCTTATTGTTGCTCTTTTCTAACTTAAGTCCTTTTGTCATTTATTGAGGCTTATTTTATAGCCAAGCATGTGGTCTATCATGGTGAATGTTCTATGTGTACTTTAAGCAACTGTGAATTCTGTACTTGTTGGTTATAGTGCTTATAAATATCAATTAGGTCAAAATGGATGATAATGTTTAGATTTTTTTATATTTTTCCTTTTTGTTGAGTTCATCTATCAACTACTAAAGGAGGGGCAATATAATCTCCACCTAAGATTATGATTTACAAATTTCTCCCTTTAGTTCTGTTTATGTATTTTGAAGCTCTATTATTTGGTGGATACATATTTATAATTGTTAGATTTTTTTGGAATCTCTCTCTTTGTCTCTGATAGTATTCCATTTTTGAAGCAGACAGGAACCATATAGTGTTAAATATAGTGGCATCAAAGTAGAAGGGAGGCATGGGCCAAAACTTGTGACTAGCCCCATAGAAGAAATAAGTAAGCATGTCAAATTTCTCACCTCTATTTAAAAAAATCTCCCCTCAGAGCTACCCTAGGACTTGAAGAAATATAATTATTAGAGCTTTATCCTATAGGATTTTTAGAAAATTTGGCATCTTAATTTTATTTTTGTATACTTATTTCTTAGAGACAGGATCTTGCTCTATTGCCCAGGCTGGAGTGCAGTGGCACCATCATAGCTCACTGCAACTTTGAACTCTTGGACTCCAGGGATCCTCCCACTTCAGCCTCCCAACTAACTGGCTATCATGCCTGGCTAATTTTTGTTTGTTTGTTTTAGAGATGGGGGCCTCGCTATGTTGCCCAGGCTGGTTTGGAACTCCTGACCTCAAGTGATCTTCCCACCTTGGCCTCCCAAAGCAATGGGATTACAGGCGTGAACCACTGCACCCACCCAGGCATTTTTAGTGGAATGACATATTTATATGGATTAATATTTTTGACTTCTATTATGACCCTCTATTGCCTATGGAAGGATAACCTCTTCCCCACAAGAATTAACTCCTTTACCTCTGTTGAGCACATTGCCTGGGGTATATGGGAAAAGAATGGGCCAGACGCAGTGGCTCACGCCTGTAATCCTAGCACTCTGAGAGGCCGAGGAGGGAGGATCGCTTGAGGTTGGGAGTTCGAGACCAGCCTGAGCAAGAGTGAGACTCCCATCTCTACTGAAAAATAGAAAGAAATTATCTGGACAACTAAAAATATATAGAAAAAATTAGCCGGGCATGGTGGCACATGCCGGTAGTCCCAGCTACTCAGGAGGCTGAGGCAGAAGGATCGCTTGAGCCCAGGAGTTTGAGGTTGCTGTGAGCGAGGCTGACACCACAGCACTCTAGCCAGGGCAACAGAGCGAGACTCTGTCTCAAAAAAAAAAAAAAGAATGAATGAACCACAGACAAGGTAACTTTTATGGGAAATGTGGTAAGTACACCAATGATCCTTGTCTCCTGGTATTCATGCCTTTGTGTAAGCCCCTCCGACACTGAATCAAGGCTGACTTATGTAATCAATAGAAAGCTGTGGAATCGATAAGTGTGACTTTCAAGGCTATGTCATAAAAGGTATCACAGTTTAGTTTTGGAATCTTTATCATTCACTCTGGGGAGAATCCAGGCACCATGTAGTGAGGATGTTCAAGTAGTCCCTTGGAGAACCCCACATGGGAAGGTACTGAGGCCTCTTGCCAACTCCCAGCCATGGAAGGAACCACCTTGGAAATGATCCTGATGCAGTCAAGATTTCAGTCGACTACAGCCCCAGCCAACACCAGACTACAATTTAATGAGATACTTTAAGCCAGAACTGCTCAGTCAAGCCACTCCAGTATTCTTTATCTAATTTTATTTTTTTATTTTCATTTCATTTTATTTTTTTTAGAGATAGGGTCTCGCTTATGTTGTCTAGGCCAGACTCCAACTCCTAGGCTCAAGTGATTCTCCCACCTCAGCCTCCAAAGTAGCTGGGACTACAGGTGTGTGCCACCATGCCCAGCTCACTCCAGGATTCTTAACCTATAGAAACCATGAGAAATAATGATTCATGTTTTAAGCTACTAAGTTTTGGGCAGATTTGTAGGTAACTAATACAAAAGCAAAAATCAGAAACAGAAGGTGCTCCTGGGGACTTGATGGCATGTGGCAAGGTAGGCTGGGGAGGGGGCAGGAGAGGCATGTTAAGGGAGCAAGGTGGATAAGGAAAAGTGTGAAAAGCAATCTTCTGTATTGTACTCACCATGTCATCCAGGATGGGGTATCAGAAGGTCCCTGAAACGTGGACGCAGGAGAACGCTGTGTGATCTCCATTCAGAAGACAGATTTTAGGTGTGTCAGGTGGGGGTATTCCCACAGACAAGTTATTCTCATTCCATACTGGGCACGTGGTTGGGCTCTACAACAAAGATCAGGGTCTGGAAGGGCAATAGCTATTCTTTCATTTAACAAATGTTTTTTTCAGCTGTTTACGGCAGGCCCTGGGATAATTGCTGGGCGAATTAAGCAAGGATAAGTGACACACAGACTCTGTCTTCAGGAAGTTTTAAACGTGTAGGGGATATCGGCAAGAAAACAATGACAGCACTACGTTACAAATAACGTGATAAATCAAGAAAATCTCAGGCCACTAGGACGCACAGAGGCAGTTAGGGAGGACTTCCAGAGGAGGTGATTTTTAATCTGAATTTTGAAGGATAAATATGATTTGGCCTCTCTCTGTGTGAAAGGGAGGGGCGGGACAATGGAGTGTATGAGAGTCTGGGAAGAAGAGCCTCCCAGACAGCAGAGAAAGTATGTTCGAAGACTTGGAAGGTTGTCCACCGGCTCAAGAAACTGTAGGTAGTTCTGAATGACTAGAATATAGGAAATGAGAGAAGGGGTGAGGATGGCAGGGGCCCAGCTCCTGCAAGGTCTTGTATTTTCTGAGAGTTCTAATTTTTATCTTCAAAGCACTGAAGAGCAACTGTAGCGTTTAATCAGGGGCTTGACTTAATCAGATTTACATTTGAGAAGGATTCCTCTTGCTGAAGTGGGTGGATGGGAGCCAAGAAGACCAGATGGAAGGCCACAGTTTAGGCAAGAGGGAAGAACTCTAATGAAGTAATGGCAGAGGGCAAGGCAGGAAAGGGCTGGGCCTGAGGATGTCAAGAAGGCAGAAGTGATGGAGTTTATTATTAATTGGATAGTGGTAAGAGATATATCAATAATGACTCCCAGGTTTCTGGCTTAGGAAGCTGAGTAAATACCATACTCTGATGTGGACATAAGAAAACAGATAACATTTTACCTACTGGTCTTTTCTTTTAGGACTTTTGGAGAAATATTTAACTAGAATAATATTAGTAAGTATAATTTTTTAGAAATTTAAATCTACTATCTTACTATTATTTTCAAGAAAAGGATGGGATCCCTTGGTTAATGCTCCCTGAACAAAGAAAAATTAATTATTATTACTTTAGGCAAAGGATCTGGGAGTGATTTCGTGGGCTCTTCAAACTAAACAGGCCCCTAAAAAGTTGGGGTAAAGAATGAGAAACCAACAGAAAACCTCCATGTATTCTTTCAACATTTACTCAGCTCTTATTTTCGATGAGGCCTGTGCTAAGAGATGGAGATGTGAATGTAAATGACACAGTCCCTGCACTCAGACTTGCTTATTACCTTTACTCTGGTGTACTGACACCTACAGTGCTATCTTCAATCCTGTTCTCAACCTTAAGAAAGTGGCAGATAGTAGTACTCTGCAGCTCTCTGGCTGTTGGTGTGATTTACCCATATAACTTTTCTGGGAATGTTTTGCAACAGGCAGCAAAGGCCATAAACATGGTCCTACCCCCTTGGTCTGCTTCTGGGAATTATCTTGAGAGACTCTCTAAGATAGGGATAAGGACTTACATACATACAGGGATGTTATTGCTGTGGTTCTAAGCTTAGGACCCAACCTAAGCTTCTAACAGTGGGACAATGGCAAAATAATTGATGGTACATCTCTGTGATGGATTATAGTAATTAGAAATGGTATAAAAAACTTAATGACACAGGGGAAAGACCAGGGGAAAAAAAAAAAAGTATGGCTCTCTACAGAATATGCTCAAAGATATCCATGATTTAGTTTTTTTTATGGCCCCTGTATTTTTTCAAATTTTTGATAATGCATATGTACTATTTCTACAAATGAAACTTCTGGTTTTTTTCTTCCTTTCTTTTAAATCAGAGACATAATTCCCAAGAGTTTGGGAATTCTGTTGCATGGGCATTGATCAAAATGAACTGAATTCTACGCCTATGTGGTAAGGGTTGAGTGAAATGTCAATATTAGCTACAATGTATTGAGTGTCTTGTATGTGCTAAGTAGGTTTACTATCCCTCTTTTATAGAGGTAAAAAAAAATGATATAATTGAGGTTCCAACCCGGGTACGTTTGGTTTCAAAGTCTTTTTTCACTATACTAAATACAAGCAAATTCAAGAAGGTAATAAGCAATTCACAGACAGATCCTGCACCGGATTTTTCGTGTGTTTAGGGCACTGGCATGGTACTAGGTTTGGTGTGGGTAGCTGAGAACATTCACAAGTCATACCCCGTTTTTCCTTTCTTGAGAATCTGTTTTGACATCCACAATACATACTCCTCGTTTATCGTCAGGAACCATGATGTTTTATGATTTGCATTATGTGTGCACACTTACACATACACCTTCTTTTCCGGCCCTCTTGTTTACCTTAATAGGAAGCATTTGCTTTTTGCAACAATAAAGGATTGCAGGGTAATATATCTTCTTTCTAATGGACGACATGCCCACAGACTTCCAGAGCTTCAGGTTGTCAACACAACCTGCACGATGCTCCACCCCCACCACCACGCCCAGTTTCCGTGCAATTCCAAATCCCACACGTCTCAGGATGCACTCTCCGTTGCGTTTAACTGCGTCTTATTATCTTCTCCAGACCTTCCCTCTCATCCCCTCCCAGACAGACCAGCAGGGACAAGGAGCGGGTGGCATGACCTTGGCTCATCACCGGCCGCGAATACGCGGCATAACCTTGGGCGAGTTCTCGCTTCCCCCTCCGCTGACTGGCGCGGTTGGATGGCGGGGTCTCAGTCCCGGCCGCCAGGAGGTCCTGCGCCGGTACCCCTACTCCCCTTGGCTTCCTCCTTGCCCGCCCCACCATCCCTACGCCTACGCTGCCGACGTAGCAGCCGCCCGGACTCGCGCGGAGCTCTCATTCCAGACGCTCGTTTACGCCGCGCGGACTGGGAGGGCGCGATTCCCGAACGCGGCCTGCGCTGCGAGCGCGCGGTCGTTCCGCAGGCCGGCGCGGCCTTACGCCGCTGACGCAGCGCGCCCAAGATGGCGGCGTGGTCGTCGTCGGGGGTGGCGGCAGCAGAGGGGGCGGCGGTCGTGGCGGCAGCGGCGACGGCAGCCGTGACGGCGGCGGCGCGGGACCTCGGTCGGGGGGAATGAGGCGACCGCGGTGGGGCAGCGGCGGAGCCGTGTAGCGGAGAAGCGGCTCTCCCTCCCTACTTCCCTTGGCTGAGTCGGGGACGCGCGCGCGCGTGGCCGTCCGGAGCGGGCTCTCCACCACTCGACTCTCGCGACCCGCACCGCACCCCCACCCGGGCTCGGAGGATGATGAAGCTCAAGTCGAACCAGACCCGCACCTACGACGGCGACGGTTACAAGAAGCGGGCCGCATGCCTGTGTTTCCGCAGCGAGAGCGAGGAGGAGGTGAGGCTCGGGGCTGGTCCGGCCGAGGGTCGCGGGGGTTGCCGGCCGCTTCGGGTCGGGGCGCTGGGGGCGCGGCTGCCGGAGGAGGGTGTGCCCAGGCCGCCCCGCTCGGGTCGAATGAAGTTCCGACGGAATTTCCTGAGGCGAAAAAGAGGGAGAAGGAAAAAGGACGGTGGGGCGGAGGGGAAGTGGGTCTGAGCGTGGCCATATGTGACGCCCCGGCCGGAGGGGGCTGCCAGCCTTAGGCCGGGGCGCTTAGGGCCGGCCGCCTGTCACCGGGGAGGGCGGCTGCCGGGAGGAGGCA
Source organism: Eulemur rufifrons (assembly GCF_041146395.1). Classification (NCBI taxonomy): domain Eukaryota; kingdom Metazoa; phylum Chordata; class Mammalia; order Primates; family Lemuridae; genus Eulemur; species Eulemur rufifrons. The sequence goes on along the minus strand of NC_090997.1, from coordinate 4,656,384 downwards.
GTGGGTTGGGAAGAGTGTGATTTCGGCCCAAGCCTCCAGCTTTGATCCAGGAAGGGCAGCTCCTCACTTGTCAGCCCAGCACATGTGTGCAGAGGCCGCCTTGCACGAGGCGCAGGCCGGCCTTTGTGGGGGAGAAACAGTCCATTTCGTTGGCAGGTTTGGGGTTTGCCGAGGGATTATGCGTGTCTGTGAGCCCAAAGTTGGGGGGTGGGTATCTTAGTAAGATTTAGGGCGTTGTTACAGCCAACTGTTTATTTTACAATGGGCTGGGGAGCCCTTATGGTGTAGCCTGAGAAGAAAGGACATTTGATAAAATAATCTTTGTGAACTGAAACATTTTCATTTAAATTGGGAAGACCAAGAGAAGTATTTAAAATCTTTGCCCTGACGTTTTTCCACTGGGAAGACCCTTAGTGTTAAATTTGCTGGGAAAATAGAAATGCTTTTAGAATCAGTTTCTTTTTGCTTCGGGTACTTAAAAAAATCTTAGCTTCTCAAAGCCGTTTCTGTGGTGATGAAGAGAATTCAGAGAAGGCACATGTTTCGTAAATCCACAAAGAATAGCTGCTTTGGAAATTCATAAGATGCCTGTGGGAACGCATTTCTCTTCTGTGCATGGTGGTAAAATGGCAGTTAAACTGGAAACAATGAAGGACAGTGAAATTCAATATGTTATATTCTGGCATTCAGCAGTGGGCTCTGGTGGCAGGGCTACAGTACAGTGCATCGTGTTGAAATGGGGGAAAGGAACTTGACCCGTTAGTTATGAAAAGAAGCTGTGATGAAAGACACAGATAGATTGCCCGTAGTTGCTGTCCAGAGATATTTAGGAGGAAGTGGGAATTTAAATTATTGCCTGAAGAAAATTAGTTAGTGAAGTACTAATTGTGCTGTTGAGGGATGGTACGGGTGCTCCCTTTAAGCAAAACAGAAGGAAAGGGCATTTGGAAATGTATGCTTTGTGTCCTGCATATGTTATAAAAGTCCCCAAAACAGATGCATTGTAATAGGGATACTAAGCAGGGCCATGTTGTAAATTATGTACTGTTTTGGAATACATACTTGAGTAAAGTAAAATCATTGGTGGTTACTGCTCCAGTGGCTTTGTTTTCTTCATTATCATATCATATTATGGGGAATCAGATGGGATCACAGGCTGTTAACTGGAGGGAAAATAATTAACATAATAACAATGTCCTACTACCTTACTATGGTTAAGCCTGTGAGCACCCCAATTATAAGTAGAAAGGTATATAATTTAGTTATATGAATGATGCAAGACTATTTGTATTGAAAAATCATGCTAGAAATTGAAAACATGTGAGTACTTTGGATAGATTGGAAACCCTTTATAGATTATAAGCAAACTAACAAAGATGTGATTTTCCATTTTCTGTTAAAAGTTTTATTAAGTACTGACATTAGCAAGCATTAATGTTGTTGCATGCTTACTTGTGTGTTTAGGCTTGCATGTCAGACCTGGAATAGGACTTGCCTTTTAGGAGCTAAAATTTTTAAACTGTTAAAAGAATTTTTTTTAAACAGATTAAAACATTTGATTTATCATGGAGTTTCCTTTGTTGAATTCCTTTATGCACATTGGTTAATGAGCAGAGGATGCATGCAAATTTTTAATTACAGATTCAGTGAGTGTTACAGCTAAAGCCTGGGAAGAACAGGAAAATTAATGAAATGGGCCCATTTTAGACTTGTTCAGTTCAATTAAACAAGTAGGTATTAAAGAACCTACTATGGATGCAGCACTCTATCATGTGGGACTTTAGTATCCCTCCTTGACCAAAAAGTTGAGTGGTTTTAGATGGGATCCCTTAATTGGGAGGGATTTTGGATCACAAGATAATCTCTAGGGTGCTGTGCAACTCTCAGGTTATATAATTGTGTTGGAAGGGAAGTAATTTGTTAGTTCCAGGAGAACTTTTACGTTCTCAGTAGATGTGCCAGAGACTGAAAGTATTAGCTGCCACACATTGTGGGAATGTAAAATTTAAACCTAATAGGATAGTTGACCCAATTTTATTTCTTAAAGGGCACTAGTGGCTTTACTCAAGATAGAATAGTTTACAGAATATTATTAGCATCATTACAGTAGTAACGTAAGTATAAACAGGACCTGATTTATAAATTTAACCAGTGTCAAGAAACATACATACAATGTGAAGAAAAAGAGAGGAAGATACAGTCATGCATCGCGTGACCTCAGGGATATGTTCTAGGGCAGTGGTCCCCAACCTTTTTGACAACAGGGACTGATTTCGTGGAAGACAGTTTTTCCATGAACGGGGTGAGGTCAGGGGCATCACCGCCTGGGCTCCACCTCAGATCATCAGGCATTGGATTCTCATGGGGAGCGTGCAACCTGTGGAGCTTGCAGTGGGGTTCATGCTCCTATGAGGGTCTGATGCCCTCTCTGGTCTGATGGGGGCGGGAGGTGCTCAGTTAGTGTTGGAAGCTATGGGGAGCTGCTGTCGGTGCAAATGGGGCGTCTTTCTCACCTCCTGCTGTATGGCAAGGTTCCTGGCGGGCTGCGGAGGGTGGCCGTCTGTGGCCCCTGTGTTGGGGTCCAAAGTTCTAGGGGAAACGTTCTGAGATATGTATTGTTAGGTGATTTTTTTTTTTTTATTGTGTACATCATAGAGTGTACTTACACAAACTTAGACAGTGTAGCCTACTACTGCGGTCCCCAACTCCTGGGCTGCAGACTGCTACCAGTTTGTGGCCTGTTAGGGACAGAGCCTCAGAGCTTGGCCTCCCCATGCCCACCACCCATCTCCATGGAAAAATTGTCTTAAACTTAGGAGGTGAGTGGAGGGCGGGCTAGCCAGCGAAGCTTCGTCTGTATTTACAGCCGCTCCCAATCTGTCTGTGTCCCTGAGTCACTGCCTGATCCCCGCCCACCTGTCCCTGGAAAAATTGTCTTCCATGAAACGGGTTCCTGGTACCAAAAAGGTTGGGGACTGCTGGCCTGCCACACACGTAGGCTTTATGTTACAGCCTATTGCTCCTAGGCAACAAACCTATATCGCATGTTACTGTACTGAATACAGTAGGCAGCTGAAACACAGTGGTATTTGTATATCTAAACATAGAAAAGGTACAGTAAAAGTAAGTATAAAAGATAAAAAATGGTACGCTTGTACAGGGCACTTACCATGAATGGAGCTTACAGGACTGGGAGTTGCTCTGGGTGAGTCAGTGAGTGAATGTGAAGGCCCAGGATATTACTGTGCACCCCTGTAGACTTTGTAAGCACTGTACATTTAGTTTACACTAAATTTATAAAAATTTTTCTTTCTTCAATAACAAATTAACCTTAGCTTACAATAACTTTTCTACTTCATAGAATTTTTAATTTTGTAAGCTTTTTGACTCTTTTGTAGTAACACCTAGCTTAAAACACATTATACACCTATACAAAAATATTTTCTTTTTTTAAATTGAGGTTAAATATGCATGTATAATTTACCATACTTTCTTTACATTTCTTTACATACTTATTCTGTAAGCTTTTTTTTTTTGAGACAGAGTCTGACTCATTTGCCCTGGGTAGAGTGCAGTGGCGTCATCATAGCTCACTGCAACCTCAAACTCCTGGGCTCAAGCAATCCTCCTGCCTCAGCCTCCTGTAGCTGGGACTACAGGTGTGCACCAAGATGCCTGGCTAATTTTTCTATTTTTAGTAGAGACAGGGTCTCGCTCTTTCTCAGGCTGGTCTTGAACTCCTGAGCTCAAGCAGTCATCCTGCCTTGGCCTCCCAGAGTGCTAGGATTACAGGCGTGAGCCACTGAGCCTGGCCTTTATAAGCTTTTTTTCCTATTTAAATTTTTTTTTTTTTTTACTTTTTAAACTTTTTTGTTAAAAATTGACATAAACACACATATTAGAGCATAATTTATTTACTTTACGATAAGACGTAAAGCTTAGAAAATAATTAAATAATGAAGAAAAAAGCCAAAAAAAAAACCACACACATATATTAGCCTAGACCTCCTACACAGGGTCAGGATCATCAATATCACACTGTCTTCCACCTCCGTATCTTGTTCCACTGGAAAGTCTTCAGGAGGATAACACACATGGAGCTGTCATTTTCTGTGATCACAGTGCCTTCTTTTGGAATACCTCCTGAAGGGCCTGCCTGAGGCTTTTACGTGTGGTTAACTTTTTTTTTCTTAAATAAGTAAAGGAGTACTCTCTAAAATAATGATAAAAAGTACAGTATAGTAAATACATAAGCCAGTAATGTAGTCATTTATTATCATTATCAAGTATTATGTACTATATGTAATTGTATTTGCTATACTTTTTACGACTGGCAGTGCAGTAGGTTTGAGTAGTCACCACAAACATGTGAGTAATGTGTTGCACTGCTACGCCTACGACGAAGTTACTATGGCTATGATGCGGTAGGAATTTTTCAGCTCCATCATAATCTTTTTGGACCGTCATTGACTGAAGTGTCATTACATGGCACATGACTGTATTAGAAGATAATAGACTCTAAGTCAAACCCTCTAGCATTCTGTCTTTTCAGCCCCAGAAGACTTTACTTACAGACCAGCAGTGAGAGTAGCTGAAATTCTGATCCAGGTTCAGATGTGTGCACATAGGTAGCAAGTTTATTGATCACTCATTGAGTGCCAGCTTCCGTGATACAGTAACAGAGGAAACAGACATGTAGGGAACTTGGAATCTAGTGGGAGAAATGGAAAAACAAAGAGATAGAATGTGACAAAAATGAGTTCCCTTTCCTCCAAACTTCTGGCTTCTTTTCCTATTGATAAACAAGAATTAACAGGAAAACTCCCCGACTTAGATCTTCTAGTTGTTATTGACATTTGATAAATTAAAATCTTTACATTTTGGGCATTTGTGATAACTAACGTATTTATGACAGTACTTTGAACCTGATGTACAATGCACGGTCTCATAATCAACCTCCACTTTAACCAACTTGGTGCACTGAATGTTTGGCTGTTACTTGGCAGGCCCCTGGGTCTGGTGTACCCCAACCTTGTGGCCTCCTAGCCAGTGAATTGTGTGCTTACAAAGAGTCAGTTGTATTTATTTCTGTATCTGTTTATGTTCATCATACTTGTTATTGTAATTGTGCAACCTGATTAAATATTCCTAAGTGAAATTTGAGTTCAAAAATGACAGTTTTGTGAGAAGTATTTCAAATGCTTTGGAAGACTTCATAAATGCAAGTCACTAAAAGAAATTGCTGCTCAATTATGTGGACAGGCAAACTTGAGAAGATTGGGGAAAGAATCTTAAAAGTCTATAAGGGACTCTGCACATAGGTTACTTCATGAATATTTTCAGGTTTTTGTTCTTTATAGAAACTAGGATTGGAAAACATAGGTCATTCATTATGGGTGTGGCATATGAAATAAAGACAGCTTGCAATTCAACAGTATATATAACACAAAACAAGATCTTGACCCTACAAAGATTAGCAAATACGTGTACATTTATATTTTTAAATCTGTCATATCCTCCAGTTGACACTTTATCATAAATAGTGTGGAAGACTGAAACTTATTTCTTGAGTAAGATTTTATTATCTTAAATTGGGTAATATGGCATTCATCGTTTTTTTTTTTTTTTTTTTGAGACAGGGTCTCACTCTCTTGCCCAGGCTAGAGTGCCGTGGCGTCAGCCTAGCTCACAGCAACCTCAAACTCCTGGGCTCAAGTGATCCTCCTGCCTCAGCCTCCCGAGTAGCTGGGATTAGAGGCATGCGCCACCATGCCCGGCTAATTTTTTTAATATATTTTTAGTTGTCCAGCTAATTTCTTTCTATTTTTAGTAGAGACGGGGTCTCACTCTTGCTCAGGCTGGTCTCAAACTCCCGAGCTGCCTGCCTTGGCCTCCCAGAGTGCTAGGGTGGCATTCATCTTTGTCATGTTATTTAGCTTTGGCCCTCCTAAAGCACTTCCACTGAGGTTTTTCCTCTTCCCCTATTCTTTCCATTTTTAGAGCCTCTGTGATGAGGAGAAGTGAGAGACACTAGGGATGAGCTTGTTTTTACTTTTAGAAAGGCCAATGATACAGGATATACACCAAACGACATCACAGTGCCTAGGAGAGTTAAAGCTGCTCCTAAAGGTTCTGTTTTTACCCAGGGGGGAGAATGTCTACTAATAGGATTGTGTCAGATTTCCCTTTGTATTAAAACTGTCTTTAAAAAGATAGGATGAAATTGTACTTAAGGTATTAGGTTTGTTTGTTGAGCTTTTCCACTAAAATCCCTGCATGTCTTGGCAGGGGGCTGCTGCTTCTCATTTTCTGAGATCCTTGAGCTCGTCGGGTTGGATGGAGAGATGATTGACACTGGAGATCCTCAGTGGGCAGAGACTCTGGTGGCCTGAGTGTTTGTCTGTTAAATGCCCCAGAGGAGTAGGTGGAAGGACGTCACTGCAGACTCCACCTTGCAGCAGGCTCTAGAGAGGGGAGTAAAGCACGGGTGGCAACCCCAGAGGTGATAACCATGACGAAGGGCTTCCAGTAGATCCCAGAGTGGTCAGGGAGTGCTTCTGTAGCATATCTTGGTTACTGTCCAGTATGACATTGCTCTAAGAATACAGTGGGTACATAGATCCGTCATCTGACTGGACATTTCTGCTCCTCATTTCTCAGAGTCTTTCCTGGAGGCTTTTTTTCCCCTGCTTCCCCTTCTGCCTGCCTAACACCAGTTAGTCAGTCGTTTCTCCCGTTACATTCTTTTCTGCTTCCTCCCCAAGATGTGAATTCCGGCCTGAGTTCATACTGCAATCTCCATTCCTTTTTACTCCTCCCCTCGCCCTAATCCTACTTCTTTGCCTTGGGGTGATGCTCATTTCTCAACAAGAGTAGTATTGCATATCTACTGTGTGTGAAGCAATCTGTATGTCTCTTGATAGCATAGTAAAAAAAAGAAAGGCCTTTGTTCAGGAATACATTTTTTTAATTTGTTCTTCAGCATATATTTTTTTGAGAGCCCTGCTATGGATTGGTCTCTGTACAAGACCCTGGGAATATACAGATAAATAAGACTATTCCCTCATAAAGCCAACCCGTCCACCTGTGTCTGTCACCTCCTGCCTGCCCAGCAACCATGCCCAACATACCCAGTCTCTCCTGCACCATCGTCTTTCCTTCTCAACTTTATCATTCACAGGGCAAACAGGCTACGTCTCCCATTTAAAAAAAGAAACATACATCCTTGAGCTCATATTCCCTCCAGGTACCATTCCATTTCTGTCTTCCTTTTCACAGCAATATTTTTCTGTAATTGCTGTCTCCACTTCCCCTCTTTGCATTCTCTCCCAAATTCATTCCAATTAGGCACTTTTTCCTACCATTTGCTAAAGCCCCTCTTCAAGATAACCAAATCCAGTTACGGCATTGAGTGGCCAGTCTTTGTGTTACTTGGTAATTCCTTTCTTTTTGAAACACTTTCTTCACTGTGCTTCTGGGGTATCTCTCTAGTTCTTCCCTCCCTTTCTGTTTGCTCCTCCCTAGTATTATAGATTCCTCCTCATTTTTCTGACTTCTTTTCTTTGTAGTGAGTGAGGGCACAATATTTGAACCTCTTCTCCTCCCTGCCCCATACAGTAGAGAGTCCCGTCTTTAAATACCATCTTTATACCGATTACTTTCAAATGTCTATTTTTAGCCCTGACTTCTCTCCTGAAATCAAGACTTGAATATCTAGCAATCTACTTGATATTTCCATTTGGATATCTGATAGGCATCTTAAACCTCAAATGCTCAAACTGATTTCTTTCTTCCTTTCCCTTTTCCTTGCCCTTTCCCTTTCTCGTTCTCTTTCTCTTTTTCTTTTCTTTGTCCCACTCTGTTGCCTAGGCTAGAGTGCAGAGGTATCATCATAACTCACTGCAGCCTCAAACTCCTGGGCTCAAGCAATCCTCCTGCTTCAGCCTCTCGAGTAGCTAGGACTACAGGTGCATGCCACCACACCTGGCTAATTTTTCTCTTTTTTTTAGAGACAGGATCTTGCTATGTTGCCTAGGCTGGTCGTGAACTCCTGGCCCCAAGGAGTCCTCTTGCCTTGGCCTCTCAAAGTGCTAGGATTACAGGTATGAGCCACCGTGCCCAGCCTCCAAACTGAATTCATTATTCCATTATTATCCACCAAGAAACAAACAACAATAAAAATTTGCTTCTTCTATGGTCTTCAGTAAATTAATCTACCACTTGCTCAGGTTAGAAACCTTGGAGTCATCCTTGACTTTTCCTTGTCTCATACCCACATCTTATTGGCAGAAATCCCAAATCCAGCCATATCTCTTCAACCTTCACTGTGGTGTTCTAGCCTAACCCATTACTGCCTCTTGCCTGGACTATTGCCCTATCTTCCTAACTGGTCTCCCTGCTTCTGCCCTCACTCCTGTAGTCTTCTCTGCCATAGCTGCTAGAGTGATTCTTCTAACACAGAAGTCATGTGTCACTCCTCTGCTCCAGTGGTGTTCTGTCTCAGAGTGAATCTAAAGTCTTAACTGTGACCTCTGAGGCCCTGGATGATCAGGTCTCCTGCTACAGCTCTGATGTCATCTCTTACTACTCTCCCTCTTACTCATCCCCTCTACCAGCCCCACTGCTCTCTGTTGTTTCTCTCCCATATTACCTGCATGGGTCACTCCTCACTTCAGGTCTTTGCTTATCACCTTAGCAGATGTGTCTTTGATGATTACCTTGTATAAAACAACACTAGTCCATTGAGACTATTTGTCTCTAATGCTGCTTTTTTCTTGGCAGCACACATTACCACCAGGTATATTATGTATTCATTTGTTTATTGCCTTTTTCCTCCCCCTAGACTACAAGCTAGTCCGTGAGGATGGGAATTTTTGTCCATTTTATTCACTTCTGTATCCTGGGTGCTTAGAATGTAAAGCAGCTCAGTATTATTTGTTGAATGTGTAAAGGAATGAATGAACCCCTATAGTCCCTGCTTTCAAGCAGCTTACAGTCTAGTGGAGGAACTGATAGCCAAAACACACTGGTAGTGTCTACCAATAATGCATTGACAAATGTGTGTCAGAGAAGTCTCGCGGCTCTTTCTTTATTTCCAGTTTCTTTATTTCCAGTGTCTTAGTGACAGAGTATCAGCCTGATGGAAGTATCTGTGCATTAAGTTGTAAATCTTTTCTGAATCTTATTGGATAATCCTATGGTAGGATACTTTGGATTTCTTTCAGACATTGAACTTGAGAGTCTGCCATCTCACAGGATTTTTATTGGGTGATTGATACAATGTACTGATTCCCAGCCCTAGTGGTGCAGTACCTGCGAGCAAGGGGCTTTCATTTTGCTGATATCCTGGGACCTTTTATGAATATGTACATAAGTAAGTATACAAACAAACTATAATCAAGTGGTAGTTACTGTTTTCTCAATCTTTTCTTTCTTTTTAATTTTATAGAGACGGGGTCTTGCTCTTGCTTAGGCTGGTCTCGAACTCCTGACCACAAGCCATCCTCCCGCCTCGGCCTCCCAGAGTGCTAGGATTACAGGTGTGAGCCACACACCCGGCCAGTAGTTACTGTTTTAATGACTACTTGATAGTGGTTCATAACCAACAATGTATGTCCAGTCTGCATTCTAAAATTAGTTAAGACTGGGTATGTAGGCTGACGCCTATAGTGTCAGCATTTTGGGAGACCAAGGTGGGAGGCTCACTTGAGGCCAGGAGTTCAAGACCAGCTTGGGCAACATAGCAAGACCTGTCTACAAAAAATTAAAAAATTAGGCCGGGTGTGGTGGCTCACGCCTGTAATCCTAGCACTCTGGGAGGCCGAGGCAGGCGGATCGTTTGAATTCAGGAGTTCGAGACCAGCCTGAGCAAGAGCGAGACCCCGTCTCTACTAAAGATAGAAAGAAATTATATGGACAGCTAAAAATATATATATAGAAAAAATTAGCCAGGCATGGTGGCGCATGCCTGCAGTCCCAGCTACTTGGGAGGCTGAGGCAGAAGGATTGCTTGAGCCCAGGAGTTTGAGGTTGCTGTGAGCTAGGGTGACGCCATGGCACGCTAGCCCGGGCAACAGAGTGAGACTCTGTCTCACAAAAAAAATTAACCAGGTGTGGTGGCATGGGCCTGTAGTCCTAGCTGCTTGGAAGGCTGAGCAAGGAAGACTGTTGAGCCCAGGAGTTGGAGGTTGTAGTGAGCTGTGATCACACCAGGCTGCATTCCAGCCTGGGTGACAGAGTGAAACCCTGTCTCTAGGGAAAAAAAGTTAATGTTAGAATAGATAATATTGGAGATGGAGGTTGATACGGGTGATCATAAAATTTTCCTGTCATCATCATTTTATTCTTTATCTAGGTGAAGGTTTAAGAAACATGATGTAAAGTTTGTGGGTGCTGAGTCTTGAAGCATTGATTTGTGGTGGTTAACATATGAAACAGAATGAAGGAACCATCACAGGCAAAAAGATAATGTGTGGATAAAAGAAGGGCAAGGAGTTGAGTTTGGAAATAAAATCCTAAAACTTAACATTTGGTAAGGAAACATACATACCTGAAGTCAACTTTCTGAGTAAAATCCTCTCAACACCAGAGAAAACATCCTTGAATCCACTTTGAGAATTTCTGCCCTAAAGTACCATGTCTACAATCTCCCCTCCTGTTCCCACCTTCGTGAATGAAGCCTTTGCTTCTGGAGGCTGAGGCAGGAGGATCGCTTGAGCCCAGGAGTTTGAGGTTGCTGTGAGCTAGGCTGATGCCACTGCATTCTAGCCTGGGCAACAGAGTGAGACTCTGTCTCAAAATAAATAAATAAATAAAAAATAAAGTAAGCAAGCAAACAAACCAGTGACATCCCATGTAACTACCTTCTTTCCTTTCAGTGTGACGGGCAGAAGTGAATGGGATGGTAAGAGTTTATTAGAGAAAGCTGTGTTTAATATAAGATGGAGATAAAAGAAAGTACTGACCGTGCGTCCTGGCTCATGCCTGTAATCCTAGCACTCTAGGAGGCTGAGGCGGGAGGATCGCTTGAGCTCAGGTGTTCAAGACCTACCTGAGCAAGAACTCCTGAGCTCAAATGATCCGCCCACCTCGATCTCCGAGAGTGCTAGGATTACAGGTGTGAGCCACCACGCCTGGCCTGTTACCAGTTACTTGTATATGCTTAGAGAGATAAAATATCAGGCTTTTGCACACTAGCCAGGTAGTTAGCTTATAAAAGTTAGTACTGCGATGCATTGCAAGTAAAAGATTGGAGGACAGTTTTTGCTTGATAGAACAAAGGTTTGCTAGTTTTTCCTAGAAATTGATTAGAACTCAGGCTACTTGAGTACCTATACTTTTTCAACATTTACCTGGTTTTATTGAGGTTTGGTTACCTTAAGTGCCAGGGATCCTTCTAGAGTAGACAGCTGCTGGGAATGGAAAGGGTGTGTGTGTATTTGTAGGCCAGTTCTTGTGAGGCTGAGTATATGCTGCCCCAGGGTTATATCTGTGTCAGGAGAGGGCTAAGGTATGGAAGTCATTTGCCTAACTGACCTTCAAGCCCCTAAAAAAGCAGCTCAGCAGTTGTCTGGATCAGATGGTGTTTGCTGATTTCTAAACTGTCTCATTGTTTAGACTACTCAGAGGAACTGGAAGAGTGGGCCTTTTAAGTCATAGTACTTTCTTGCTCAAGGTAATGTGTGAGCCTAAACTAGTAGAAAGCTGTTTATTTTAGCCATATGCCTTTATCCTCAGCTGTGGAATAGAGAGCAGGTAGAATGATAGAAATTATGGGTGGAATTGTGGCTTTTCAGCTCTTCCTGAGTCAGAGATCATGTCTTTTATTTATTTATTTATTTATTTGGCGACACGGTCTTGCTCTGGGTGTCGTTATAGCTCACTGCAACCTCAAACTCCTGGGCACAAGTGATCTTACCACCTCAGCTTCCCAAGTAGGTGGGACTACAGGTTCATGCCACCATGTCTAGCTATCTTTTCTTATTTTTTGTAGAGATGGGGTCTTGCTGTTTTGCTCAGTCTGGTCTTGAACTCCTGGCCTCAAGCAGTATTCCCGCTTCAACTTCCTGAAGTGTTGGGATTACAGGCATGAGCCACCGTGCCTGGCCAGAGATCATGTCTTAACTTCTTTTTATCTTTTCCCACCAGTCCCCAAAATGCCAACACAGAGCTGAGTATGGGAAAACTTGGCTGAAATAGATCATTGCAATTCAATCTCCTATTTAATTTGAAATAGAAAAATTACTAGAGTGATACACCCATATACAAATGTAAATACCAAAAGTATTTGCAAAGCAAACATAAGTGTGTATTTTTTTTTTTTTTTGGACATTTTATCATTTCAATATGTGTGCTTCTGCTTCTTTCTTAGTGCAGTTAATCAAGTGGACTGTTCCTGTTGGTTACATAGCTGAGGCAGGGTAAGGTCATGACTTTTTGTATGCTTTATCCAAATACACTTTAAAAAGTTCTTATGTAGTTTGGAACATCTTTTAACTCAATTTCAAAATGGGAAATTAGCAATTTGAGTGTCATAAAGCATTATCTTATGTTGGTGTATTTTGTGAGCACTTCTAAAAGAAGAGAAAAAAGATACATTTCTAGTCCATATATCAGAGAGCATTTAAAAAATTATTACAAAAAGAATAAAAATTTAAAGCAAGTAGAAACAAACTTTTATAAAGAAAAATGAAGAATACTATAAACATAAAAAAGGAATGATCCGTTAAGTAGACTTTCTTCATATGCAATTAGTTGATCTCTTTGTTTATAAAACAGTAAATTCCTCAAAAGGAACTGCCTGGAAAATCTTTACTAGGTCAGTTATTTAACACATTTCTGATGTGCTTTATGAGAGCAGTTTAGCAATGGTGAACAGAAGTAGATGTGAACTGAGACATATAGTGCCTATACTTTTATTAAAAGGGGAAAGGATAATGATTTTTCTTGGAATACTTAGGAATCCTAATAAAATACACGTTGAAAGAAATTACGTACTTTTTTTTTTGAGACAGAGTCTCACTCTGTTGCCCAGGCTAGAATGAGTGCCGTGGCGTCAGCCTAGCTCACAGCAACCTCAAACTCCTGAGCTCAAGGGATCCTCCTGTCTCAGCCTCCCGAGTAGCTGGGACTACAGGCATGCGCCACCATGCCCGGCTAATTTTTTCTATATATATTTTTAGCTGTCCATATAATTTCTTTCTATTTTTAGTAGAGATGGGGTCTCGCTCTTGCTCAGGCTGGTCTCGAACTCCTGAGCTCAAACGATCCGCCCACCTCGGCCTCCCAGAGTGCTAGGATTACAGGCGTGAGCCACCACGCCCGGCCAAGAAGTTACATACTTTTATAAAATACTTTTCATGTGTGAGTAGCTTTAACTAATATATTTTAAATATGTGGTCATTGTGATCATAACTTGGAAATTTGTTTGCTTGTTTAATATTTTCATTTTGCTTCCTCTGTCTAGAAATGGTTTGGTTGCTAGATTTATATTCAGCCATCATTAATCGAATGTGCTGAGCCCTGACTCAGGGATTTTACCTCCATCACCATGGTGTTGCTTTCTTCCCAGGAGGTTTGCAGTTTGAGGAGTCTGCCTTAATAATAAGACAAAATTTTCAGATTTTACTGGTAAAATGAGTTAGGAATGTAATCTAGAGAGTTGCTATGTAATTTTATTTCTAAGGTATTTTTATAGGTGCCACAACTGTTTGATAAGGAACTAGTTTGGGATCATCCTTCTGCCGGGCACTATGGGTGATGATTTTTCTTTCAAAAGGGAATTAATTTTTTGATTACAAAAGTAATTGTATTGTGGTATGTATAAAGAATACTTTAAACTAAGTATAAGATGTGCAGAATACAAAATCTGAGCTTTAGTCTGCTGACAAGATGCTATTTAGAGTGTAAAATAACTAGAGAATTGATGGAGTGGAGTGTTTATAGGAATTTGGAGGAGTCTGAAGAAAGATGAACTGGAGCATCAGGTACGACTTTGTGGAGCTCATGGGCTAGACCTGAACAGCATGGTTGGATTTGGGTACCTGTAGAAGAATATTCCAGATGGAGGACATTGGGTCAGCTAAACCATGGAAAGTCAGAGACTTGGATATGTAGCCTTGAGAAACCTGTTTGTCTCAAAGTTTTGTGGGTAAAGAAAGCTCTTGTTCCCTTCCTCCTTCCTGTTGACCCCTGCCCAGCCTGTATTGGGAGAAAGAAATCAAGAGGGTCCAACCCAATGTCTGGGAGAGGGATAAAGACCCTTGTTTTTTCACATCCACAAGGATGTGAAAACAAGGAGCTTCATAGAGAACTCTACCAGTTTGTTTGTTTGTTTTGTTTTGTTTTGTTTTTTGTTTTTTGAGACAAAGTCTCACTCTGTTGCCCGGGCTAGAGTGCCGTGGCGTCAGCCTAGCTCACAGCAACCTCAAGCTCCTGGGCTCAAGCAATTGAACTGCCTCAGCCTCCCGAGTAGCTGGGACTAACAGGCATGTGCCACCATGTCTGGCTAATTTTTTCTATATATATTTTTAGCTGTCCATATAATTTCTTTCTATTTTTAGTAGAGATGGGGTCTCGCTCTTGCTCAGGCTGGTCTTGAACTCCTGAGCTCAAACAATGTGCCCGCCTCGGCCTCCCAGAGTGCTAGGATTACAGGCGTGAGCCACCGCGCCCAGCCACTCTACCAGTTTTAAAGCTGTAACTGCCACTGAAACCAGGAAAATCCTTGAAAATTTAACCTACATTTTATTTCATGGTGTTAATACGTTATGCCATGGCCAGGCTCGGTGGCTCACGCCTGTAATCCCAACACTCTGGGAGGCCCAGACGGGAGGATCGCTTGAGCTCAGGAGTTCGAAACCAGCCTGTGCAAGAGTGAGACTAAAAAAAAAAAAAAAATAGAAAGAAATGATTTGGACAGTTAAAAATCTATATAGAAAAAATAAGCCGGGCATGGTGGTGCGTGCCTATAGTTCCAGCTACTCGGGAGGCTGAGGCAGGAGGATTGCTTGAGCCCAGGAGTTTGAGGTTGCCGTGAGCTGGGCTGACGCCACAGCACTCTAGCCTGGTCAATAGAGCGAGACTCTGTCTCAAAAAAAAAAATAAAAAAAAAAAAAATGCTATATGCCATTAAAAATTGTTATTTTGTTGCATGTCTAAGAAATTATTTTAAATGCATTTAAAAAACTGATTTAACATCTATTTTTTAATTTAAAATCTCTGTGAGCCAAGCACAGTGGTTCATTCCTGTAATCCTAACAGTCTAGGAGGCTGAGGTAGGAGGATTGCTTGAGCCCAGGAGTTTCAGGTTACAGTGAGCTATGATGGTCCCACTGCACTCCAGCCTGGGCAACAGAGCAAGACTCTGTCTCTGAAAATAATAATAATAAAAAAATCCTCTGTGGATTGTTTTTATAATAAACTTTTTTTTATTATTTTTTATTTATTTATTTTTTAAATGTTTTATATCTTTATCTTGTTGAAAGTAACACAGGTATATACAATTGTTAAACCTCATTGAACTGTACATCGAGATAGGTACATGTTACTACCCTGTAAAGGATATCTTAATTTTAAAATATTTATTAGGGAATTCAGACTTGTTGGAAAGGCTAGATAACCAAAACTCAATGCCAAGCTTCCAGGAACAACGTGCAAACCTACGCAAGAGAACAGGCCTATTGGCTGCACCAAGCGCTGCTGTCAGGAATCCAATTTTCTAGTCTATAACTGCAGTTTTTTGCAGGACCTTGCACCCCACCACCACCCAAAACCGGACACCCTTGCCAGCAAAATGGTTGTCCTCTGAGCAGCTTTCTTCTACTTATGACTTGTGAATCCAAACCTCACACAGGTGAGCCTGTGCTAGCTTAGGAGTATCTTGGTTCTGCAGAATACGCAGAATATGAGTACTCTGGGTTCTGGGCTCATGATTCTCTAATCATAGCACACACACTTAAAAGATGCCAGCCAGCCAGAAGACATGACACATGTTTACTGCAAATAGTGGCCTTCTATGAGGTTTACTTCAAAGAAGCAAAACCCCCTTGCAGTTTGGACAACATTTTGCTGAGTATATTAGGTAGTTTGCAGGGTCTGCAGAGACACGAGACCAGATGCCAAGCAGCCGAGAACAAATCCATAAACTTTTTTTAAAAACTAGAAATACAGTGCTGTGGGAGGAACAAGAGGGGAGATGAATTCTTTTTGGGTTTGATAAGCTGTGTGACTGAGAAGGACTTGACAGAGGGCTTGATCAGGGGACTTGGAGGAGTGTGTGCTGTGGCCATACTGGGCAGAAGAGGCCAAGGACAATAGAGGCAATAGCACACACAGTGGTGCCTCTGGAGAAGAGTTTGGGTAGCTGTGATGCAGGGATATGGAGTGTATTGAGTGGCATAAAATCAGAAAGCATAGAATAATGTTTCTGGATTTCTGTGAATAACTTTGAAAGAGAATGTATCTTTGGGGAGAGGGGTGTTTACTATTTCTAGGATCTCTGGCCAACTCCTCCTTCCTCAGAGTGCCCCTCTCTCCTTTTTGGAGAAAGCCCCTCTTGGAGGGGAGGAAGGGCCCACCCTCCACAGAAACCGAACGGGCCAGTATGCTGGCCCCCCTCTCTGGTGTGCCCACGTGGATGCACAGCTAAGATGCCACTAGTTGGCTGCTCAGTGCTTGGAGTCTGGGTCTTAAGAAGGCCAAGTGGAGGGGCAGAGGAAGACGGTGGCCATGTGCTGACCAGATGTTTGTGATGTGGACCCAGGCCATGGCTGTTGCTGCCAGGCCTGGAGAGCGCATGCTATGGGCTCATCTTCCAAAACTGACCCTGTAGTCCCTGCCACTCCAATTTTCTGAGCCTTTGATATTTCTTCTAGTAAATTTGCTTTTGGCTTCAGCCAGCCAGGTTTGGTTTCTGTTGCTTGCAACCAAGAAACCTATCTAATCTATCACCCGGGTAGTTTTTAAGGTAACTTCCTCACTAATCCAGTGTACCAGAAGAAATATATATATGTCAAGTCAGAAAAAACTTTATTTTTTGGTTGGAGAGCTTTTTCATTTGAAGCAGGCTTTAAAATTTCTCCACTTTTTGTAGTAAAAATCTCTTCCCGCTGAAGCTTGTAAAATTGATTTTAAATGGCCAACAAGTAATTCAGTTAAATTAGAGTATTGTAACTGACAGTGGCCAGAACTCCAATATTTTTATGAAATGCTTGGCAGCATAGTCATGCCTTCCCACACTTGATGCTTACAGTTTCTCTTTCTAGAATTGTCCTATAGAATATTTGAGCATGTATGAATTTTTAATGTTTTAAACCTTGTGGGTGTCAAGGACCAGATAAAAAATGAATTTTAAAAATTCAAGTTTATAAAAACTGTAGGATGCTTCTTAAAATACACATCTTGTCATCTCCAAGTTCTATCTTGGTTAACAAGAATCTATTGAGTCCTTACTTTATGCAAAGCACTATTCTAGGTGCAGTGATGATTTTAAAACTGTGGACATGTTCACTGCTCTTCAGGAAGAAAACTTTTTTAAATTGATAAATTACTTTTAGCCATTTCAGCACAGTTGAACAAAAGGCTATAGTATGTGTCAGTTAGAAAAATTAGAGAGACTGGACTTAAAGTACATGCAGCAATTAGAAAAAATGTAGGAGAGGCCGTGCTTTGGAGATATTTCATTTTGGAGGGAAAATATTAAAGCAGTCAATCTTGGGCTTTCAGAAATGGTTAGGATTTAGATAGGTAGAAAGGAGGGGAAAGAGTATGTTAGCAGACAGGGTCCCAACATGACTGAGGGGGACTTGAGTTTGTTACATGCCAGAGACTCTGAGCACAGGAGCCTGGATTGGGGCCAGTGGTATGGCAGGGCAAGAGAGGGGACGTGGGCGGGCAGGGGCAAGTTGAGCGTGTAGAGAGCCTTGACTTGAGAGGATGAGGAGTTTGGGTTTGATCCCCCAGTGGGGAACCACAGTTGTCTTCCAAAGGGTTATTGTGGAAAGGCTCATGTGAGAGAGGAACGAAGGATGAACTTGATGGGCTTTGCACCAGAGGGAATGGTTGAGAGAACGCTATTCTGTTCTAGCGGCGAGAGCCATGGCAGCAGTGGAATAGAGAGAGGGAGTGAATTAAGTGATGTTGCAATCAAAGGAGTGGATAGGTTTGGTGACAGATGATATGTTAAAGGTGAGGGAGCTTGTGGTTCAAGATGACTTTTAAATTTTGGTCCTGAGTGACAGGAAAAATGGAAATTTAGAAGAGAGGCTGGGAGAGAAGATGGGACTTTGATTTTGTCATGTTGAATTTGAAGAATGAACTGAATTGAACTGATTGATGAAGTTGAAGATGTGGGACTCGAGGTGAAGTGAGAGTGTTGAATGTCAGGGACCTTAGAGAGAGTGGAGAGTCTGCATGAGAGAAAGTGCATAACAAGGAAAGCTGAGCGCAGGGCCTGAGCTTGGGGCATCGTAGTGGTCAGAGAGGTGCTATCATAAAAGCTGAGGGAGAAGAACATTCCACAGAGGTGTGCTGGGTTACAGTGTCAGACTTAGAGCTATCAAATATAGTGAAGATGGGATGTAGCCAGGGAGTTAATGATGACTTTATGAAGTAGTTCTAGTAGAATGGTAAGATGGATATATGGATTTGGGTTAAGTTAGGCTTTAAGAAAGAAGCCCATTTTCTTCAGAGATTGGAGTTGGATGAACGAAAAAAATTAGAGCCCGAATTACAAGGATGTGAATTTGAGAAGACTTCTTCCAATGGCCCCGTTCAGGGAAGGGGAGAAGTTCAGTGCATTTACTCTTTCAGTCAATACCCTGGTCTGGCAGTAGGTATTTGAGAGGCAAGAAAAAGTCTGGCAGAGTGGCTGTGGTATGGGCAGAATTGAAATGATTTTATGAATGAATGAATGAATGAGACAGGGGCTCGCTCTATTGCCCAGGCTACAGTGCAGTGGCATCATCATAGCTTCCTGTAACGTCGAACTCCTGGGCTCAAAGTGATCCTCCTTGCCTCAGTCTCTCCAGTAGCTGGAACTGCAGGTGTGCTGCACCATGCCCGGCTACATTAAAAAAAAGACTTTTCTTTGTAGAGACAGGGTCTCACTGTTGCCCGGGCTGGTCTCAAACTCCTGGCCTCAAGCTGTCCTCCTGTCTTGGCCTCCCAAGGTGCTGGGATTACAGGCATGAGCCACCGTGCCCGGCCAAGAGTATCTTATAAGGTCAGAGGAATTTGAGAGTTTCTTTATCTGTAAAATGGGATAAATAGTACCTAATCATGAAATTATGAGACTTGAATGAGGAAAGATAGTAAAGTGCCTCCCAGGTACATACATAGTAAGCACTCAGAAAATGTTAGCCCTTGTTATTAAGACAGGAACCACTGAAGGGATCACACTGATCAACAAATAATTATGAAATAGTAAGATGAGTGCTATTAAAAAAAAACCCCTCCCTGGAATGCCTTAGGAGTGGAGGAGTAGACTAATGCTGGATTGAGAAGTCAGAAACAGTGGGACAGGAGCAGATCTGGGTGTTGAAGGGTGAATGTAAGTTTGCTGCCACTCCTATATAGATTGTGCAGGCATTTAAAAAAAAACCCAGTCCTGACAGCCTCACACAGCTACACAAAGATAGATTTCAGTATGGTATGTGATCTAAAAATACGGGAACTGGGAAAGAGGGGAAAGATTTAATGCAATAAATGAAGCTGTTTGAATTTACTTAGAAAGGGCTTTATGGAAAGAGGCGTAAGACCTGAGGTTATAGAATTTTTAAATTTATAAACCTGGAAGTAACCTTAGACATGATCTGTCCAGCCACCTCAGTGAGGTAACGGAACTGAAACCAGAAGGGTGTTCGCGTCTGTTGATTGGGATATTTCTGATAAAATAATGTGCACAAAGACAAGGCGAATTTCTTCTGATAGAGCCACAAAAGGAGTTAAACAAGTAAAATGGAAGAAGTTTGAATAAAAATATATTTCTAAAACTGACTCCCAGCACCAGCATGTAAAAAAAACAAAAGCAGGTGGAATGAGAGGCTGTAATACAATTATAGAAGTGTAATCTATACCGACTTCAGCATCTATTGCTCTGTGGTCACTGTTAGCTGCAGCTCATCACGAATCCTGGTGCCAGTGCATGTGTGTTGTGGGAAGAAGTTGAATTTGTCAGAAACATGGATATTTTTGGTAAATCTTGAATGCCAAAAAATACTTTTGAAGGCAATTTTAGTAGTCTTCCTTCCATTGTAAAGATGTTTCACACTCACTATAGCAAATTTGAAAAATATCCTCTTTTGAGCCGTCTAGGTTATGTTACCGGGGTTCTAAAATGTCTTTCCTGCTCAGTTTATCCTCCATGGTGCCTACAGTGTGCCGTATACACAGGAGGCCCACAATTATTTGTGAGGATAAATACCATTCAACCTCCAGATAGTTTCTTCCAAAACATATGAGGGAAATTATTCTCTTTACTCATTCTGATTTTTAGTTTTACAACATTGTGATTGATTTATATGTAATCTTTAAAAATTAATTAATCAATTAATTAATTTTAGAAACAGGGTCTTGCTTTGTTGCCCAGGCTAGAGTGCAGTGGCACAATTGTAGCTCACTCTAACCTCACACTCCTGGGCTCAAGGGCTCCTTCTGCGTCAGCCTCATAAGTAGCTGGGATCACAGGCATGTACCACAACACCTGGCTTATTTTTTTGTAGGGACAAGGTCTCGGTATGTTTCCCAGGCTGGTCTGGACCTCCTGGCCTCCCACCTTGGCCTCCCAAAGGGCTGGGATTAGAGATGGAGCCACCATACCTGGCTGAATCTTTTTTTTTTTTTTTTTTTTTAAGAGATGGAGTCTTGCTCTGTTGCCTAGGCTGGCCTGGAATTCCTGATCTCAGGATCCTCTCACCTTAGTCTCCCAAGTAGCTGGGACATAGGTGTGTACCACTGCGCTTGGCTATTTATGTATAATTTTATAATCTATTTTTTCCATATAAGCCCTTTTTTCCTGATCTTAATTCTGTGTACACATTTTTAGTGACTCCTTGCACTTTAAATGGGTGAAAGAACTTATTTAAATGTTCCTCTCTTGTTGTAGATGATATTGTTAAATCACAGTAGAAGATACTATTGGTGACCTCAGTAATTATTGGTTTTTTTTTCTTCAGCCTCACAAAATGTATGTTTTTTTGACTATATGACATTTAATCAACCATCTTTAAGAATTACCATTCCCTTCTTGCCACTGTCTTCCCACAGTGCTCATTAATAAGAATTAATGTGATTCTCTTTTCATCTAATCAGTGAACCACATAAACCATGATTGATAGGACAGAGAGGTAATATCAGACACTGTTATGAATGCCAATAAGCATTTGTTTAGTTAAGAACCATCTCTAGTGATTTCAGAAAGTACTTGGTATAGATTTATTTGCAGTAAGAAATCAGTACCACAATTCAGTAGTGATTGTACTTTCCTGTTTCCCATGTAGCATCTGTATCTGCTGGGTACAAGACTTGCTATCTTCAAAGCATTTTGCATAAGATTGTCCTTTAAAGAGACAGCAAAGTGGTATTAGACATTTTAAATGCATCTTTTCTTGGTGATAATCATCAGCAGTACAGCAACAACTATGAGAAAAATTATATTTTAGCCAAAGAACATATGTAAGAATTCACCCAGTGGTGGTGGACTTCACTGGCTTGATGGTCAAATTACATTAACACCATTGTTCAGATTGTCAAGTCCTGCACAAGGAAGGAAGTTGGACATTGATTTCCCATATTTTGGCTCAAGTAGCGTGTGACAAACACTGTTGTTTTACTGACCCCACACCCATCCTGAACCCCTTTTCCACTAAATATTCACTTCCCAGCTTTCTTTGCAGTTAGGGTGGCTGTGTGTCTCAGAGCAGAAGCTTGCTACAGAACAGATGTGGCTGGCACTATCACTTACCTCTTCTGCCTTAAATGTTGAAATGGTATCTGGAGTTGTAGCAGCCGCTTTGAGGCTATGAGGTAACAAGCATGAGGCGGGATGGGAAAGTGCAAAGATACATAGCTGGGCCTTGATAACATTGAGTGGTCAAACCAGTGCTGCCTTCCTCAGCTTTCTACTTAGTGAGAAAAGTAAGTTCCTATTTATTTTAGGTAGTGTTATTCTGTACCTGTGCTTGACAGTATTTGTAACATCAAGAGGCCTTTTCAGCACTGTCTCTACCTTTCCCACTCTGACTGTTCCTGTGATTAAGAGTTCCTCTGATTAATGATTGTCAAACTTGTTGATCTAAGGACCCTGGTATCCTCTTAAAAATTAATGAGGACCCTAAAGAACTTCATGTGAGTAATATTTATTGATATTTACCCTATTAAAATTAAAACTCGGAAATTTTAAAAATATTAATTCTCCAATAACAGTAAGACCATTGCATGTTAACATAGACAGCATGCCTTTCTGAAAAATAACCATGTTTTCCAAACAAAAAAAATTTAGTGAGAAGAGTGTTTCACATTTTTTGCAGATCTCTTTAATGTCTGGATTAATGGAAAATCAGTGGGTTTTTGTATATGCTTCTGCACTCAGTGTCTTGCAGTATGATGTTTTGAAGTACCTGAAAAAAATTGAGTCTTACACAGATATATTGTCAATTATTTCATAGAACATTCCTTAATTTGTGTCTGATGGTTTCTCATGATTAGATTGAAGCCATGAATTTTGGAAACATATCCGAGAATGTGTGATGTTGATACATCTTATTACTGGTGACTTTAACCCTGATTGCTTGGTTGAGGTGGTTTTTGCTTTGTTTCTCTACTGTAAAGTTACTACTTTTCCCTTTGTGACAAATAATTTTTGACTTTTAAAGAGCTCATCATGACTATATTTACCATATTCTATTCTTTTTCTTTTTTTAAAACTTTGGATGATTAGTCTCAGAATGATGCCTCAATAATAGTATTAAAAAATGGTATCATAATAACATTAGAAAATGCTTTGTTGCATGAGACACAGTGCAGTAAATTATTCACATCTGTAGGCTACGGGAAAGTTAGCATCCATAATTTTTTTGTTTCTTATGATTTCATCCAATTTCCTTGAAATAGATTCTTCTCTTTCATCAATCGGAGAATTCACTGATACGGTCAGTTTCACCTTTTTCACCACCTTTAGACATAGATATTGCAGCTGTGGGTTGAGGAAGTAAGTCTTATAATCTTCCGTTTTTAAGGCAATGATACATCCTTAAATGAAAAAACATTATTATGTACATTTTCTTTTTTTCTTTTTATATTATTTTTAGAGACAGGGTCTCACTCTGTTGCCCAGGTTAGAGTGCAGTGGCGCAATCATAGCTCATTGTAACCTCGAACTCCTGGGCTTAAGTGATCCTCCTGCTAGGACTACAGGCATGTGGCCACCACACTTGGCTAACTGTTAAAATTTTTTGTAGAGATGAGGTCTTGCTATATTGCACAGGCTGATCTGGAACTCCTGATCTCAAGTGATCCTCCTTGCTTGGCCTTGCAAAGCACTGGGATTATAAATGTGAACCACTGCACCCAGCCAGTTTTCTTTTCTTTTATTTTAGAATAAAATGTTAAATTCTAAACTAACATTTATAAAATTTAAAAATTTAAATTTAAAAACATTATTGCAAAACAACAAAGTGTACTTCTTGTGTTTTTGTGTAGGCATAAGCAAAAACTTCAGAATTTGAAATTAATGATATGTTGCATAGTATTCAGGTTAAAGAAATCACAGCCGGAGTAACTGACAGTAGCCAGTAAGAGCACAGAAGTAACTGAGTTAATGTCTGAAAATGAACATATTTGTACCCTAAACCTATTATCTTAGAAAATTCTGGAATACACAGAAATATACAAGCACACATTCCAATATCGGTCAGAGCAATGGCATCATCACCTGTCATGAAGCCTCTGGAACACTCCAGTGTACATACATGAGACAGAACAGAAAAGCCAAATAACATGTTAGTATTATTATGAAAATGCTTTGACCCCCTAGATGCCTGTGGAACCCCCACCAGGGGTCTTGAGAACTGTTACTCTGAGTGATTCTAACTGTAGCCTGGTGGGAAGCCGTGGGGGAAGGAAGGGCCTTGTTATTAGCCAAGTGCTTTGTGTTCCAGGCACTGTGTTAGGAGACTTTACAAGATTTGTTCTCATTTAGTCAAAGTTTTTGTAAGGATTTTGGCCTTCAAATATAAGGACTTGGACCTGGAGTGAGATAGGGAACCACTGGAGGCTTTTGAGCAGAGAATGGACATGGTCTGACTTTAAGTTTTAAAAGGATTTTCCTTGCTTCTGGGCAAGATTGGGAGCAGGGAGACCAGTTAGGGAGCTCTTAGCTTAATCCAGGTAAGAGTTGAAGATTATTTAGATTGGAATGGTGGCAGTGGAGGTGGTGTGGGGTGGTCACAGTCGAAGTATATATGAAGGTGGGATTTCTTTACTTCGTTGAGTGTGAGCTGTGAGTCAGGTCAAGGATGGTGTTGAGGTTTTTGACCATAATAAGTAGAAGGTTGGAGAAGACTATGAAAGGAGCAGGTTTGTGACAACAGACATCAGCTAGATGTAGAAGTTGACCAGGGGGAGGTCTAGGCTAGAGATATAATTTGGAAGTTGTATGCCTATCAGTGGATAGCCTGGACAAAATCACAAAGCGAGTGAGTGTAGGTATAGAGGAGAAGATGGCTTGAAGACCAAGCCCTGCAGCAATGCATGATTTAGAGGCTGTGGAGAAAAGGAAAGAGTAGCAAGCAAAGGAGCAAGAAAACCAGAAGGGTATGTATCCTGGAAAGCAAGGCAAAGTGGTTTCAGTGCGAAGCTAATGTCACTGTGACAAGTGCTACTGAGGGTCAAGTGACAGGAAGACTGACAATTGATCATTGGACTTAGCAACAAGGAGGTAATTGGTAGTCTTGATAAGGGGATGAAATTCTGTCCGAGGTAGGTTTAGGAAAGAATGGGAAAAGAATGCACATCAGTAATAATAGACAATTTTATGGAAGAATTTTGCAATTAATGAGGAGCAGAGAAATGGGGTAGTGGATGGAGGAGGATGTGGAGTCAAGAGAGGGTTTTGTTTTATTTTTTCTTGAGAAAGGAGAAATTACACCATGTTTTATGCTGAAGGAAATGATCCAATCTGGTAGAAAAGTAAAGATGTATACGTATATATTTTTTTGAGTCAAGGACTTGCTAAGTTGCCCAGGCTGGACTCCTAACTCCTGGCCTCAAGTGATCCTCCCACCTCAGCTTCCCAAATAGTGAGAAGTAAAATGTTATGATGCAGATGAGAGACGGGGAGAATTGCTGGAGCAGTGTCTTTAGTAGGGCAGAGAGGAGATCGCACACACAAACAAGCCACAAAAGAGCAGTCTGGGGTGATATGACATAACTGATTTCCCTAAATGCCTCTGTCTAAGTTAGACTACTTGTGAGTTTCACATCTGGTTATCTAAAGTGAGTTCTATGATTAACCATTATAGATCGATTTCAGATTCTCACTAAATGAGATATATTTCTTCATTTATTTAAATTTCTCAGATGTTACCTTTCATATCAAGGAATACTTTTAGTGCCCTGCCCGATTAAAGTGTAATATATGTGTTCTTTTTTTTTTTTTTTTTTTTTTTTTGTTGAGACAGAGTCTCACTTTGTTGCCCAGGCTAGAGTGAGTGCCGTGGCGTCAGCTTAGCTCACAGCAACCTCAGACTCCTCGGCTTAAGCGATCCTACTGCCTCAGCCTCCCGAGTAGCTGGGACTACAGGCATGCGCCACTATGCCCGGCTAATTTTTTCTATATAGATTTTTAGTTGTCCATATAATGTCTTTCTATTTTTAGTAGAGACGGGGTCTCGCTCAGGCTGGTCTCGAACTCCTGACCTTGAGCAATCCACCCGCCTCGGCCTCCCAGAGTGCTAGGATTACAGGCGTGAGCCACCGCGCCCGGCCAATATATGTGTTCTAATGGTACCTTTCACAGTCAGGTTTTACCTTAGAATTATTCTTGTGTTAATGATCACATTATAGTTTACAATTCTTTTGTGAAGAATATATGAAAGTGTTAGAAAAACTCATTAAATGGAAAGCAAATGGGTAGAAACAATTGGTCACTTCAGGATTCTTGTTTTATATGCTAATAACTAACAAAAACAGCAGCCATCAGTTTTTTTTTTTTTTTTTTTTTCTGAGACAGAGTCTCACTCTGTTGCCCAGGCTAGAGTGCCATGGCATCAGCCTAACTCACAGCAACCTCAAACTCCTGGGCTCAAGCGATCCTTCTGCCTCAGCCTCCCAAGTAGCTGGGACTACAGGCATTTGCCACCATGCCCGGTTAATTTTTTCTGTATATATTTTTAGCTGTCCATATAATTTCTTTCTATTTTTAGTAGAGACAGGGTCTCACTCTTGCTCAGGCTGGTCTTGAACTTCTGATCTCGAGCGATCCACTCGCCTCGGCCTCCCAGAGTGCTAGGATTACAGGCATGAGCCACCGCGCCCGGCCAGCCATCAGTTTTTGTAAAATGTACTTTTGAGCTTTGTTGTAAGATACAAATCTGTAAAACTAATGGCCAACTGGTTTCTAGTGAAGGAAGAAAAGCAAACAAATTCATAAATCACATTTTTTTTAAATTTTTATATTTTAAGACAAGAGTCTCACTTTGTTGCCCTGAGTGAGTAGAGTGTTATGGCGTCAGCCTAGCTCACAGCAACCTCAAACTCCTGGGCTTAAACGATCCTCCTGTCTCATCCTCCCGAGTAGCTGGGACTACAGGCATGCACCACCATGCCCAGCTAATTTTTTTCTATATATGTATTTTAGTTGGCCAGATCATTTCTTTCTATTTTTAGTAGAGACGGGGTCTCGCTCTTGCTCAGGCTGGTCTCGAACTCCTGAGCTCAAACAATCCACCTGCCTTGGCCTCCCAGAGTGCTAGGATTACAGGCGTGAGCCACCACGCCTGGCCCAGTGTTTACTCTTTTGTGTGAAATCCAAATTCATCTTTATTACTAAAGTGTATAGTCAAAGCCAGAGCCTTTGCACAGTTAGCTTTGGGACAAGCAAGAAAACAACCCCCCCCCCCCCCAAAACCTGCATCATTCATGCCTTTGCAGTTCTCTTTCTTTGGTCTTGATCCTTAACATGTCATGCATATATTGTCTTGGTTTTTGTATTTTAAAATGATATAGACTGGTGTTTTTTCATATGTAAGGGTTTTTTTTGAAATTGAAATGCAGCCTTTCTTGCATGTAGAGAATGATCTGGTTTTCAGCCCCTTTAGTCCTGGTTTTATAATTAGCAAATGATGAAGTAGTCTTAAGAACTCCCCTGACAAGATTAGAAGATAACTTGTTAAATCTTTTTACTGAACTTGGCAAAAAATGTCTCAAAAATGCATGATCTTTCCAATGCCATCATTCAGCTTTTGATTAGATAGTCTTATTCTTCTCACAAGAGGGAGATCCTGTCTCTACAAGAAACAGAAAATTAGCCAGGCATGGTGTGCGCCTGTAGTCGCAGCTATTCCGAAGGCTGAGGCGGGAGGTTCACTTGAGCCCAGGAGTTTGAGATTGCTATGATGATGCCACTGCACTCTAGCCTAGGTGACAGACCGAGACCCTGTCTCAGAAACTAAATAAAGCAATAAAAATAAAAATAAATAAATAAAATTTAAAAATATACTGGGTTTTTTTTTTTTTTCCTCTAAGCAGGACCTTCTTAATTCAGACTTATTTGGCAAAATGCCGGTTAATAGTCTGAACCCTGTAGTGTGGAATTTTCTTTTTGATTCATAGAATCATAGATATATAGTATTATATCCTAGTGAAGGTCCTTACTGCCTAGCTTTAAGTAATTGACAAGAATGATTTGTAATTAACATGGATTTTTTCATATGAACAAGCACTGGAGATTGTTTAAATTTTGGGGGGCTATAAATTTACTTAGCAGATCATAGATTGCATAAAAGTTAGATTATTGGTCAGCTCTTTAATTATAAATTTAGATAAACGATATCTGAGTTAACTGGTGAATCTTGTGCCAGATGCTTCATGCAGTTTTTTGTTTAGAAGATAGTTTGATAAATAAAGTCACCTGGCTGGCTGTTTATTTCTTAGGGTCCTAGTAGCATTGTAGTACTAAGAAGTATTAAAATTAATGTTCAGGATGTCACTCTCTATATGAATTTTTACACTGAATGTTAACATGAGAAAATAACCAAATTTTAAAAATCAGATTTAATTTCTGGTCTCTTCTACTTTCTGCCTATTACCCAGAAGTCCTGACAAAATAAAAGATAAGCCCCTTTAATGTCCATTTATCACATGATACAAATTAAATGGCACTGTGACGATGCTTGGAATATACTGTGGAAGGAATGCTTAGAGGTGATTGCAGGGGAAGCAGAATGGAGCGAAGTCCTGGGGCCTCTGCTGAAGCATTTCTCATAGAAAGCTGGTTGGCGGTCATAGGGAGCAAAAATTGAAGGGAGGTTCTGGGGTCTGGCAGGGAATTTATCTTTCAGTGTCTTTCAGTCTCCTGACGTTGATTTGGGGGAGGGAGAAAGAGAAGTGACTATAAAGAAGATGGAGAAGAGACTAGGGTATGGATTTGTGTGGTCATTTTTAGTTGGTAGTCATGATAACTTCCATCACAGGAATGTGGAAGACTTCAATATATCTGAAGAAGACTCTCCAAAGGGAACAAAAATGATTTTTCTGTAGCAATTTGAGGGAAACTAAGACCGAAACAGCAAGTAATTTTTTAAAAGTTTAGAATATGTTTTGTTATAAAAATTTGAAAGCAGTTCCCTTGATAATGAGAGATAGTAATTATTCAACAACTATTATTAAAACATTGATTCCCTGCTAGGTTGTATGCCAAATGCTTGGTATACACTGATGAGCAAAAGCATGGGCTCTGCTCTTAGGAAGCTTATAGATAATCACATTCAGAAATGCTTCATCATAAGCTGAGGTGATGTGTAGGAAAAGAACATCAGTCAGTGAGCACATTTGACAAAAGACATTGATAAGGACCTTGTGGCCAGGGGTGTCTTAGGGAAAGCTGCCCTCATCTCTGAAGGATGGGTGGGCATTAACTGGGCATTGGGAAGGGCACACAGAAGAGAGAATGGTATAATCTCAGGGTACTCACCATTCAGCTTTAATCAGTAGTTGGCCAATCATGTTTCATCTGTATCTTCACCCATCTGATTATAGTTCTGATTTTTAAGAAGCGTTGTGATAACAGCAGGAATGGGTGAGAAATTTGACCAGATTTTTTTTTGAAAGATTATTTGGCCTCCAGAATAGAGAATAGATGGGGGGTGGGCACATGTATTGAGAGACCACTTAGGCAGTTTGTTATATTAATAGTAGTCCAGTCAAGTAAATACCTTGAGTCAGAATAGTGACAGTGGAGCAGAAGGAGGTAGACAGAGTTCCAAGATGTAGAGGGGAAAATCCCCTGAACTTGGTAATAGGTCAGATAGAGGGTAAAGGAGAGGGGACTCCTAGGTTTATGACTTGAACAGAGCTGAGTGGTTGGGGTTGCTGCAGTGTGAAGACCAAGCATAGGAAGAAAGAAGTGAACCAGTTTCCTCATCTGAACTAATCTGAACTTGAACAGTGCTCTGTTAAGTTGTCACCAGAGCAAGGGATATTGTCATTTGGATTCAAAAAACATCATGGAGATAAGCCTTAACAGAAGACTGAATAAATAAATAAATAAATAAATAAACAAAACAAAACAAAAAAAACATCATTTGCAGAATGACGCTAAGAAGGCAGCAAAAACTTTATCCATTAGGGAAGGTACAAATTGTGATAAGTGTTCTGTGGATAATCTGGACTTTGAGTACGAGTAGTACTTGCCATTTTCTCTTTTTTTACACATACCATGGAATATTAATTGCCATTTTCTTTGAGGAATTACCAGTTCTTAAAAATAAACCAGGAAAAATATAACACTTTCTAAATACCGTATTTCAGGGCCTTATTCAAATGTTATTCTTTTCGTTGTTGTTCTTATCTTTCAGGTAATAGACTTATAATAACCTATTTCTAGGAAATCTCAGATTTGTCTCCAAGATTGGGAATATTACGTACTTTACACAGGTACATGTGCTAGTGATACTAGGAAGAGGTCAGGATTAGGATCTCTGAGTCCTTGGCTTCTCTGCCAGCTAGCTGCCTGATATTGCGTAAGTTTTCTAAGAAGACCCTCCAGGTACCTGCCCTGTTCATGGCTAGCTATAAACTTCTGTACAAACTTTTAAAAATCTTTTCACCATTCTGGGGTAGCATGTGATAAATGATTTTAAGTAAAAGGTGAGTCACTTTTGATTAATATATTGGTTTTTCTCAGAGAAGCC
Organism: Eulemur rufifrons; assembly: GCF_041146395.1. Classification (NCBI taxonomy): domain Eukaryota; kingdom Metazoa; phylum Chordata; class Mammalia; order Primates; family Lemuridae; genus Eulemur; species Eulemur rufifrons. The sequence continues at coordinate 4,625,977 of NC_090997.1, read as the reverse complement.
TTCCCTGTCTCTCTTTAATGTTGCCCTCCAAGTCACATGCTGTCACATCATGCCCTTTAATTTCCTTCTTAGCACCTATCCCTGTTTGATATTTTCTTATTTGCTTGTTTACATGACGGTCTCCTTAAGAGGGACTCCATCAGAGCAGCGGTCTCCTGCGTCTTGCTCACCAGTGTAGACCCATTGCCTAAACAGGAGTCTGACACATACACATCCCTAATAGATATTTTTAGTTCTGCCTTTTCCCTCATTTACCAGATAATTCACATTGTTTAATTTAAAATAATCATGTAAGAAAAATGTAATTTGGGAACACATAAATTGTTTTATACCTAATGCATATTAAAATGTATATTGAAATGTAACTGTGCATTATGGTTTACAAAGTTGACAAAAGTTCCTCACTCATCATGATGTTTGGAATTTTTGCCTTTAAATTCTAAAAATCTACTGGTTTATTTTATATTTTTAGAATAATGCTGTTTTGTTTGTAAATGATGAGCGATTTCAGGATGCTTTTTGCGAGTATCCTTTAGTAAATATGTTGAAGCTATGTGTAACTTCCCAGTTAATTCTCAGTAAATACTAATAAAAAGTCAAGATGGAGATATTTTTTGTTATTTTTTTCTCTTGCTGTTAGCTTTTGAGTATGTGGAGATACATTATAGATAGTTATTTTGATCCGTTGAATTCAACTTGCAGATCTGATAGAAATCATTTTGAAAGAAATTTATAGAATTATATTTATGCTCCTTGTTAACAAATACATTTCTATACTAGTGTTCCTTCTGTATCTTATATTCAACCAATGGTCTGTTACAGGTACACAGTAAACAGTTTAGAACCAAAACAATCAAAATCCCTTAGGCTGCTAAAGGAGTTGAGCTGTGAGGAAGCTCCTCACAGTCAGCTACAGAAAAGAGACAACAGATTGTGCTACTGTTTTATACATTGGTGCTTAAACCTGGGAGTGTGTGAGCCACCAGTTAAGAATTGCTGGCAGAGGTCCATACTATGTGTTTTTGGGTTTTTTTGCTTTCCCCATACTGCATTTTAATGATACAATTTGATGAGAGCCAAATAAGCAAGACTTTCTCTCCAAGCCCTGGATGGAGCCTAGGGGGATTGTAAACTGCTGTGCTTCTCTGCCTTATGAAATCTCCTGCCCCCCTCCTTGCCGGATTAGTCATTCCATCAAGAGTTAGGGTCCCTTTTCAAGCTTGTAAGGAGCACTGGCCTTCTCAGGCCCCAAACACTTGGTAGTGAAGAGGGAGGGGAAAAAGCAGCTTGAAGCAGTCGTAAAAGGAAAACATCCAAAGAAAGAAACACCCAGAAAGTATATTCCCCTTGGAAGCTGCAGCTCTTTACCTCTCCGTTCTTCCTGGCAGTCCCCAGTGTGGTGGCCGGTTTCCCCCATGGCACGGCTCTTTCTCCTCCTCCTTTTCTTCCACCAAGGGTGTGAAGTAGTGCTCTGGGCTTCCTCTAGGGCGTCAGTGTCCAAATGCAAGGCTGGGAGCAAACTTTTAGTTTATGGTAAACTGAGAAAAGTAAGGGCAATGTGTGTTTAAATGTATTGGAAAGTTGCCACTTTTGTTCTGAAATTAGGTTTATCCAGTATTTTTGCCGCCAAAATGTTCTTTCCTTTATGAACCTGATGGTCATGCTGGATGGTACTTGGTCGTGCCAAGTAAATCTTCTGTGTATTTGGCAAAATACAATAGTGACAACTATTTGTACCTTATTTATTTAAAAAAAATTTAAATTGTGGTAAAATATGTGTAACATAAAATTTATGCCACTTTAACCATTTTTAAGTGTATAGTTCAGTAGCATTAAGTAAATTTACATTGTTGTGCAGCTATCACCACCACCCATCTCCAGAACTTTTCAATCTTTCCAAACTGAAACTTTGTACCCATTAAAGGATAAGTCCCCGTTCCATTCCTCCATTTCCCCAGCCCTTGGCAACCACCCTGCTTTTTGTCTCTATGAATTTGACTGTTGTGGGTACCTCATATGAGTAGAATCAGACAATTTTTGTCTTTTTGTGACTGGCTTATTTCACTTAGCGTGATGTCTTCAAGTTTCATCCGTGTTGCAGCACGTGTCAGAATTTCTTCCATTTTAAGGCTAATATTTTAGAACTTTATCTTAAACTTTTATCTGTGAAATTTTAAAAGTCTGGAAATCACTGGTCAACACCATGCCCTCGATGGACTAATATTTCACTGATTGGTTCTTTTATATGAACTTACATATGTGGGGCTGGTTGCTATTGGTGTTACAAAAATGGCCAAGATGTAGGCCCTGCCCGAAAGAGTTTGTGATTTATTAGGCAAGGGAAAGTTTCACTTGCCAAGTAAAGGTTGGGCAGAAGAGATGACATTTGTGTTGTGCCTCAAAGGATGGGTAGGATTATGTATTGACTTCCCATTGTTTAGATTTAGAAAATGTCACTAGCACTTGTATTTTTTAAATCTACTTATTAAAATTATGCAGAAGAGAAACTGCAGGTTGAACTGCTGTTGGAAATACTGGAAATGAAATGGGAGTTTTATAATGCGAGAGAACAAAGGGGCTTAGTCTCTAGATGAGGGCAAAACCTTAGCAAGTTTATTTATATTTAGTTATATTTACAATAATTGACAATAAGGGCAATTTATCAGCTGTTAACTGTTTCCCCCAGCAGTCATGTTTTCTGACTTTTTACAGTCATCTGAAACACGTTTCTTAATTCTTGATGTCCAACAGAAGTAGGTACAAAGAGCCCTTGTAATAATTTGACATCAATAGAAAATATCAGCAGAAAAACTTCTTCCTCAAAACAGGGTGTGGTCAAGTTTAGTCTTGAGAGCTTGACACAACCTGGTTAGTTAGCAACTAGCTTCCTTTTTTAACTTCTGGTGGATAAAGGGGAAACAGATAGTGGGAGACAACCGGGAATCCGCCACGTTCCTCTTCTTCCTTTCCTTCCTGCTTTCCTTAGGCAGCCCCACCATCTCACCCACCCACAAATCAAACGTGGAGCATAGAGGAAGTTCCTGTTGACTGGAGGCAGGGGTGCAGGGGGAGTAAAGGTGAGAGTCAGAACTATAATGTAACTATCAGGTTATAGGGCAGTGTCAAAGTCAGTGTTGGGCTTTGATCGTGATTATTTCCATGGTGAAGATGATCATGGGGGTAGTAGGAGGAACTTTTGTGACATTTCAAAAGACTGGTAGCTAGATTAATTTTGAACTGGACATGTGAAAGTTACAAATGTGCATTTACTAAAAATACATGCTGATCAGAACTCTCACCTAGTCTTGTCTAATACATCTATTTTGGGCCCTCTTTTCCCACTGCCAAGACTCCCTAATCTCCCACAACTGCTGAGTTTGCTTCTTGCCCTTAAATAACAAGCCTGCTTCCCTTATCTCTTCATGAGCTAGGTAAAAATTCAGTTATTTTTCAGTGCTGAGAGTGGATGAGGAGTTAAGTCTGCCTTTTATGTTTTTTTTTTTTTTTTTTTTTTTTTTTTTTTGTTGAGACAGAGTCTCACTTTGTTGCCCAGGCTAGAGTGAGTGCCGTGGCGTCAGCTTAGCTCACAGCAACCTCAAACTCCTAGGCTCAAGCGATCCTACTGCCTCAGCCTCCCGAGTAGCTGGGACTACAGGCATGCGCCACTATGCCCGGCTAATTTTTTCTATATAGATTTTTAGGTGTCCATATAATGTCTTTCTATTTTTAGTAGAGACGGGGTCTCGCTCAGGCTGGTCTCGAACTCCTGACCTTGAGCAATCCACCCGCCTCGGCCTCCCAGAGTGCTAGGATTACAGGCGTGAGCCACCGCGCCCGGCCTGCCTTTTATGTTTTTATTTCCCTTTGGTTGTTTGCCACTTCTGCTGATCTCTTTTGCATAGCTACCTTCCTCTAGTGAAAGTGACTAAATGCCAGTACTTGTTAATTTTCGAAGGAACCAAGTAACCTTTTATCCTTGTGAGATGTAGATCTGGAGAACTCCCAGGCTCTGCTGGCCTAGAATCCCAATAAACCTTGATGTGGCTGCTAGCATGTTATGCAGCCTCTCTGTTCATAAACCAGCTATGAATGTCAGTTTTTGATTACCCAGAAAAATAGAGGGAAGACCATGTCCTTCCTAGTTTGAGTGTTGTGCTTAATTGTTACTGTATATACTGAGCATGTTTTTGCTAATTTGAGCTATTATTTAATAGAATCCATGTGCTATGTTGAACTGAAGCTACAAAAAGCTCTTTATTCAGATACAGATTCTCAGGACTATCACCAGTGTTAGCTCATGGTGAATAGTCCTGCAACAGTCAAGTGGAGTCAGGTGGTATAGTGGAAAGAACATGGCTTTAGAGTAAGATCTGGAGTTCAGATCTGAGTTATCCTCTTTAAACCAACTTCTTCAAGTGTAAAATTGAAATATGTCCAGTAATACTATCTAATTCCTAGAGTTATTGTGAGAATTTAGACTATATTTATGTGAATAGAACTTGTAACATTCTAAATTGTTATAGAAATATTAGTTGCAACTGTTACTAATAATTCTGTGAGCTTAGGTTGAACCTTTACTGATCTGTTGACGTAATCCAGCAATATGATTTTTAAATATATCTAGTACATTTAAAAATATTTCAGTACTTTTTAAAATAGACTTTACTTTTTATAGCAGGTTTAGGTTCACAGCAAAATTGAGTGGAAAGTACAGAGTTTCCATATGCCCCCTGCCTCCACACCCCATCTTCCCCATTGTCAGCGTTGCACACCACAGTGGTACATTTGTTACAATTGATGAGCCTACCGTGACATATTATCACCCAAAGTCTGTAGTTTACATTAGAGTTCACTCTTGGTGTTGTATAAACATCCATGGTTTTTGTGTGGACGTAAGTTTTCACCTCATTTCAGTAAATACTGAGGAGTGTCATTGCTGCATCATGTGGTAAGAGTACATGTAGTTTTATAAGAAACTGCCAAACTGTCTTCCAAAGTGGTTGTGTACTGTTTTGCATTCCCACCAGCAAGTGAATGAGAGTTCTTGTTGCTCGACATGCTCACCAGCATTTGGTGTTACCAGTGTTCTCGATTTGGTCTGTCCTAACAGTTAATGTAGTGGTATCTCATTGTTTTAATCTGCATTTCCCTGATAACATACGATGTGGAGCATCTTTTCATATGTTTATTTACCGTGTGCACATCTTTTTTGGTGTGGTGTCTGCTCAGGTCTTTTTTAAATTGGGTTTTCTTATTGTTGAATTTGAAGTGTTCTTTGTATATTTTGGATGAATGTTTTATCATACAAGTATTTTGCAAGTATTTCCTCACCTGTGGCTTGTCTTCTCAATCTCTTGATATTCTGTACATTTTTTCTTATTATCTGGGAGGAAAAAAAATCTAGTTATTTGAGCTTTCTCTTTGTGTATATGAGAAGGAGAGAGAGAGAGAGAATAGGAATTTAATATTTTCTTCAGAAGTTAGGTAATTGTTGTGGACATTCTTAACCTAAACATTTGTACTCCTGTAATATGCTGAAATAAAAAAAAAATTAAAAATAAATAAATGAATGAAAGATTTTTCCTTTTTTATAAAAAACTAGTTTTAACATGTCTCACTCACTAGGATGGAAAATAAGTGTTAGTGAGCTTGTGGTCACTCATTGCTCAAACATTGCTGGTAGGAATGTAAAAAGGTTCAACTGCCGTGGAAAAGTTTGGTGCTTCTTCAAAAACTTAAACACGGAATGTTTGACCAATGTTTGACCAAACAATTCCACTTTTAGGTATACACTCAAAAGAATGGAAAACAAGTACTCAAGCAAATATTTGCACAGGAATGTTTAGCACTATTCATAATAGCCGAAAGGTAGAAATAACCAAATGTTCATCAATGGATGAATGGATAAACATTGTGATATATGGTATATATATGCAATGGAATATTATTTAGCCATACAAAGGATGAGGTGCTGATACGTGCTACAACGTGGATGAACCTGAAAACATGCTAAGTGAAAGAAGCCAAGACACAAAAGGTCACACATTGTATGATTCTATGAAATATGCAGAATAGGTAAATCCATAGATACAGAAAACATATTGATGGTTGTCAGAGAGTGGGAGGGAGGGATGGGATGGGGAGTAACTACTTAATGAATGCTGGGGTTTTATTTTGGGGTGATAAGGTGTTTTGGCACCAGGTAGAGGTGGTAGTTTCACAACATTTTGAATGTAATAAATGCCACTGAATTGTTCACTTTAAAATGATTAATTGTATGTTATGTGTATTTCACCTCAATTTACAAAACTAGTTTTAAGATCACAATAATTTTTTAAAATATTCACTTAAAAGTTTTCCTGTTAGGGTGGGTGGTCTGTTACTAATGACAACTTACGATGTTATAGTTGCATGGATGAAAAGGCTTTGTTTTCTACATTCTTCGTTGGGTGGGTGTTGTGAGGCTATTTCATTCTTCAAATGCTTTAAGTGCAATTAAAAGACAAATTTGGGAGCAAGTTTTTAAAGTAAAAGTTTCAGAATCACTACAGAAATGTAGCTGAGTTCATTGCTGAGCAGTGATGCTTTTCCAGAGTAGGGCAGAGTCATTTTTGTTTTGACCTCTCAGTGGTTGAAGAAAGAAATTCAAGAATAATTTACAATTTGAAATTTTGGTTTCCTTTAAGAAAATGATCTTTGAGAGCTTTCATTAAAAATGTATGAAACAGATCAATTAAAGATTTGAAAACATCAGTGGAAGAGATGTTCCAAGAATTGAAATATCCACTAAATCTAGGTCTCTTATGGATTAGCTAAAAAGAAAGAGGAAAAGATGATAGGACTAATCGCTTTTTAGTGACTAGTAAAAGAACACATATTTGTTAGTCTAGAAACAGACTTTTTCTGACATTACATTTTAAGAGGCATTTACAGAGGAAATTCTCATATGTAGGGAATTTGAGTGGTATAATAGCAGTGTCTTTAAATGTGGTTTGTAGAAGATTCAAAATTCTTTGATCATTTTATAATGTTAAAGGCTCTTAGAAATTAAATTTATTTATTTTTGAATAGGCACTACTTCTCCATCATTCAAAATTCAAAAGGAACAAGTGGGATACAATGAAAATTCTCGGCCGGGCGCGGTGGCTCACGCCTGTAATCCTAGCACTCTGGGAGGCCGAGGTGGGCGGATCGTTTGAGCTCAGGAGTTCGAGACCAGCCTGAGCAAGAGCGAGACCCCATCTCTACTAAAAAATATAAAGAAATTATATGGACAGCTAAAATATATATATAGAAAAAATTGGCCGGGCATGGTGGTGCATGCCTGTGGTCCCAGCAACTCGGGAGGCTGAGACAGGAGGATCCCTTGAGCTCAGGAGTTTGAGGTTGCTGTGAGTTGGGCTGATGCCACGGCACTCACTCTAGCCTGGGCAACAGAATGAGACTCTGTCTCAAAAAAAAAAGAAAAAGAAAATTCTCCCTCCCAAGCTTGTCTCCCCCAGCCACCCAGTTTCATTCCCCATAGGCAACCAGTGTTACCAGTTTCTTATGATTCTTGTAATAGATGTTTGATTATATAAGATTCATTTATATTAATTTTCTATAGGGTTGGAATATTTAAAACATCTTGGTCTACAGTGGACTCTCCTTCCACATTTACATCTGTTCATTCTGTGAGTGTTAGAGCAATGAGTTGTCTTCAAGTACAGACACTCTTAGCCAAGAATTCTCAGTCTTAATTAGTTGCTACCTAGTTTTTTCTGTGATTTCTTGTGATAACTCCTCATTTTCCTAAGTAGAATAAATAAAGTGTAATTTGTGGTAGAATAAAACAGTTTGACAGTTGAATTTAATTCATTGAGGAACACAAAACTTTGTGAAATATTACTTGAAATTAAAGTATTTTCCCTATAAAAATTATCTTTGTTATCTTAATTTTCTCCTATATAGTTAAAATATTTGCTTTATTCCTGGTTTACCATATGTTTGGTCCTTTTTTATTCTCATTTTTATAAGAATGGTAAGCTTGAATTCATACATGTGTAAACAGCTGTTTGTGCCCTGCCTGCCCTCTGGTTATTGCTCCTCTGCCCAGCTCTGGCCCCGGCCCCACTGTAAGGTGTGGCTTTCCTGTACATCTCATGGCTACAGCTGGGCAGCTGGCCAGGCCATCATGGTTTACAGTACATTGGTGTAAAGTAAAAACTTCTTTTTTACTTTAAAAAATAATTTCCTCCTCATAAGCTCTTGCTTGTGCTTATGTGTGGTATAATATTATTTTAATAGTAACCTTTAAAATTTGCTGTACCGTCTTTGAAATAATAAGCCATAGAATAGAGTTATGAACCCATTATAACAGTAACAATAAACTTAAGAAATGCATGAGATCTGTGCAAAGAAAACTTTTTACATGTTACTGAGAAGACTTGAAGAAGTACCATATTGTTAGGTAGGAAGAGTCAACATCATAAGATGTCAGTTCTTTCTACGCTAATCTATAAATTTAACTTTATTCTTGTAGAAATTATAAATTATGTTTTTTAAACCACTTATCCATCAAATACATAAACAAACTTGGAAGAATAGCCAGTGTAATTCTGAAAAAGAAGAGTGAAGGGTAGGAATAGTGATGTCTAGTCCAATGAAAGCATATATATATATATATATATATATTTTTTTTTTTTTTCCCCAAGAGACAGGAGCTTGCTCTGTTGTCCAGGATGGAGTGCAGTGGTGCAATCATAGCTCACAACAACACTGGACTCCTGGGCTCAAGTGATCCTTCTGCCTTAGCCTCCTGAGTAGCTAAGACTATAGGAGCATGCCACCATGCCTGGCTACTTTTTAAAAATTTTTCTGTAGAGACAGGGTCTTGCTCTATTGCCCACACTGGTCTCAAACTCCTGGCCTCAAGCAATCCTCCTGCCTCAGCCTCCCAAGTAGCTGGGACTACAGATGCAAGCCACTGTGCCTGACTGTTGTGTTTTAAAAAAAATTGTCAGTGTGAACTCTTGGATTTAAACATATTTAAAGTTCCGGTTTGTTGCAGTTATCATTCTTATTGACATGTTTTTGACTAGTGTGAGCCTCTTCATGTTAATTCCTATGTCCTTTTGATACAAACTCTAGAGGTTATTAATTAATCAGTTAATTAATTAATTATAGAGTCTCCATTTGTCACCCAGGCTGGAACACAATGGCACAATCATAGCTCACTGTAACCTTGAACTCCTGGGCTCAAGCGATCCTCCCACTTCTTGCTCCCTCCTGAGTAGCCCTAGAGGTTTTTGATAGCTTCGTCAGTACTTTAATTTGGAAGATGTTTCAGAATTATCTAGTACATGACCTGTAGGTCATGAAATTAGTTGTATCAGGAATGAAAATACAGTATTTTACAGAAAGAATCAGTATTGGTTTTACAGGTAACAAAAGGATAATAAGGGAATATTATGAATAATTTTGAGGCAACCAAATCAATATTTTTTTAAATGGACAACTTTCTTGAAAGATACAAACTATTAAAGCTGACTCAAGAAGAAATAGATAAGCCTGTATCTATTAAAGAAATTGAATTTGTAATTAAAAACCTTCTTATAGGGCTGGGCATGGTCGTTCACGCTTGTAATCCTAGCACTCTGGGAGGCCAAGGCAGGCAGATTGCTTGAGGTCAGGAGTTCAAGACCAGCCTGAGCAAAAGCGAAACCCCATCTCTACTAAAAAATAGAAAAAATTAGCCAGGTGTGGTAGTGTGCGCCTGTAGTCCCAGGTACTTGGGAGGCTGAGGCAGGAGGATTGCTTGAGCCCAGGAATTTGAGGTTGCTGTGAGCTATGATGACACCACTGCACTCTACCCAGGGGAAATGAGTCAGACTCTGTCCCCAAAAAAAGAAAAAAAAAAAAAAAAGAAAAAAAGAAAAACCTTCTTACAAAAATAGCTCTAGGCCCAGATGGCTTCACTGAATTTTCATGAACATTTGAAGAAGAAACTATATAATTCTACACAAACTCTTCTAGAAAATAAAAGAAGGAACATTTGCTTGCCATTTTATGAAGCCACCAATACTTTGATAACAAGACCATACAAGAAAAGAGAACTCCAGACTATTATCCTTCATGTACAGAGACCCCAAAACCCTTAACTAAACATTAGCAACTTGAATTTAGCAATATACAAAATGAATAATACATCTTCACTAACTAGGGTTTGTTCCAGAAATGCAAGCCTGATTTAACTTTGAAAATCAGTCAGTGTAATTCACCACACTAACAGACTAAAAAAGAAAAACTATATCATTATATCAGAAAAAGCATTTGATAAAATTCAACATCCATTTATGATAAAAATTCTGAGCAAACTAAGAAGGGAACTTCCTTAACATGAAAAAATAGCATCTGTCCAAAACAACTGTCATACTTAGTATTGGAAGAATGAGTATATTACCCCTAAAATTGGGAACAAGATAAGGTTTTCTGCTCTCACCACTCTATTTAACATCGTTCTGGAAGTCTTAGTACAGTAGGGCAAGAATTAGAAATAAAAGATATAAATTAGAGAGGAAGCAGTAAAATGATCTTTATTTGTAGATGACATGATCATCTATGTAGAAAATTGGGAATATATCAAAAAACTACTAGAACTAATAAGTGAATTTAGTATGGCATGGGATATAAGGTCAATGTACAAACATCAATTACATTTTATATACTAGCAGTGAACAGTTAGAAGTTGAAATTTTAAAAACACCATTTAAAATATTATCAAAAGAATATAGGACAGGGAGTCACAAACTATGGCCTATATTTGTAAATAATGCTTTACATTATTGGAACATGGCCATACCCTTTTGTTTACATATTGTATTGTCTATAGCTGCATTGGCGCTGCAGTGACAGAGTTGAGTAGTTGTGACAAAGAATGTAAAGCCAACAAAACTAAAAATATTTACCATGCTGGCCCCTAATATAGGAGAGCTTTAGGACCTCGAGGTAAGGGGAGGATACCTTATACAAGAAACAGAAAACATGAACCATGAGGAAAAGCATTTGTCTTCATCAAAATTAATAACATGTTCACCAAAAGATGTCATAGAGTGAATGGAAAAACAAGTCCTCAAGAACTGTGGTCCCCAACTACTAGGCCACAGACCAGTACTGGACCATGGCTTGTTAGGAACCAGCCTGCACAGCAGGAGGTGAGTGGTGAATGAAGCTTCATCTGTATTTACAGCCGCTCCGCATTGCTCACGTCACCACAGAAGCTCCGCCTCCTATCAGATCTGTGGCAGCATTAGATTCTCACAGGAGTGCGAGCCCTACTGTAAACTGCGCATGCGAGAGATCTAGGTTGTGCACTCCCTATGAAAATCTAATGCCTGATGATCTGAGGTGGAGCTGAGGCGGTGATTCTAGTGCTGAGGAGTGGCTGCAAATATAGATTATCATTAACAGAGAGGTTTGCACAGTAAATGTAATGTGCTTGAATCATCCCGAAACCATCCTCACCCCAGTCCATGGAAAAATTGTCTTCCATGAGACTGGTCTCTGGTGCCAAAAAGTTGGAGACCATGGCTCAAGAATGAGAGAAAATATTTGTAATACATAACAAAAGTCTTTAAGAAGTCCTACAAGTCAATTAGAAAAAGACAAAGTAGAAAAATGAGCCCAAGACTAGATCAGGCCCTTGATGAAAGTAGGAACCCAAATGCCCAGAAAACATTTTTATACTTAACCTGATTAGTGATCAAAGATGCAAAATAGCCAGGCTCGGTGGCTCACGCCTGTAATCCTAGCACTCTGGGAGGCCGAGGCGGGTGGATCGCTCTAGGTCAGGAGTTCGAGACCAGCCTGAGCAAGAGCGAGACCCCGTCTCTACTAAAATAGAAAGAAATTATCTGGCCAACTAAAAATCTATATAGAAAAAATTAGCCGGGCATGGTGGCGCATGCCTGTAGTCCCAGCTACTTGGGAGGCTGAGGCAGTAGGATCGCTTAAGCCCAGGAGTTTGAGGTTGCTGTGAGCTAGGCTGACACCACGGCACTCACTCTAGCCCCGGCAACAAAGGGAGACTCTCTCAAAAAAAAAAAAAAAAATGCAGGGCCGGGCGCGGTGGCTCACGCCTGTAATCCTAGCACTCTCGGAGGCCGAGGTGGGCGGATCGTTTGAGCTCAGGAGTTCGAGACCAGCCTGAGCAAGAGCGAGACCCCATCTCTACTAAAAATAGAAAGAAATTATATGGACAGCTAAAAATATATATAGAAAAAATTAGCCGGGCATGGTGGTGCATGCCTGTAGTCCCAGCTACTCGGGAGGCTGAGGCAGTAGGATCGCTTAAGCCCAGGAGTTTGAGGTTGCTGTGAGCTAGGCTGACGCCACGGCACTCACTCTAGCCCGGGCAACAGAGCGAGACTCTGGCTCAAAAAAAAAAAAAAAAAAAAAATGCAAAATAAAGCCACAATTAAATGCCATTAAACATTCACCAGACTGGCAAAAGAGAAAGGATTATAAAAGTGATTACATAAAAATAGAAAGCTTCTTCTGCATGGCACAATCACCATAAAGCCAAATCAACAATCACCAGGCTAATTTACTTACTATATAAAGAGTTCTTCCACATTAGTAAGGAAAAGATCAATAGCCCAATAGAAAAATGGGCAAAGAATATGAAAAGGAAACACAAGTGAGTCTTACGAGGTATATGGGCTGGGTGTGGTAGGTCATGCCTATAATCCCAGCACTTTGGGAGGCTGAGGCAGAAGGATCTCTCAAGGCTGGGAATTCAAGACCACCTGAGCAACACAGTGAGACCAGTATCTACCAAAAATTTTTAAAAACTAGCCAAGCATGGTGGCCACATGCCTGTAATCCTAGCTACTAAGGGAGGCTGAGGCAGGAGGTTTGCTTGAGCCCAGGAGTTTGAGGTGGCTGTGATCTATGACACTCTAGCCTGGGCAACAGAGCGAGACTCTGTCTCAAAAAAAACAACAACAACAAAAAAAAAACAAAACAGATATGTGAAAGATGGTACACCTTTCTTTTTTTTTTTTTTTTTTGAGACAGAGTCTCACTTTGTTGCCCAGGCTAGAGTGAGTGCCGTGGCGTCAGCCTAGCTCACAGCAACCTCAAACTCCTGGGCTCAAGCGATCCTCCTACCTCAGCCTCCCGAGTAGCTGGGACTACAGGCATGCGCCACTATGCCCGGCTAATTTTTCTATATATATATTTTTAGTTGTCCATATAATTTCTTTCTATTTTTAGTAGAGACGGGGTCTCGCTCTTGCTCAGGCTGGTCTCGAACTCCTGACCTTGAGCGATCCACCCGCCTCGGCCTCCCAGAGTGCTAGGATTACAGGCGTGAGCCACCGCGCCCGGCCACCTTTCTTGTAATAAGAGAAAAAGAAATGCAAATTGAAACTAAAATGAGACATCATATTTCACCTGTCAGATTGACAAATGTCAGAAAGTTGAGTAATACCACTTGTTGGTTAGGCTGTGTGGAAACAGTCAGTCTCATATGCTATTGGTAGGCATATAAACTGGTACAACCTCTATGGAAAGCAAAGCATCAATATCTATTAAATTATAAATGTGCTTGTCTTTGACATGCAGTTCCTGTCTTAGGTTATGTAAAGAAACTACCCTTGTCACTATACAGATGACCTCCATGTTGCCAAATCCAGTGGTCAGTTCTCATCTTACTTGACCCCCCAGTAGCATTTAACCCAGTTGATTATTTCCTCCTCCGTGAAACACTTTGCTTGGCTTCTTGTATGCCCCACTCTTGGTTTTCTTTCTTCCTCACTAGTTGTTCTTCTCAGACTCCTTTTTTTGGATCCTTTAAAACAGTAAACAGGCCGGGCGCGGTGGCTCACGCCTGTAATCCTAGCACTCTGGGAGGCCGAGGCGGGTGGATCGCTCAAGGTCAGGAGTTCGAGACCAGCCTGAGCAAGAGCGAGACCCCGTCTCTACTAAAAATAGAAAAAAAATTATATGGACAACTAAAAAAATATATATAGAAAAATTAGCCGGGCATAGTGGTGCATGCCTGTAGTCCCAGCTACTCGGGAGGCTGAGACAGGAGGATCGCTTGAGCCCAGGAGTTTGAGGTTGCTGTGAGCTAGGCTGACGGCACGGCACTCACTCTAGCCTGGGCAACAAAGTGAGACTCTGTCTCAAAAAAAAAAAAAAAAAAAAAAACAAAACAGTAAACAATCTCGGGGCTCAGGCTAATAGTGCCCCAGGCTACTTCTCTATATGATCTCATGTAGCCCCAAATTCCACATACTACCTCATGTTAATCTCCAGCTCTGACCTCTTCACAGAACTGCAGACTCATCTCTCCAACTGCCCTCTGAGCCACTCCACCTGTGTGTTGAATAGGCACCTCAGACTTAACACATGCAAAATTGAACTGGTGTTCCCCTCCAGACCTGCTCCTGCATTGTCTTCCCCTTTTGTTGGATTTGCTCAGACCAAGGAACTTGAGTCATTGTTTTTAATAAGAGAAGATTAGAAATGCCCAAAATGTCCATTTTAATTGATTAAATAAATTAAATATGGTATAACCATATAATAAAACCCTCAGTGATTACCATATGATTTCATTTATATGACGATCCAGAACAGGAATAAATATGTATGTATTTATACTTATGCTGGAATATCTCAAGAAGTCTTCATAGGAAACTCCCCTAGGGACAGAGGTGGGAGAAAAGACTTGCTTTTCACTGTGTTCCTTTATACATTTTGAACATATGCAGTGTGTACTATTGAAAAAATAGATTTTTAAAAAGAGTCGCATTAGGAACCACAATTCTAGACACATACATGTGGCAATTTAGAGTGCTGTGTTAATACTGCAAGGATTTTAGAGATTTAGACCACCTTGTGTAAAATCAAAAAAGCTGAAATCTAGAGAGATGTAAGGTTTTTTTTGCAGTTATTCCTGATTGGTGTTAGAAGCAGACCTGTAACCCAAGTCTCCTGACTATCCTTCCTTCTCTGTAAAGTAGACAAACATTTGTGGTTAAACTTTGACAAATTAAATTGAAGTGTGATCAATATGTTGATGCTACTTTGAGCACACAATATCTGCCTTTGAGTTTACAGTGAGTGCCTTCTATATGAACCTGTATTTTGGAGGCTATTATTTGTTATGTAGCTTGGCAAAATCAGCATATTAATGAGAAGGGATTTTACAAGGTATTCCTATAGTTTTAAGACTGTGGGAAAATAATGCAGTTCATGGATGTCAGGAATGCTGTCACTGTGGCTTCGTTTGTTTGTTTGAATAACCTCAGGAAACTGGAGCATTCTAAATATGTCATTCACTCCATCTGACTTTCAGAAATGTCCTAGGAAATAATGCTTAGCATTCATCTTGGCCAATTATAAAAATCTTCTGTGCCTATTCTAGAATATTCAAGCTGTACACAAGGTTTTAATATGAAACACCTCCTCAGCACCACTAGTTGTACTGTACAGAGGCAATCACTGTCTAGTATTCTGCCCGGTACCCTGGGGACTCATACTTAAGACTGATATCTGTGTTCAATAGTTGGTGTTTTTGACTACCTCTTCATATTGTTCTGAAAATGCCTTGTTACTTCCAAGATAAAAACTGTCAAAATATCTGTTCACAGCACAGTATGGTGTTTCTTTACTAGGCAGGGAATGCCCTCTTTTGTTAAATAAATAGCCTGATCAGCTAAGTAAGGTGAAGCAATGTTGATAAGGCATTTTGTAAATTGATTGTTTATCAATTGTTTATGTCTAGTGGTTCCTTTTAACAGTTTTTTGAGCCTCCCATGTAGAAAAAAAAAAAAAGAAGAAGATAGCTTTAAATTTTTTAAATAGCTATTCAAAAAATAGGTTAAATGGCTTTAAAACTTCAGGAACTGAAACTTCTCCTTCTTGGTCCTGTGATTATTGATTTACTTTCAACAAGTTATTTCACCTCATAGTCAGCTTTACTCTTCCTTTAAATGTTCTGTGGAATCATTGTAAACGAGAACTTGTGGCAGCTGTTCGTTAAGACATTGTGTAAAATGTAGTAAACTTGCATTTATTTGGAATCCAAGCAAGTACAGGAAACTATTCATTTTTATGTTGGTCTAATTTTGAAGGAGGGACACATAAACTATTAGGAAGGACTCACCTGTAGAAGCAGTTTAGGGCATATCACAGATTTGATAGGGTGTAGCCCTTCTGCCATCTGGAGTACCAGCAGAGCTCTCTGGCAGTAACGGCAGTGCGGAGGAGCTGTTTAATCCCAGGGGCCTCACATTGCATTGCATTGCATTGTTGGAAACAAGATCATGTTAGGTGCATTATTGCATGTGAGTCTCTGGAAAATGTTAATATGTCTAACCATCTAGTTTGTTAATCAGGATTTCCTATGGTATAGATTATCACCATAGGTAATCTAATTTCTTTAAGGAAAATATTTCCAAAGCTTTAATCTGAGATATCTGGAGTATGTCTACACCCACTACACCCTTGGCAGAGGGAATGGAGACTTGCCCGACACCAAGTGGGGTGGAGAGTGGACGGGGGAAAGGGGCTAGCTCCTCTAGCCAGAGAGCTTTGCAAATATATATATTTTCCCTTGCGTTAATCTCATTCCGGCTGGAAGATTCTGAGACCATTGTTTCCCAAATCACTGTCTCTTTGCCTCTTCCTAGCTGCACTCCCACATTATATGATTTCCCACTAGAAATATTTCTCACTAGAAATATTCATTAGACATTTCGCTGAACCTTCAAATTTGTATGTTCAGAGGATGACTTCCCAACTCTTCCCTGTTGGTTCCCTCCTCCACTGACCCCTCCACATTCTCCTGGGAGCCGTTTCACCATTAACCCAGTCCACATCCAGGGGGACATACTCCCATGTCCTGTCAGTCACTTGGTCTTGTAGATTCTTCCTTCTGTGTATCAGGAAACCTGTCACTTCCAACACCTACTATCCTAATCCTTTGTCAACCTGAATTACTGTAGAAACCTGCTCCTTTAGCATGCTTTTCCTTTCTCCAGCCCATGTCAAAGTGACCTTTCTAAAACTCACATGAGGTTGTGTTACTTCCTTCTTTAAACACCTTCCCCATTGCCTTCAGCTTGAATCCAAACTATAATTGGACCCTTGCCTTTTTGTCCAGCCTCGATAAGTGCTCCCTTCTATATGCTCTGTGTACTCCTTTTGAAAAGCAACTGTTTGTTCATTCAGTTATTGGTCCATTCTTTCATTTGCTCATCAGACATTTATCGGCCACTTATATGAGTCAGGCTCTATGCTTCAGGATTGGGTGTGAGGCTGTCCACAGAAGAGATCATTAGACATTTCACTGACCTTCCACAGGGTAGGCTAGGCTGTGATGCAGTAACAAATTTACTCTGAAATCTCATTATTTAACACAACAGAGTTTTGTTGTTGTGATGCCTGTCAGTCATGGGTTCAGAAGCTCTGCCCCGCACAGGAACTCTCCATTTAGGGGCCCCAGCTTATAGCTGCATCAGCTGGAACTCACGGTCCTTGGGTACTGTGGCAGAGGAGGAAAGAGACCGGACGGGCTTTTTACTGCCTCACCTCAGAAGTGACACTTATCCCTTCTGGTCACATTTCAATTAGCCAGACTAGTCACATGGCCCCATCTCACAGCAAGGGGGTTGAATACTGTAGGTAAGCACATGGAATATCTGGTGAGCATCGCAATCTCTGCCATAGTCACTGAAATACAAGCACCTGACTTTTTTGTCTGTCTCAGCCATCGTACTTTAAATTTCTCAAGGGTTGAGGCTGTAACTACCTTGCTTTTGTGTCCCAAACACATGGATACACAGTAGGCATCTTATAACATTTTTGCTGAATAAATGTCCTTCTTGAGCTTAGATTTAACTGAAGTCACTTCCTTTAAGAAGCCTTCCCATATCATCCCTCTGTCACGCCCCTACCCCAAGTCTGGGTTAGGTAGGTGTCTCTTTTCATTGTCATTGTGATATCCTGTCCATACCTCAACTGAATACTCCTCACCCTGTATAATTTACCCTTTGTTTCTTCCACTAAATACTCAGTTCCTTTAGGGCAAGGACTATGACTTTCTTTTATATTCTTTAAAAAACCTAAATTTAAAAAATTTAAGCAATATTAAACAAACAAAAAAAATCTAAGAAATAAAACATTACTGTTTCTGCTGTATTTCTTCCTCCTTTCATTACATTTATCCTTTCCTCATATTTCTTTATCCTTTTACTATGCACATATCACTAATCAATACAATGATTTTCCCTCTGTGTCTGTATGGAACACGAGTTGTCCCTGCCCCACTTGTTCATTTCTGCCTGCTCTGCAGAGCCTTCTGTATCATGAATCCAAGAGTCTGTCTATAGGTGGGTGTGTTCCATGGGTCCATTTATCCATCTCTACACCGATATCTCCTGTCTCAATGACTAGAACTTCAGAAAGGTTTGATGCCTGGTTCTCCACTTTGATCTTCCTCCAAACTGCAGTGGTTTTAATCTCTGCATCTCCCATTCCTGGCTCATGATTATGCTTAATGAATGTTTGTTGAATAAACAACACATTCTGCTTTTTTTTCTTTTAGTGTGTTATTTTCAGAATCTTTTAGGAGCTTTGCCATTTGGTTTATTTTCAGAGAATTTTATATTTCAAAATCAAACTTCAGAGTAAGAACTTACTGACCAGAATATGATTTAGTGTTTTATCAGGTAGGAAGGAGCTAAATCCCTGGCTAAAATAAAGGATTTTTTGTTTTGTTTTTTTGCAGTAAATTTTTGATGGGTTGTCAAGGAAACTTACTGAGGAAAGCTATTTCCCAGTAATAGCGTTTGCTTTGAAGTGTGACTACAAAGTAATGAGGCTTGCTTTCTCCAGCCTCATTACTACTTACCGTCTTACTTCATATAGTCATGCTTTGAATGTACAAAGCAATAACACTTGCTACATTTTCTAATTAATATTTCACATTGATTGAAATTTAGAAATTGAATGCTTGTACTTTATGCCAGAGTTTCCTTTTTTTTGCTTTAGCTTTGAAATGTTCCTGTAAAGGTTTTTCATTTGAACTATAACTTAATGGATGGCCCTAGTCAGCCTTTGAAGCAATGCTTAGCTTTATAATGACTGGTAAACGCTTTGCCAGGAAGTAGGGGAAGAAAGACTGTGTTGTGATTTATACAGCAAATCATGAAAGATTAACCCACTTTACTACTTTTTCTTCTTAAATCTTCTTGGAGATTAGATAGATATGTTTTAAAATGCCTTTGTCTATAGAGTCTTTGGAGGACTTTTTTTTAACTTCGTAATTTGATTCAACATGCATGCTTATATTTGGGTTTAATTTTCTTTTGATAAGGAATGTTTAAAAATATAAGATTGGTCACAGTTATTGAAGAGAATGAGTATAGCAATGATCCCCTTTTTTATGGAAATAGTATATTTTGTAGTTTTATAATTTGGTAATATAAAACTATGGATAACCTTCTGGAAGGCTGCTTGCTCTGGGGAAGAAAGTAATAGCACTAACTCCCTCAACTTTTAAAAAATTACTGTAATCTTAAAACTATGTTTTTAAAAATTGAGATGAAATTCATGTAAAATTAAACATTTTACAGTGAACAATTCATTGGCATTTAGCACCCACCACTTGTTATCTACATTCTGAACACTGTCATCATCCCAGAATAAAACTCTTGTTATCCATTAAGCAATTGCTACCCATTTTCCTTTTCCCCCAGTCCCTGGTGACCACCAGTCTGCTTTCTGTCTGTGGACTTACTCTGTATATTTCATATAAATGGAAAAATGCAATATATGACCTTTTGTGTCTGTCTGCTTCCACTTAACATAATGTTTTCAAGGTTTGTCCATGTTGTAGCATGTATCAGTAATTCATTCCTTTTTATGGCTGAATAACATTCCATTGTATATATGTGTCATGTTTTATTTATCCATTCATTCACTGTTGGACAATTGGGTCATTTCTGCTTTTTGGCTATTGTAAATAATGTTGCTATGAACATGAGTACATTAGTGTACAAGTATTTGAGGACCTGTTTTCAGTTCTTTTGGGTATATAGCTAGAAGTGGAATTACTAGGTCATGTACTAATTTTGTTTAACTTTTTGAGAAACAACCAAACTGTTTTCCATGGTGGCCAAACAATTTTACATTCCTACTGGCAATGTACAAGGATTGCAGTTACTCCACGTCCTTGCCAGCTCTTTTTATGTTCTGTTCGTTTGTTTAAATTACAGCTATCCTAGTGGTTATGAAGTGGTATCCCATTGTGGTTTTAACTTTGCGTTTCCCCAGTGACTAATGATGATGGACCTTTTTTCATGTGCTTATTAGCCATTTGTATATCTTCTTTGTAGAAATGTTGTTTCTGTTGTTGAGTTGTAAGAGTTCTTTATATATTTTAGATACCAGGCCTATATTAGATATAGAATTTGCAGATATTTTCTCTCATTCTGTAGGTTGTCTTTTTACATTATTGATAATGTCCTTTGTTGCACAGAAGTTTTTAATTTTGTTGAAGTCCAGTTTATCTTATTTTTCTTTTGTTGCTCATGCTTTTGGAGTCATGTCTAATAATTTGGCATATCTTGCCAAGATCATGAAGGTTTAACACTCTGCTTTAAGGGTTTTATAGTTTTAGCTTTTATATTTAGATTGTTGTTAGAAAGCAACCTTTTCTAAAAAAAAAAATAAAGAAATAAAAAAAATAATAAAATAAAATATATTTCGATTGTTGGTCCCTTTTGAGTTAATCTTTTGTATATGGTCTGAGGTAGGAGTCCAGTGAGGACTCTTCTTTATTAATAATAGCAAAATTTCATGGAGTCTCCTCATTGTACTTTCAGTACCCTTTAATTGAACATGTATACAGACCAACCAAAACTATTCTGGATTTTATCTCAGCATTTTAAATTATTTTACATTGTATTAATCAAAGCAGAACTTATAAATATATTTTTAAAATAATACTTGTAAGTATAACACATTTTTTTTTCAGTCCATGGGCTGTATATATTGGTGACTTGATATGGATTCATCATAACTCCATGGTCTCTTCTGAGTCTACAAATTGGAGATTTTGTAGATGAGCATGAAAAGAATGTATCACAACAAGGGAAAAAAAGGGATTAAGGATAAGGGTAGATTTCCAAGGGCCTGTAGTTGCGGAGACCTCAAAGTGAAGAAGGGAAGATGACTGGAAGGCCAGGAACCCGAAGGCAGTGGTGAAATCTGTAAGGGCCAGAGAGGAAGTAGCACTTTCTTTCAGGCCTTAAAGATGACTGCAGAGAAGTGAAGTGCTTGGAGGGAATGTGGCTTGGAATAGGGATGGAGGCCCAGAAGTCATCATTAGAAAGTGAGTGTAGGGAACAGTTGAGGATTCTTTTAGTTTTGGAAATAATGCCATCCCAGCTCTGCCTCCAAATGAGGAGTCCAGCTGGTTTTGTTTAGCATCTTTCCTAGAGAGGGGCAAGTAAGGAAAAGGAACTAGGGAATTCTAGATTTTTATTTCAACCATGCACAGAATGCTGGTTAAGCTGAATTAGTAAAACCATATCCTGTATCAGTATTTTGTTTGTGTTTTTGTTTGGTTTTCTTTCTATTTCTTTTTTTTTTTTTTTTTTGAGACAGAGTCTCACTCTGTTGCCCAGGCTAGAGTGAGTGCCGTGGCGTCAGCCTAGCTCACAGCAACCTCAAACTCCTGAGCTCAAGGGATCCTCCTGTCTCAGCCTCCCGAGTAGCTGGGACTACAGGCATGCGCCACCATGCCCGGCTAATTTTTTCTATATATATTTTTAGCTGTCCATATAATTTCTTTCTATTTTTAGTAGAGATGGGATCTTGCTCTTGCTCAGGCTGGTCTCGAACTCCTGAGCTCAAACGATCCGCCCACCTCGGCCTCCCAGAGTGCTAGGATTACAGGCGTGAGCCACCGCGCCCGGCCTCTTTCTATTTCTTAATAAAATTTCCTAGTTTAAAAAATTCCAGTTTTATCTTAGCCTGAAATATAATGAGAGGAATTTTTCTACTTCTCATGTAGACAAGAGAGTTAGGTTCTCAGTGTGCACTTAGAGCCTAGGGTAGGGTGTTGTAGTTGTTGGCCAGTGAGCATCTGATGGAGCAGGTACTGGGACCCACAGGAGTGAGAGCTGGAGAAAAAGTGTTGACCCATGATGGCAGCACAGCCAAGGGCCTCTTTCCTGCTGGCCAGCCTTTGCAGTGCTTACAGGCTCATCAGTGCCCTTCTTCACCTCGTCAGCACTGTGTTCAAGGGCTTTAGAGACAGGAACAGGGAGGGGATAGGTGGGACAAACGACTGAGGGGAGTCTGAGTGAGGATAGAGAAAATGGCCTTCGCATGCCCTTCTGTTTTTACTAGGCAGATTGTCTACTTTTTCAAACGGAAATCAAAGCTACCTTGATTTGGAAAGGTATAAACAAGGAATGGGTCTTAGTTACTTTGACAAATGGTGCTTGAACTCTGAATTTGTGTGAGTATGTCTTTTTGAATATTTAACCCATTCTGTGACCTCTGTGACTTTAGGTGCTACTCGTGAGCAGTAGTCGCCATCCAGACCGATGGATTGTCCCTGGAGGAGGCATGGAGCCTGAGGAAGAGCCAGGTGTGGCAGCAGTCCGCGAAGTCTGTGAGGAGGTATGCACGGAGAAGAAAGGGCACAGCTGTACCTTGTAATCATGAACCTGTCCTGTGTGCGCACCTCTTTAGTTTATCACCGCTCACTGAATAGACAAACTCATAATCACAGAAAGATGGCATTTAGTGGTTACCATGTGCCTCCTTTATTAAAGGGGTGATCGAGTTGTGACATGATAATGTTTATCAGGCACTCTATGCAAGAAGAGAGCTCGAGGTAGTGAGTATGTCTAATTATACTAGACAGCCCTTAATGACTTCCCATGAATCTTTTCCAACTATGCGTCTGTTACCTGTGATAGAAGACCAAGAATCAAATAGTTCCCAAGCCCTAAGAAAGGAGAGGAACAGGCTGCATTAGTATAAATGGCTCATTCTTATTAACCTTTGGTTGAGGAGAAGGAGGAGACCTTTGTTCTCCAGTACTTCCTGGGTCGTAGCCATGGAACTAACTGGCTGTGGCTAAAGCAACAGTTCTGTTAGCCAGAAGCTGTTAATGGTGCAACTTAAGAGATAATAGTATCTTTTTCATTTAGTCACATAATGTATGTACATGTAATACATACATGTATTGAGTTCCTGGGCCATAATACCTTACTAGATACTTCAGAATAAACAGAAGAAGTAAAGGTGTGGACCCTCAGGAGGAATAACTAGTGTTTCTTCATAGCCTTTTGTGGCAACATCATACTCTGCTTTGCTTATATTGTCTCATTTAGTTCTCATAACTTGATGGTGTAAATTTTACTGCCCAGATTTACTTGTCCCGGTCACATCCCAGTCACATAAGTATTGCTTTTTAAATCCATTTCCTTGTTATAGAGGGGATTTAAGACTAATTCTAAGAGCATATAAGATAGGACTTAGAACAAGTATAAATTCTACGTTTTTTTGGGTCCAGCTCTTCCTGTAGTCCTCTTAGACTATTCTTACCGTCAGAATAGTCAAGGAATTCTTCCCTGACTCTGACTCCTACAGACTTAAATTGGCTTATGTCACTCTCATTTTATCATGTATCTGGTATTCATAACTAGATTATAATCTCTAAGGACAAAAATCCTGCTTCCCATTTAAAATCCTCCCTTTTTGTGCCTAGTGCATAGCTAGATGAACAGAAAGTAATTAGTACATGCTTCTTTGATGGGTGGAAGAATGCAAATGCTGAAGAAATACCCAAAATGAAAATTATAAGAGTATAGGAAATGATAAACATTGACAGAGAGGATGTGAGAAGACATTCGTACAGTGGGTGGTAAGGAGGCTAACCTGGGTAGAACGAAATGGAATCAAGAGAAGTATAATGAAAAGAACATTGACGTGGGAATCCTGGTTTCTGATACTGTCAGTTAATAGCTATGTGACTTATGAAAAAATAACTTTAAACTCCTTGGAATTTGGTCCTGCATTTGAATACCTTCCTATTTACTCCGTCATGGAGAGGTGGGAGGAGAGTGTGAGGTTCAAATGAGAACATGAGTAGGCTTGCCCTTTGTAAGTTATATATCACTCTGTCAGTTAGGATGTGTGCAACTGAGAAGAATATTAGGTCTTTTATCGTTCAATAACAGGTTTATTGTATCTCATAACAAGGAGTCCCAGGTTGGCTAACTCAGCAGTATCAAGAGTCCGGGTGCTTCCTATCTTTCTATTCTGCCATCTTTGATACATGTGCTTTTGTTCTGGGGCTTGTCTCCTTATGGTCCCAAGATGGCGACCACAGTTTCATGCTCATGCATTCTCTTCAGACACAGGACACACAGTTTCACCTCATTGGTCTCTTTTTATTTGGGGAAAAAAGAAACCTTTCCCAGAAGTTCTCCCAGCAGACTCTTTATGTCTGGTGTTCCAGAGTTAGTTCACATGCCCATGCTTAAACTAGTTCCTGGCAAAGGGAATGACAGTTCCATGTTTAAACTACTGGAGCCTTCACCCTCTAGGATTTGACTTTCAGAAGCCTCTTAGACTTTAATTTAAATCAATTTAAAAGCATGGCCAGGAAGAGAAGATAAAATCTTTATAGAGTTTATTTTGTTAGAAATTTAACTTATATTAAGATATACCAAATATATATTTATTCTATAATGTAAAAGAATGAATAATGTATAATTCTAGAGTAGGAAAAAATTCATTATTTAGGCCATCAGTCTGTGTCATAACCACTTAACTCTGTCATTGTAGGGCAAATGTAGCCATAGATAATACATTATATAAACAAATGGGCCTGGCTGTGTTCCAGTTAAGCTTTATTTATAAACACAGTGGTGAACCATAATCCCTGGTTTAAGCCCTTGCTACTTAGAATGTGGTTGGTGGACCAGCAATATCAGCATCAGCCATGAGCTTGTTAGAAATGGAAAAATCTCAGGCCCCAATCCAGACCTACTGTATCAGAGTCTAATTTAAATAGGACCCTCAGGTGACTTGAGAACCCACTGCATTAGAGTATTGAATTCTTACCAATGAATGTTCTGAGAATTCCTCCTGATAGAGCTGTGGAGAGAAATGCTCTTTAAGGGATAGACTCTGGATTGGCTATCTCCACACCCATTCATTCCCTTTCTGACACGAAGAGACTTAGTGCTAAAAAGTACTTTTCCCAGACTCTTGTAAGGAATGTAACTAAGTCTCCTTGATGAGATTTAGGTGTGCCCAGCACAAAGCACTTGCACAAGACTACTTTAGTCACAAGGAGAGAAGCAGGGCAGGTTCTGAGGGTAGCAGGCCCATCCGTTTTGGTGGCACACTTTTTGATAGGAGATATGGTTCTGGAATTGGCTGCCAAAGTGTCAGCTTCCTGATTTGGCTGGTAGCTTCTATCTGGCAGCTTCCTGATTCATCCCAGAGACAGCAATTGGCAGCCCAGTTTTGCAATGTGTTTTTGGGAATTATAACTGGAACCCTGGCCTGCAGTCTACTTCTTGAGCTTTCCCAGTGATTCTGTAAGCTGTTTTTATCTCTTAAATAAATCCTTTTCTTAAACTAATCTAGTTGGATTCTATTGTTTACAATTAAGAATCCTGACCAATCCATATTCCCAATGAGTAATAACTGCTTTAGTTGCATCAGCCATCCTCCCCTCTCTTGCCCATGCTGTAACCCAGCGGTCCCCAATCTTTTTGGCACCAGGGACCATTTTCATGGAAAACAATTTTTCCACAGACCAGGGAGGGGAGAGATGATTTTGATATGATTTAAGCACATTTTATTGTGCACTTTATTTCTGTTATTATTACATGGTAATATATAATGAAATAATTATACAACTCACCATAGGTTGAGGACCCCTGTTATAACCCATCAAGGAATTGAGATGTGTTCTATTAGCAGAGCATCCCCCTCTAGAGAAGGGTGTTCAGTGGCCCATGAGAGATGTCAGTGGGTTAATCAGACAGACCTGATTCCATGGGAGAGGCAAGTTGTGAGAGTCCAGTTAAGCATCTGTACCTTCCTCATACCTATTTACTGACCGAATGTTGTCTGTCCATTCAACAAATATTGAGTGCCCATCCTTCTTGCACTAAGCACTGGGCCACATGCTGGGGATACTGAAATTTAGGTTTTGCTGTCAGTGAGCTTATCATCTAACTGAGAATACAGAGTAAATGGGAAATTATAATGTGAAATTTAAGATTTGAAGGAATGGTTAGTACAGCATGCTAAAGGGCCTTCTTGGCAGAGTGAGTACCCACCTCTGGCACAAAGATGGGTTTCTAGGAGGATGTCTGGATGGTTATAGACTTTCTCATTTAAAATTCTTCCGTTTTGGAGGGACTTTGCTTGGGGGTGCAGTAGATAGTGTGGTGGTGGTCCAGTGTAAGATTTCCCCAGGTGAGCAAGATGATAGAGGAGCAGTGAAAGTAGATGATGAGTTTTTCTTTACTAAGGAGCAGAATTGGGGTCCCATTTTCCTGTTGGACCTTGGATAATGGGGAATGAGCAAGGTATAGGCTCATCCTGAGGGGCGGGCATAATTCTGTATTTTGCCTCCCTAGACCTGAGGAAACCAGAACCTTTGCCTGGTTCTTTCTGGAGAAACCTAAAGGTTTGACTATTCAGATAAGTGTGATAGGGCCAGTTGGTGGACCTAAACTGTGTGATTTTTATTTAAATCCATTTGGCTCCCATGGGTTCTATGGTACCTAAGGCAAAAGTGTTATTTGACAGGTTT
This sequence comes from Eulemur rufifrons, assembly GCF_041146395.1. Lineage (NCBI taxonomy): Eukaryota > Metazoa > Chordata > Mammalia > Primates > Lemuridae > Eulemur > Eulemur rufifrons. Next base: position 4,599,126 of record NC_090997.1, on the reverse strand, counting down.
GACAGAGTTAATGTGCCATTGTGGATTAAGGCAGATTGTTGCAAGACTTGAGATAGAGTGATGGTTCTAGAGTAGAGAGAAAGGAACAAGTTCAAAGACCTTGTATAAAGACTTGGTACTTGGTTTGGGGAGTTGTGGTTGGAATCTGACAGTTGTTTTGTAAAGTATGATTGGATTTAATGTCTGTCTCAGGAAAGCAGATCTTAGTTGTTGTCGCTATTGTTCTGTTTTTGAGTTTTATACTTTAGTTGTCCCTGGGTTATACAAATGCAGCTAAGATGTATAGATGGTTGCAATAGGAAATGCAGGGTACTGTGCTTGCCCTTGTTTCCTGGAAATTATATACTGTCCTTTTGCAGGTAAAATGGACAGTACAGTAAAGTAGAATAAAGTCCTTATAAAGCAAGGAAATGAAAGATGCAGGACAGATTAAATTAAACTATGTTTAGTATTTTACCTACCTCCTGTCTTGAAGAGAATCCTAATCTTGAAATTAAGCCCTGCCTCCAATTCTCAGGCCTAAAGAATCCTACCTAACTTTGAGCAAGTTTTTACCCTGTAGTCCTTTATTCTAGCATTATTGAGACTAAAAAGACACGTCTGTGAACTGCTTTGAACTTGAGAATAAGCTATCAGGCTGGGCGTGGTAGCTCATGCCTGTAATCCTAGTGTTTTGGGAGGCCTAGGTGGGAGGATTGCTTGAGACCAGGAGTTCAAGACCAGCCTGGGAAACATAGCAAGACCTCGCCTCTACAAAAATAAAAAAAAAATTAGCTGGGTGTGGTGGCATACACCTGTAGTCCCAACTACTTGGGAGGCTGAGGCAAGAGGATTACTTGAGCCCAATAGTTGGAGATTGCAGTGAGCTATAACTGGGCCACTGCACTCCAGCTTGGGTGACAGCAAGACCCTGTTTCTTTAAAAAAAAAAAAAAAAAAGTTCCTAATAGATCAGATGTACAAACAGTAAAAATTAGAGAAAAATGTCATTACAAAACCAGAAACAATTCAATGGCTTCCATCAGAATAGAGTCGAGGGGGTGGTTTTTCCAATTCCATGTCCGTCAGCAAAGAACCAGACTTGAAGTCAGAGAGTATGTTGGTAGATGTTTTTTATTGTCCTTGAAGGGAAGCTTTAGTAAACAGAAACCACTATTTAGAGGTTTATTCAGTTTTCAAAATATTATGATTTCCTTAAAGTACATATCTAAAACCTAGTTCTTTCATGTTTTCACATCTGACTTTTCTATTTGTAAGTGTAAGATATTTTACTAGTCACTTTTAAAGGGCTTTTGGATAATACCTCTATACCAGTTAGTTGAAGACCTTCAGATGTTTCCAATTGCATCTATAAATTTAATATATTTGATTGGTTTTAATGAACTTCAGTGGTCTGACTTTATATATATATATATATAAAGCTCTTCAATTAAGAAAAAAAGTCCTGTGAAAAACTACTAGAAGAAAACACAGGGCGAAACTCTTCAGACATTAGACTGGGCAAAGATTTTATGGCCAAGACCTCAAGAGCACAGGTAACACAAGCAAAAATAGACATCTAGGATTATATTAATATCAACTAAAAAGCTTCTGCACAGCAAAGGAAACAATCAACAGAGTGAAGAGACAACCTACAGAATGGGAGAAAATATATGCAAACTATTCATTTGATGAGGGATTAATATCCGGAACATACAAGGAACTCAGCAGCAAAAAACCCAAATAATCCCAATTTAAAAGTGGGCAAATAATATAAATAGACATTTCTCAAAAGAAGACATACAAATGACCAACAAGTACAATTGACTCTTGAACAACACAGGGGTTAGGGGCTGACACCCCCTCCGGTGCAGTTGAAATCTGTGTATAACTTTTGACTCCCCAAAAACGTAACTGCTAATTGCCTACTGTTGACCAAAGGCCTTACGAATAACAAACAGTTGATTAATACTTATTTTGTATGTTGTCTGTATTATGTACTGTATTCTTACAATAAAGTAAGCTAGAGAAAAGAAAATGTTATTAAGAAAATCATAAGGAAGAGAAAATGTATTCATTAAGTGGAAGTGGATCATCATAAAGGTCTTCACGTTGAGTAGGCTGAGGAGGAAAAGAAGATTGGTCTTGCTGTCTCAGGTATGGCAGAGGCGGGAGAAAATCTGTGAGCAGACCCGCGCAGTTCAAACTTGTGTTATTCAAGGGTCAACAGTACATGAAAAAAATGCTTAGCATCACTATTTTTCAGGAAAATACAAATCAAAACCATAATGAGCTATCATCTTCCCCTAGTTAGAATGACTGTTATCAACAGGACAAGAAATAACAGCAGGCAAGGATGTAGAGAAAAGGGAACTCTGATATACTGTTGGTGGCAACACAAATTAGTATAGCGATTATGGAAAACAGTATGGAGGTTCCTCAAAAAGCTAAAAATAAAACTACCATATGATCTATGAATCCTACTGCTGAGTATGTATCCAAAGGAAAGAAAATCAGTATATCAAAGCAGTATATGAATTTTCATGTTCATTGCAGCATTATTCACAATGGCCAAGATATGGAATCAACCTAAGTGTCCACCAAACAGATGAATGGATAAAGAAAATGTGTCGGCAGGGTGCAGCAGCTCACCCCTGTAATCCTAGCCCTTTGGGAGGCTAAGGCAGGAGGATCACTTGGGGCCAGGAGTTCAAGACCAGCCTGAGCAACATAGCGAGACCCCTGTCTCTACAAAAAAAAAAATTAGCCAGGTGCGGTGGCATGCACCTGCAAGTCCCAGCAACTGGGGAGACTGCAGCAGGAGGATCGCTTGAGCCCAGGAGTTTGCGGTTTCAGTGAGCTATGATGATGCCACTGAACTCTAGCCCCAGTGACAGAGCAAGATGTGTCTCAAAAAAAAAAAAAGAAAGAAAGAAAAGAAAGAAAATGTGGTGTGTATATATATAATGGAATACTATTCAGGTATAAAAATGCATGAAATCCTGTCATTTGTGGCACTATGTATAAGCCTGGAGGACATTATGTTAAGTGAAATAAGCCAGGCACAGAAAGTTAAACACCACGTGTTTTTGCTCATGTGGGAGCTAAAATAGTTGATCTCATAGAAGGAAAGAGTAGAATAGTGGTTACTGTAGATGGGGAAGGGGAGGATAGGGAGAAGTTGGTTAACAGATACAAAATTACAGCTAGGTAGGAAGAATAAGCTCTAATGTTCTGCCATACTGTAAGGCAACTATATTTAACAATTTATTGTGTATTTTCAAATAGCTATAAGAGGATTTTGAATGTTCCCAACATAATGAAATGATAAATGCTTGAGGTGATGGATATGCTAATTGCTGAGATTTGATCATTACATGTTGTATACCTGTATTGAAATGTTACTCTGTACCCCATCAATGTGTACAATTATTATGTGTCAATTAAAATTAATATTTTCAAAGAAACAAAATTTTATAATACATGGAAAGCTTAAAAAAAGAGTCCTGGGAATCTCCTATACTAAACTTACAAATAAGATGTCTTACATTCTTTAAATCTTCTCATACTATATATAAGCTTATCAAGATTTTCAACTAAAACCACAAGTCATAAATAAATTAATCAGTTATACATTTTGTGTTTTAGGTTACAAGGCTGCCAATCTATAGATGACATTCTTATAAAAATTACAAAATCATAAACTATATCTGGTCTCCTTAAACACAAAAATATTGATACAATTATTAATATAATAAATATTATACACATACAAGATATTTATGATTTTGAGTCTCTTAAACATTCTATATTCTAAATATTTCCAGGATTGAAAGATATTTACCCACTAAAGAAATTGATCCTTCCTGTTAAATGAGACCAGGACTCTTGGGTGACCTGATAGCACACACTGACCCTAGTCACTTTTGCTCTCTTAAGGCTCCATAACTTCACAGGGTGTGAGTGGGTGTTTAGAGAGCAACCTGCAGCATGTGTCACACATAGCTAATTTTATGCATCAACCTGAGTTACTTCCTTCATGAAGTCTTTGTGATTCCTCCTAGGAGGTTCATTGTTGTATATTTCCATTGTGGTCTGTACTTCTAGCACCATGGTATTTATCATGCTTTATTGATACTGCTTGCTTAATTATCTGTCTTTTGTGATAGACTTTACACTCTGTGTAGTCAGGTACAATTCTTTCTTGCTCACTGTTGAATACCCAATTCCTAACACATAGCAAATGTTTAATAAAATGAGTACTTCAATTAATGACTTAACTATTAGAGCAGCCACAGAAATGCAGTTGGGGTCAGCCCATTTGGGTTATCAGAAATAGACATATTCTCTAGGTTCCTCAGTTAAGTGAGGAAGAAAATGACAGTCACAGCAGCTGCCCAGCCAGGCCATACAAGCTGAAACCTGGGTCACACAGCGCACAGGCAGGCAACACTCAGGGCAGGTGGAATGACAGCGGGAAAGCAGTGTAACTCAGGGAGCCTGGTCACACACCAGTGGCTCAACCCCTCTCTCCCACAGTGGAGGCCCTGCCTTTCTAATCTCTCCTCAGCCTCCCAGCTTCTGCTTGCTTCTTTTGTTTTGTTCTTCTCCCTTGTGTACCATTCACCTGCCTGTTGACTCTGTCTGTGTGTATCTCACGCTCAGCCTTCCCAAGAGAGGACCTGATTGGTTTTGCCTAGTTACAGCTTCACGTAGTATGCCTCTTTGGGTAGAGCTGGTTAGGGTGGAGAGCGAGTGCATGTGGGTTTTGAGAAACATTTCTCCAGACAAAGATGAGAATAGCAAAAAGTTTATTTACTTTTTCCTAGGCAGAAAAAGGGCCAGGAAGGAAGAAGAAGAGTGTGTTGGCAGAGAGAATCAGGTACTCAGGCTTTTTATTTAGGGAGGGAACGTTTATGCCTATAGCCAAATTAACAGGGTACTGTGCACTGTATCTGCGCCTTCTCTTCTTCCTCCTAGCAGGCAGATAGTAGAAGTGGCTGTCAGAGATCTTGTCAGATCTCGCCCTTAAGATATGATTTTGGGCAGGAATCTGAGGCCTGAAGTTTGTACCCCTGCTGTCAGTCCAGGAGCTCCTCAGGAACTCCTTGAGGCTATAAAACAAATTCTAAAAAGGCAGTTTTAGTCCATAGGTCTAGCGATCCTCATAGAGAAAAATTTACATTTGCCTTCTGTCTGCTGGGCTCCTTTTAGATGCTGTGAAAAGAGAGCTCCACAGGGTGCCTGTCAGCTAGAGAGCGAGAGTGAGAGAGAGCGAGAGTGAGTGCGAGCTCGCTAGCGAGCTGGAGCCTGCGCAGAGCTCGTTTTCTCTGTCACGCGCTAGCAAGACCAGCCGTCCTCTCAGAGCTGCCAGGCCCTATCATCAGCTTCTGGACATTTTGAAGGTGTCTACCTTACATTTGCATCAGTTCCTGGCTTCTTATTCTTTTAGCTGTGCTCGAAGTGGCGAGATCATATGCTATAAAAGTATGGGAACCCATACTAAAGTACTACCTACAGCAGCTTTACCAAGGGTCCTGTGTATTTTGACTCACACAGGAAAATGTTTACTCACACATCCTCATTAAAGCAGGATGAAGCAGTATTTGTGATATGAAACCATTTGATGGGGAAGAAATGTGTGTGTGTTCACATGTGTAGAAAGAAGAATAGATAGCATTCGTTGTACACTTACTGTGATCCAGGCTGTTCTAAGCATTTTGCGTGTGTTGCCTCATTTAATCCTCACAAGACTCTGAGATAGGAATGGTTATTATCTACATTTTACAGGAGAGGAAAAAAATAAGGTTCAGTGATTTGCCAAAACAAATTGCGTCCAGCCTGATGTGCGCAAGTGCTACGGTAAGATTTGAATCCAGGACATCTAGTTTCAATGCCCACACTCCTAACGCTATGCTCTTTGACAGGATGTCCACCAAAATATTCACAGTGGTTATCTTTGGCTTAGCTCGTAGGTTATCCAGTTCTCCACATTGAGCTTATATTTATTTTGTTACTAGAAGAAACTTCTATATAAACATTAATGGAATGAGATTATTAAGTAATTTGTCACGGCGTCGTCAGGCCTAGGTATCATTAAACTCCATCTGTCCTACCGCTTTGTTCATCCTCGCTTAAAAATTTCAGCATGTTGGCTGAATTTCAGAAACAGAAATCCGAAGCACTTGAAACATTCCGCAAGCACATTTGAAGGAAGGGCTAAAATATTCCCTTTTGTAAATTGGCCACCATTCTTTAGCTGCTTATGGTCAAAATCCTATTGTAGTCACCCATCACAGGGTTGGGGGACAGGCTTTCTCTCAGGGCTTGCCCTGTGCATTGGTAACACTGCATCTCTAGCCCAGTGAAGGCCTGTGTGAACCAGCCATGTGGTAGTCTCTCTGTAATAAAAAAGAAAAGCACCTCTTTGTGATCTTCAGAGCTATTCTTTCTTCCTAATTCAGTGGGAAAGGTAAAACTCTTGGCTGAGAAGGATAAAAAGAGAGAGGCTGAGTCTGAAACTCTTCTGTCTTCTGTTATCTGTTAAATTTCCATTTCTTTTACCCATTTTTACCTCAGCCAAACAAAGAGTATTATCACAAAGATATGGTACATCTGAAGACTGAAGGAGAAAATTTGTGTATAGAGTATAGCCATCCCTTGGTACCCCCTGGGGATTGGTTCTAGGGCCCCCTGCAGATACCTAAGTCTGTAGATGCTCAAGTCCCTTGACGTAGTGTTTGCATATAACCTATGCTCATCCTCCTGTGTACTTTAAATCATCTCTAGATTACTTACAATGTCTCACACAATTAAATGCTATGTAAATACAGTCAACCCTTAACACGGGTCTGCTCATAACGTGGAGTATGCCTGCTTCTGTTTCCCCTTCCACCTCCACCTCTGTCTGCCTGAGACAGCAAGATAAACCCCTCTTCTCCCTTCTCAGCCTATTCAATGTGAAGGCAGTGAGGATGAAGGCCTTCATGACGATCCACTTCCACTTAATGAATAGTAAATATATTTTCTCTTCCTTATGATTTTCTTAATATTTTCTTTTCTCTAGCTTACTTTATTGTAAGAATAAAGTATGTAATATGTATACAAAATATGTGCCAATCGTTTGTTACTGGTGAGGCTTCAGGTTAGCAGTAGGCTATTAGAAGTTAAATTTTTGGGGAGTCAGAAGTTATATGCAGATTTTTGACTGTGTGCAGAGGTGGGGGGATTGGCACTCCAACCCTTATGTTGGTCAAGGGTCAACTCTATACTGTTGCTATATTGTTTACGGAAGACAAGGAAGAAAAGGTGGTGTGTGTTTAGTACCAATGCAATTTTAAAAAAATATATATTTTTGATCTGTGGTTGGTTGAATCCATGGACATGGAACCCGTGAATACAGAGGGCTGACTATATTTGTAGCCAGTCTGAGAGTTAGCTTGTGACATAGGCCTAGCTTTAAGGAAAAAAAAGGGGGAGGGGGGTAGTTAGTTTTCTGTGACTTCCTCACCTATATCCTAATATTGCAATTCTCTGCTACTCCTTTGGCTCTTACCACCTATTGCTTTGCCATATAAACTCATCATCTTAGAAATTTCTTCAGGTTAGTGGTGTTTCCTTAGACGTCTCTGTACCTTTTGCTGCCCTCTCAAGTTTTTAGTACACTGTCATACGTAAAATAAAAATTCCACAGCATGTTTGCCTTAATTCACCCTTATGAAAGAAAGTTTGAAAGTCTAGATACTTTAATGTAATATCACTAAGGTTGCCTTCCTAATGGTACCTCAAGAGTTCAGAGCCACTAGCTGTGGTGGAGCATGCCTGTAACTAAAAATAATTTTTTTAAAAAGTACTGAAAAATAAAGCAGGCTTTATTTAGATGACATTCTCTGAATTTCCATTATTTAATTTTTAAAGGATTTTAAATCACTTGAATGTGAATTACTAGTAATGATGTACATGCATGGCTCTATGTACCTATAGATTTATCTTTTTATTTTTTAGAGACAGGCTCTTGCTCTGCTGCCCATGCTGGAGTGCAGTGGTGTGATCATAACTCATTGTAGCCTCGAACTCCCGGGCTCAAGCAATCCTCCTGCCTCAGCCTCCCAAGTAGCTGGGACTAAAGGAAATAGGCATAAATACTTATTATATGTCAACCATATTTAAGATTTTGAGCTAGAAGCTATGAAGGACAATGATATGATGGATACCACATTCCCTAAGACAAACTGTGTTTGTCAGTATTACCATGTCTTTATTTTTACTTGGTAAGAAGACAGATAATTTTAGCTCCTTTGGTCACAGTGCTATAATAATGTAAGAATCATCATGTCTCTTACATGTCTCTTACATTACATGTATATTACATGTAATGATCTTCTGATAATTTATTCTTTTTAAAGGATTTACTGGGAAATGTGGCTCAGTGATTAAAGTCTCAGGAAAGTCTTTGTTCGCCTAACATGGATATATGTTTTTGTGTGAGGAAGCATCTTTATTCTTCACCCCTAGGAAAGCAGTAGAGCAAGACCCTGTCTCTAGAAAATAAAAATATGAATCTTCTATTACTCTTAGGAAAAACAATTTTGAATACATAATGTAAACAGAAAAAACATCATGTCTTAATGTAAAGGTGGCGTGAGGCTGTTGTACGTTAGAAGATGGAATGGATCCCACAGATCTCTGGTGTGACTTTTCAGGCCCCTAAGTAAATCGGTATTGAATGTCCTGTTTCTGGCAGCTGAGAACTTAGAAAGGGCCTTCCCTCTCAGTTACAGTTCGGGCCGAAAGGAAACCTTGGCACAGACACAGCTTCCGGCAAAGGGCCTGGCCGAGGTGCACTTGTGATGATCTCTGCGCTCACGTGGCCAAGTGAAATTCAACTCGGCTCCAGGGCACAGACCAGCACAGATGCCTCTCTTATTTTAAGAGGAGTGCCTCTCCGTTCCAAGGCTGTTACAAAATGTTAAATGGCTACTCCTGGATTACTTCAATGATTACTTCTAGAGTCATCTTTAAGATGATCGAGTTTTTAGTGACTCCGTCATTTTGGCTTCTGCAAAAAATTTTTGGTACTGTTAACTTCATGGAAAGTGGTATTCATAATGTTATTACATATTTGTGTTAGTGACCATTTTAAATATATAGGTGCTTTTGACTAGGAATATCCATTAGAGTGGTTTGCCAAATTTTAACCTTGAAAATAGAAACAATATAATCTAAACAAGGCTCTTATTCTGAGTGCTTTAAGTGCTCCTTCTCAGCACTTAGTGATGCTATTCATGCAGCCAAGTTTGATTACGTGATTAAGCTAATGCCCATACATCTTACCATTTTTCTGATTGTAAAAATAATACATGTTCATAAGTAGAATGACAAGACAGAAAGCACAAAGAAGATGGTATATTACCATAATTCTATGGCTAATTATTTTTTCCTAACTTTTTAATCATGAAAATTTTTAAACATATGAGAAAAATTTAAAAATAGTAAAACAAACACCGTATATCTTCATCTAGATATAACTAACATCTTTTGACCTTTTGCATATTTGCTTTCTCTCTCTGTATTTATGTTCATACTTTTTTTTGGCTATACCATTTGAACATAAGTTGTAGATAGCATGACATATCACCTCGAAATTCTGTTCTTTAACATTCATCTCTTTATAAGTCCAGTCCCCTATGTAACCACATACCATTTGTCACACCTAAGACAACTTATAATAATTCTATAATATCATCTAATATTCACTACATTTTCAAATGTCCCCAATTATCACGATACGTCTATTATATCTGTTCGTTTCCTTACCAGGATTTAACCTAGGTTCACACATTGCTGTCGGTTATATGTCTTTTCAGACTATTCCATCATAGAACCATATTCCTAGTCTTTCCACATGCCCTCCCTCCTGTGATACTGACTTTTTAGAAAAGTTCAGGGTATTTATCTTATGAAATATCTCACATCCTGGTTTTGTTTGATTGTTTCTTCTTGGTATCCTTTAACTTGTTTCCTTATCCCCCATATTTCCAGCAGCTTAGTCTAGAACAGTGCTATACAGTAGAACTTTTTAAAGTGATAGAAATGTTGTATGTCTTCGCTGTCCAGTATGGTAGCTACTAGCCATATGTGGATAGTTAAATTAATTAGAATTAAATAAAATTTAAAATTCCTTACTTGCCCTAGCAACATTTCAGGTGCTCACTAGCTACCTGTGTATTATGGTCAGAATTTTGAACAGCGCAAGTCTAGAGACTTGATTAGATTTAGGATAACATTTTTGGCAAGTTGCTGTGCGTGTGGGGTGTGCGCTTCCTAACCCTTAATGTCAGTTGAGGGGGTTGTGGGACCTGGGTACCTTGGTGACAGCGTAGTACTGCTTAGTAACTTGCAAATCTATGGAATGGATTAGGAAAGGTAGTGATGGTTGTTCTTCCCTGGGCTTTCTACTTCTAAGCAGAGAGGAGATTAGTGAAAAAAATATATATTCCATCTCACTGGTCATCAGATAAATGCAAATTAAAACAAGCTGGTATCTTGCTTTTATTAGATTAGCCAAGATTTAAAAACTAATTCTAGTAATGATGATGAAGGAGGCAGCAAGTTTTAAGAATCTTAAGAATGTTTATGCTATCTTGGACCCTGTATACTGGTCATTCCAACTGTGTGTGATGGTCACCATTTTGGCCATCCAGCTGCTTTCCATTTCAGAACACCTGATATATCTGACATAATGCATGTGGTTCCCTCCTAGAAAGCCTGTCCTATCCCCTTGCTACCTGGGGACACCTCTTTGGGTTTTCAGCTTAGTTGCTACATTTTATGGAAGCTTTCATGACTTTCTAGGCTGGTATGTGAGTGCTTTTTCCACCATCTTACATTGTAATGTAAGTTTCAAGTATGTTTTTCCTATATGTTTATATTTATATTTATTGTGGACATTTTAAAAAAAGAAAAGTAAAAAGAATAAAATTTAAAATTTTCATAGTCACCACTACTAACTTCTTGATGTGTTTCCTTCTGTGGGAATTAAGAGACTTCCTTCTCCACTATAGGCTTCTCATGGGTGTTCTCAAATATTGGATATGGAAGTGAACGAGGAGGTTCATATAAAATGTAAAAGAGGAAGCAGGGTTTTTCTTACTTTTTGCTTTGCTGTCGTGATATAGGAAGGTCAGAGAGTTTCTATTTTCTGAGACCTGCTCCTGAGGCCTAAAGTACCCCAACATTGTAACAAAACACTGTAACAAGGGGTATGGAAGTTCTGAGCCAGGAACCATGGGTGAAAACCTATATATATTAGGTTATATTATATTATAATGTTGAGGCACTTTAGGCCTCAAGATCAGGCCTTGGAAAACAGAATATCTCTTAGACCTTCTCCTGCCCTCCTTTTACCTGCCCAAGGCAGGACTCTAATCTTCCCTCACCTTCCTGATTGTAAGTCGTAAGACCTTTATTCCAGAGAGAGAGGGTCCTGCCCCATACCCTGGAGGAAGGAATGTTACACAGAGAGACCAAGAAGAATCTGGGCCTTGCTGGGTTTCCCCACTCAGCCTGTTAAGTCATACCCTTTTTATTCAATCATATTTCTACACGCTTGTCCATACTTCAATCATGCCTATCCAATGAAGTTTCCATAAAAGGCCCAAGAGGACAGGGTTCAGGGAGCTTCCAGATTGCTGAACATGTGGAGGTTCCTGGAGGGTGATGTGCCCAGGGTGGATATGGAAGCGCCAAACCCTTTCCCCCGTACCTCTCCCTACCCATCTCTTCATTTGTATCCATTGTATTAATATCCTTTGTAATAAACCAGTAAACATAAGTGTTTCTCTGAGTTCTGTGAGCTGTTCTAACAAAGTAATCAAACCCAAAAAGAGGATCATGGGAACCCCAACTTGAAGCCGGTCAATCAGAAATGGAAAAAGAAAGGGGGCATCTTGTAGGACTGAACCCTCAACCTGTGGTTTCTGAGACTGTCTCTAGGTAGATGGCGTCAGAATTGAGTTGAATTGGAGGACACTCAGTTGGTGTCTCCTGTAGAATTGATTGCTGCTTGGTGTGTGGAGAACATTTGGTCACAGAAGTCTTCTGTGTTGATTGTTGTGGTGTGATAGCAGAGGAAAAATACTGAGTCCTGCCCACCCACCCACAACTGTCATTTTCTACCGTCCTAGCTCTTTTTCTTCTAACACACCTCTGTTGTCCTAGAGTAGCCCTCTCTCTTCTCTTGCCATGGGCTTGCGCACGTTGACCAAATCTTGTTAACTTTGTTTTTCTTTCCTTTTTTTTTTTTTTTTTTTGAAACAGAGGCTGGCTCTATTGCCCACACCCGGCTAATTTTTCCTATTTTTCGTAGAGATGGGGGTCTTGCTCTTGCTTAGGCTGGTCTCGAACTCCAGAGCTCAAGCGATCCTCCCGCCTCGGCCTCCCAGAGTGCTAGGATTACAGGCGTGAGCCATTGCACCTGGCCAAAATCTTGTTAACTTTCTATGCCTCGTGGTTATATCTCGCCCCAGCTTTTTTACTTCTAAATATCTATGGAGAAATGCTTGTTCATGGACACAAAGAAGCATGTACAAGAGGTTCATCACAACTTTATTTGTAATAGCAAAACATTGGAAACAATCTAAGTGTCCATCAATAGAATGGTTGTGTCAAATATGGCACGTTCGTATTAATGTATTACCACGCAGCAGTTTAAAAATAATATAGGAAATCTATTATATATATATCCCAATATGGAGAGTCCTCTAACATATATGTTAATAGTTAAATGAAATGGCAAGTGTGTTCCCGTTTGTGTAGAATAAAATATACTAAAACATATTTGTATGTTTTTTATGCACACACACACAGAGAATGGATTCTGTTAGGAAAAACATTAAACTGGTTAGAATGATTACCTTTAAGAGGGAACTAGGCCTGAAGGGAAGCCCATGGAAACTTTTGCTTTATCTAAATTTTTTTAGTTTTTTTTTTACAGCCCTATCATTTCTAGAGTCTGGGCAGAAATGTGAAGACATCAAGCAGTTGTAAAAGTTAGCATTTAAAGTACTTAAGAGTATATCCACCACACTCTCCCCAAGGATTTCTAAAGGGATATATTTGAGCTCAGAAAGGTTAAAATTAGAATTGCTGAAATTCTGTTCTATATTGTTTTCTCCTTGGGTACAAGGAAATGAAAGCAAAGTTATCTCTGGGGGCAGATGGCAGAACTTGTTAGGTTTTTGCTTTCGATGCAAGCTTATTTTCAGCTTTGAAACCTGACCTTGCTTATCCTTAGAGATTTTTTTTTAATTTAAATTAAAATGTTAGGTGAAGGTAAGGTTAGTTGGAGAAGAAATAGTTCACATGGAAGTCATTGAGACAGGTTAGTATGTTTCCAGATGACTAGGTTAATCTTTAAAGAGGTAAAAGACACTTTGAAGTAATCTGTGAAAGAATCATTACATGCGCTAATCAGCCTGAGAACTATATTTCTGTTTTATATATTAAATATTTATATGACCTCTATTGTTGGTATGCTGATATTTATGAATTTAGAAACTGTATTAGTTATCTATTGCTATCTAGCAAAACTTAACAATTATGAGATGACAACAAGAATTGTTATCTCATGTTTTCTGTGAGACATGAATTCAGACAAGGTACAACCATGCTCCATGATGTCTCAGGTCTCAGCTGGAAGAATCAATGACTGGGAGAAAATACTGTTGGGAAAAAAAAGATTAAATAACTTTTTCTAGTAGGCTTCCAGGACTTCACACTTTGCTGATATTTCTCCTACATCTAAGTTGTCTATGCTAATTCCTATCTCTTCACCTCTTAATGTTGAGTGCCCTGGAATTCAGTCCTTTGTCTTGTCTTTCCTTGTTTGCCCTCTCATTTATTCCTTGATGATCTTACCCAGTCTCTTAGTCTGGAGGTTTTAAATATAGTAGGTGTTGGTTGGGTGAATGAGTGGGTAGGTAGATGGATGGAAGAATGGATGAGTCATCTATCTGCAACCACAGCTCTCCTTAACCTGCCTACTTGGTGTTTCCATTTGGATGTTCAGCATGTACCTGTAACTCAGTATGTATAAACCTTGATTATACTTTCTTCTCCCAGACCTCCTCCAGCAGTTTTCCTCATCTCACTAAATGGTAACTCCATCCTTTCAGTTGCTTAACCCAGAATCCTAGAAGTCATCCTTGATTTCTTTCTTTTCTCACACCCAGTATCTATTGATAGTTTATCAGCAAATCCTGTTGGCCCTACCTTCAAAATACAAGTATCCCAAATCCAACCACTTCTCACCATCTCTTTCACTACCTCTCTGGTCCAAGCCACCATTACCTCTCATCTTGATTCCTCTGCTCCTCACTATAGCCTTACCCTCTTCAGTCTATTTTCAACACAGTGGGTAAAATGATCCTGTTAAAAGAAATCAGATTATGTCACTCAAAAGCCTTCTAAGCTGAAGCCCTTAGATCTGGCTCCCTCTGGGACCTCATCTCTTACTCTTTCCATACTGGTGGCCTCCTTGTTGCTCCTATAACACCAGGCCTTTTAATCCCCTCAGTGCCCTTATAATTGCTGTTCCCTCTGCCTAAATCACCAAGTTGGAAATATACAGTCTTAAACATTAAGCCTGAAGGAGAGAAACTCCATCCTGCTGGGTTTTCCTCATGATTTATATAGCAGGTGCCTTTTATTAGTGAAGAGATGCCATGGTACTAACGATGGGATATTAACAGTTTCAAACAACAGATATAATGTGTTTATGCTAGAAGTAGAATGTCTAACCGTTTACATCTATGACAGATGAAATACTGTTCTTCCTCCATCTACCTTCCATTTTTGCTCATTCAGATCTTTTCCATACAGCACAGTCCTGTCCTTCAGATGAGGAGGGAATTGTCAGGTGGCTCCTTGAATGCCACTGAAGTGTTCATTGCATTTGGTTCCGTTTTTGTTCCTCTTTACTACCTTTTGTGGTTGAGGGGGCATAAGAGGGCAATCTCAGCTGATTCTGTCAGGGGAGAGACTTGTCTGGAACATAGAAATTATGATAGTACCTGCTTCATAGGTAGACATTTAGCGAGAACTCAAATACTAGCTATTATTATTATTATGGTAGAAAAGAAGAATAATTTGCCCCGAATCACACAGTGGTATATGACCTGAATACTCGGGAGTATCTCCAGAAGCCCTGGGCTTTTATCACCCGCTTTCCCATCCCTCACCACCAGTAAACAGCAGCAAAACATTTATATTCCCATTGCCTAAAGATAACTTTTGTTAACACTTTGATAAATTCATACACACAAATCCATGAATGTGAACATATTCTTTAAAAACAATACTGGAATTTAGCCATTTGATTAGCTGCTTATGTTGTGGACATCCATTTGTGTTAATTGGCATACATGTTAAGTGATTATTTTGAAAGGTAGCATAATAGTTTGTGTATGAATATGCCATAATTTGACCCTTTTTTAAAAAGATTACCTTTTTTTTAACTTTATTTTTTTAAAACAGTTCTAGATTTACAGCAAAATTGAATGGAAAGTACACAGAGTTCCCATATCCCCACTGACCCTCCACATGCCATTATCAACATCTTATACCACAGTGGTACATTTGCTACAGTCAAGGAACCAACAGTGACATGTTATTATCACCCAAACTTCATAGTTTTCATTAGGGTTCACTCTTGGTGTTTTACATTCTGTGTGTTTGGACAAATGTATAATGACATGTATCCACCATGACAGTATCACATGTAATAGTTTCACTACCCTGAAAATCCTCTGTGCTTTCTCTACCTATTCATTCCTCCCTCCCCACTAACCCCTAGCAACCACTGATCTTTTTACTCTGTCCATAGTTTTGTCTTTTTCAGAATGTCATATAGTTGAAATCATACTGTGTGACCTTTTCGTACTGGTTTCTTTGACTTAGTAATTTGCATTCAGGTTTCCTCCATGAGTTTTCATGGTTTTTCATGGCTCATTTCTTAGAGTGTTGAATAATATTCCGTTGTCTGGATATACCATACCTTATTTATCCATTTACCTGCTGAATGACATCATGGTTGCTTCCAAATTTTGGCAATTATGAATAAAGCTGCTATAAACATTCATGTGCTGGTTTTTGTGTGGACATAAGTTTTCAGCTCTTTTGGGTACATACCAAGGAATGAGTTTGCTGGATCATATGGTAAGAATATGTGTACTTCGATAAGAAACTGCCAAACTGTCTTCCAAAGTGGTTGTACCGATTTGCATTCCCACCAGCAAGTGAATGAGAGTTCTTGTTGCTCCACATGCTCACCAGCATTTGGTGTTACCAGTGTTCTGGATTTGGTCCATCCTAATAGTTGTGTAGTGGTATCTCATTGTTTTAATCTGCATTTCCCTGATGGCATATGATGTGGAGCATCTCTTCATATGTCTATTTACCATGTATATATCTTTCTTGGTGCAGTGTCTGTTGAGGTCTTTTGCTTATTTTTTAGTCAAGTTGTTTGTTTTCTTGTTGAATTTTAAGAGTTCTTTGTATAGCCGGGCATGGTGGTACACTCCTATAGTCTCGTTTACTCAGGAGGCTGGAGTAGGAGGATCCCTTGAACCCAGGATTTCTGGGCAACGTAGCCAGACCTCTGTCTCTTTTCATTCTCTTGACAGTGTCTGTTGTAGAGCAAAAAATTTTTATTTTAATGAAGTCTGTCTTACCAATTCTTTCTTTCAAGGATTATACCTTTGGTATTATATCTAAAAAGTCATCCCATAAATATATGCAACTATTATGTACCCGTAATAATTAAGAATAAATTTTTTTTTCTTTGCTTGCTGCTCCATGGGTTGGAAAATATAAAAAATTTTTAAAAAATAAAAAGTCATTACCAAACCTAAGATTTTCTCCTGTGTTATCTTCTGGGAGTATTATAGTTTTGTATTTTACATGTAGGTCTATAATCCATTTCGAGTTAATTTTTTGAAAGGGTATAAAGAGTATGTCTACATTCCTTTTCTTTTTCTTTTTTTTCTTTTTTTTTAGACAAAGTCTTGCTCTGTTACGTGGGCTAGACTTCAGTGGCATCATCATAGCTCACTGTAGCTTCAAACACCTGGGCTGGAGCTATTCTCCTGCCTCAGCCTCCCTAGTATCTGGGACTACAGGTGTACACCACCAGGCCTGGCTAATTTTTCTATTTTTTGTAGAGCTGGAGTCTTGCTCTTGCTCAGGTTGGTCTTGAACTCCTGGCCTCAGGTGACCCTCCCACCTCAGCCTCCCAGAGTGCTAAGATTATATGCCTCAGGCCCCCCCCCACTCTGCTGCCTATATTCATTTTTTTGCATGTGAATGGCCATGTAAAAATGCCAGCACCATTTGTTAAAAAGACTATCTTTTCTCTATTGTATTGCTCTTTCTCTTGTTTTTATTATTTTTTTAATGTAAAGATGTACTTTTATTCATGCAGTCATATCAGTACTGTTCAACATTAGGGTTTTATTTTTCCCTGTTTAAGTTGAATTAAAATTTTAACATCTAATAGTGTAGTGACAAGTACCAAGCAGTTCTATCAGGTTACCTTTCACATTTATAAAAACGGCACAAATTTATCTGAATACCATTCCAGAAATACTAATTCATACTTAGTACTTGTGATATCAGTCTTCTAAAGATTCCAGGATTCCAGGCCTGGCGTGGTGGCTCACGCCTGTAATCCTAGCACTCTGGGAGGCCGAGGCAGGAGGATCACTCGAGGTCAGGAGTTCGAGACCAGCCTGAGCAAGAGCGAGATCCCCGTCTCTACTAAAAATAGAAAGAAATGATCTGGACAGCTAAAAATATATATAGAAAAAAATTAGCCGGGCATGGTGGCACATGCCTGTAGTCCCAGCTACTCGGGAGGCTGAGGCAGGAGGATTGCTTGAGCCCAGGAGTTTGAGGTTGCTGTGAGCTAGGCTGACGCCACGGCACTCTAGCCCAGGCAACAGAGCGAGACTCTGTCTCAAAAAAAAAAAAAAAAAAAAAGATTCTAAGATTCCAAAGATCTTAATATATGTTTGCTCAGCACTGCCATGCAAACAACTACCTGGTGTTTTATCCCCAAGTTAAAAATAAGTCAAAGAGAGGCCGGGCGCGGTGGCTCACGCCTGTAATCCTAGCACTCTGGGAGGCCGAGGTGGGCGGATCGTTTGAGCTCAGGAGTTCGAGACCAGCCTGAGCAAGAGCGAGACCCCACCTCTACTAAAAATAGAAAGAAATTATATGGACAGCTAAAAATATATATAGAAAAAATTAGCCGGGCATGGTGGCGCATGCCTGTAGTCCCAGCTACTCGGGAGGCTGAGACAGGAGGATCGCTTGAGCTCAGGAGTTTGAGGTTGCTGTGAGCTAGGCAGACGCCACGGCACTCACTCTAACCTGGGCAACAGAGTGAGACTCTGTCTCAAAAAAATAAAATAAAATAAAATAAATTAAAAAAAATAAAAATAAGTCAAAGAGAGGTGGAGTAACATTTCCTATACCCTAGGAGAGGTATAACATAGGAACAGACTAAGAAAGTTTCTGCTTTCTGGCCACCTGTTTCACAGTCCTCTTTGCCTTTCTGTCTTTCTTCCTATGCATGATGAGACTCCTCTGATGAAGGACAAGATGAATGCCAACCATGGTGTTTTTTTGGGGGGAAGGTGTTGGGGTTTTTTTTTTTTTTTCCTAAGACAAGGTCTCACTATGTTGTCCAGGCTAGAGTGCAGTAGCTATTCACAGGCGCTATTATAGCTCACTGTAGTCTCGAACTTCTGGCCTCAAGTGATCCTCCTGCCTTAGCCTTTCAAGTAGCCAAGACACAGGCATATGCTACCATGCCCAGCTTGTTCTTGTTCTTTTGTCAAAGATTTCTTGACTGTATTTATGTAGGTCTGTTTCTGGGCTCTCTGTTACTCATAGATTTATTAATCTCTTCTTTCACCAAAACTACACTGTCTGGATTACTGTAGCTTTATAGTAAGTCTTGAAGTGGGTGTCAGTCCTCCAGCTTTGTTCTCCTTCGTTACTGAGTTGACTGACTGGGCTTTGTCTTTCCTTATATACTTTAGAGTCGGTTTGTCAATATTCACAAAATAACTTGCTGGGATTTTAATTGGGATTGTGTTGAATCTATAGATCAAGTTGAGAAGAACTGACAGCTTGACAGTATTGAATCTTCCTATCTATTATATTAACATGGAATATTTAGTTTTTCTTTGATATTTTTCATCAGAGTTTGGTGGTTTTTCTCTTACAGATCTTGCACATTTTTTTAAGATTTATACTTAATTATTTCACTTTGTAGGGTGCTAGCATATATGATATTGTGTTTTTAATTTCAAATTCCACTGTTCATTGCTGGTATATAGGAAAGCAGTTGATTTCTGTATATTTACCTTGGATCTTGCAACCTTATAAAAACAAGCTAATTGTTTTAGTTCCATGAGGTTTTCTCCAAGTCTTTTGGATTTTTGACACTCATGTCATGTGTGAACAGTTTTGTTTCTTCCTTCCCAATATGTATACCTTTTCTTTTCTTTCTTTTTCTTTTTTGTCTTTATTGCATTGGCTAAGACTTCCAGTATAATGTTGGAAAGGTGTGATGAAAGGGGACATCCTTGCCTTGTTCCTGATCTTAGTGGGAAAGCTTTTAGTTTCTCACCATTAAGTATAGTGTTAGCTATAGATTTTTTTAATAGTTATTGTTTATCAAGTTGAGGAAGTTCCCCTCTGTTGCTAGTTTGCTGAGAATTTTTATCATGAATGGGTGTTATCTTGTCAAATGCTTTTTCTGCATCTGTTAATATGATCATGTGATTTTTTGTTTTAGTCTGTTGATGTGATAGATTACATTAATTCATTTTATTTTATTTTATTTTATTTATTTATTTATTTTTTTGAGACAGAGTCTCGCTTTGTTGCCCTGGCTAGAGTGAGTGCCGTGGCGTCAGCCTAGCTCACAGCAACCTCAAACTCCTGGGCTTAAACGATCCTACTGCCTCAGCCTCCCGAGTAGCTGGGACTACAGGCATGCACCACCATGCCCGGCTAATTTTTTCTATGTGTATATATATATATATATATATATATATATATTTTAGTTGGCCAGATAATTTCTTTCTATTTTTAGTAGAGACGGGGTCTCGTTCTTGCTCAGGCTGGTCTCGAACTCCTGAGCTCAAACAATCCACCCGTCTCGGCCTCGCAGAGTGCTAGGATTACAGGCGTGAGCCACCGCGCCCGGCCCATTAATTGATTTTTGAATGTTGAACTAGCCTTGCATACCTGGAATAAATCCCACTTGGTTGTAGGTATAATTGTTTTTCTTTTTTTAATTTTTAATTTTTTTTAGACAGGGTCTCACTCTGTCGCCCAGGCTAGAGTGCAGTGGCACGATCATAGCTCACTGCAGCCTCAAACTCCTGGGTTTAAGAGATTCTCCTGCCTCAGCCTCCCATAGTTGGGAATATGGGTGTGTGCCACTACACCCAGCTAATTTTTTTTTTTTTTTTTTTGAGACAAAGTCTTGCTTTGTTGCCCTGGCTAGAATGAGTGCCGTGGCGTCAGCCTAGCTCACAGCAACCTCAAACTCCTGGGCTTAAGCGATCCAACTGCCTCAGCCTCCCGAGTAGCTGGGACTACAGGCATGCGCCACCATGCCCGGCTAATTTTTTCTATATATATTTTAGTTGGCCAGATAATTTCTTTCTATTTATAGTAGAGACGGGGTCTCACTCTTGCTCAGGCTGGTCGCGAACTCCTGACCTTGAGCGATCCACCTGCCTCGGCCTCCCAGAGTGCTAGGATTACAGGCGTGAGCCACCGCGCCCGGCCTAATTTTTAAAATTTTTTGTAGAGATAGTGTCTTGTTTTGTTGCCCAAGCTAGTCTCGAACTCCTGGGATCAAGCCATCCTCTTGCCTGAGCCTCCAAAAGTGCTGGGATTATAGGTGTGAGCCACCGTGCCTGGCCTGTAGGTGTAATTCTTTTTATACACTGTTAGGTTCTATTTGCTAAAAGAAGTACTGATTTGTAATTTTCTTGTGATATCTTTGTGTCATTTTGGCATTAGGGTAGTACTGCTCTCATAGAATGAGTCAAGAAATATTCTTTCTATTTCTATATCTGAAAGAAATTGTAGAGAATTGGTATAATTTCTTCCTTAAATGTTTGATAGAATTCACCCGTGAACCCGTCTGGGCCCAGTGCTATCTGTCTTGGAAGGTTATTAATTGTTGATTCAATTTCTTAATATAAAGGCATATTCAGATTGTTTCTTCTTATGTGAGTTTTGGCAGATTGTATCTTTCAAGGACTTGATCATCTCATCTAAGTTATCAAATTTGTAGGCACAGGATTGTTCATCGTATTGCTTTATTTTCCTTTCTTGTGTCCATGGGATATTTAGAGATGTCCCTGTTTCATTTCTGATATTAGTAATTTGTGTCTTCTCTCTCTCTTTTTTTTTTTGTTTTTAAATTAGCCTGACTAAAGGCTTATCGATTTTACTGACCTTTTAAAGAACCGGTTTTGGTTATATTGATCCTCTCAAATGATTTTGTCTCAATTTCATTGATTTTTGCTCTAATTTTTATTATTTCTTTTCTTCTGCTCACTTTAGATTTAATTTGGTCTTCTTTTTCTAGTTTCATAAGATGGAAGCTTAGATTATTAATTTTAGATCTTTCCTCTTTTCCCATATATGCAGTCAGTACTTACAGTTTTGCTCTAACCATTGCTTTTGCTGCATCCCACAAAGTTTGGTAAGTTATATTTTCATTTTCATTTAGTTCAAAATTTTTCTTGAGATTTCTGCTTTGACTCATATGTTATTTAGAAGTATGTTGTTTAATCTCCAAGTATTTTGGGGATTTTCCAGCAATCTTTTTGGTATTGATTTTTATTTTAACTCCACTGTGGTGTGAGAATATGCATTGTATGATTTCTGTTCTTTTAAATTTGTGGGGTTTTTTGTTTTTTATTTTTGTGACAGAGTCTTGCTCTGTTGCCCAGGCTAGAGAGCCATGGCATCAGCCTAGCTCACAGCAACCTCAAACTCCTGGGCTCAAGTGATCCTCCTGCCTTAGCTTCCCGAGTATCTGGGACTACAGGCATGTGCCACTATGCCCAGCTAATTTTTCTATTTTTTGTAGAGATGGGGTCTCACTGTGTTGCTCAGGCTGTTCTCAAACTCCTGGCCTCAAGCAGTCCGCAGTGGCTCACACCTGTAATCCTAGCATTCTGGGGAGGCCGAGGTGGGAGGATCGCTTGAGGTCAGGAGCTTGAGACCAGCCTGAGCAAGAGCGAGACCCCGTCTCTACTAAAAAAAAAAAAAGAAAGAAAGAAAGAAAGAAAAGAAAAAAAACATATAAAAAAGAATTGATATTTTAAACTTACTAGGGGAGCCTAATTTAAAGGTACTCTTCCATTAACACATTTTTAGTGCAAATAACTACCCCTAAATTATTTTTCAACCATTTTTTAAAAACTAGCATAAAAGATATCTTTTTGCTCAATTTAGCTGTCTGTGTCTTCATACATAATTAAATGCTACCTATTGTTGGGGGGGAGGAGGCAAGGGCAATATATGTAACCTAAACTTTTGTACCCCCATAATATGCTGAAATTTAAAAAAAATGCTACCTATTGACAAATAAGTCAATTCAGGGGCTGTGTGTAGAGATTAGAATCTGCCCTGTTAGAGAATATAGCACTGTATTCAAGCTGGTTTGTGTTGGAACCCTGAGTAGAGGCTGGATTACTGAGATAGGAGCCAGTTGCCTTCTGCTAAATGAATTGAGTCCACAAGAGTCTTCCAAAACAGTTGAGTTTGCTTTTTCATCCAGCTCCACATTCCAGGGAAGGAGTTTTAGTCATTAGGAAGTATATCTACAGCTTACTTTCCATTGACTTCGATATAATTCATAGTGGTTTCAGCAAATACTAAATGCAATCCTTGCCTCTGGAGATTCCACAATCATTAAACTACCAAAAGCTGCTGGATTTAGACAAGTCCAACTTATTTGGCTGAGGTACCACTTAGCAGTTTCCTCTTAATTCAGTGAATTTACAAATGCAAGCTGCTTATCA
Source organism: Eulemur rufifrons (assembly GCF_041146395.1). NCBI lineage: Eukaryota > Metazoa > Chordata > Mammalia > Primates > Lemuridae > Eulemur > Eulemur rufifrons. The sequence goes on along the minus strand of NC_090997.1, from coordinate 4,576,025 downwards.
CAGAGCTCTCTACACAGAAAGGTTTTATGTTTGTTTGTTTTGTTTTTGTTTTTATTTTCTTTTGAGGTGGGGTCTCGCTCTGTCACCTGGGCTAGAGTGCCGTGGCGTCAGCCTAGCTCACAGCAACCTCAAACTCCTGGGCTCAACTGATTCTCCTGCCTCAGCCTCCCAAGTAGCTGGGACTACAGGCGTGCACTACCATGCCCACTAATTTTCCCATTTTTAGTAGAAATGGAGTCTAGCTCTTGCTCAGGTTCGTCTTGAACTCTTGACCTCAAGTGACCCTCCTACTCTGGCCTCCCAGAGTGCTAGGATTACAGGCATGAGCCACCGTGCCCAGCCCACAGGGAGTATATATATAAATTTAAGGACTGATTCTAACTCACCTCGAAGAGACTCCATGTGGCTCAGTAAAAAGCTAAGTTTCTAGGTTAAATCACAATAAATGTAACTGGGTTATACGTAGTTAAACTTAACTAAATAATAGATATAGAATTGGATTGAAAAGAAAATAAAACTTGAAAACTATATGTTTTCAAACATAAAATTACTGAAGGACTAAGAATGAAGGGATGGAAAAAGATACATCCGGCAAATACTTAACCAAAAGAAAACTTGGATTATAATTGCAGTATCAGACAAAATAGAATTTAAGTTAAAAACATAAAGAACAAGAGGGACATTTCATATTGATGAAAGGAGTAATCTACCAAGACAATATAGCAGTCATGAAATTGTGTGCACCTAGCCAACCTTCATCTACATAAAGTAAAAATTGACAGCTGTGGGGAATATTTGACAAAGCAACAGCCATATTGAAGACTTTAAAACATCTCATTTAGAAGCTGATAGAAAAAGTGTCAAACAGTAAGAAAAATAGAGGTTGGGCTGGGCACGGTGGTGGCTCAAGCCTATAATCCTAGCACTCTGGGAGGCCAGGGTGGGAGGATCGCTTGAGGTCAGGAGTTCGAGACCAGCCTGAGCAAGAGCTAGACCCCCATCTCTACTAAAAATATAAAAAATCAGCTGGGCATGGTAGTGCATGCCTGTAGTCCCAGCTACTCGGGAGGCTGAGGCAGGAGGATCGTGTGAGTCCAGAAATTAGAGATTGCAATGAGCTATGATGACACCACTGCACTCTAGCCACGGTGACATTACAAGACTCTGTTTCATAAAAAAGAGGTTGACTAAAACTGTTAACAAGGTTGAGCAAATAGCTATATTGAGAGATAACCTTGCACCCAACAAAGAATATGCAGTTTTTTCAAGTACACATGGAAGGGTTATAAAAACTAACCATGTGTTAAGTTGAAAAGGAAATATTAAAAATTCCAGAGCATCAGTATTATAGAGTATACTTACTCTGACACAATGCAGTAAAATTAGAAATCAGCAACAGAACCAGCTTGAAAGAAACAGGAACATATTTGGAAACAGAAGAAAATGTTCTAAATAATCCATGAGTTAAAGCACAAATCATAGTAGAAATTAGTAAGCAAATAGAGCTGAAAAACTGAAAGCACTCCATATCATGACTTAGGGAACACAGCTCAGTCAGTTCTTTGAAATTTAGATGCTCATATTACAAAATAAAATAGACATTAAATAAATGAAGCAATCAACTCAAGAAGCTTAAAAAAAAAAAAAAAAAGAATAAGCCCAAAGGAAGTAAAAGGATAGAAATAACAAGGAAAGGTGTAGAATTAATAGAAAAAATAGAAATGATCGACAAAACCAAAAGTGGGTTGTTTTTACTTGTCTAATAAAGTAGACAAACCCCTGGCAAGACTGATAAAGGAAATAAGAAGGCACAGATAAATAAGGAACAAAAAAAGAAAAACAACCACAGATTATAAGAGAGATTTTCAAATTATGAGAATGCTACAAAGAGCTACAAACAAAAAAATTTTAAAACTTTGATGAAAATTTTCTAGGAAAAACCCAAATTTAATTAAGAAAAATTAGAAAACCTATATATAGATAATTAGTCCTTAAAGAAGTTAAGTGATAATCATCTCCCTCCCTGTCAAAAAAATGCCAAGGTCCAACTAGATTTTTTTTGTGTGTGTGGGACAGGGTCTCGCTATGTTGCCTGGGCTAGAGTACAGTGGCACCATCACAGCTCACTGCAACATCCAACTCCTGGGCTCAAGTGATCCTCCTGCCTCAGCCTCCTGAGTAGCTGGGACTAAAGGCATGTGTCACCACACCCAGTTAATTTTGGTTTTTTTTTGTAGAGATGAAGTCTCCCTATGTTGCTCAGGCTGCTCTCAAACGCCTAGCCTCAAGTTGTCCTACCTCTCAGCCTCCTAAAGTGCTGGGATTATAGGCATGAGACACCATGCCTGGCTGGATAAATTTTTATCAAAATTTCAATATATATGTATTCCTCAAGGATTATTCAGAGAAGGAGAGCTACACATCTTTTGTAAGGCTGATATAATCTTAATTAGTGATAGGCAAACTTTCTATAAAGGGCCAGATAGTAAATATTTTGGACTTTAGAAGCCATATGGTATCTGTTACAACCACTCAACTCTCCTGTTGTAACATGAAAGCAGCCATAGACAATACTTAAATGAATAACATGGCTACGATCCAATAAAACTTTATTTATAAAAACTGAGGACAGATTTGGCCTATAAGCCATAGTTTGCTGACTCCTGATCTTGATGATTAAAGGCTAGAAAAGAACAATACATTTTCATTTATAAACACGATTGTACAAATCCTAAGTAAAAATTTATGAAAATTCCACAGCCATTCCTCATTAAAAAAAAGTTAGCAAACTAAAAATAAAAGCAACTTTCTAATCTGATACAGTATCTGATAAAACCAACAGCAAACATCGTATGTTTAAACTTTCAAAGCATTCCCATGATAGGCAGATAAGGCACTTATGCCTGCTATCATGTTGCCATTTAATATTGAACTGGGGTCCTAGCCACTGCAATCAAGACAAGAAAAATAAATACAAATTCTAAAGTTTCAAAAGAAAACAACAGGCTGGGCGAGGTGGCTGAGGCCTGTAATCCCAGCACTTCTGGGAGACCAAGGTGGGCAGATTGCTTGAGGCCATGAGTTCCAGACTAGCCAGGGCAACATAGCAAGACCACATATCTACAAAAAATAAGAAAAATTAGCCAAGCAATTGTGGTGTGTGCCTGTAGTCCCAGCTACTAGGGAGGCTTAGGCAGGAGGATCATGCGAGCCCAGGAGTTTGAGGCTTCAGCGAGCCACGATCACACTCCTAAACTGCAGCCTAGGCAACAGAGTGAGATCCTGTCTCGAAAAAGAAAGAAACAAAACTGTCATTATTTACAGATGGTATTATTAACTTAGAAAACCAGAGAAAAACAGCAGAAACTAGTAGAACTAGTAAAAGCATTTAGAAAGGTTGCAACACATAAGATTAATATAAAAAAGCCAACAATGTTTTTTTAAACCAGCAGTAATCAGTTAGAAAATATATAACTTTAAAAAAATGTTATTCATAATAACAACAAAGCTAAAATACCCTGCTATAGACTAATAGAGTATAAGATCTTTACAGTGAAAATAATACAACTTTGTTGATGGAATCAGGGAAGGCCTAAATGAATAGAAAGATACAGTCAATTCTTGGTTGGGAAGACTAAATATTATAGAGGTATGGGTTTTCCCCAAATTAATCTAAAAATTAAATAATACAAATCATCCCAAAGGGATTTTCCAAGAGATCTGAAAAACTGATTTTTAAAAGTTATATGGAAGCACAAAGGTAAAAAACTGGCTTAGAAGTTTTTTGAAAAAGAAAACCAGTTATTAAGATAAAGCTGTATTCATTAAAATCATATGCTATTTAGTACATAACAACTAGATTAGTAAAACAGAGTAATATCCATGGCTCTATTCTGGAGTATCTCGACCATTGGCTATTTGGAAATAAATTACAGATGGATCATAGTATAAAACTCTCGGACAATTAGAACAAATATAGGAGACTAAATTTCTGCCATTGGATAGGGATGTATTTCTTAAACAAGATGACTTACACAAAAGATAAAGATAAAATCAACTACGTCTAATAAAACATGTTCAGCGAAGAACAGCAACAACATGGTAAAAGACAAGTGCCAGACTGGGAGAAAATATTTACCACAGAATATAAGTATCAAGAAGATACAAACAACTTCTGTAGACCATTAAAACAGTTACTTGCCAAAAAAAGGAAACTAAGAATACAACTATATAACTCCCAGAGGAAGAAAACTGAATGTCCATTGAATGTAGGAAAAAGCGCACAATTTCAATTAAAAAGTGATGTAATACAATTTCACGCTCATTACATTGACCAAAAAAAGGCAAGGGGGAAATGGCTAACAACAAATACCGAGTATTGAGGAACAAGAGCAATGACAACTCATACACTGCTTATATACTTTGGAGAGTGTATCAGTTTGCTGTATAACAAACTATTCCAAAATGCAGTGGCTTAAAATAGTATTTACTGCTGCTTACAAGCCAAGGTCAACTTCTAGTGTCAGCTGGACTATTCAGATGTCTGTAGCCAGCTCTGGGTTGAGTAGGCAACTCCGCTGACCCTGGCTATTCTTACAGTTTTAAGATTGGCTGGCTGTAGGCTGCTCATCCTAGACAGCTGTAGCCTTTCATCCCTTAGGAGGTTAGGTCAGGCTATTCATATGCCAGTGGCAGAGTTCCAGGAGAAAAAGTGGAAACTGCAAGGCCTCTTGAGGCCTAGGTTTGGAACTGGCATGCCATTCTTCTACATTGTGGTGTCCAAAGCAAGGCACAAGGCAAGCCTAGATATAGGGGTGGGTAAGTAGATTCTACCTCTTGGTAGGAAGAGCTACAGAATTGCATTTCAAAGGACATGGACAGATGGAGAATGATAGCCATTTCTGCAGTTGATCTACTGAAGAGAGCAACTGGATAATATCTGGGAAAATGAGAGGTACTTATCGTCTGTGACTCCAAAATTCAACTTTGAGTATAGATTTTAGAGAAACTTTCACACGTGGTAATGAGATCTACAAAACGGGTTTTTGCAGCAATTTTTTAAATAGTAGAACTAAGCAAACAAGTGAATGAATTAATAAATTATGGTAAATTCCTAAAATAGATAACTTTCCAACAACTAAAGTAATTTGTTGTTGTTGTTGTTGTTGTTGTTGTTAAGAGAAAGAGTCAGACCAGGTGCAATGGCTCACGCCTATAATCCTAGCACTCTGGGAGGCCAAGGCGGGAGGATTGCTTGAGCTCGGGAGTTTGAGACCAGCCTGAGCAAGAGTGACACCCTATCTCTACAAAAAAATAGAAAAATTAGCCAGGCATGGTGGCACATGCCTGTAGTCCGAGCTACTCGGGAGGCTGAGGCAGGAGGATCATATGAGCCCAAGAGTTGGAGGTTGCAGTGAACTATGATTGACACCACTGTATTTAGAAGGGTTGCAACACATAAGATTAATATTGAAAAAACCAACAATATTTCTTTAAGCCAGCAGTAATCAGTTAGAAAGTATATAACTTTAAAAAATATGTCATTCATAATAGCAACAAAGCTAAAATACCCTGCTATAGACTAATAGAGTATAAGATCTTTACAGTGAAAATAATACAGCTTTGTTGATGGAATCAAGGAAGACCTGAATAAATAGAACGATGCAGTAGATTCTTGGATGAGTAGCCAGGGTGACAGAGTGAGACTCTGTCCCCCCCAAAAAAAAAGGAGAGAGAAAGGGTCACCTATGTAACCCAGGCTGGCCTCAAACTCCTGGGCTCAAGCGATCCTCCCACCTCAGCCTCTAAGATAGCTGGGACTAAAGGCATGACCCGTCATGCCCAGCTAGTTTTATTTCTTTCTTTTTAAAAAACGAGACACAAAATGATACGTAACACTTGACAAAGCTGGGTAGTGAGAGCATGAATGTTTATTATTTTCTTTTTTGCTGTTTGAAATATTTCATTAAAAAAAAACCAAAAAACCCTGTGATTTGATTACGTCGTTGGACCTCCGCAGGCTTCCTATCCACTTCTGTCTGTCTTCACTGTGATTCTTTCCTTCTGTAATTGCCAATCTTGATAAGTGCCAAATAGTTACGTGCATTGAGGACCGTATATTGTTCATGGGTTTCCTGATACAGGCATTTGCATTAGAGTTGCTCCCCTGTGCTCCTTTAGGACTGGGTTTATTGCTTTAATATAGAAAGTTTTTTATATTATAGCTTCCTTAAATGTTCAGATTTTTTCTTTTTTTCTGGAAATGACCAAGCAATAGCATATTCAGAATTTTTGTTTTGGGATACTTGGTCTTCCTTAGAGAGCTACCTTTTAAAATCAAGGGAAGAAGTAGCAGGAAGTTTTTAGCTACAAATAACAGAATACATAACTAGAAGTATTAATATTACAGCTTCAACACCATCAGTTATTTTTCTCACTTTAGAAATCCAGAGGTTGGCCATGACCTCATTGCAGCTCAGCAGCATCAGGGTTTTGGGTCAGCTTCTCACTGATTCTTTTGGCCTTTCCCTAATGATCACAAGATGACTGTGGCAGCTCCATGTTTCAGATGCTTACCTGACAAGCAAGGAAGTGTAGGGTTTCTTTTTGTGCAGTCTTGTTATCATAGTGAGAAATCTTTCCCAGGAATCCCCAGGAGACAACCTCTCCAGAGGTATTGACTCAGAACTGGTTCATACCAACACCCCTGCACCAGTCACTGCACAGGGCAGTGGAGTTCCTTATGCCTTATTTAGGCATACCTTCTCCAAGTGTGCCACAGCACCCCCCCCAGCAGAATCTGTGTCTGCCAAAACGTCCACCTTAGAGTGAAAAACCAGTTTAAAGAGGTGACGACCCACTTTGTGCCCACTGAATTTTTTTTTTTTTTTTTTTTTCTGAGACAGAGTCTCACTCTGTTGCCCGGGCTAGAGTGCCGTTGCATCAGCCTAGCTCACAGCAACCTCAAACTCCTGGGCTCAAGCGATCTTCCTGCCTGAGCCTCCCAGGTAGCTGGGACTACAGGTGCTTGCCACCACGCCTGGCTAATTTTTTGTTTCTGTTTTTAGTTGACCGGCTAATTTTTTCTATTTTTAGTAGAGTCTCACTCTTGCTCAGGCTGGTCTCGAACTCCTGAGCTCAAACGATCCGCCCACCTCGGCCTCCCAGAGTGCTAGGATTACAGGCGTGAGCCACCGCGCCCAGCCAAGATGAGCTTTTAAATAAAGACTCCTTCTCTCGATTAGGGACGTTTGACATATAGATTCAAATTGTAACTGCTTTCGTATAATTTTGAGAAAAACAGGTCCATACTAGAACCCTGACTGGACCAAACTTACATATACCCAGAATCCAATCTTATCCCGAAATGTGTGAGCCAAATATCTGTCATATGTGGCCCTGACACCTCTCCTAACCTGCATGCAGAGATCATGTGAGAGGTAAAAATAACCTACTCTCAGATTGCTTGTGGCAGGATTTGAAACAGAGGTAGGAGATGAATGTTGGACCCTGGGTGCAAGAGAATTGTGATAAAGTAAGATAGTTAAAGTGAACTCTGTCTCAGAGGGCCATTGCCTATGCGGAATCTTGCTCTGTCAGAACTATGACTTTAAAGACCTGAAATTCTCTTGCTGAAGGGGAGACCTCTTCCTAAGAAAACTGCTCAATCTCAATTTTTAAAAACTGGTAAATGTGGTACTACTTTGCTTTTTCTGTACAATTCTTAGTAGTATCATTTTAAATAGAATTTTGCCGAGTAGATTTCCTAAGTATTAGTATAAAACCTGAAAGAAAGGTTAAGGGACAAATAAAACTATGATTAGCCAGCACAATGGTGCGCGCCTGTAGTCCCAGCTATTTTGGGAGGCTGAGACAGGAGGATCACTTGAGCCCAGCCTAGGCAACGTGACAAGACCCTGTCTCTAAAAGAAAAAAATATGTTTTTATATATTAGTTTCTACAAGTTGAGGATTAATTAGAAGTGAAAATAAATGCCACTGAAATTTTGGTGTACAAAACAGCAGTATTATTTGATTTACACTAGACTTTACAAAATTACATCTGTTTCAGAAAGAAAGATGCTTTTATATTTTTTCCAAGTGCTTCTGACACAGTGAAATCATAGATGTATGTTGGTGTTGAATGCAGAAATTACTACTAAACAAGAGTTTTAAATAAATTATATTTGTCATAATAAGTCGATTGTGTCCTAAAGTTTAGAGATTATTTTCTAAATTTCTGGTTTCTTCAAGAAAAAATAAATTAGTTGGACAGTAGCTGCTAAAAAGACCACTCTCTCTGCTTTGCAGAAGAGAAAGTGAATGATGGCCTCTTAAATCTTTCCTCACTCCTTCCCTGCCCGGCCCTTGCCTGCCCTGATAGCTCTCCTCCCAGGCCTGTTAGTGGAGGCCTGTGGCAGGAGCACAGGCGACATGTCTCAGATGATCTAAGCGTGACTGGCCTGCCCGGGATCAGAGTACAGAGCTGGCTTTTCAGTCCAGGCTGGCCCGGCAGCTTGTCCCACTTGTTCAGGCAGCTTCTTCAGTTAATTCATGAAGTATAAGAAGTATAAGCTAGCTAGTTTTAGCTGGCTATGGAGGGCAATTACTTCTAAAAAGGGAGAGAAGCAATTTAATTAAGAAATGGTAGACATTTCCATTCAAGTAAACAAAAAGCCACATGGCTGAATGGTTATAAAATAGAGAAAGCAGGAATGTTGGCAAGAGAAAGGAATAGAATTCTTTGACAGATAAATAACAAAAATTAATTTCAAAATATGTCATTTAGGAGTCTAGGCCTTTAAACCAGCTTCTGTTATTTCTGTTATTAAATATGTCTTAAGAAGTTTTAATTTTTTTTTTAAGTTTTATTTTTGAAACAGGGTCTAGCTCTTGCCCAGGCATGAATGCTATGGCCCCAGTCGATCATAGCTCACTGCAGCCTCGAACTCCTGGGCTCAAGCGATCCTCCTGCCTCAGCCTCCCCAGTAGCTGGGACCACAGGCACAATCCTCTGTGCCCAGCTAATTTTTTTTATTTTTTGTAGAGATGAGGTGTCTTGCTATGTTGCTCAGGCCGGTCTCAAACTCCTGACCTCCAGGGATCCTCCCGCGTTGGTCTCCCAAAGTGCTGGGTTTATAGGTGTGAGCTACCACGCCTGGCCTCTTAAGAACTTTTAGAGTACAATTGTTTTTTGTTATTGTTTTTTTTTCCCCAGACAAAGAGTTTCACTCTGTTGCCCCAGCTAGAGTGCTGTGGCGTCAGCCTAGCTCACAGAAACCTCAAACTCCTGGGCTCAAGCGATCCTCCTGCCTCAGCCTCTGGAGTAGCTGGGACTACAGACATGCGCCACCATGCCCGGCTAATTTTTTCTATATATATTTTTAGTTGTCCAGATCATTTCTTTCTATTTTTAGTAGAGACAGGATCTCGCTCTTGCTCAGGCTGGTCTCGAACTCCTGAACTCAAATGATCCACCTGCCTCGGCCTCCTAGAGTGCTAGGATTACAGGCATGAACCACTGCACCCAGCCAAGATCTTTTAGAGCACTTATTTAAAATTTTTGTTTATTCTATACAAACTTATTGAGTGCCAGGTTAGCATTTTTTTAGTATTTTAAGTATTCTTATTTTGATTTTTAATTGATTACACAAATAACATGGGAGTAGTGATAGAAAGCAAACTACAGTATCACCCAGACACTTCCAGGGGTTTTTCTTTCCCTCATCTTTCACCCTTCTACTCCCAGCAAAAACAGAGGAAATCTAAAAAGCAAAACCCAGAAAGACGTGGCCTGGCCCATATGAAAGGTGGGTTTACCCTCATGGATCAGAAACGTAGCAGAATTGCAGAATGGCAAGAGAAAGGTGCAGCCTGCCTAGCCTCAGGTGGCTGGTGGTTGGACCTCTTGGAGTGAGGGGAGTTCAGGTGCCCCTCCTGAAATGGAATCGGGGGGATGAAAGGACACAAGGAATTTAGACTTTTAGAACGATGTGGGCCTGAGTAGGGGGAGGACACAGATGTAGTGCCCAGCAAAGGACAGAGCCAGGCCACCCTCTGATTCCATGGCTCCATTAGCAGTAATCCCCCACATTACCTTGGGGCACCTAAACAATCACTTTGAGACTTGGCTCTGGAGAGTCTGATAAAAGCAGCTCAACTGGAAACATGAATTCACCTTCAGATGAAATGAACTTACATAGAATGGCCTGGCAGAGAACCTAAATATCCTCAAGATATTCAGAAGTTAATGAAGAAGGCATGGTGGCTCACACCTGTAATCCTAACACTCTGGGAGGCCGAGGCGGGCGGATCATTTGAGCCCAGGAGTTTGAGGTTGCTGTGAGCTAGGCTGACGCCATGGCACTGTAGCCTGGGCAACAGAGTGAGACTTTGTCTCAAAAAAAAAAAAAAAGAAAAGAAAAGTAAATGAAGGAATAACTTCTCTTTAAAAAGAATAAAAAATTGTGAAAACAAAAGCATACATTATAGAAACAAGTAGATATAAAAAGAACAGGTAAAAGTGAAAGACATCAACCTGGATACAGTAAAAAATAAAATTACTAAATTGGAACAGACTGAAAAATTCATCTATGACGTATCAGATACAAATCTAAAAAAAAATATGGAAGGACCAATAGGAGATAGTATATATTAAGAAGATCTACCCACTGAATTTTTTTTTTTTCCAAAACAGAGTTTGACTCTGTCACCCAGGCTAGAGTGCCATGGCATCAGCCTGGCTCACAGCAACCTCAAACTCCTGTGCTGAAGCAATCCTCCTGCTTCAGCCTCCCAGAGTGCTAGGATTACAGGTGTGAGCCACCGCGCCCAGCCTTACCCACTGAATTTGCCCCTCTTCTTGTCACTCTCTATCCATCACATTGCTCTGTGCATTTCTGTCATAATACCTATTACTAGTAGAATTATCATGTTTATGTTCTTGTTGACTTGTGCTTTCCTAAAGTCCTGCAGGCTACTGAACTCTCTTCTGGCATATTGCATACAGACAGCCAAGAACAAGTCA